>NC_089584.1:75970114-76671953 GCF_019320115.1 Miscanthus floridulus | reverse complement strand
AGGGAGCACGCGTGGCACCATGGTGGAGGGAAGTTCGGGCGGCCAGCCATGGAGGAAGGAAGTCTGGCGAGATCTGGCGAAGCTAGAGAAGGGGTAGAGGAAGCGCGTCTGGTGGTGGAGCAGACCGGTAGAGGAGCGCTGCACTGGTGATGGAGCTCCGCCTAGAGATGCGCCAGCGATGGAGCGCCACGGTGGCCGGAGTGGAGCGGCCGTATGGAGATGCGCCGCTGCGAGCCCAATGGAGATACGACGCGAATAGGAAAAGAAGAAAAAAATGAACTAGTACCCATCGTAACCTGTGGCAGGTGGGTAAATATTTTTCCCAAAGGCAGCTGAAAGCAGGGGAGACTTTCTTTTAGTTTTATACTAGAGTAGAAGCTTTTCTTAGGCAAAAGGAACTATGACTTTTGGGTTCTTTGACTGGCTTTTGGCTTTTGTAAAAACTAAAGCAGGTTCAAAAACCTAACCAAAGGGGCCCCAAGAATCCCCTTAGCCTCCCCGCTAGTGGGAAGCGTGCCCAAGGGAGGGCAATTTCTTCTTGGTGGGGAGAATGGACGATACACCAGGGTTGTAGCTAGGAGATCTACCGTTTTCCCCCCTCGTTGATCGTTGCCCTAGAAGGGGCTGGCCGTCCTTGGAGCTCGGCGTGGGGGTCGCTTCGCCCATCAGTCTCCTCTGTCGTCCCCAGCGTGGCTTCCTTTTGGGCCCTAGGCCGAGGAGGTCAGGCTCCCTAGCATGGTCCGGCCTTGAGGGATGCCTCGTCTGTGTGCCGTGGAAGCTCGATTAGAGGGTTGACGCTCCACCGATGTCTTTTGCCTCCATATAGGTGGTCCTCTGTTGCGGTTTTTGTCGCGGTATATTGTAATCAATTTCTAGGTCATTCCTATGTAATGGAATTACTTTGTGAGTAATTCGTATTTCCTGAGTCATGAACGGAGTTTGTCGTAACCTCGTTGGGCTGGCATGTTACAATGCTGGCCTCAGTGGCCAAGTGCGCCATGCCCTGTGCTACTAGCGGGCAAGTCCGCGAGAACTATTATATATCGGAACATAGTTACAACAAGACTTACATCTATTACAAATCACAGGGGAATCTATTCTTAATCTTCTCTTCGGGTCTCCATACTCCACAGGAACGGTTGACTGGGGGAAACACTCGCCTAGTACTCTTGGAATATCTCCTATAACTCATCACTTGAATCCACCTTCTGGTACCCATCCGAGATTTTTGTTGATTGTATGTAAAGCAAGTGTGAGCGCATCATACTCAATAAGTATAACATGAGCAAATGCAAAGCTCAAAAGGCTAGACTCGGTTGAACTACGGTAAGCATTTTTAGTTGGTCATATTTTATTATTTTAAATCTGAGTAACTAAGTTATGCTTAAGCTCCCAAGGTGAGAAGTATAATAATTATCATCAAGATTAATCATCACCCGAACCATCCATAGAACCATCTATCTCAAAAAGGATCCAGGCCGCTCGTGTCCATGAGCACGGTTGATATACCAGTTTTACACTCTGCAGAGGTTGTACACTTTCACCATGAATTGTGATTGCCCTTTGCCCGAGGTAGCTAGCCTCTCGATTCACTTCCAAGGTAAGTCGGTAGGGATCACTACGAAGCTTTTCACTAGTTGTTCTAATAAGTAGCAACTGCTAAGGTTTCAGTCTCCCAAGTGTCATGGACACCTTCCTCCAAGAGTGGCACTATAGATCCCAGTCCAGCACTCACCTTGGCAGGACAATGCCCATAAGCAGCATGGTACCCCCCTCTTGCCCTTTCGGTAAGCTGCTAACAAACTAGAACATATCAAGATACTGAGCTAAGACCAGAGCCATGTAGTTCTCGTGGCTGTACTGTAAATTCTGGGATTGCCGCTTTAAGATTCAGTCCTTACGGAGGGTAGACTAGAGCACCCGAAAAGGCCCAATGCTCTAGCCCCCCTTCTATCCATGTTGCTAAAAAGCATCATTTTATTATTAATTCCATAATCCATTAGTCAATATTAACATCATAGTGGTTTGGTGATTGCAGGGTAAGCAAAACTACCCATATGCATAACCCAAGGGTAACAAGGAATATAGGATAACAAAGATTCTAGGTAAAGTCCTTAGGGGTTCATCATATTAGACACATGCATATGAAAAGGTGATTAAATGGTTATTGGGTGACAAGGGAACTCATGTTATACTTGCCTCAAATAGTGCTCAAACTTGTCCAACTTTCGTTCTAGATCATCCTTGTACAACTTCTTCTAACGATCGCAACAACCATCACAAGCATCATAGACAAACATAGAAGCAATACATCAATCATTATATATAAAACAAGATATAAAGGTTTTAAACACATAGGACTTGGAACTACGATCATTGAGCGCAAAAACAACTAAACGGAGCTACGATTAAAACACATGAAAGATCGAAAGTAGAAGCTAGAAGGTTCGGTAAATGATAGGAATGGAATAAATGTGATCGATAAGTGGTAACTTGAAAGATTTATAGAGTACAGGGATCTATAGATGTATTGTAGATGATTATGGATTTGTATAGAGGACACATGGAATATATTTTTGACAAATGGCTGCACTAAGGTGAATGCTAGATTAACGAGGGACACAATTACAACAGTTGTGCACCAGTTGAACATGCTCGTGCAGCGGGTAGCGGCGGCTGTGACCATAAAAACGAAGGGCCCATGCTGAATTGCTTGGCTTGAAACTTGGTGGGCTCATGTGCAGCTAACAAACACATGGTCACACTAGAGGGCTCAACGATTCAGAGAATGATTCAGTGGGGAACACAACAAAATGCCAGTGTACGGCGTCGGTGAACAGTGAGTGAGTGAGAGAGAGAGTGAGACGAGAAGAGGAAGGCTGTCGGGATTGCAACGTCTTCCATCTCCTTTATGTGGTCCCGCTGGCCCTGTAGAGGACGACGGGGACTGGCTCCTTATCGCGACCCTGTTCATCACTGGCACCGTACACGGGCGTCGTTAGCCGGTCGTGGCACTCTATCCCGTCCCAGCGGATGGTATGGCTCGCTGACGCCTCCGCTGGAGGCCATACGGGGAGTAGGTAGCACAGCGTCGGCACGCTCGATGCTGTTGGCGACGTGCGTCCTTAGACGTGGCCCGTCGTGGCCGCGGGACACGTCAAGACGCGCCTGCTCCCCTTCTGGTGTCAGAAGTTTGACCCCGGATTCGTACTTTTAGACCCATAGTGGTTGCGGGCGGTACGGACCTTCGTCGGGCGAGGGGGAGCCCGCGCCCTCGGGGTCAGATGTGATGGGGTTCTCGCCCAAGGGGTCGGGCGAGACAGAGCCCGCGTCCTTGGGGTCGGGTGACCTGGATCCCGTATCCTTGAGGTCGGGCGAGACGGAGCCCGTGCCCTCGGGGCCAGGCAAGACTAAGATACGCTCTTGACCATCCGAGGGTGTTAGCGTTCACGGCCATTAGCTTCTTCTTCTAGGTATCCCTGATACTGATACCCGACAACGGGCTTCAACTCAATTTGAGATTGATTTGTATGAATGGATGAAAGAGGTGAAAAGATTGGCCCAAAGAATTCATGGGCACCAAATTGACCGAGAGCTTGAGAAAGAAAAATAGGAGAGAAAGAGAGAACGGGTTAGGCTAAGGTTTTGTAGGATGTCGGCAAAAGACTTTGATTAGAGTTTTAGAGATTGGTTTGATGTTTGGAGAGATGAAGTTGGGATCAAACCCTAGGCATATTTGTAAACATTTAAATTCATTTTTCATACACAAACTCAATGCAAAGGCATGTAATGCAACAAACCATTAAATTAATCACAAAAATTTTAGAAACTCACATTTTTCCTATATCTAAAATGTCAACAACTTAACTAAAGTTAGGTAAATTTTAGAAAATGATAAAACCATCAATGTTATTTAGTGTTTTCTAAGTTACAACCCAAAACAGGAATTTTGGGGTGTGACAGAACCCCAAGCATTCGGTTGGCCGGTCCTTGGTCTTAGGCCCCGAGGGCTGATACTTTGCTTCTCGACCGAGCCTGCTTGTTTGGTTCCCGAGCTAGTTCGCTCGGGCTCGGGGCCTTGCTGCCTCCCTCGGTGGGTCACCACGAGCGGCTCTAGGTCGGTACTCAGACATCGTTCAATGGGTGACTGGTTTCGCTTCTGAGCACCCGGCTTCGGCCGCTTGTGCTCTTTTTTTTGAGAGGATATTGTTTTCCTTTTTTTTGAACCGCGGGATTCATTACTCATTAGACACAGCAAGCTCGCTGGTCACCAGGTCCTCAACATATTGAAGTACAAAGTCCCAAGTACACCCAAACGCCGCAATGGCATCTGCTACTTTATTACATGATCTCGAAGACACACTAATTTTGCTACTTACAAACTCCGTCATCAGAAACAGCCGAATGTTCAGTAGTAATCCCGCTCATGGTCGACAGTCGGTAAGCATCGTCGTCCAGGGCCGCCTTGACAAGAGAGGCATCCGTCTCCTAGCACTAATCTACGTATTCCCAACTGCACTGCAGCTTTCAGGCCGGCCAAGCAGCCCTAGCAGCTCCGCATGAAAAGCGCTCTGTAGGAATTGTTCCTTGCCTGCAGCCTGCCATCACCATAAGGCCCTGATCATCACGAATTATAAAGCTCGAACCGCCAGATCCAGTTGCACTGTCATATGCCCCATCGGAATTTACTTTAAGTACTCCTTGCTGTGGTTTGTCCCATTTCAGGCACTGACGGAAATCCGACAACGGAGTTTGGGTGCCCTTTGTCTGAATTCTGTCCGCCAATGCTGCAGTCACATATGCTACTTCCAGAGCCGATCTTCTTCTTCCCTCTTCTCTAAACTTGTTCCGTTCATCCCACCAGAGCCACAGCAGCAGTATGACAGTAGGCTGTGTTTTAGGCTCCAGCTTTAGGATGAAGCGTAGCATTTCTTTTGGTGAGGTAAATTCAGCTAGTTGACATCGCATCGCCTCCAAATTTAACTCCCTCCAAACTTTTCTCACGTCCTTGAATTTCATAAACAAATGACCGTCCGTCCTCGTCTAATCTCCGGCATAGGCAGCAGCCTGTTTCAATTTTCATGCCCCATTGCTGTAAGGTCCTCCTCAGCGCCAGCGTATTGTGGCCGAGTCGCCGCAGAAAAGTGCTGGATCTTCGGTGGACAATCAACCTTCCACTAGTTTCTGCCACAGGTCATCCTTCCCTCCACTTCCTTCAGCTGCTCCCGGCCTAGCTTTCTGCATTCTCCTTTCTTCGCTAGCCCAATGCACTTTATAGGCCGATTTGACTGAGAAATGACCTTTGCTGTCATAATGCCAACCTACTACATCATCCATCTCGATTCCTACCCGGGGAGAAAATAGGAATTTTTCTCTTATAGGAAGTGGGCTTCGTCTAGAATGCCATTAAGTTTGTAGGCTTCGCCAGAATGCCCTTATGAAAGATGTGTTTCACGCTATTTTGTCATTTCGTGTTTTTTTCAACTTTGTAAATTTCTGACCCCATCTTTTTGACCAGGCGTGACCGTTTTACCCCTGTCTCCTTCTACCTTATCCTCTCGACCGGCCACATGGCAATTTCTCATGGTCACGGCAATTTCTCCTTTCTCTCCCATTCTCTCTCCGTCTGGACCGGTGTTCGGGCGGGAGCCCGAAGCCGGCCACCGCCGCCTGTCCGCGCTAGGTCGCCGTCGACCGTCCGCACCACTACCGCTGTCCTCGCCCCGACCTGTCCACGGTAGGCCGCCGCCGCATCCAGCGCCACGCCAGCGGTCGCCGCCCCGACGCTTTCCACGCTAGGCCACGGTCGCAGCCCCACCGCGTCCGCGCCAGGCCAGGAACTGGACTGGAAGCCCGATGAAGGTAACCTCGACAGACCATAGTAGCCACACAGCCAGCATATTACATAACCAAATTAGTTCAGTACAGATAAGCTAAAGTGTTCAACACAAAGTCACAGACACTGACATTCAATAGTCCCACATGTCCGCCCAGTTAAATAGACCAAAAAATAGAGTAACCAAACTGGTCAGTCCCTGTCCTAGTCGGACGACTAATCGTGATTAGTCATCGACTAATCGGACAACCAACTTTCTAGTCGAGCTAATCGAGTCGGTCCTCCTAATCGAACACCAGGGACCGACTAGGATGACTAATCACGATTAATCGAACGACCTGAAAACATTGGTATTTTCAGCAGCTTTTTTAGTTTTCTTGTTACCATTCTTCCCATACTTGGTTGTATTTGTCCTAGGCTTCCTTTTCATGCAAGTTAGAACAATTTAGGCACTTGTAGCTTGTTTGTCCCATTTAGTAGATGTAAGTTACAGAAACTAAAGAAATCAATACCTTTTCTTTGTCCCAGTTTAGGTGACACTTGTAGCTTGTTTCTCTATGACCCAATTCTCCACACCCCTTGCATATTCTTTTCCCTCTTACCAATTGCCTTTTAGGTTTAGCAGCTTGCATAGCCTCCTCTTCAGCAGCTTTATCAACCTCATTGGTAGCCTTTTTTCCCTTTGCCACCACTTCCTCCTTCAAGACATCCTTTTATCCGCAGCTTCCTATACCTCCCAGCACCCTTTTTGTCCAATGGTGCCCCAACTGTAAATGGAAGTGGCACATGTGGCCACTGGTTTTATCTAGGAGTGTCTCTATTAATCTCTTATAGGCATTCCTTGAATTTTTCCACTGAATAGTATTCATGGACAAATTCTTCAAGATCCACATCCACAGTTTGTTGGGCTGTAATCAAAGCTAAAGCATGCTGACATGACTTACCAGTGTGTTGCCACTCAAGGCATGTGCACTCATGGAGATAACCACTACATGCCTGCTATGGATGCTATTAATTTCCCATATCTCTGCAGCAATACTATCAGAGGTGATAACTATCAAGTGACCCAAGCCTCTGTTTCTCATTTTCAGCTGACGTATGACTGTACGTAAAATTCTCCCATTAAGCTTTTGTCCAATCTGCCTTCTCTTCCTCCACAATACCATTAGCATATCCCTAATTTTATTAGCAAGCTCAACTATAGGAAGGTCCTTCTAGTCCTTGATCCAATTATTAAAACATTCAGCAAAGTTGTTGGTTATATAATCACACTTGATTTCAGGGTTAAATGTACTTCTCACCCACAACAATTTATGATGATTGTCAAGCCATTCCATCACTTGATCGCTAGCCTCTCTAACAAATTTGAAGAAATATTGGAATACTTCAACTCTATATGCTCGAGCTGCAGGATACATCTTCGAAAAAACATCACCCCCAAACTTCTTAATGAAATTTTGCATAAGATGCCTAAAACACCCTCTATGTTCAGCATGAGGGAACACATTTTTAACAGCTTTCTCTAGACCTTTGCATGCATCAGTGCAAATAGCACGAACAGGTAGGTCTCCTATGGCCTTATGCAACTGAGTCATAAACCATTCCCAATTTTCTGTTGTCTCACCATCTATGAAGCCAAATGCAACAGGGTACATCGAATTATGTCCATCTAGAGCAGTGGCTGCTGCTAAGTGTCCACACCATCTACCATTCAACGCAGTGGAGTCTATACTAAGGTAAGGCCTGCATTCCTCTAGAAAACCCTCAATACAAGGACTCAAAGCACAAAAGAACCTGTGAAAGTGTACCTTGCCATCAACCATCTTGATGTCAATGTCAATGGCACTGTTTGGTGAGTGCTTTAGAACTTCTGCCCTCCAATTATAGAGCATTTGGAAGCTTTCCTCCCAGCTGCCAAACAACTCTTTCATTGCAATCTGTCTCCCCTTACAAACGGTGTCATAGTGAATTTCACATTTGTGGTCGTCTTGCAAGCTGCTTCTTCAATTCTTTTGGGCCCATATTTGGGTCCTTCCTGAGGTGCTTGATACCCCTTGAAGCAACCTAGGTAGCAGTGGGTGTAGTAGTAAGTCTCCTCGCACTAGATGAATAATTATGTTGAGCAATCAGAGCTGTAACCTACATTATTACAAAAATTAGAACATTGCCATAACTCAAAAAAAGAAGTCATATTTATATAACAAAAAAATTTATGTATACCATAACCAGTTTTTGAATGACATTGTTTTCGACCATTAATATGCCAAGGGCAATCTGGTGCCATGCACTTCCCAATAAACCTCTCTGTGTCTGTTTTCACAGTGTGTAGTGCAAACTCTTCATTAATGGCAAACTGCCTCACAACCAATCTAAACTCAACCATGTTGGGATACACAGTGCCAATACCCATGCATGGTTTGTTAGGGTCATTCACCATCACCCTCTCCTCCAGTATTGCATCATCAACAGGGATAGCTGCACCTCTAGTGTCAACATCAGGGATTGTACTACCATTGTTTGCGGTAGCCTGATCATCATTTGAAGTAGCATAAGCAGCACCGTAGCCATGATCATCCTTGGTTCTCAGGCCCAGCAAATGATACAAGCTCATCCTCATCAAAAATTTCTAACCTTCCTTCCCCTTCATCATCTTGCCTTTCCTCAATTCAGTAATTCATCCCAATTAACGACATGTCCCTATGGCTGTTCTAGAATGCCACCATCTACAGGCACTAAACTAAGCTTAGGTTCCGCATCGAGCCTAAAACACACACCCATTATAGAGTTATAACACTACACACATGCCATACAACTAGTCATAGTAAGATATATTTGTACAACAAAGAGTAAATTATGATACATACCCAGTAACTACATCACTCCGATTGCAATCCATAGCACAAGCACATAAGAGAATCACTATTTCTTACTCTTGTAAAACCCTAAGTTAACACTATACCCATTGAATCCACAAATCAATCCTGAATATGGGCGCCTTGAAGCCTCACCTTAGTTCTGGGGGGAGGATGTTGCCACAGTTGAGGCTTCGGAGGCAGGCACACGTCTTGGACTGTGGGAGCCTTTGCCTGGGGACAACCCGGCCTGACCGCTGGCCGACGGCGCGAGAAGATAGTTGCAGGGTTGGTCTGGGGCGATGCGCAGGGAGCGGCGGGATGCAGGGAGGGCGGCGCGCCTGGTGACGCGTGGCCTGGCACGGATGGCTGGCGACGGCCGGCGTTGGGCTCCTGCCCGAACACCGGTCGAGACAGAGAGAGAACGGGAGAGAAAGGAGAAATTGCCGTGACCGTGAGAAGCAGAGAAAGAGGATAAGGTAGAAGGAGACAAGGGTAAAACGGTCATGCCTAGTCAAAAAGATGGGGTCAGAAATGTACAAAGTTGAAAAAATACGAAATGGCAAAATAGCGTGAAACACACCTTTCATAAGGGCATTCTGGCGAAGCCCACAAACTTAATGGTATTCTAGTGAAGCCCACTCCCCATAAGGGCAAAATTCCCATTTGCTCCCCCCTCAGAGTCAACCGGCCCCCGCGTCGCTCTCCCTCGGGGGCGACTCAGGCGGCGTCCTCCCTAGCACCATCACAGGTCCCCGCCTTCGCGCTTTGCCGGCCCGACCGCCGCCAAAGCTCGATGCCGGTGGCCGGCGGACGGTGAGGACTGCGGTGGTTGGGCTCTCTCCCTCCCCATCCCCTCCCTCCCACCCCTCCACCACCATACCTCTACCTTTGGCTTCTCTAACGAGTCGACGGCCGGTGAGCCGGTTCTGGGTCCTAGGGGGCCGGATCTGCCTTCCCCATCACCAGATTTGTGACCTGTCCAGGCGGCTACGGTTGGCTTCACGCAGGACTGGATGGCAAGCAGCCGGGGCCGGGGGTGGCGGTGGCTAGCGGTCTGAGCGACGGCTGGCTTTGCCCTACCCGTGGCGGACGGGGCGGCTTCCCTTCTCTGCTTGGCATCGAGGATCCGTCTCCCTAGAACACCATTGTGGCCGACCAGCCCTTGCGCCGGTCGAGGGGCCGCACTCGACGCCTTCGCTGGCGCACTTGCTGTGGTGCGTGTGCCGGCGCATCGGGAGGCCCGTGGTGGCGGGCTTGGTGGTGACTGCCAGCCGGCCGGCGTCTTCCGTGACATCCCCAGCCGGCCCATGCTTTCCTGTCGGTTCCCGGAGGTCAGGCCACTAGCACGCGGTGGTCAAATCTGGCAGGCGGGTTTGCTGTTGGTGCTGCTACTGCTAAGGGTGTCACGGATGGCCTACTCCGGTGAACGTACACTGGGTGAAAACCCTACCCGGGTTCCCTAGGTCGGCGGCGGTGGTGCAGTCGTGCCATCTACCTTCTTGAAGGGTCATCGAAGATCCTATTCATTTGGGCAGGCTGGGTCGAAAGACCTACTCGTGTGCTTCTATCAGCGATGTTGGCATCTGCGGATGTCAAGGTCCTTCCTAAAGGCATTGTTGTAGCACTTTTGCAAGCCATCTCCTGTTGCTCTCACCGAAGTCGCTCGTTCCTGTGCTGTGCCTGTGTGCACTTCAAGCTCAGTCTTCACATTGTTCTGTCCAGCTTAATTGATGCTGCCTCCGTCGTTTGGTTCTTCGCAGTGGATACTTCACCGCTGTCGCTGCTCTTTGACGGATGCTTTGCCGTCGTTGTTGTTTGGGTGGATACTTTGCCGCCATGTCACTTCGGGTGTGCCCCCCTCATGCCGGCCAGCTGAGGGCATGTTGGCACCCCTTCTTCTCGGACGGATGCTTTGCTGTCATGTTGCCTAGGCAGATACTTTGCCGTCGGAGTCTCATCGCTTTCTGGTGGATGCTTGGCCACCGCGGCTCCATCTCTTTTGCTGGCAGCTTTGCGTTGATGTATTTTCCTATACAGGTTCAGTTGTTTAGGTTCATGGTGGAGGGCCTCTCCCTTTCGCCTTTCTTTATGTTATGTTATCGTCTAGGTTCCTAACCACTCTCTTTGTGGTTTGTAACCTACACTATGGGGGCTTTTCCATAGTTGCGTTGTGTTTGTCATTCTTTCGGCACCTCTCCCTAATGAAATACGCGTGAAGTCGTGTTCTAGGAAAAAAAAACTACATCATCCATCTCCGTGTGCACAGGCAGTGATCTGATTACTTGGACGTCCTCTTCCCAAAATGTTTGTGCAAGAAGCTGGGCGTCCCAACTTTCAGTCACTGGATCAATCAGCTCATCCACACGGTGCAGAATATTTCCCCTCCTTGGTGTAATTGGCCTTCGCGTCACATCACGTGGAAGCCATGGGTCTGACCATATGGAGATTTGCCGGCCATTGCCCACCCTCCAGATCACCGCCTTCAAAACTTCTTGCCCTTGCATAATACTACGCCATGTGTAAGAGCATCCATCTCGAACTTTGGCTTGTAAAAAATCTGTGTTTGGATAGTATTTGGCCTTTAAAATCCTTGCGCAGAGGGACTCTTGGTTTTGAATCAATCTCCACCCTTGTTTAGCGAGCATCGCCATGTTAAAAGAATAGAGATCCCTAAATCCCAAGCCTCCATCTGATTTTGATGCAACTAATTTTTCCCAACTCACCCAATGCATACACTTCTCCTTGTCTTGATTACTCCACCAGTACTTGGGTATCATTGCACTTATTTGATTACAAATCTCCTTTGTTATATCGAAACAACCCATAGCAAAGACTGCGATTGATTGCGCGACGGAATTAATCATTATGGCCCCGTTCGCTGGTCTGAATCTTGGCTGAAACTGGCTGGTTTTGTGAGAGCAGAAACACTGTAGCGGCTGGTTAATGAACAGTATTTGTTTAACCTGCTTTTGTGAGCAACTTTTCCTTCCACCCTTGGATTTGTTGCCAAATTCTCTCTTTCAAATGAGCAAATATGCTGGTTATTGATTTTCCAACTGACACTGGTAAGCCCAGATACTTCTCACTCCTTGTCTCCGAGCGAATATTCAGGATCTCACGCACCCTGTTGAAACGATCCCGATTTCCACGAAGGGAAATCCACATATTCAAAGTATAATGTGATAGTCCCAGAAGATTATTCCATCACATTATCAAATAACAGTCGATATTACAGTCATACATCGAATACCTGTCTCAAGAGAGTACAAATAGCAAGGTTTACTCATTATTACATCGCCACTTGGCGGAATCACTCAGAGCATGCATCAACTAGAAAAACATCAAGTAGAACGGCAGCGGGCGTCGACTCCATCTTCACGAACCAAACTCGAGCGTAGAACAAGACCTCTAATCCTCCCAACAATCTCCCTAAAAGTCGTACTCAAACTCAGAACCTGCCAAACAGTTATCAGTACTGATTTGTACTAGCCACTGGCTCCCACCATATGCTTTGTGTTTGCTTTATGGAAGTGGAATGCAAGGGTAGAGCAAAAGACCTATTTGTGGCTAGTAGTTTTCTATGCGAGTAAGTCAAGTTTTAATAATATATCAAGTTTTAACCCATCTCATCCACACGTTCACCTATCCCATTATACACATCTCACCCCTCTCACACTCTCTAGGCGACAAGGACGACTCCCTCTCGTGCCTTGCCTCATCGGCCAACACCGGAATCCAACACCAAACTCAGGGGGAGAGAAGAAAGGACTCCACTTTCTAATCAAGGGAAGCGTAAGTTATAGGAATGTCCATATCCGCGGACACGGCTATACGTATAGATCGATCAATTCTGCAGAGCTTGTACACCTGAAAATCCATAAGATCACCTACTCGGAGTCGACTATAGGATCTTGTAGACATCCACAAGGGTGTAGCCGAGTAACTTTCCGAAGACAATGATTAGTAACTACCTATTGCCGAGTGGTTGAATGCTTGTAAATATGGTCTTCTATCCTTGAATCCGAGCCCCCGAATGTAGTTGGAGTGAAGCTGAGTAGGCCGTGATAATGACTGAGCCTCCGAGTAGATGGATGAGCATATACATGTACGCCTGTAGTAAGAGCGTGTACGTATGTACGATTTAAATCTCCCAATAACTCGCTAGTTTCTCGTCATCTTTTGTATGTTGGATGAGGTGATGAATATGTGCGGCTTGCGTGGATCTGAAAATGAGCCTTAGCATGTTGCCGTACACGTGCCTTCGCGCTGTGCTGCTTTGAGCAGGTGTTTGAGCCACAGTTGTCAACCTCAGTTGTCAATGGATTCAGAAACCGGCTCGGGAAACCAGCTGGTCGTGCCTGAGTTGATGACGCTGGCTGTAGCGTGAGGACGTCAAGTCGATGGTACGGTGTAAACTGAGCGACGCTGAGAGCCGTCAAATGTCGGCGGGGGATATTCAGCTTGTTCGTTTCATCGTAAACAATCATAAATTATTTACTACTGATTGATTTGGTGTGAGAGAAAAATACTATTTTAGCTTATAATCTACGATCGTATACGAGCAACTGAACAGGCTGATTAGCTTGTCCAAGGCGCAGTTGGGCATATTGATCAGCCTGTGCATGCTTTGCGTATCATCCTCGACGTGGTCGATCAACATGACCTTTATTGGCCCTTTTTTGAGTGGACGTCAGCATGAAAGGCAGGCCGATGGTCATCGTGGCTGAAGCCTCGATGACATGTATGTCTTTATCGGAATATTTATGCCTCGTTTGGCAGAGTTTGACTTCACTAGTGAAGCTATTTATTTTGGCTTCAGCTCCACGAACAGTTTCTACCGGTGGAGCTGAAGCGGTTTTGGTAAATCGTTTGGCAAAATGGCTTCCCTGTGAGAGCATGTTTTTAGGGGTCTGGAGGAGGCAGCCAGGAGAAGCCACTTTTTTTGGCTCCATCCCACCCTAAATCACTGTGAGAGCATGTTTTTAGGGGCTTCACAAGTGAAGCTATTTTACTTTACCCCTGTTTGGTGGAAAACGGCTCCAAACGGCTCCTGAAGCCGGTGGAGAAGCCCTGCCAAACGAGACCTTAATGGCTTGAGTCTGACTCCGTATTGATGGTACGTGCATGTCCCTCTCTGGCTGCTTGCTGGTGAAGCCTCCCCGTAAGTCTGGATAACGAGCTGGCTCGGCTCGGCTCCGTTCTAGCTCGTTAAGATAACGAGCTAGCTCGGTTCGGCTCGTTATGCTAACGAGCTAGAAAGCCAGCTCGGCTCGACTCATTAAAAGTTTGAGTTGGCTCGTTAAGTTCGCGAGCCAGGTATAAAAAATACACAAAATATAATATTTACATTTATCTAAAGTTTGAGAATAATAATAATATAAAAGAAATGTATCTAGACCAGTTACCAGTCAATTTATAGGGTCTAAACCAGTTACCAGTCAATTATAAAGTGCAAGATATAAAGTAATACAAAAACTAATATAAGTTTTGATACTTTTTTCCCCTATAGCTTGGCTCGTTTAGCTCGCGAACAGCTCACGAGCTGGCTCGAGTTAGCTCGTTATAGCTAACGAGCTAAAATCTTGGCTCGGCTCGGCTCGTTATGATACGAGCCGAGCCAGGCCAGCCACGAGCCGAGCGAGCTAACGAGCTTTGAGTTTTTCGTCCAGCCTTACCTCCGCGTGAAGGCACGATGCCACTTTGACGCGGGGACGAATCAATAGTCTGAGTAAAGGGGTGTTTGGATCCGGTGACTAAAATTTATGAAGTGTCATACGAGGATGTCGTATGAGGTGTTTGAATACTAATAAAAAACAAATTACAGAATCCGTCGGCCACGAGACGAATTTATTAAGCCTAATTAACCTGTCATTAGCACATGTTTACTGTAGCACCACATTGCCAAATTATGGACTAATTAAGCTTAAAAGATTCGTCTAGCAAATTAGAGCCTCTTTGGCAGGGCTCCTGCAGGGGCTTCAGCTCCGGCTCCTGCAGGGGCTTCAGCTCCGGCTCCTGTAGGAGCTGTGCCTAACGCCTGTTTTGAAAAGGGCTTCGCATGGGGAGCCGGTCAAGAGCCGGAGCCATTTTTTGCTTGCATAGGAGAAGCCTAAAAAACGAGCTTCGTGCAGCTCCTTGCTGTGGGTTCACGTCGTCTAGTGCGAATGATCTATTTTGCCAAACGTTTTCCAGAACGATTTCAGCTCCTCCAGAGGAGATGCTCCTTCAGAGGAGCCAGAGCCGGAGCGATTTTCAGAGGAGCCAGAGCCTTGCCAAACAAGCCCTTAATCACAAACTGTACAATTAGTTTCGTAATTAATCTATATTTAATACTTCATAGTATGTGTCTAAACATTCGATGGGACAACGACTAAAGTTTAAGATAAAAAACAAAACACCCCCTAAATCGACGTGCTGATCTCGTGTAGAAGTTGAGTCATGAACGAATAGTAGTCGACATGTAAGCACACGAACAGCTCCAGAGCCTGCTAGATTTTGGCTTCGTGTCTTCCTGATGTGTTTGTACGTGTGTACATGCATCATGCGAGTCCCAGCCAATTAACATCTTCGACGAAAACATGTTTGACAGCTGTGCCTGATTGACTTAGGACGAGTCGGTCTGAGTGCGTTCATTAGCACTTGAGAATGGACGTAGTTGACCAGACGTCTTGATCAGACTTTAGAGTCGTGAAGGACGAGTCTATCCGTAGTGCGTATATCGGCCCTATAGGACAAGAGACTTGTTGATTGCTTCTCTATTGGCATACGCGTCGAGAAGTATGTTGAAGAGATAGCCTCCACCTTTGCTAATCAGTTAAACTTGTCATAGACTAGCTTGTAGCCTGTAGATAAAGTAAGACGGTACTGAATTGTCAATGAGTTGGCTTGTAATATATCTTTTTGTTTATAAAAAAGTTGTTTTAGACAGTTAATCTGTGGGTAAGATTGTAGTCTGCATGTATTGGGCTTGTATTGTCTTGTATAGTCCTTTGAAAAGGCGCGTAAGATGGATTAGCCGAGTAAATGTAATCAACATAGTCATTATAATGAAAATCATGTTAGACCCTTCCGTCGACGTTAAGTGCGTGACAACACTTGTTCAAGGGGCCTTTGTAGTGATTGTTCACTGTTAGGATCCTACCTCATAGCGAATGAAACAGGTACCTTGCTTCCGAGAATCATCCTTACCCAGGACGACATGTGATAGTTAGACTAAATGTCGGTAATTGGCGCACACCGGCCATAGAGATGTAAGCCATGTAAGTAGTCGGTGTATCTCGTCGAAAGGCAATATAGCCAAATACTCAGCGTATGCGGTGTAAGACTGCGCTCCGGGTGACATCATCACAGTTAGAGATGCATACTAGCAGCGTGGTGAGCCGGCCTATCTCGAATAAATGAGGGCGTAGTAGTATGACTGCCCATAAAGGTGTAAACAATGCGCGGTTGTGTACCTTGTTATTAGTCGTAGAGATGTGTGGCAGCGTAGGAGGCCGGTCTATCTCTGTAGCAGACATAGGGTAGCAGCGTGGCTATCCATCGAAGGCGTGAACAACCGTCTGGTTGTGTACCTTGTAGTAGGAAGGAACAGCCGGGGCCATTGCACGTCGATGGTGATGGCCTCACATGTATGTTGACGAGGCCCGGAGCCATTATAGTGTTGACGATATTCCAGCGGCGCGGGAAAGATGTCGATGACAAGAGGTGCAATCCGCCGGCTTGCTTTGCTTCAGCGTTGTATGCTAAGACTGCTGACTCTGCCTGTTCGTGTCCTTAGCTTGCATCAATTGGATAGCTACACTACCGGAAATAGTAGGTATGTCAAGTGCCTGATGTTTTGCCTGAAGTTCATTCCATCGAGCACTCGACAAACCTGCTGTGTGCCGAGTGCCACCGTGGAAACATTCGGTAAACATATTGCACTCGGCAAAAAGCCTCTTTGTCGAGTGCCTTAAAGCAAACACTCGACAAATACTAACGAAACACTCGACAAACATCAGGCACTCGGCAAAATACCGGCACGTGCGCCGGTCGTACAACGGCTGCCAGCTGGAGCGCCCTACCGTTAGCACTTTGCTGAGTGTTCGTTAGTGACACACGACAAAGACATTATTTGTCGAGTGTTTCAGTATGGCACTCGACAAAGTGATCATTTTGCCGAGTGTTTTTTGTTGGCTCTCGGCAAAGCCTAAACTTTTTTGCCTCTTCTGCCCTCAAAACTTTTCCTACTCTCTACATACAATATGTGGTACTCCTATGTTAAGATTTGTTATATTTCTGGATCCATTTGATATATTTAATTAATTTATTGCATTTCAAGAATTTTTTTGGTATAAGTCAAATTTGAACTACAAGTGATTCAAATAATAGAATAAAATGAATAGAAAAATGATATTCATGTTATTGAGTCCGGTGTGAGGCCTTACCCGGGATATAAAAAGAAATTTCGAACATCTTGTTCAGGAAACACGATCCACGGACGTGTGGCCGATTGGTTTTTAAATTCTAAAAAAAGCAAACGAAGTCTGAAAATCATATGATTTGTCAAGATCTCGTGATATCATACGTGGATGCCATGGTAAAAATTTGAGAAGGTTTCGCATAATCTGTCACTGTACGATGTTTACAAACCGAAGTATCTCAGATGAAGAATTGTATCGTTGAGAATGATTCGGTAAGATTTGGAGTCAAAGTGACGGTTGAATTGGGATTTTGACTTCAAAACTTTTTGTATAGGTAATAGAGAATATAGATTGATTCATGTGTAATTTTGGTAATTTTTTGGATCCGTTTGATTATTTCAATTTATTAAGTGCAATTATAGAATTTTAATTGATATACATTGAATTTGAGCGACAAACTGCATGAAATAATAACTTTTTTTTACTTTTGGACTTAAAGCTTTTTCTACTCTCTACATACAACATGTGATACTCCATGTTAAGATTTGGTATATTTCTAGGATCCATTTGATATATTTAATTCATTTATTACATTTCAAGGAATTTTTTGGTATAAGTCAAATTTGAACCGCAAGTGATTCAAATAATAGAATAAAATGAGTAGAAAAAAATGATATTCATGTTATTGAGTCCGGTGTGAGGCCTTACCCAGGACATGAAAAGAAATTTTGAACATCTTGTTCAGGAAACACGACCACGAACGTGTGGCCTGAATGGTTTTTAAATTCTAAAAAAAGCAAATGAAGTTGAAAATCATGAGATTTGTCAAGATCTCGTGATATCATATGTGGATGCCATGGTAAAAAATTGAGAACATTTCACACAATCTGTCATGTACGATATTTATAAACCTAAGTATCACAGGATGAAGAATCCTAGCATTGAGAAGGATTCGGTAAGATTTAGAGTCAAAGTGACGGTCGAATTGGGGTTTGACTTCAAAACTTTTTGTATAGGCAATACAGAACATAGATTTATTCATGTGTAATTTTGGTATTTTTTTTTGGATCCGATTGATTATTTTAATTTATTAAGTGCAATTATAGAATTTTAATTGATATACATTGAATTTGAGCGACGAACTGCATGAAATAATAACTTTTTTTTCACTTCTGGCCTTGAAACTTTTTCTACTCTCTACATACAACATGTGGTACTCCATGTTAAGATTTGGTATATTTCTGTATCCGTTTTATATATTTAATTAATTTATTGCGTTTCAAGGAATTTTTTGGTATAAGTCAAATTTGAACTGCAAGTGATTCAAATAATGGAATAAAATGAGTAGAAAAATGATATTCATGTTATTGAGTTCGGTGTGAGGTCTTACCTGGGACATGAAAAGAAATTTCGAACATCTTGTTCAGGAAACACGACCATGAACGTGTGGCCGAATGGTTTTTAAATTCTAAAAAAGTAAACAAAGTCTGAAAATCATGAGATTTGTCAAGATCTCGTGATATCATACGTGGATGCCAGTGGTAAAAAATTGAGAAGGTTTCACACAATCTATCACGTACGATGTTTACGAACCGAAGTATCTCAGATGAAGAATCGTTGCGTTGAGAAGGATTCGGTAAGATTTGGAGTCAAAGTGACGGTCGAATTGGGGTTTGACTTCAAAACTTTTTGTATAGGCAATAGAGAACATAGATTGATTCATATGTAATTTTGGTAATTTTTGGATCCTGTTTGATAATTTTAATTTTTTAAGTGCAATTATAGAATTTTAATTGATATACATTGAATTTGAACGACAACTGCATGAAATAATAAGTTTGCCGAGTGCCCCTTATATGGCACTCGACAAAGCTGGGGTTTACCGAGTGTCAGATCTAGGACACTCGGCAAACCCGTTCACCGGCTCCACCCACGTGTAGTAGGGTTTCAAAAATGGAAAAAAACAAAACCGAGGCTTTGCCGAGTGCTACCTGGGACACTCGGCAAACCGAGGCTTTGCCAAGTGCTAGATCGCGGGCACTCGGCAAACCTTGAGCATATCCACCCCTCCGGCAGCACACACACGCACACACTCACACACACGCCACGCCGCACACACTCACACACACGCCACGCCGCACACTCTCACACACACGCCACACCGCACACACGCCACACCGCCGCACTGTGCCTCCCGCTACCGCACCGTGCCCCCGGCCGTCCGCCCCTCGCCAGGCGACACCGCTGCCATCCGCCTCTCGCCGAGCGCAACCCCGCCGCCGTCCACCCTCTCGCCGACCTGACCCCAACGACGTCCGCCCCTCGCCGAGCGACCCCGCTGCCGCCCCTTCCTCGCAGAGCGACCCCACCACCATCCTTCCCCAGCAAGGCATCACCCTCTCTCACCTCGACGTGCCTCTCAAAGTTCGGAGCTGTCCGTCCCCAGCAAGGCATCGCCCTCTCTCACAACTTTCCTATCAAGCTATCAAAATTGTTTTGTCTGTCTATTTTAGAAACATGATATGACATTTTATCGTACATCATTTTGTATATAACAGTTCTTCTCAGGTTTCACACTTGATGCTCTGTTAAATTTGAGTATTGAAACTTTCCTGTTAGGCTGTTATAAATTGTTTTAGCTGTCAATTCTAGAAACACTGTACAACAGTTCATCATATACGTATGTGCCAACTTTGGCATTATTTTTTTATGGAACAAATTCAACATTATTAGTGTTGAACCTTTCAAAGAAAAGGCAAAAACACAACAATGACATTAACAAATATTCTTGATGTGATTTACTAAATGGCAAACCAAATTCATAGCCTCAAGTTCTTCATATGCTTCTTCAGCCACCGTTTTATGACAGCCTAATGATGCCCCAAACATTTCATTGGACCTGCAATAGTATGCAATTATTTAAAATTAAACCATACTCAAATTATTCAGATTTGTTTTCCTTCTTTTTTTACATCTCCATCTGCAGGAGTGCAATTACTAAAGCAAAATAATTGTAACTGCTCGCGGTACTTGCAGATTCAAACTGCATAATAATCTTTTCCTGAACATGATAACTGATTAAAATTCCTTTTCATTAAGTAGCTTCAGGTTACATTGAAAAAAAGTAACTTCACAGCATGCTCTTCTATATGTTGATTTTGGGTGCTTAGCTTTCTATAAAATAGCAGAGACTCTAACAACTAGAACAAAACATCGAAAAGCATTTCCACAGCACTTTAGGAGTTCGGATTTATCACTGTTCATGTACCTTGCATCATTAGAAACGGCCTGACACTCACACTCTATCTTGAAGACACCGCACAACATGATCTGACCAAGCCATGCACTTTATAAAAGGAAAATGAGATTGAACCATAGTTCTGCACACGTCTACAATAAAATGAATCAATTCAAAGGCGCCTGGCTGAAATCAGAGTTTAAATTAATCCTCACACATGCATCTGTTGTAAGTTTGATGTTTGTTAGGTGGTGCTTGGAGCATTTTTTGTTAGAGAAAAGGAGACAGAAGGGAACTAGAAAATTGCCTTCTTGAGTATGTGTTTTTGCTTGCTGGATTCAGTTTGACGATGTTGGTATGTGGTTGTCGGCCATCGTGCCGTTAGTTTGTTGCAGGTTTTGGTTACCTCACCGTTGGTTTGCTGCCGAAATTTACAATTGACACTATTATGTTCGTTTGTTGCAGGAGAGGCTATTGCAAGGATCATTCCCCACCGTCCTTGACTCGTCACTTTGCAGGACAGCAAGGTGAGGCATCCTACACCCCTATTTCCATATCATGTTTGTATATCACGTAACCTAGCTAGGCGTCTCCCGTTTGAAAGAGATACGGTTGGAAATATACAGATCTTTGCTTATCTATAACCGTATCTATTTTGAATTGTCCACGTTTTTTGGACAGCTCGAAGATGTGTAGATGGAGTTAGTTTCCATGCTCTACTAGGATTCGAGATAGAGTTTCAGCAGCATCTCCCTATTGTTCTTCGGATACACAATCTCCTTGCTAGGACGTGTATTTGGAGAACAGTGGGGAGGTGCTGTCAAAATTCTATCTCGGATAGGAGTAGAGTATGGAAACTAACCCCATCTACACATCCCCGGGTGGGATTAGGACCTATCTTCACCTATTAGACAGTATAGGAACTTGTAGATGCAATTGATTTTTATATTACTTGCTGATATGTTAGAGGATGGATGGACCGTGAGTGGATGTACATGGGCCGCTCTAGTTAGGGTTCGTTGACCGATGAATGGATTGAGAAGACCTGATGCTTTCTTGGAACTAGCATTTGCAAGGGTTAAAGGAGCGCGTGCCACTTGGTGTCCCTGCATCATTTGTGCAAACACGCATCGACAAACAACGATGGTCATGGGTAAACATCTTTGCAAGAATGGATTTACTGGCGGACTATACCCAGTGGATCTACCATGGTGAATCCGATCATGTGAGAGACGAGGTCGTGAGACAACGCATCGAGGATTATGATGCTGATGCCGGGGTAGGAGACATGTTAAATGACTATCATAAAGCACACTTCGATGAAGGACGTAGGGAGGAGGAGCCAGAGCCAACCACAAAGGAGTATTACGATATGTTGTCTGCGGCACAACAGCTCCTTCACGGGCATGCCAAGGTTTCTCAACTAGATGCCATTGCACGCCTAATGGCCGTGAAGTACCAATTTAGCTTGAGTCGAGAAGCCTTCGTTGTTATGCTGATAATTGTTGGTAGCCTGCTCCCGAATGGTCACATCCTACCAAAGAGCATGTATGAGGCACATAAACTCCTTCGTGCACTTAAGATGCCATATGAGCAGATACATGCTTGTCCTGAAGGGATGCATCTTATTTAGGAAAGAACATGCGGAAGCAAAGTACTGTGTGAAGTTTAAATCGTCTAAGTTCCTGGAGGTAGACTCTGGTGATGGTTAGAAGAGGCAAGCTCACCATCCCCGTGAAGATCCTACGATACCTTCCATTCATACCGAGGATCCAACTGGCTTTATATGACTAAGGAATCCACGAAACAGATGACATGGCACAAATACGAACATCGATACAATCCTGAGTCGCTGGTGCTTCCATCTGATGGTGAAGCATGGACAAGGTTTGATATGATTCATCAGTGAGAAAGCTCTAAAGGCTCGTAATGTACTGTGTTGTGCTGGCAACAGATGAGTTCAATCCTTATGGAATGGCGGCTGCCTCATACACTTGTTGGCCCATGTTCATTATCCCTCTCAATCTCCCTCCTAGGTGTCCTCTTTCAATGATAGAACATATTCTTGTCATTGATAATTCCTGAACACCTGGAGAGTAATATGAGTGTGTACATAGAGCCTCTGATTGATGATTTTGTCTATTCTTGGGAGGAAGGGGTATGGACATACGACCGAGCTACAAAGATAAACTTCAAAATGTATGTTTGGAACTAGTACTCCCTGCATGACTCTCCGGCGTATGGGATATTCTATGACTAGTGTGTTCATGGGAAGTTCTCATGCCCAGTACGCAAGGCGTCTCTGATGTTCATTTGGTTGACGAAGGGTGGTAAGTATTCTTCATTCAACAAACATTGATAATTCCTCCCTCTTGACCATCCATTTAGACGAGACATCAAAAACTTTACGAAAGATGTAGTAGTTGAAGGCCCTGCACCCTAGATGATGATTGGTGCCATGGTTCGTGCTCAGTTAGACGCTCTCGAGGTCAATGACCAAGGAGATCGTTTTCTAGGATATGGTGAGGAACATGCATGGACTCACAAGTCGTGCTTGTGGAACCTCCCCTATTTTGGTGACCTTCTACTTCCACATAACATTGATGCAATGCACAGTGAAAAAAATATCGCCGAGGCAATTTTTGGTATAATCATGGACATTCCTGATAAGACAAAGGATAATGTTAAGGCTAGAGTGGATCTGGCGAGGTTATGCAATAGATCAAAGCTAGACATGGCGCCTCCCAGAGGCAGAAAGTCATGGAGAAAGCCTAAGGCTAATTTTGTTCTAACGAGGGCCCAAAGGAGGGAAGTACTAGAATAGTTCCAAACGTTAATGTTCCCTAATGGGTATGCAACGAATCTGAAGAGGGGAGTGAACTTAGCTACTTTGTGAATCAATGGGCTCAAGAGTCATGACTACCACATATGGCTTGAGTGGCTACTACTGGTGATGGTTCGAGGCTATGTCCCTAAGTATGTCTAGATAGTGCTAGGCGGAGTTGAGCAATTTCTTCCGCCAGCTTTGTGCTAAGGAGTTATCTCGTACCATGGTTGTAGACATGGAAAGAATGGCGCCTGTGTTGCTCTGCAAGTTGGAGAAGATCTTTCCACCTGGCTTCTTCAATCCGATGTAGCATTTGATTTTGCACCTCCCATATGAGGCACGAATGGGGGGGGGGGGCCTGTGCAGGGCCTGTTGGTGCTATTCAATTAAGAGATTTCAAAAGGTTCTTCGAACTAAATGTAAAAATAAATGCAAAATTGAAGCATCCATAGCAGATGCATACATTCTATGAGATTTTTGACTGAGTGCATCGGCTACAACATTGGCTTTCCTAGGATGGTAATGCACTTCCAAATTGTAGTCCTTAATCAGCTCTAGTCCATCTTCGTTGTCTCATGTTCAGCTCTTGGTTGGGTAAAGATATACTTGAGACTTTTATGGTCAGTATATATATGACATATATTGCCCAACAAATAATGTCTCCATATCTTTAATGCATGTACTACTGTTGTGAGTTCTAAATCATGTGTAGGGTAGTTGACTTCATGTTTTCTCAACTACCGAGAAGCATATGCAATAACTCTCCCTTCTTGCATAAGCACACACCCCAAACCTATATCTGATGCATCACAAAATACATCAAAAGGCTTCTCAATGTCGGGTTGTGCTAAGACAGGGGCTTGTAGTTAATAGAGTCCTGAGGGTGTGAAAAGCTGCTTCACACTCTGGTGTCCAATTGAACTTTTCATCTTTCTGAAGTAGCCTAGTCATGGGCTTAGCTATCTTGGAGAAATCTGGAATGAAATAACGATAATATCCTGCTAACCCTAGAAAACTCTGAACTTCATGAACCGAAGTCGGGGCCTTCCAATCCAGGACCTCCTGTACTTTTGATGGGTCTACAGAGATTCCATCTCTCGATAAGATATGACCTAGGAAAGGTACTTTGCTCAATCAAAATTCACACTTGCTAAATTTTGCATATAGCTTATGCTCCCTCAATCTGGATAGAACAATCCTCAGATGCTCTTCATGATCTACCTTGTTTTCTAAATAAATCAATATATCATCGATAAACATGACCACGAACTTGTCAAGCTTGGGCATGAATACCGAATTCATCAGGTACATGAAGTAGGCAGGAGCATTTGTTAGTCCGAAAGACATAACCAAATACTCATATAAGCCTATACCTAGTAGAGAAAGCAAGTTTTAGGTATGTCCTCTGGCCTGATCTTTATCTAATGATAGCCTAATCTCAAGTCAATCTTGGAGAATACCCTTGCTTTTGCCAACTGATCAAACAAGATGTCGATGCGAGGCAATGGGTACTTATTTTTAATAGTCACAGCATTGAGTGGCCTGTAATCCACACACATTCTCAAGGACTTGTCTTCTTTTTCATAGACAATGTTGGATAGCCCCTATGGAGATGAACTAGGTTGAATAAGACCCTTGTCCAACTAGATCCTGTAACTGAATCTTAAGTTTTGCTAACTCATTTGGTGGCATCCTATAAGGCCTTCTTGAGATAGGTGCCAGTACCTGGCACTAACTCAATCTTAAATTCCACATTCCCTATCAGGTGGTAAACCTGGTAACTCCCCTAGAAATACATTCGGAAACTCATAAACCACGGGGATATCACAAAGGGTAGTGGTTTGGATAGCACAAGCTAAATGTTGGAGTTCAAAATTTCGGGAGAGTGGTACTAGAAAAGCATTCCCTCTCTTGGGTTCTCTCAACATAACAGTACGAGTGCTAGTGTCAATGAGAACACCACGATCCTTCATCCAATTCATGCCTAAGATTACACTTATTGATAACCCAGGCAATATTATCAAATAACTTGTATACTCCCTCTCTAATATAGAGATGGGCACGTTTTTGACTATCTTATTTGTAGAAATAGTAGCCCCCGCTGAACTTATATTGTAACCACCCTTGCTTACTTCAATTATTTTTTGATTATGTCTAGATGCAAATGCTTGACTCATAAATGAATGAGAAGCTCCCGAATCAAATAAAACAATAGCGGGATGCTTGTTGACAAGAAACATACCAGCCGTGACAACTTCTCCAGCGGGCACTTCCTCAATAGTGGTATAGTGCACGTATCCTGGACATGCCCTTGTGTTTGCCTGCCTCTGATTGTTTTGATTCTGATTGCCATTCTTCTTTGGGTGGGGGCATTCCTTGGCCTAATGCCCCACTTGATTACAGTTAAAACAGGGTTGATTACTCCTAGGTCCTGTGGAGCTTCCCTGACCGCCATTTCCTTTAGGTAAGGCAATAGTGAATGCCTTACGGAATGCTTTTTGAGGCCTGCTGTTCTGAGCTTTTGGTGGTGGAGGCCTAAACTTGGGTGCAGGTGGACGGAACTATGGCCTAGCTATGATAGGGGCCCTAGGACTAGTGAAGATCTAGGAGGCACCTGCCTCAAATGCCCTCTTGCGAACCCTTAGCTGTCGCATGCATGTTGTTATGATTTTCCTGGGTCAGAGCATCACTAATAAACTCGTTATAGGTGGTGCACTTGGAATTTGCCATGGTCTTCATTAGTTTGGTGTTCAGACCCCGCTTGAAGCTCTCTATCTTCTTCTCCTCGGTATCCACAAAACCTGGAGCATACCTAGGACATGTTATTGAATGCGTGCATATATTCTGTGAGGGTCTTTGTCCCTTGAGTGAGCCTCATAAATTCAGCCGCTTTCATACGCATTAGGCCTAGGGGAATGTGATGTCCTCGAAAAGCCAACTTGAACTGCTCCCATGTTACTCACGCATTAGCAGGTAGAGAGGACAAGAAATGTGTCCACCAGATCCCTACTGGTCCCTACAACTAGTGGGACTGCATACTCAGCCTTCAGGTGCTCGGTGACTCTTAGCAGACGAAACTTCTGCTCAATGGTGTTGAGCCACTCGTCTGCCTATAGTGGTTCCTTCTACCACCTTGAAGATAGGAGGCTTTGTATCTAGAAATTCCTTGAAGGTACTGAGCTGATTTGGCTCAGGCCCTTGTTCCTGCGGGTGGCCACGAGCGGTGTTCTACACGATGAGGCCAGAGCTTCCTCCATTGTCCTTTGGCTTCCCAAGAATTAGGGCAAAGAACTCCTAAGCAGACGGCGGTGGCGGTGGTGGTAAGTCACTATCAGTTGCCATCATGGCTGCTACTAGCTCCTGCACGGGTGCGAGTCATCTGCAAAGTTACAACAATAAGTGATTATTGGTTGATGTCAAAAGATCATAGTTGAATTTATAATCATGCCAAACTGAAATTACTGGAGACAATCTCAAATTCATACAATAAAACATGAGGCATAATAATTCATTCTCGCAACATAACACCACCAATTCGATCACTTATCGGACTCATAGCACATTAATATTCAAATCATGATCACTGATAAATCATCTAGGAATTTGCATTAGCATTTAACCAAACATGCGATAGTCATGCAAATAACAATATTACATGATAGTCCAATTCACCAACACCAAATTCAAACTACAGGTCCATTACATAACCAACAATGATACATTAAGCACTTCTACTAAGTACTAAGCGATCTAATCCTCATCATGATCACTATCGAGGTCAGAGACAGGATCATCTCCTTCCTCAGGTTTCACCTCTTCCTCTTCCTTGTCCTCATCTTCCTCCATATTTGGACCATCTTCTTCCCCATCAAGGATTGGGTTTAGCTGGTTGTTCAAATAGCGCACTTCATGCTGAAGGTTCATCACTTGAAGTTGAGCATGTGCAAGCTGCTGACGTAAGCCCCTCTCAGGCACGGTCCTGGGCGTTACTCATGTCGTGGTGCCTATCCCGCTCTATCCTTACTGTAGCAACATGGTTTTCTGCTACATCTCACTAGCATCTAGCTGTGGACACCTCAGCACGGGCGACCTCCAACTGCTCCCGTAGTCCTGCAAGCAATGCTTGATCATTAGCTCTTGCTTCTTGGGCTGCTGCTCTCTGTTGATCCACTTGCTCCATTGGGGCATGGAGAGTGCCCAAAGATGCATAGGCTTGGTCAGATTCCCATCGGGCTTTACTTGCGGCTTTCTTTTGCTTGCATACACACTTCTTGAGCTTATGCTGTGCGGCTTTAGCTCTCATGAGCTTGTCCATGCAAGTGGTGTATGATTCCTGCCAGAAATCCCTATTGTCCTGGCATGTACAAAACATCTTCATCACCGCAAACATTGCACTCATGGCGGGACTAGAGCTATTTGCTCGCTCATCCCGCTCTTTGATCAATGCATTTTGGTTGCGTTGTTCCCATATTGCTGTGGATGGGTCCACCCAAGGAAACATACTCGCTGCACTGCTAGTAAGTGCATCCCCATGCTGCTGACAGATTTGACTCAAAACCTCAAAGGCCACAACTTGGGCAGCCTCCCAAGGAGTTTTCCCTTCCGATTCTGCGTTCCACTCCTGC
Source organism: Miscanthus floridulus (assembly GCF_019320115.1). Lineage (NCBI taxonomy): Eukaryota > Viridiplantae > Streptophyta > Magnoliopsida > Poales > Poaceae > Miscanthus > Miscanthus floridulus. The sequence goes on along the minus strand of NC_089584.1, from coordinate 76,644,170 downwards.
TAGAAGGGTGCTTGGGTGCGGACTGGTATAGTTAGCTACACCTCGTACCATGGTTGTCCCTCCAAGTACTCTTCATTCCAATGATAAAGGGGTGGCTCATGGTACCCCGCAAAGTGCAAAACTCTCCACAGTAGGGTAGGCGTTCTGAAAACCATCAGGAAATTCTCACATCCAGCTGGTGCTGCCATCTGTACCATCAACATGTACAACTTTGTGTGAGATAAGGCCATAATGGATAAGAGTTACATAACCGAGTAAGAAATTTATAAGGGGAGGAACAATGTAATTATTTGAATGATAATTATCATGATGCATGCTCATTCTGTACGTCCTCACAAACTTAGGAAAAATCATTTCTAACGACATATACGGTGGCATACATACATTCTCTCATATATAGCGTAACTAGTCGAGCTACATGTTTCGTTGTTAGTGTACCCACATAAAAGTTTCATTTTAGCCCATCCCATAATTAAATATGCAGAATGTAAATCTAAATACTTCCATATATGTATACCCACACATATACTTCCATATCAAAGCTACCCGATAACAGTTTATACCCTACAATTAAATACGCACCATATACACATGCAAGCATGCATACATAGTCATACCAAAGCTAACTCTCTCTGACCGCACGCTCACATCTTGCGGTCATGCCACTCATCAACTTACCTTGGCGTAGAGGCATTTGATCCATACATTACCATTCAAATGAATAGCACCCATACAATAGCACGGCGTATGGACGACGAAAGTAAAAACCCCCTATGTTAGTACTTAAATAGCCACCTAATAGTCCTTAATTTGGGCATAAGGAAAGTGATCACTGGCACACTATAGATTTCAAATACCTATTTATATAGCTATCAGTTGCTAGAAAGGGTTTTGGAAAACAAAAACTTTTGTTTTAAATACACATGTGACAATTAACGTTGAATCTTGCTCTGATGCCAGCTGTCGCAGAACCGACCAATTTATAAGAGTACAAGTATAATGGCAGCCCGCAAGCGGTCGCACTGTCATACTTGAACCCATATAAACCTGGGTAGTCCGTCGAGTACCACGATGGGTCTCGATAAATGATTTACAACAACCAAGATCGTACATGATTCAACATACATGTCGCATATTATATAAAGTTCACAGATACATTTCCATTATCAGAGTATGAAACAAAGTTATTACAAACCAAGTTTGATAAACAAAAGCGGAAGCAAATTAAGTTTGAAAGTAGCATTTGCCAACATAGTTTGATACAGTGCCAACATATGATCACAATCCACAAAAGCATGTAGAGGGATTAGTAAAGAAGCCTGCCCAAGGCTTACTCCTCATCCACAGCGGGATAGAAGCAACTCTTGCAATAACCATGATACATAGGCCCCATTCGCTTGTCTTAAAAATAGCTTGTTCGGCTTCTTTTTTCAGCCTGGAACAGTGTTTTTCTCTCACAACAATTCAACCGGAATAATGTTTTTCAGCCAGTTTTAGCCAAGTTTTAGACCAGCGAATGGGGCCACAGTGCCATCTGCAACAATGGGAAATAAAACCCTAAGTACGAGAAGGTACTCAGCTAGACTTACCCGTCATAAACCGAAAATAAAATTACTCCAAGGATCATGCAAGGCTGTATAAGTGGATATAGCTTGACAACATTTTGCATAAAAAGCAATTAACTCTATTATACAATTATAATTCTTTTATCATGTTAATTATGACTATCCATCTCTAAATTAGCAACTATCCTGTGCTAAACATGTGGTATATCATTTTAAGAGCATACACTAGTAACCATAGCCGGTATTGTAAATCCATGTTCATGCGAACCATCATATTCCATAATACAATTACTACGATGTTGGTACTAGCCATGTTTCTCACTATCTAGGAGAGACAGCGATTCGAATCGTTTTCAACCAGCTAGGAATTTCTTCCTAACACAAACCCAGGCAGACCAGATCAAGGGTCATCTTAGGTCACCTTTGGTACAACTCAGGTCCACATTTCGTGGGTTCGTACCGCGCCGCACAATCGGGGACACCAAATGCCAGGACTGTTCAGGCCTAGCCTACCCTTGGGCTTAGTCTGGCTCCCCGCAAGGAGCGCACAATAGAACGAGGCCTGGCCTGAGTTGAGCTACTTGGCTTTGCGGTCAAAACGAGTTATCTGGCCTAGCTAAGTGATAGGCATGCATTCAATCTTGTCAAACAGCGCCAACAACGATACGGTCCTTAATCGGCATAGATGGAATCACATGAGTCAACCTACGCATAGACTTCACCTGGCCTTGATTTACTGTTACCCCATGGTTCTGTTCCACGATAGCAAATATAGCCAATCGTGCTTCGGTATCCACCTATATCTCGCAGGTGATAGGAAATCACCTCGACTTCTACCAGTCTAAGCATGGCTAAGCAAATATTCGATCCTAGACCTACACAGGGTTAAAGGTGCATATATCTGGACAAGGAATTTATATGCATCAAGTGGTTCCAATCAACTCTTATAACCTAATGCATCAATCATAAGGACTTGAGTAATATTTTGTAAAATACTAGGGAGACTTAGAATGCTCTGGGGCTTGCCTTTCAGAAAGGAAGTGGGGACGGTGATCAGGGCACTCCTGAAAGCTCTTCTAGGGTTCTGCTCCTCGCCTTCGGGAGCTGTGGCTTGAGGAATCTCCTTGCTGGTCCCCTTTCCTCTCCATCGTCGAACTCTAGCAACGTTATCTCTTCCATCGACCCTAGATGTATGAGCGTGACATGAGATAATGCGAATGCATTCATGTTGGCAAGTATAGTATGATGATACATGATGAATGGATTCTTGCAAGCATTCTTAACAACATGGTGTTAAAGAAATAACAAGTGCATCACATTTACTGAGTATGTGCATATCTCTTCTTGCTTATTTAACCAACTACTTAAACAATGCATTTACTATATCACAAAACAACAGCTACTTGTTTTACTCATAACTGAAGTTCTACTTATCCAAATGTTGTGATCTTGGACTTTCTGGAAAGATTATAAAATTGTCTACATCTCTTATTTAATCGCCAAAAGCTAATTCACACTTTATCTTAACCAAAATAGATAATCAATCCAGTTCTGTCCAGAAATTCCAGAGAGCAAGCATTTCAGGGATACTAACTTTAAACGGCTATAACTCCTAAACCCTTTGGTCCTATTGCTCTGAAATTTTAACACAAGATAAACTGAAGAAGTTATCTACAACTTTGTTACTAACCATTTTTACAGCAAACATCATTTTTACTATGCCACATACCAAATCACAGAATCTGTCCAAAAACCCTTTTCACCCGAATTATAAAGCAACAATATTTCTACTACATGTAAGCATTCAAATTTTTTACAACACCAAGTTTACCAACAGTTCAAGAATTCCAAATATACTCAAGAAAACATAATGGTAAAGCCTAAACTATTTATTTAAATGCCTTTATTATTTTATTTAGATACTTGGGTTAAATAATAAATATATACTAAAGGTACATCATAAATTCTCAGCAATTTACAGTGGCTTACTAGTGCTACCAATAGACTACTGTAAAAGTTTCATTCTATTTTAGCAAGTAAAACACCCTACACAAAAATGACAAGACATAAAGGCTTAAAATAGCATAAATAGAAAACCCTAGTGAAAAGTATAGAGCAACAGATTTTATATTTTTCTTAGCATCCATATGATACTAGGACATCCTCCAACAAATTTCATGAATATTGGATTCATAAATAATTTATAAAAATTCATATAAGGATCACCTAATTATAAAATGAAAATCTATAACTACAAATCCATACATGCACTGACCCTCAAATTTTTACCAGAGCTTACACTTGTTAGGAAAAGCTCACCACATAAATTTCATAATTTTTGGAGCATAGGAACTCTAGATATAAAATAAACAAAATATCATATTTTTACATACATTTAAAAACACATTTTAAGTTTCATTTTAAATCCTCCATAAACTCTACTACAAATGCTAATATCATATTTTTCATAAATACTACACTTCCTAAGGAACGCTACAAATTTAGTTCACAAATTTTGGATCTCTATAGCTCAACTTATCAATTTCCAAATTTACACACAAAAACAGGAATAAATGGACTAGCTTTCTGAACAGAGTCACTGACAGACGGGGTCCACCGGTCAGACGGACCCACACGTCAGCGACCGAAAACAGGGGAGGCAGCGTGGAATTGACCAGGGGTTCGATGGAGCTCGCTGACGGCGGCCTCTCCGGTGACAGCGTCTGGACTATAGTGACCCCCACTACATCCCGCGTGCATTGGTGCAACAAATTGGACCGATTGACGAAGTTAACTACAACGGCGGCGGTCATGGCGGCACGGAGGTGCGGGTCGATGGCGCTACGCTAGCGGTGACCACGATGACTCAAGATAAAGCTCAGACAAGCATCTACTAACCCTGGCGAACCTAGCGCGCAAGCTAACATAGGGGATGGTGGACGGAGGCGTCCTAGCCACGGTGACGGGGCTCGGCGGTGGAGCACCGGCGAAGGTGAACATGGCACGGCGGCTTACTAGGCACGATTAGTGAGCACAGGCGGGCGCGGCGAGTCTCGGGGGTGATGGTGGAGTGGTTGCGGTGGTGGAGAAGCGAGGCGAGGCAAGCTGGTGGCCGGTAAGCGACGGCGGCGAGCTTGGCGCTGCTACGGCTACTGCGGACGGCGAAGGAGGAGGCCAGAAAAGGAAATGTGAGCGCGGGCGTAACGGGCGGACGCTGGGGGTGGTAAAGACCTGCTCTGGCCCAGCGTGGCCACGCTGGGCAGAGCAACGACGACGCGCGGCCTCCTTTCCTCCACACGGCGGCCAGCGTCTGAAGGCGGTCGGCCATGAACCGGCATGGCGCAGGCGTTCGTCAGTGCCCGTTCAAACGCCTGACAGCACGATTACGTGAAGCCCGATCTTCGAATCCGTGACGAATTAGCGCACACAACCTAAACCAAAGTCGTAGCCCTACATACCACCTACAATACTCCTTTAGAAATCAAAGTCTAATTCGCAATGGACAGAGAGTAAAATCAACTCAAAGCTGGCTGCATCGACACTGTCAGTTAAACCGACCGAGCAAAATCGCCTAAGTGTAGAAAATAGTGAAATCTTGGTTCTTGTGAGCTAATTTCGACCATGTTAGGAGCTAAACTAGTCTATGACCCAAATCATAAAAGTTGTTCCTCATGCCAAAAACTACAACTTTGCTTTAGTGACCACCTCCATGCAAGGTTTCTAGCACATAGTTCAAACTTGGTCAAACATGCTACATTCAAATGATGATATACACTCAAACTATGGCTTAGTGACCAAATTACTCCTAACCATGAATACTAAAGTTGTTCATCATGATCTTCTAAACATGTTTAAGCTATTTGTAAGGTCACACACTCATTTCATGCATTGGTCACACATAGGGCTATCCAGGTCAATACATATAACATCACTTAAGTACTTGATCATGAAAGGTGACCTTCATGAATAATGTTCCATATGTTAACCTAAGTGTAGCTAATATGTTTTAGTGACTCACATAAACCATTTACATGTATTCACTCATGATCATATGCATATATACAAAGAAACATAAAATAACAAGCAATGTTGCAAATGTTTCAAACACATGTTTCAAATATAAAAGCTTAAATATGAATGCTTGATGCTCATGCTAATGCTATGCAAGTCACTTTATGCAAGGCTAACACCTAGGGTGTTACACTAGTCAACTTCCAATAAAAAGAGAAGGAAACCATAGGTGTAGCATGGGTTAGATTTTCAATCCTAACACGCTTTGGCCCAGACTTGTCTATACCAAACCATGTGTTGTTACAACACTTTTGGTTAGGTCTTAGTAAGGAATCTGCCCTATAGCTTGATATCATTGCCAGAGGTTCATTCAACCATAAAACCATAGCAGAAGGAGAAGCTGTTACTAGACCTGCATTCTAGAAAACACTCCTCCCCTAGAACCCCTTTATGTAGAACCCGAGTCAATCCATGAGGAAGTCTCCTTGGCTGAGGCTAAACCAATACCTCCCATTTAGAGACCCTCACCTGAACCTAGAAATTCCAAAGGAAGGTTTCCAACCTTTGGAATTTCTATTTTTCAAGGATGAATTTCATGGAAGATTTCGAAAATACCTCGAAATACTCATACCAAAAGAGACCACCAATTCCTATCACTCCCCTTGACCCTCTAGGCAAAGAAGTCCTTAAGGAATCAATTAGGGAGTTTACTTCTATACTAAATAGCAAATGGGTAGAAGAAGCAGAGCTTTCTTCTGAAGAAATTCAGATTCGCACCCCTTCTTTAACCATTCAATGCAAAATCCATGGAATTATGGTTAACATTCTATACAATCCTATTGTCGAAGCAAACATCATGTCTATATAATTTGTGTCTACCTACTTTGCCAATGAACCCCCTGCTCTGACAATCAAATCCTACAGAATTGCTCCATGAACAAACCTAGGAGGACTAGGGATTCCTCACAACATATCATTGTATCACAACATTGTTGAGATTGCCCTAGACTTCCATGTCTTTAACATCCAGGATTCTAATATCATGGTAGGGCATCCCCTAGAAAAACTCTTTGTAGAACCACCAACATCAGGGGACCTAGATGTAAAGTTAGGGAGAGACACTTTTTTCATTCCCATCACTCGAGCTAAAAACTCAGGTGGCAAAATCTCTCCCCTATCCTAAACTACCCAAAGAGGTCATGTTGGTGTCACCATTAGAATCTCCCGAGTCGTCTTTAGAGAAAGATGCCAAACTCTTCATTAAAGAGGAGAATGACTTAGGCGAAAACCATTGACCTTCCCAAAGAGGAAGCACCGACATGACCTCTAGTTCAACTTAAGCCCCTGCCTGCTAGCCTATGTTATTCTTTCTTTAATGGAGACATTGAAACTCTTGTAATCATAAGCGACAAGCTTACTGATGTGGAGACTAGCCAAACTCATCGTTAGTCTTAGAGAAACATAGGCCAGTCTTCGGGTATTCATTGCAAGATCTTAAGGGGATAAGTACAACCTTGTGTACCCATCGCATCCTAATTGACCCCTCTAGCACGCCATCTAGAGAACCCCAACGTAGGCTGAACAATGAGATGCGGGAAGTCATGAAGAAGGAAGTCCTCAAACTTCTTCACATCAGGATAATTTATCCTATACCACATAGTGATTGGGTTAGTCCCATCCAAGTGGTACCAAATAAAGGAGGGATGACGGTCGTTGAAAATAGTAAAAATGAATTGATCCTGCAACTGAACCAGTCACGGGGTGGAGAATGTGTATTGATTACCAAAAACTCAACTTGGCTATAAAGAAAGATCACTTCCCCCTGCCTTTCATTGATGAAATATTAGAGCGGTTGGCGAAGCACTCTTTCTTCTGTTTTCTTGATGGGTATTCGAGGTATCATCAGTTTCCCATCCACCCTAATGATCAAAGCAAGACTACTTTCACCTACCCATATGGAACGTATGTGTACAGACGAATGTCTTTTGGTTTGTGCAATGCACCCACTTTGTTCCAACTGGTGTATGATGTCTATTTTCTCAGACATGATTGAAGAAATCAGTGGAAGTTTTCATGGATGACTTTTTAGTCTATGAAAAAAAATCCGATCATTGGCTAGAAAATTTAGACAAAGTCTTGCAACTGTTGCCTAAGAGAAGGACCTAGTACTTAATTGGGAAAAGTGCCATTTCATGGTCTGAGAGAGCATCGTCCTTAGGCACCTTGTGTCCAAGAGGGTGATCAAGGTAGACAAAGCCAAAATCAAGGTTAACAAGCAACTACCACCCCCATTAACGTGAAAGGAATCCGCAGCTTTCTAGGTCATGCAGGGTTTTATAGACGGTTTATCAAATACTTTTCACAAATCTCTAGACCGCTCATGAACCTATTAGCTAAGGATGCACCTTTCGAGTTCCCCGATGAGTGTTTAAATGCTTTCCATACCCTTAAGAAAGCACTCATCTCAGCATCAATCATCCAACCTCCTGATTGGTCATTGCCTTTCGAGATCATGTGTGATGATAGTGACTAAGTTGTTGGGACAGTCCTTGGCCAAACCAAAGATAAAAAGCATCATGCAATCGCTTACACTAGCAAAATGCTAACAAGAGCCCAACTTAATTACGCTACCAAAGAAAAAAGCTCTTGGCAGTTGTTTTTGGTGTTGACAAATTTAGGTCCTACTTAGTAGGAGCAAAAGTTATCATATACACTGATCATGCTGCATTAAAATACTTGCTCACTAAGAAAGATGCTAAACCTAGACTAATAAGATGGGTACTTCTACTCCAAGAATTTGACCTTGAAATAAAAGATAAAAAAGGAGTAGAAAATACTGTCGTAGATCATTTGTCGCATATGGCAAGTCACTAACATGCAGGAGTTACCAATAAACAACTTCCTACGTGACAACATGCTACTAAAGGTGACTGGACTCCAACCTATGGTACGCGAACATTGTGAATTTCATGGTCGCAAGATACGTACAACCAGGGGAGAACAAGAAAAGCTGCAAGCCAAAAGTAGACATCACATTTGGGATGACCCATACCTATATAGGGTGTGCTCTAATGGCCTATTGAGGAGGTGCGTGCTAACGGCAGAAGGAATACAAATCATTGAGAAATGCCATGTAGCACCGTATGGAGGCCATTATGGAGTATTCTACACACAAGCCAAAATGTGGCAGTGCGGGTTCTTCTGGCCGACAATGTATGAAGACACCAAAGCATTCATCCGAAGCGAAGAGCTTGACTAGGGAGAAGACTAAAAGCAAGCGTTGGCCCATTCAGCGTCAATGAACTCGAGGCTTCCGAAGCGGATGCGGCCACCGGGGGTCGTGCCAAGAGTGAGTCCGACATAGGTGCAGGGAGCCATTGCTTCCTTCTCAATAAGGAGAGTGCGTGACTGTCCCCTACCTAGTGCACCAACTATCGATGTTTTGTCAACCGACGAGTGAATTTATATGTGTGGCGCACTACTTTAGTAAGACGATGGTAGCATCCAAAGACACAAGGAATTATACTGATTTAGGCTAGAGCCCTATGTCTAGTCTCAGAGAAGAGTTTGAGTGCATGTTCCTCAGTTGAATGCTCTTAAGTTCTTACAATGGGGTGTGTAAGCTTTGAGAAAGAGGTAGGAGAGAGGTGAGAGACTACCTGAATGAAGTCTCTAGAGTCTATCCCTTAGAAGGGAGGCCTAGGGTGCCCTTATATAGAGTTCGGGGGTCAGGTTACATGCATAGAGAGGGAGGTTCTCCTGACTGAGTGGTCATGTGCCTGAGGGGGGGAACTAGTAAACTTGGCTTACAAGGAAGGCTGTCTTGTCTTCTCGTCAGCACATGTTCTGGTGTGGTTGTCGTCATGGTCTCATTCCCACATCGCAGCATGGCATGGCATGATGCTACAGTGCTAGGTCATGATGGCACTATTGTCATGGTGGTTGTCAGCCAACTCTCCTATGCTGACATGAGCTTGCCGTGGCCTTCGTCATCATCTCTTGTTCTCCCTAGTGGTGTCATGGCGACATTGAGGGAGTAGGTAGCAGCCCTTGGGCTGTTAGTATCATTTGCTGGTCATGGTGCTGGTGGCCTCGATCCCGAGCCATAGGGTCAGGGGTCCCTAGTGGCTTAGATGGTATTCGAAGTCAAGGCCAAAGTCGTGTGCCCCATCCCATAGTGGGTAGGGTCATACGACTAGTCATGTTGGACCAGAGATATCTCAGATGGAAGCTTAGATAGAACTTGGATCCACCAAGGTATAAGCCATAGAGAGAGCACTGATAGGCCGGCACCTCCTCTAAACTCTTTCCTCACTCTCCATCTCACTATTTCTATTTATAACACTAGATCCTATGGAGGACAAATCTTCTCTTCTCTTGATAGCTGGCTTGATCCTAAAGATATGAATTAGGGTTTCAGGGATTTGCTGAGGGAGGGGGTAGGGGCTGATATACATAGGCCGAAGCATCAATCCTGAGCCCTTGGATCAAACCAACTTGAATAAACGGTGAAGATTGGATCTCAATGGCGGTGGGGAACCGACTTTCGAAACGATGGGACCCACATGTCGGTCAGCCTATAGGTGGGGCCGGCTGGCCCCACATGGTAGCCCCTCAGGGTCTGCTTCAGTAGAGAGCCTCCTAAAGTCTTCTAGAATCTTCCCACGCTATTTACGCGGCCGAATTCCATAATTTTCTTTGACGAATAGGTCCCCCTTGACAATTTTCTAGATAAACCCTACCGAAAACATAGATTCACCAAAACTCATGGAATTTATTAGTTAAAACCCCTTATACCTATGTTTGGTGATGGAATTAAGTATAAATGCAGGTTATGTGGATGGTTTATAATTGCTGTTAGTGACCGTCAACAAAGAGTTCTTAACTAACAAACTTTTTTAAATCCCAAATTCTTTAGTCTAGGGAGAGAAACTTTCGGATATCCTATTTTAAACATCGGATAATCCGCATAGAAATTGTGGATAATCCATATCCATCAGATTTTACCTATTCCATATCCTATCCCACATCCGCACGAAATCAGATTTGGATTATCCGTATCCCCATGGATATTAAAAGTTCTTCTCCATATCCTCAAAATTCATATTCGGATCGGATCGGAGAATTATCCACACTAGTTTCACCCTCTAGCTCCTATATGGTCCATGGGTGCATTCCCAAAGGGGGTGTTTTCTAGGTTAGGGGCTCGATGTTCCCACGGATGGTCCTGGTGTTCCTCCGGATGCTCCGCGCAAATAGCAGATAGTTCAGGGGAACCGTCCGAGCATGCACTTGAGCTAGTGTTGGCTCTAGGGTGATCTCATGGATGGTTCGGTGTTCCTCTAGATCGGAATGGTCTATGAGGGTGTAACAGAACTGACCAATTTATAAGAACACAAGTACGAAAGCAATCACCGGAGTGATCAAACCGTCATACTTGAACCCATATAAACCCGGTTGTCAACTGAAACCACGAAGGATTTCAAACCAACTTGCATACAACCAAGATCACAGTAATTCAACATAACAAGCCACATGTTACATCCATTTGACAAGTAGTTCATGAGTACCTCATACATCAGATGTTCACATAATTATTACAAAACAAGTTCACAAATAGCGGAAGCAAAGTAGTTTGAGACTATCACACACACTTAGTTCAAATACAAGCTAGTACCATAGTCATATCCAGCAAAAGCAACAAGATAAGATAACATAGGTGATCATGCCCATGATCTAGTCTTCATCCCCCACAGGATGGAGACAATACTTGCAGTAGCCGTTATAGAGCACGTCATCTGCAACAAGGGGGAAATAAACCCTAAGTACGAGAATGTACTCAGCTAGACTTACCCGTCGTAAACCAAAAATAATTGACACCAAGGAGTATGCAAGGCTTTATCGGTGGATCTTGCTTGACAACCATTTTTGCATAAATGCTTTAATGATATAAGAGCATAATTTAAATTATGAGTAAGCAGCAAGTTATCAACATTAACCTATCAACTAGATTAGCACCTGTACTAGAGCAAGCAATTGATTAACTCCAAACATTATTAACCATATCCCGTATATTGTTGTATCATCCTCATCATCAATTTAACCATCAAGTTCCATTAAGTGCACCTACGTTGCCGCTGCTCAGTCAAGTTCTCACTATCCAGGAGAGACGGCGATTCGAATCGATTCCTATCCAGCTGGAGGGGTATTCCTAACACACACCCAGGCATACCATGCGAAGGCAGCCTTTGGTCACCTTTGGTACAGCTCGGGAATCGCGGCTCCGAGCAGCGCCGCACCCTCAGGGAGTCCACTCTGCCAGGTGGTCAATCTCACCTAGGACTTACACCAATTGCTTCCCGCACATCCTTACTACCGCCAAGGTGCGCACTTTCACTTCTCGGTCTTTCGGCCTGAGTTGAGCTACTCGGCTTCGCGGTCGGAACAAGTTATCCAGCCAACTAAGTGATAGGCATGCGTTCAACATGACATGAGGACATATAGCGAATCGGTCCTTAATTGACACAGATGGGGGTAGATCCACACCCAAGACCTCCTTGCCTTGATGCTTCTCTACCGACTTCCCGCCTTGGTCACAATTCATTATTAACACATGGTTATCTTCCACAATAGCAAATATAGCCAATCGTGACCAGACATCATCCTAACTTGCAGGTGATAGGAAATCACCTGACTTTTACCTAGTCTAAGCAAGGCTAAGCTTTGATTCGCTCCTAGACCTAAATAGGATTCAGGGTACGTATACTGGACAAGGAATATATATATATATATATATATATGCAACAAGTGTTTGCATCCAGTTCCTATCACTTAATGCATCACAAATAAAGATACTCAAAGTAACCATTTTTAAAACATAGAGACTTAAAACTGCTCCAGGGCTTGCCTTTCAGAAAAGACGAAGGTTGGTGATCGGGACACTCAAGAACTTCTTCGTCGGCTCCTTCTTCGGGGGTCTGCACCTCCTGCTCCAGAGCTTGTTGCTGCTCCTCTAGAAGTACTTGCTCGAATTCCAGAAGCATGACTCCCTCCGGAACACCTATTGCATGCATATGTATAGTATAAGAATCATGCATGCACAAGAGATGGAAGATGATGATGAAATGTACAACCATGTATAGATGGACGCATGAAAGACACGATGATACAAGATCAACATCTATTTTACCGAGTAGGTGCATATCTCTTTTTAGAAAACAAGAACGGCACACTCAACGAGCTCTAACAACCTAAGATAAAGTGGTTCATCTTTAGTAAGAGGTCTAGCACCTGCAACTAACAAGTTAACTTAATTAGCCTAGCATCTAACGCATCACATCGACTCATATCAAGCAAACAAGTTATCCATTGAAATCACAGTTTTCAGGCTGCAAACAGCAGTAACTAGTTTTACTCATAACTAGAGTTGTACTAAACCAAAAGACATGCAAAAAGACAATCTGGAAAGCTTATGAAATTATCTACATTTCATTTTTAATCACCTCAGCATGATTCCCAAGTTATCAGGTCAAATTTATATAAACACGTAATCCGGTCTAAACAAGACAGAGAGCAAGCAAAACTGTAATCCAACTTTGAACGACTAGTAACTCCTAAACTACTAGGCCAAATGCCACCAAATTTTAACAGGAGATAGATACATAGGTTATCTACAACTTTTGTATTCACCACTTTCCCAGCAACCCAAAATATCATGGTGAACTTTGTAAAGTTCCCAGAACTGTCCAGAATGACATAATGCAAGAAAATAATTATTAATTTATGTTGTAAACATACAAATGGACAAAACCAACTTTACTAACTCATCGCACATGTTGAAAGAACACCAGAAAAAATAGTGGCAATTCTTAAATAAATTCTTTTCATACCTTTATTAATTTATTTAGATAATGAGGTTAATTAATAAACACATATCCAAAGTGTATAGAAAATTCCACAAAAATTACAGTAGTTTATACATGTCTCCAATAGACCACTGGATAAATTTCACATCATTTCAACAAGTATAACATCCTACACAAAAATGACAAGGCATAAAGGCTTAAAATGACATAAATAGGAAACCCTGGTGAAAAGTGTCAAGCAACAGATTTTATATTTTTCATAACATCCTTAAGGTACTAGGACATCCTCCAATAAATTTCATGGTCATTGGAATCATAGATAAATTACTAAAATTCACACAAAGATCATTCAATAATAAAAGGAAAATCTATAACTCAAAACTCATACATGCATTGACCCTCAAATTTTTACCAGAGCTTCTACTCATTACGAAGAGCTCACCAACAAAATTTCATAATTTTTGGAACACAGGAACTCAAGATATAAATTAAACAAGTTGGCATTCATTTAAAAACACATTTCAAGTTTCAATTTCATTCTTCCAAAAATTCCACTACAAGTGTTCATGTTATATTTTTTCTACATACTACACTTCACCATGATCCTAAAAAAATTGGAACCACCTAATTTGGATCTACCAAACTCGAGATATAAATTCTACAAGTTGCACTCAAAAACTGAATTAATGAACTAGCTTCTCAGGTTTGAGTCACTGACAGGCGGGACCCCACGGTCAGCCAGGCCCGCGCGTCAGTGACTGAAAAACAGAGGAGGCGGCTCTCCGGCGACGCGGATCATGTAGCTCACCAACGGTGGCTTCTCCGGCGGCGAGGAGGGTACCACCGTGTTCCTCGCGACAAGCCGCACCTAGAGGTGCCTAAGGTTGAACCCCTACCGGAGCCTAACCAGGGTAGCGACGACAATGGAGGACGGCGGCAAGGACCATCGGCACTCTGGCGAAGTCCGGCCATAAGGGCACGGCTAAGCTCGGTATGTGCTTCAAGGGCCCACGGAGAAGCTAAGGGAAGGAAGAAAAGGGGTGAGAGAGCTCCGGCGATAGCTGACCACGGTGAGCTCCAACACCAGCGAGCCTCAGCCATGGCGGCGGCGGAAATGGCCAATGGCCCTCACCTAGGCTTGCCCAGCATTGAGAGTGGGTGGATACGGTGGCGCGAAGCAAGGCGGCGCTCGTGGCTAGCTGAAGGCGGCAATGATGCGGTGGCGAGGGGAATCAGCGATGGCGAGGCGCTCGGCAACGACGGCGGAGGTGCGGTGCTATGCTACGGAACGACTAGCGAGGCGCTCGGCAACGACGAAGGAAGTAGGCGAGCTAACAGGCGCTTGGCACCCTCGTGGCAGCGATAGGCTGACCTATGGGGGCAACGTCGGCGTACGGCCGCCACTTGGCCACCATGACCTACCGGTGTCGGCCAGCTGGCCCGCCTAAACTGGCCGTCAGAGACCCAATAAGTCAACTGACAGCGCGTTTTCAACGATCTATAACTCCTAAACCGTGACAATCTAGCTCTAGGTGTAGTTGACAAAGTTGGAGATTGAAGTGAGAACTACAACTTTTCCAATTGGAACTCGAGCTGGTTCGGTCTAGTTAGGGAGATACAAAGTTCTAAACAATGATACATGAAACTAAAAATCATCTGCTAGACTTAGAAAATTTCTAAGTGTAGAATCAGCACCCAAAACTGACTTGTGGGCCATATTTGATACTGTTCCATACATTTTCATGACTTGGCCTCTAAACAAAGTTTGTTCCTCATATAATTTGCTACAACTTTGCTTTAGGTTGCTTAGCCATGAAAACACTCTAAGCTATACTTTTTAAATAGTCAAACAACTAGGCTCTAGGGTTCAACACAAGTCAAACTATTACTTGGAAGTATAATTAGACAACATGGTCAACATGAACATTGTTCCTAATGACATTCTAAGTGTAGCTAAGTTGTTTAAGAGGACATTTGACCTGCATTTGCATAGACCACACATGAGCACACATAATTGCTAGCATAAAACCAAGCAATTCAAATAGAAACACACATGAAATGATAACATTCATCATGGTATGATGCTTATGAATGAGATGATGCACATGCTCATGTGATGCAAGTGGTTTAGTGCAACCATAACACTAAGGTGTTACAGAGGGCGTCGACAGAACATATGTGGCTCATTTTTCTTGGTGTTCTTGAGTTTGGGGCTAGTGTTTATGGTGATGTTTCCTAGGTATGTGTGGTGATCATCTAGGAGTGTTTGGGTGAGGTGTTATGGTTGTGTAACTTAAGGTTTGGCCTTCCATTTGGAAAAGGAAACTAGTGATTGAGAATTGAACCAAACTTGAATCAAAAGAAGAATTTCATGTACTTGAGTCTTGGTAACTTAGCTTCTGATGGATATGTGACCCTTGGGACACCAAGACCATGCTCATGCGTTGCTCCTTCTTGCTTCCAAGTGAGAGATGGATTTGAGTAGAATCAAGATTTTCTTACAAAAACACATAACTCCAATTGGAGAGCAATTTGAGGAATCCATGATGTGATTGAGTGAGAGAGGAATAGAGCTTACACTTGAGATGGATTGAGTAGCTAGCACCTTCATCTTCAACGCATGCAAGATGAAATCAAGAGTTAGGGTTTTGGAATGGCATTATAGAAGAAAATGGGGGATTTTTCTTGAGCTCGCCCAACGATGAAGATGGAGTTGATGATCCTGACCTTCTCCTTGAGTTGGTGGTGCTTGACCTTGGCTTAATCTTCTTTTCCTCTTCTTTTTCTTTTCCTTCTCTTCCTTTCTCTCTCTAGTTCTTGTTTTTTCTCCATTTGGTAGAGAGAGAGGGAGATGGATGGGAGTGAGAGAGTGAGATGGGGAGGGAGTTGAACCTGGCATCTTGGACACTCCACTTTGAGCTGACAGGTGGGGCCAAGAGACAGGAGAGGAGGACAACTCGTCTAAACTGGTTCTGTTGTATAAGGCCTCATTTGGTAGAGCTCCTCTCCAGCTTCGGCTCCGGCAGAGGAGCCCTATTAAACGGTTTAGTAGGAGGAACCATTTTTCTGTGAAATGTGGCTCCTTCAAAACGACTCTAGCTCCTCCAGAGGAGCCCTTGAGGAGGATCCCTACCAAACAAGGCCTAAGTGTTTCTGGCGCACAGCCCATCGGATCACCAGACGATCTAGCAGAACACAAAATTTGGGGATCCTGGATTTAGAGAGGAGAGATTGGAATTAGGGCCTTTAATCACAACTCATAGGGATTGTAGAACCATTACCGGAAAAGAGCTAAAGGAGACTTATGGCCTTGTGCCATGGTTGATGAAGTCTTGGGATCCAAACACATTGCGACGTGTAGCAGGGGTTCAGGTTAGGGTCCAAGGAGGAGTTAGTTAGGGTTCCGAGCTTCAAGGGGTGTTTTTGGAAAGTTTTAGCTTGGAACAACCTTTGAGTCGTGACACTAAAGAAATTAAGTCTGTATGGGAATTGCCAAAGAAAATTCCAAGCTATTTAATATTAGCAACAGATTGAACTACAATATTAGGTATGGGAGAATGTTTAGATACAATACCTTCATTGTTCTCTAGCAGCGAAGTCCTCCTTTCGGTATGAACAAGTGTAATGTTCAAATAGCTTCTAGAAGGCTCACACAATAGTACCACTGCTTTAACTATGTCCCGAGACATAACTACTTTGGATCTGTTCTAAGTTAGACTATTTTAATTTTAATCATATTTATAGAACAAACTATTAGCATTTATGATATTGAATAAGTATATTATGGAAATATATTTACTAACTATAATAATTTGGTGTCTTAAATACTACCCTCTCCATTCCAAATTATAAAATATTTTGTCTTTCCTAGATACGTAAGTTTTGCTATGTACTTAG
Organism: Miscanthus floridulus; assembly: GCF_019320115.1. Taxonomy (NCBI): domain Eukaryota; kingdom Viridiplantae; phylum Streptophyta; class Magnoliopsida; order Poales; family Poaceae; genus Miscanthus; species Miscanthus floridulus. The sequence continues at coordinate 76,626,832 of NC_089584.1, read as the reverse complement.
GTATACACTATATCTAGATACATAATCAAATCAATGTATCTAGAAAAACCAAAACGTCTTATAATTGGAATTGAGGGAGTAATATTTTCTTCTATAAATTTATAACCATGCTGCAAAATAAATAAAATTTAAAAGAGGAAGAAGAGAGAGAAAAGTAACATTCTTTTGTCCTCAAAATGAAAAGCCATCGGGACGGCGATGGAATTATACACGTCTTACGTCCGACGCGAGCACAAATCATCGAATGCTCCCACAGGCCCAGCGCTCATGCCCATGCGTTCCCACCTGCACTGCCACCAACACATCTATCCTCTTCTTCCCAACACTGCTCATCCCGTTCACATCTCTCTTCGTACCGGCGCTCGCAGATGCCTCATTGGCAGTGGTGCTTGCCCCTCATATGTAGCTCCATCCCCACACTGTGCTGCCTCGTCGCCATTTGCGGTGGCACTCGCAGCTACCTCCTGCACGCCGCGCAGCCTCATCATCACCTACGGCCGTCCCTCCTCAAAGCGAGCTCGTCAGTGTCGGAGGACACGGTCCTCCCTGCTCAGCGCCGCCTATGCCCCTACTTAGCCACCTCCCCCCTCTTGCAGGCTCGCCTAACGCCCGCTCTTCCTCTACTGCTTCGTCGCCGCCGCCGCCCAGGCCCCTCGCCCACCGCCTGCCATCGTAGCCAACTAACTCTTGTGCTCAAGATGGATGTGACAACGGTAAAGTCCAAATGTTTTCGTGTATTTATTTCATTTGTTTCAATTGTCATTTCTCTTGTGATGAATTTTGTTCACTTTTCTAGGATTTCTATTTTGATTTTTGGTTGCCCCTTTCTATAGGATTTGCGATGTTTCAATGTTTGATTTTGCATGTTGGAATGGTTGATTTGAGATGCTAAGATGGGAATTGGTGTTGCCAAGGGGGTATCTTTTTCCTCGCCGGCTGACTTCATGAAGGCAACGCTTTTATGTTGCAGATGAATGAATTTGATGTTGCAGTAGCCTTGTTTTGATGTTGCAACAAGTAATACTTCTTTGCTACATTAGTCTTTTTTTGTTTTGATGTTGCATCTCTCATTGCAGCAGCCTTGTTATGATGTTGCAAGTAGTCTTGTTTAGAGGTTGTTCTTTTATTTCTGATGTTGCAACAAGTAATACTTCTAATGTTGCATCTCGCATTGCTCCATGTTTCAACGGACCGTCCGATGGAAAATTTCCTATCAGACGTTCGGATGATGGAGCACAGTGGGGATGGAGTACGGAGGGCAACAGGGCACGCATAGGTATGCTCGTTTTATTTGTTCTGTTACATGGGCAGGGATAGCCCGATAGGTACGCTCAATTATCTGTGGAATCATTACGCGTGTAGGCAGATGAATCGGACAGCTCCTGTTTCTCCAATCAGATGGCCCCGAGTTATGTCCGGACGCGTTCTGATACCGAAACTTCCGGGCGCTAGTCATCCCTATTCTGGGGCCTGTTTAGATCACCTCCAAATTGCAAGTTTTTTCATTCTCTCTGCATCACATCAATTTTTGGACGCATACATGGAGCATTAAATATAGGTAAAAAAAATAACTAATTGCACAGTTTGGTTGTAAATCACGAGACGAATCTTTTGAGCCTAGTTAGTCTATGATCGGACAAAGTTTGTCAAATACAAACGAAACGTGCTACAGTGTCCAGATTGCAAAAATTTGTAATCTAAACAAGGCCTGGAAATGAAAAAATTGCCATTGCTATCCCCAAGTACAAGTAGTGTCCTGTCACGATCGAGATAGGTGTGGCCTCTTAATTTCACACCTTGTCCATCTCTACAAACGTCCCTCTTCTTTTCCTATTCAGGCATCCATAGACTATTTGGTTATATGGACTAAACTTTAGTCCTTATCACGTCGAATGTTTGACACTAATTTAGAATATTAAATATTCAATATTTATATATTCAAATAGATTTATTAAAAATTATATTTTATAATTAATCTAATAATTGTTATTACACATTATAAACATTATTAGTTTTTTATATATTTAATCAAATTTAGAATTGTTTGATTTCTTAAAAAATGAGAATTTCATTATTTTCAGGATGGAGAGAGGGATCATTACCTACCCACCACTTGATGCTCTATGATTTAGGGCTTGTTTAGACCAAAGTAGTAGCTTGGAATGACATCGCTTCCTCACATTGCTAATATTTTTTGATGCAAGAACAAAATGAGTTTCATTGAAACCTTCTTCAAAATGGACAACTCTCAATGAAATCACATTATTTAGCGCTAATCTTGCTCAAGTATGTCGGATATGTTTGCTAGTTGGCTATAAGGTATTAGTAAGGAATTCTACTGTGAGCGGCTGCTACTTGGTTATTATCGCTATATGTGGGAATGGTATGGTATTTGAATGAAAACTTATTCTTCTCCTTTGTAGGCTATTTCTATAACTATCCACGGGCACTGAACCTGAGCTATACTCCCTCAGTCCTAATATATAAGGCTAAACTATTTTTTATTTATGTCGCACAATATAAGGCATGCTCTATCTAGACACATACATCGATGTAGTGTTGAGAGAGAGAATTAAATGTGTTCTCGATCTTTGAACCGGAGATGATTACGCCTTTATATAGCAGGACTGAGGGACTACTACATAAGCCAGCTTCTTAGGATTTAGTTGAAGCGGCAAGTCAATACAAGTAGTACATATGGCTAGTGTGTGTCTTTTCATGGCACATTGATGACTATTTAGTCCACACCTTCAACCGCAAAGTGAAACATAGTCACGTTGAATGGACAAGAGGTCACAGCCATAGGCCCTGCGTCACTCTCGGTACAGGCGACACGGGCGGCAGCTAACTCACAGCTGCCAGCGCCGCCCCTCCCTACCTCCCCCTACGCATCGCCATCGCCGGAGGCAGACACCGGACGCTGTGCGGCAGCCCAAGGATGGCGGCGGCGGGGATCTCATCCCTCACCTGGATCTGAGAGGGAGTGGCTGGAGCCGAGAGAGCCGGGCTGTGGGGTGCTCACTAGCGTCGAGCTCCTATGCCATGTAGTAGATCCGGCACCGCACCGACCGGATCCGGCACCCCCTGCTCGGATCTAGCCGTGGAGCAGCCGGCACGTGGCGGTGGCAGGGACGACGCGCGGCGGAAGGGAGTGGACAGCGTGGTGCGACGGGTGGGGCTGCATGGCAGCATGGTGCTACAGCTTCATCGTCAGCGAGTTGGCCGCCAACAAGCGACAGCTCAAGGCAGTTGCTCCAACATCAGCGCCATGGTGACTAGATCTGGTGCCCTAGCAGCCAGATTCGTCGCCTTGGTGGTCGGATCTGGTGGCCCTGCTAGCCAACAGCGCTCCCAACAGCTGGTGTGCTACAAATTTTCCCGCGGTCAGGGAGGTGGCTGATGTAGCGGATGGGCCATGGCCATTGCTGTGCACGGGGTTGGGGCGCCATGGCGAAAGCTTTGGCCCTTTGGGGCCGATGACGGCGACGCCTCCGGGTGCCATTTTCTTCCGTGGAAGCATCCATTGAACGATCCTCTCCCCTTTGCACGGTGCGTCTTTCCTGGGTGAAAACCTTGACCTTCTAGTCAGGCGACGGTGACGCCAGTGCTGTCGCATCCTTTCTTGGAGGCGTCATTTTGGAAGATCATGCTCAGCTAGTCAGCGACGACGGTCAGTGTCGTGGCAAGGAAGGTGGAGGCCTAGTTGAGGATTCCTATTTTCGGTGTCCATGGTGGAGGAAGGTGATCAGGAGGAGGGCGTGAACGCGGCAATTGGAGGGCCTCGCACTTGTTTGGCAATGGAGGGCAATGGTCTGGTGAGATCGTAAGCTAGTTGCAACCACAAAGATGGCGAGGAGAGGCCGGCGTGGAAGGCTCCCATGGAGTTGGCGATGAGGCCGACGTGGGAGGTGGTGGCCAACATATTTGCATTGCCGAGATGACCTACGTGGTGAGGCGGCAGGCGGTCCCGCTCAGCGGCGGCTGTTTTTGGCATAAGGAGGCACTCTAACTGGCAGTTGGAGGACATGCGTGGTACTTCTACCTTTAATGAGGCAGCTAGGTCCTGGAAGCTATGGTGCGCGCGCTTGGATCTCGGTGGACGGGTTCGGCTTGGCGAGTGCCAGAGGCAGCTATGGCTCGCAGCCAATTACGATGGCTAGTCCTGCTTGGCCGCGGGCTATCTTGGTGTGGGACAGCATCGGCAACGACGGCGCAAGAGATGATGACGGCATTTTCGTTCTGATGACTTTGTCTTCTAGTTGTGGGTGGTGCAATGTGGTGACCGGCTTGTGGTGGTTCGGAGGCGGTCGAGCATGTTTCTGTGATGAGTTAAAGTTGTTTTTTTTTCCTTTTTCTCTTTAGTTTGAGTTTGGTGCGTGTTGAGGGCCCAATCCAACCGACCGTAATTGTACTGTTTTTTATTTTGCCCGGTCTAGGCTTCATCTGCTTTTCAATATAATCAGTAGCTCTCTTGCCTGATTTGTTTAAAAAAAGATAGTCAAGTTCCTCGTTCTAGGAACATCCGCATTCCTGATTTAGGAATATTTACGTTGCCACGTTATAAAGTAGCTCTAAGTTATCGTTCTCGGTCAATGTTCCCGTTCTCTTCTGGAAACATGGTTGTTAAGGTCTACACAGATTGATTGCTACTAGAGTGCATGTGCCTTTTGTTTTTAACTTCGTAGGCTATGTACATTCAAATATGGGTCGGGAGTGCTTTCAAGAGTGTTGTATCAACTCAATGTATTTTTCTTGAATTTCAATAAAACCTTCCCTCATCAAGAAAGAGAACTAAAACTAAAATAGTTAGTCCATCGGTTGCTAGAACTAATTGTCATGTTACTAAAATTTAGTCTTGTGGTGTTTAGATACCTGGACTAGTAGCTACTAGTTCACTTTAGTTTCCCTTTGCAAACTAATGAACTACTCCATCAATTCTAAATCATAAGACGTTTGGTTTTTTTAGATATATTGCTTTCATTGTATCTAGACAGTATATAGTATATATCTAAGTACATAGCAAAAACTATATACCTAAAAATGCTAAAATGTTTTATAATTTGAAATGAGGGGAACAGTAGTAGTTAAAGTATATAAACATAAAATCAATATACCCATTAAATGATTTAGGACTAAATTTTAATCCTGCTATCAAACATGCATGTCCTTATTGTACTCGTACTCAGTGAGCTGGTCCATGCCCCCATGTTTCGCCTGGCTTGTGAGAACATGGGCGCAGGGATTGGATAGGCCGGGTCATAAAACAGACACACGAATCAAGCAGCGGACATAATTGGAGTTAGACTCTTTGGTGAATTCTGCCGATTTCAGTGCAACCGCTTCAGGTATTCGATCTCGACTTTTAAAGTGACTTTTTTTTCTTCTTTATCGATCACTCTATGGGACTTTGGAGGTTGAGAATCGACAAAAGGCAGCCCTTTTCCCATGAGTGGGCTCTTTGTCTTTGTACCAAGCTTGGGGCCTTGGTGACTGGTAAAAAGAAACGGGTTAGAACTAAAAAAAAAGGATAATTATCTCCAAGAGTTAGGTATCGCATCGGGTAAAAAGACGATAGCCAAATTCGAAATCGAAATGGAGTCGACTTGAAGCCATGAGCCCATGTGGAGTGGTGGACTGGAAGTCTGCATCCGCATCTCTACCTTGCAAACAAGCTGACCGTGTGAAATATTTCGTTCCAAAAATTTCTCTCCTACGGAGTAGTTAACAAAGAGAGATATTTATACAGGCCTATGAAAAGCCACAGCTCTTCCAGCAGGAACCAACCAGAGAGTCGAAGTCGAGGCGAATGAATCGTAGCACCACGAGCATGAAGGGAAGACCGTGTCGTGGGCATGCAGACCAGTCACCAGTCACCAGTCACCAGACATGTGGAGCGTGAACTGGACCGGCCCTCCTTCTAGAAAGAGAAATAATAAAGAACAAAAAAGAAGACAAAAAAAAAAAAAAAAGCGCGCAGCGTTTTGCATGTGGCTCGTCTCACGTTGGACCTCGGGGCGTCAACCCAACCCCAACCCCTCTAGAAGCCCAGGTGGGCGGGCGGCAGGCCGCAGTCGGCCTTGACCCGTCCAGTTCCGCCGCCGCAATTACTGCCCGTGCGTCTCGCTTTGCCTGAAGAAGCATCAGCGCCGATGCCACTGATGTGTGGGTGTGTGTGGCCGCTGGCTGCTGCGGGTGCTGCATCGCGCCACACGGTGCTCGTGCTTACCGATCGATGATGGTTGCTAACCATGGTGGTTGCTATGCTTCGCCACGGGATTCGTTCAAATCTGCAGTCCAAAGCATAGCAACCATCATCGATCGTTAAGCCTAGATTTGCATTGCTTGGCAAGATTTGATTGTGACTTGAGTGGCTCCCCCCGCCCCCCCAACTTTATGTTGTGTGGGTGCATAAGATAGCTTATCCGTTGTAAAGCCTAGGATTTTGATTGTCGCTCCAATTGGAGATTCGATCAGCTCAAATGGAGTATCATAGGAAATCTCGCTGCCAATGTGTGTATATTCGTGTGAAAAAAAACCATTGCTGGTTTATGTAGCCATCAAATTAAAAGTAACCAATGACATCAAGCTACGCTTGAACGTTGAACCATGGCCCCGCGGATGAACACTTTCATTAATAGAATTGAAACTGTTTTTCATAAATTGAATCAATTGAGTAAAATGGAGCGTAAATCTTCCTTCGCTATCAGCAAGTTATGAGCTGATAACCTCTATACTCATTTGATTCCAAATCACCAAATGTAAGTTATTGTTTCAAATATAGGTTTGTTTTATGATTTCTATACATCTTTCACATTTTTCGTTCAAATTTCCTGTCCACGTTAATACTCTCTCAAATGAATAAACCATTTTATTTTCTAGTATACATAGTAAACGAACACACATTCGATATCTGTGGACTAAGTCTAAAATTAATGACCTACGTTGATAAGCGCATAACATATGCCAACATCGTCGTCGTGGTCATCGTTGCATAGGTTTGGCCGAATAGTTATTTTGGTCTCTCAATTATCATGTAAGGCTTAATCTCGTTTCTAAATTTAGGAAGAATCATTTTGGTACTAATTTTTTTTTAGGTTCAATTTTATCCTAGAACTATCAGAGTGGCCATTTTAGTCATAAGCTTTGTGTTTTGGGCTCAATTTTAATTCTCAAACCTTTTTTTTGGATCAACTTTGTCCTTTGTCCTACGTGGAATGTCGCGATGCCGCGCACTTGGTCAAACCATTTGCAATTCAAGATGGATGGTCATCGTTAGGTACCAATGTCCTTGGCATCGCCCCCCCTAGTTATTGAGTCGAATAACACACTTTTGACATTTATAACCATATTTTGAAATAAATATAAATATAGAACCGAATATCCTGGAATACAAATAATGGATTGTTCAAGATCCGTATCCAATTTGGATATCATATGATTTTTCATTTCAATAATTAAATATTGTTTTTGAGCTTACGCACAAAAGCATAATATTATTATTCACAATTGGTAATTATTTGAGATTGATGCTAGAAATAGCTAAGGAAAAGATATAGATCAATGGTTGTTCTAATTCATCAAAGGCCATGTTCGTTTCGCTGAAATTTAGCTGCTGATGTTAATTTTTTGTGAGAGAAAAACATTGTTTCTTCGTTGAAAAGTACTGTTGAAGCAGTGCTGAAAAACAAGGCGTAAAAGTGTCCTTGAGGTATCTTTCCTTCCACAAAAGCAATGTAGTTATTTAGACCATCAATAATGCATTAGAATTATTAATCGCTGCTAAAGAGTATTTAGACGGTCCACTAATGATGTTTCTATCCTAATATTATTATTTTTATCTCCTGTCACAAGCGGTGCTAGAGCTGAACAGGCGTGATAGTATGGTGTTCGAACGAGGGGGCCAAGTTGGACGGAAAAAGAAAAGTTGAGGACTGAAATACACTTTGATAGTTCATACATGAAAATTGGTATTGAGCCCAAATTGTAAAGTTTAAGGACTAAAGTGATCACTTTGACAGTCATGAGGTGTAATTGGGCTCAAAAGTAAATTTTGAAAGAGTATTTAGACTATCCACTGATGATGTTTTTGTTCTAATATTATTATTTTTTATCTTCTATCACAAGCGGTACTAGAGCTGAATAGGCATGATAGTTTGGTGTTCCATGAGGGGAGAAGTCTGACCGAAAAGAAAAGTTTTAGGACTAAAGTACACTTGGATACTTCATAAATAAAGTTTGAAATTAAGCTCAAATTGCAAAGTTAAGGACTAAAATGGTCACTTTGATATACTCGTACATCTCGGGCAAATGTTTTCTAATTTGATAACTTTCTTCGTAAGACGAAGCTGGGCTCAAAAGTAATTTTTGAAAACTAAAACGGTCATGTTAAAAATTTAGGCGGTAGTTGAGGGACTAGAATAAGGGGGTGTTTGGATCCAGTAACTAAAATTTAGAAGGTGTCACATGAGGGTGTCGCATGGGGTGTTTGGATACTAATAAAAAAAATAAATTACAGAATCCGTCAGTACACCACGAGACAAATTTATTAAGCCTAATTAATCTGTCATTAGCGCATGTTACTGTAGCATCACATTGTCAAATCATGGACTAATTTGGCTAAAAAGATTAGTCTCACAAATTAGTCGCAAACTGTGCAATAAGTTTCGTAATTAGTCTATATTTAATACTTCATGCATGTGTCTAAACATCTGATGTGACAACGACTAAAATTTAGGAGGAGAAACCAAACACCACTTAACTAGATTTCGACTTTCACCCTGTTCGTTTATTGGTTTCAGCCAGGCTTATTCAACTAACCAACAGTATTTTTCTCTCACAACAAACCAACACCGGCCAACTCAAACCAGCCTGGAAACCAAACGAGGAACACGCCGTTTTTGAAGGTTAGGTAGCGGAAGAAGCTTCCGCTCGATCAGTCCATTTTCAGCACAAGAAATTCAGGGCTGCCCCCTGATTGGAACGGGAAGAATGGTTGGCTGCAGAACTGTTGGCGAGTTGGCGTCGATGCTGCCGCGCAGGATCACGCAGTAGGTTACTGTCGTCACCGTTAACGTGCGCGGGTCCCTCTAGAAGGAAGGCCACTTTATAATTAAATTTGAATCCTTTAATTAGCGATTCCTCCCCCATTCCCACGAAAACAGGTGACCTTCTAGAAGCGACAAGCGGCCCAGCCCGGTCCAGCAGTGCAGCGACTCGCGCCAGGCCCAGGGGGGCCGAGGTGTCAGTCAGGTCCTGGTAGCAATGGGCAACTGGAGGAGCAAGCAAAGCGGCCTCCCCGGGCGGCGCGGCTCTGACCGTCTGGCGCCTGTCACGACTCACGTGCCACGCACGACCGCGAGGCAGCCCTTCCCCTTCCCCGTCCCCCGTCTCTGCTACGTTCGCGGCTTATAATACGAACGAACAGGCGTCCCGTCCCAACGCGTCTCCGCCTGAGCCCTGAGCGCTCTCTCATCATTAAGCGGGGCAAGCGCATTGGTAACAACCCCCCCCCCCCCCCCCCCCCACACACACACACACACCCGGTGGCAGCTCGGCGTTGTGGTGCGGGGTGCGGATTGGTAGGGGGAGCAGGAGGCGGCGTCGGCAGTAGCGAGATGGACGCGGCGGGGGAGATTCAGAAGGTGGCGAGTATGCGGCTAGGGGATAGCGGCTCCATGTGGCGGCGTGGTGACGACGTATTCTCACGCTCGTCCAGGGAGGAGGACGACGAGGAGGCGCTCCGCTGGGCCGCGCTGGAGAAGCTGCCCACCTACGACCGCGTCCGCCGCGCCATCGTCCCGCTCGACCTCGGGGCCGACGGCGCCGAGGCGGCCGGCGGGAAGGGGCTCGTGGACGTCGACGTGCTCAGCCTCGGCCCGCGCGAGAGGCGGGCGCTGCTGGAGCGCCTCGTCCGCGTCGCCGACGAGGACAACGAGCGGTTCCTGCTCAAGCTCAAGGACCGCGTCGACAGGTACCTACTCGCCCGCTCCGCGACGAGCTGCGCGCGGTTGCACTCGAATTCCTATCGCTCGCCGGGTGTTTGACGATTTCCGCGCGCGCGCTGTTTGATTGCTGCAGGGTCGGGATCGACATGCCCACGATCGAGGTGCGGTTCCAGAACCTTGAGGCGGAGGCTGAGGTGCGCGTCGGCAGCAGCGGCCTCCCCACCGTACTCAACTCTGTCGTCAACACGATCGAGGTACGTAACCCAGCCATTGCACCCGTTAGTTCCTGTCTATCCGATAGCGAAAGACGGTATTTTGAACTTTGGTCGGTGCGCCTCTTTGAGTCTTTGTTCGACGCAGGAAGCGGCGAACGCGCTGCACATACTGCCCAGTAGGAAGCGGATCATCACCCTCTTCGTTTCGACTGAAACGATCGTAGATTATATATTACCACTGGCTAGTTTGGTGCGAGAAAAAAATATTATTCTGATTTATAATCGATGATCGTTTACGATCGAACGAACAGGCTGAAAGAAAAATACTGTTCTGACTTATAATGCACGTACTGTCCATCCTCCACGACGTCTCCTCGCAGGTGGTTGAGTAAAACAATCGCTCTTTTATTGTTTTTTTTTGTCCTCAAGAGAGTCAAACTATTTTTCATCTACAGAGTCGATGAGTTGTTTTTTTTTACAACTAGAGTAATTTTTTATATGAGTTATATATTCCTGTTGGTTTGCCTTGTGTTGGTGACTCGATTAGTAATCTCCTTAAGGCTTGTTTAGATGCATGTGTATCTACCTCAATCTATATGTGTTGGAATGAAATGGAATATAATTTAGTTTAATTTCACTCCAATCCACACACATGTGGATTGAGACGAATACATGCGTATGTAGGCCTTATTTAGATGCATGTGTATCCACTTCAATCCACACGTGTTGCAGTGGAATGGAATAAAATAAAATTTAGTTCAATTCCACCACAATCTATTTCAACACATGTGAATTGAGATAAATATATGCGCATAAAAAGGCCTAGAGAGAGAGTTACTAATAGTCTGGGACTACAAGGATTCGATTTCTTGGCTTCTTCCACCTTACGTTCTTTACGTTTATATACGCAGGATGACACTTCTGTTAGGCCCGCCTGGATCAGGCAAGACCACTTTGTTGCCCGCCTTGGCTGGAAGGCTTGACAAAGACCTCAAGGTAGTACAAAATATATCCTTATACTTGTTTGCAATAATCGCACCTTGTAAATTCTTTTAAAAAAATTACACCTCGCAAAAACCAGTCTGCATTATCTCGTTCATTGCGTTTTGTGACATCTATTTTAGTTTGTTGTGAACTTCTGCACAAAACTGGGCATTCAAGAAACAGGGCATCTTTCATAGGCAACTGCTGCATGCATTGTACGAACTACTCTATCTAATAAATGTCCATTGCCTAATGTTATGGCGAAACACCGTGCAGTTTTCAGGCAAAGTGACCTATAATGGTCACGAGATGACAGAGTTTGTTCCAGAGAGGACAGTCGCGTACATAAGCCAGCATGACCTCCACATAGGAGAGATGACTGTGAGGGAGACGCTTGCATTCTCTGCACGCTGCCACCTGCCAGGGTGTCGGCTCCCGTCTTGGTACAGTTGCGAGCAATTAGTCACGCGATACATGCATATGCATTTGTTCTGCTTGCCTACCATGTAGGATTTACACTATTCATTGAAATGCTTATCGGGTCTTGCTTCTTTCCTCTATGTTATTAGATATGCTGACTGAGCTGTCAAGGCGAGAGAAGGCGGCCAATATCAAGCCTGATGCTGATATTGATGCATTCATGAAGGCATGCGTTCCTGACTAAACATATCTAGAAGATTTTTATCATAGATTGTTTCCATGAATACTTTGCCAACCATAATCAAAACTGACTATAGTTTTCATGTTCAATTTAATTAGGCGTGTGTAATGGGTGGGCAAGATGCCAATGTGGTCACTGACTATATTCTGAAGGTACATTGCAACTTTTAGCCTCAAATATGAGCAATTTCAGATTGACTTAGTCATCTATGTCTTAACAATGTACACTTCACTTCCTGCAGATATTTGGACTAGAGATATGCGCAGACACAATGGTACGGGATGAGATGCTCAGGGGCATATCTGGTGGACAACGGAAGCGTGTTACAACCGGCAAAACTGTCTTTCATAACCATATTAGGTCAACAACATTGGTGTCGCTGGTTCGTAACTACGGTGAGCATCGTGGTTGTTCATCAGAAGTCAATGTGTGGGTCTCCGATGGCTCGGACACTCAAAACACGGGAAGGACACAACGATTTATCCTGGTACGGGAGCCTTACGTCCAGTAGTATAGCGATCTTCGTGTTAGGAATGCCCAATCGAGGTGTTACAATGGTGGAGATCGAGAGAGTTTGGTAGGTGATCTCTCAGTGTTATCCTAGCTCTCGTTGGAGTTCTTCCTCAGTGAGTAAGAAACCAGCCTTCTCTAGCTGAGATGGGTTTTGGTTGGTTGAGATCCCATCCTCTCTACAAGGAGTCGTGACACTCTTATATGAGGAGGTCACGGTGTACAAGTCTCTTTGGTTCTAGTCTATGGTTCATTTACCAGGTGCATGAGTTCTCTGCCATGACGTTGGTAGACGTCGTCTTGTCGCATAGGGAGGAGTTGACAGTGCCGCAACCGTCTCCTAATGCCGCTACCACCGTTCTGGTACTTGATCGTAAGGGGCTTTCTACTGTGGCACGGCCTCCCCGGGTGAGCCTTCTCAAGGCTTCCTTGGCCTTCAAGGAGTCCCTGAGCCCTTCATGGCCTCCCGGGTCGAGTCCGTGATGGCGACGAGGGGCTGAGCCTGATCTTTGATGATTGGTTCGACCGGTCGCACCGGGTCCCGAGAGACTTTGGTCGGACGCCCTTCTGTGGGTGCCCGGGCCTTTAGGCGTGCGCGCGGCTTTGGAGCTAGGCGATGTTAGGATTGAGCATTGTGTGGGGAGGCTCGAGCGAGGGCCTAGCTGACCCGTTTGGGGGCTGCCAGCTCTAGGCCCATGTAGGGCACCCTGCTTACCTCGTTCTACCGTGGGTGGAGTGATGAGGTGGCGGGGCCCTGGCTAGGTGCCAATCCGCTGCTCGACGTCCCACACCCATATGAGGGCTCGAAGATAGGCCTCCTTGGCTCAGGCCGTACTTCACGTTGGTCGGGGCCATTTTCTGCTCGGGGCTCGGGTGACCCTCGTTGGGCCCACTGCCCGTTGCCCTCTGCTCTTGTCTTTATCATGCTTGGGAGCAGTCATGGGGCGCCTGTTGGTCGGGTCTCAGTTTTCCCCGTGGAGGGGATGACGCAGCCCCCGAGGCCACCACCGGACTTGCTTGTCAGCGGGCGGGGCGGTTTCTTCACGCGCCCTTCTCACTAACGCTTAGTGTAGTCTTTTGATATTCCTCGATTGTCACGCCAGCAAGCGGAGTTAACGTGCGTGGCGCCCCATGGGTCGAGGGGCCGTGGTGCTTTGAACACGTCGATCTTTGCCGTCGGTTCCGCGTGGAAGGGTCGAGGGTAAGCGCGTCCCCTCGAATCCTGCCCCGAGGCATGCTCGTGGGAGACGTCGCTCATCGCGTGGCATGAGCCGATGGGACATGACCAGTCAGGCGCATCCGGTCGGTCATGTCTTTATGGTGCATGGTTCTCCCATGCAACCATCTGACTTAAGATTCATGGAGCAATAGAGGAAAACCGGCCCTCGGGACCTACGGTTCTTCCATGTGATGCCTCCTTGGCTGGAAATCGGATGGTTGTCCCGGGCCCGGGTCCCCTCGCTCCGGGCTATAAGTTTCCCCTGGTGTGGGGCGACCAAAGCGCATCCCATCTTCCTTGCAGCGTTCTAATTAATGCCACGGCGATCCCTTGGGATCGATCTCTCCACATAAATCTTCAGAGCATCTAGAGGCTTCCTTCTGTGAGGTTGGTGGGATTTCAGCATCGGTGGAGTGGCAGCGACGAGGCACGATGAGAGTGGATCCATGGTGGGGCATAGAACGGCGAGTGTCCCCCTGCCTTCTTTGGCTTCGTAGGGGGTGCTTTTGCTCCTTGCTCCCCTTTGGTGGCGTTTGGCGCCGATGTCTCCACATGTGGGGATGCAAAAGCGGCTGGTAGCCCGACGCCTCCCCTTCATCGCTCGAGCCAGCCCAGGGTGTGTCGTGGGCGCTCTTTCCTTGGTGCTCCTATGAGGTTAGGGGAATTCAACAACTTATGGTTGCTCGAGGCCCTGTTTGATTGAGCTATGGTTTTTGGAAAAGCTATCGTGAACTGTGGGCCTCGGAAAAGAAGTTGCGGAAAAGTGGCTATGGGAAAAGTAGAAGTCCATTTGATTGAACATGTGTGGATTTTGAAAAGACTACTGCCAACGGGTCCCACATCTCACCCATGACCCCACATGTCATCCACTAAATGTATATTCCTCTCATTTTTTTAGTCTGCGTGCTTCTTCTTCCTCGGAACCGCATGGGCAAGGGCCAGGAGCTGAGTATGGGAGGGGCTGCCGGAGCTGAGCGTGGGAGGGGCCACGAGAGCCGAGCCACCAGGGCTGCTCCACCAAGGCCACGCCTCCGAGGCCGAGCTATCGGGGCCGTGCGCTGGGGCCATGCTGCTAGGGCTCTTGCGCGCTTGGGCGCACTGGCCTGGGCTGGCCTACCGGGGCATGGCGGCTTGGGCCTCACCGGCGGGGCGCAGTGGCCAAGGTTCACCCGCCGAAGGGAGCACGTGTGGCACCATGGTGGAGGGAAGTCCGGGCGGCCAACCATGGAGGAAGGAAGTCTGGCGAGATCTGGTGAAGCTAGAGAAGGGGCAGAGGAAGTGCGTCTGGTGGTGGAGCAGACCGGCAGAGGAGCGCTGCACCGGTGATGGAGCTCCGCCTAAAGATGCGCCAGCGATGGAGCGCCACGGTGGCCGGAGTGGAGCGGCCATCTAGAGATGCGCCGCTGCGAGCCCAATGGAGATACGACGCGAATAGGAAAAGAAGAAAAAATGAACTAGTACCCATCATAACCAGTGGCAGGTGGGTAAATATTTCTCCCAAAAGCAACGAAAAGCAGGAGAGACTTGCTTTCAGTTTTATACTAGAGCAAAAGTTTCTTTTGGGCAAAAGGAACTATGACTTTTGGGTTATTTGATTGGCTTTTGACTTTTGCAAAAACTAAAGCAGGTTCAAAAGCCCAACCAAAGGGACCCCAAGAATCCCCTTAGCCTTCCCGCTAGTGGGAAGCGTGCCCAAGGGAGGGCAATTTCTTCTTGGCGGGGAGAATGGACGATACACTAGGGTTGCAGCCAGGAGATCTACCGCTTTTCCCCTCGTCGATCATTGCCCTAGAAGGGGCTGGCCGTCCTTGGAGCTCAGCGTGGGGGTCGCTTCGTCCATCAGTCTCCTCTGTTGTCCCCAGTGTGGCTTCCTTTTGGGCCCTGGGCCAAGGAGGTTAGGCTCCCTAGCATGGTCCGGCCTTGAGGGATGCCCCGTCTGTGTGCCATGGAAGCTCGATTAGAGGGTTGACGCTCCACCGACGTCTTTTGCCTCAGTATAGGTGGTCCTCTGTTGCGGTTTTTGTCGCAGTATATTGTAATCAATTTCTGGGTCATTCCTGTGTAATGGAATTACTTTGTGAGTAATTCGTATTTCCTGAGTCATGATCGGAGTTTGTCATAACCTCATTGGGCTGGCATGTTACGATGCTGGCCTCAGTGGCCAAGTGCGCCATGCCCATGCTACTAGCGGGCAAGTCCGCGAGAACTATTATATATCGGAACATAGTTACAATAAGACTTACATCTATTACAAATCACAGGGGAATCTATTCTTAATCTTCTCTTCGGGTCTCCATACTCCACAGGGATAGTTGACTGGGGGAAACACTCGCCTAGTACTCTTGGAATATCTCCTGTAACTCATCACTTGAATCCACCTTCTGGTACCCATCCGGGATTTTTGTTGATTGTATGTAAAGCAAGTGTGAGCGCACCATACTCAATAAGTATAACATGAGCGAATGCAAGGCTCAAAAGGCTAGACTCGGTTGAACTACGGTGAGCATTTTTAGTTGGTCATATTTTATTATTTTAAATCTGAGTAACTAAGTTATGCTTAAGCTCCCAAGGTGAGAAGTATAATAATTATCATCAAGATTAATCATCACCCAAACCATCCATAGAACCATCTATCTCAAAAAGGATCCAGGCCACTCGTGTCCGTGAGCACGGTTGATATACCAGTTTTACACTCTGCAGAGGTTGTACACTTTCACCATGAATTGTGATTGCCCTTTGCCTGAGGTAGCTAGCCTCTTGACTCACTTCCAAGGTAAGTCGGCAGGGATCACTACGAAGCTTTTCACTAGTCATTCTAATAAGTAGCAGCTGCTAAGGTTTCAGTCTCCCAAGTGTCATGGACACCTTCCGCTAAGAGTGGCACTATAGATCCCAGTCTAGCACTCACCTTGGCAGGACAAGGCCCATAAGCAACATGGTACCCCCCTCTTGCCCTTTCGGTAAGCTGCTAACAAACTAGAACAGATCAAGATACTGAGCTAAGACCAGAGCCATGTAGTTCTCGTGGCTGTACTGTAAATTCTGGGTTGCCGCTTTAAGATTTAGTCCTTACGGAGGGTAGACTAGAGCACCCGAAAAGGCCCAATGCTCTAGCCCCCCTTCTATCCATGTTGCTAAAAAGCATCATTTAATTATTAATTCCATAATCCATTAGTCAATATTAACATCATATGGTTTGGTGATTGCAGGGTAAGCAAAACTACCCATATGCATAACCCAAGGGTAACAAGGAATATAGGATAACAAAGATTCTAGGTAAAGTCCTTAGGGGTTCATCATATTAGACACATGCATATGAAAAGGTGATTAAATGGTTATTGGGTGACAAGGGAACTCATGTTATACTTGCCTCAAATAGTGCTCAAACTTGTCCAACTTTCGTTCTAGATCATCCTTGTACAACTTCTTCTAACGATCGCAACAACCATCACAAGCATCATAGACAAACATAGAAGCAGTACATCAATCATTATATATAAAACAAGATATAAAGGTTTTAAACACGTAGGACTTGGAACTACGATCGTTGAGCGCAAAAACAACTAAACGGAGCTATGATTAAAACACATGAAAGATCGAAAGTAGAAGCTAGAAGGTTCGGTAAATGATAGGAATGGAATAAATGTGATCGATAAGTGGTAACTTGAAAGATTTATAGAGTACAGGGATCTATAGATGTATTGTAGATGATTATGGATTTGTATAGAGGACACATGGAATATATTTTTGACAAATGGCTGCACTAAGGTGAATGCTAGATTAACGAGGGACACAATTACAACAGTTGTGCACCAGTTGAACATGCTCGTGCAGCGGGTAGCAGCGGCTGTGACCATCAAAACGAAGGGCCCATGCTGAATTGCTTGGCTCGAAACTTGGTGGGCTCATGTGCAGCTAACAAACACATGGTCACACTAGAGGGCTCAACGATTTAGAGAATGATTCAGCGGGGAACACAACAAAATGCCAGTGTACGTGCGCGTCGGTGAACAGTGTGTGTGTGTGTGTGAGAGAGAGAGAGAGAGACGAGGAGAGGAAGGCTGTCGGGATTGCAACGTCTTCCATCTCCTTTACGCGGTCCTGCTGGCCATGTAGAGGACGATAGGGACAGCTCCTCGTCGCGGCCCTGTTCATCACTAGCGCCGTACGTGGGCGTCGTCAGCCGATCGTGGCGCTCCATCCCGTCCCAGCGGATGGTATGGCTTGCTGACGCCTTCGCTGGAGGCTATATGGGGAGTAGGTAGCACAGCGCCGACACGCTCGATGCTGTTGGCGACGTGCGTCCTTAGACGTGGCCCGTCGTGGCCACGAGACACGTCAAGACACGCCTACTCCCCTTCTGGTGTCAGAAGTTTGACCCCGGATTCGTACTTTTAGACCCGTAGTGGTTGCGGGCGGTATAGACCTCCGTCGGGCGAGGGGGAGCCCGCGCCCTCGGGGTCGGGCGAGGCGAAGCCCGTGCCCTCGGGGTAGGGCAAGGCAGAGCCCGTGCCCTCGGGGTCGGATGTGATGGGGCTCTCGCCCGAGGGGTCGGGCGAGACAGAGCCCGCATCCTTGGGGTCGGGTGACCCGGATCCCGTATCCTTGAGGTCGGGCGAGACGGAGCCTGTGCCCTCGGGGCCGGGCAAGACCAAGATACACTCTTGACCATCCGAGGGTGTTAGCGTTCACGGCCATTAGCTTCCTTCTTCCAGGTATCCCTGATACTGATACCCGACAGTGGGCTTCAACTCAATTTGAGATTGATTTGTATGAATGGATGAAAGAGGTGAAAAGATTGGCCCAAAGAATTCATGGGCACCAAATTGACCGAGAGCTTGAGAAAGAAAAATAGGAGAGAAAGAGAGAACGAGTTAGGCTAAGGTTTTGTACGATGTCGGCAAAAGACTTGATTAGAGTTTTAGAGATTGGTTTGATGTTTGGAGAGATGAAGTTGGGATCAAACCCTAGGCGTATTTGTAAACATTTAAATTCATTTTTCATACACAAACTCAATGCAAAGGCATGCAATGCAACAAACCATTAAATTAATCACAAATATTTTAGAAACTCACATTTTTCCTATATCTAAAATGTCAACAACTTAACTAAAGTTAGGTAAATTTTAGAAAATGATAAAACCATCAATGTTATTTAGTGTTTTCTAAGTTACAACCCAAAACAGGAATTTTGGGGTGTGACAGAACCCCAAGTATTTGGTTGGCCGGTCCTTGGTCTCAGGCCCCGAGGGCTGATTCTTTGCTTCTCGACCGAGCCGCTTGTTTGGTTCCTGAGCTAGTTCGCTCGAGCTCGGGGCCTTGCTGCCTCCCTCGGTGGGTCACCATGAGCGGCTCTAGGTCGATACTCGGACATCGTTCAATGGGCGACTGGTTTCGCTTCTGAGCACCCAGCTTCGGCCGCTTGTGCTCTTTTTTGAGAGGATATTGTTTTCCTTTTCTTTTTTTGAACCGCGGGATTCATTACTCATTAGACACAGCAAGCTCTCTGGTCACCAGGTCCTCAACATATTGAAGTACAAAGTCCCAAGTACACCCAAACGCCGCAATGGCATCTGCTACTTTATTACATGATCTTGAAGACATGCTAATTTTGCTACTTACAAACTCCATCATCGGAAACAGCCGAAGTTCAGTAGTAATCCCGCTCATGGTCGACAGTCGGTAAGCATCGTCGTCCAGGGCCGCCTTGACAAGAGAGGCATCCGTCTCCAGCACTACTCTACGTATTCCCAACTGCACTGCAGCTTTCAGGCCGGCCAAGCAGCCCAACAGCTCCGCATGAAAAGCGCTCTATAGGAATTGTTCCTTGCCTGCGCCTGCCATCACCATAAGGCCCTGATCATCACGAATTATAAAGCTCCAATCGCTAGATCCAGTTGCACTGTCATACGCCCCATCGGAATTTACTTTAAGTACTCCTGGCTATGGTCTGTCCCATTTCAGGCACTGACGGAAATCCGACAACGGAGTTTGGGTGCCCTTTGTCTGAATTCTGTCTGCCAATGCTGCAGTCACATATGCTACTTCCAGAGCCAATCTTCTTCTTCCCTCTTCTCTAAACTTGTTCCATTCATCCCAGCAGAGCCACAGCAGCAGTATGACAGTAGGCTGTGTTTTAGGCTCCAGCTTTAGGATGAAGCGTAGCATTTCTTTTGGTGAGGTAAATTTAGCTAGTTGACATCGCATCGCCTCCAAATTTAACTCCCTCCAAACTTTTCTCACGTCCTTGCATTTTAGAAACAAATGACCGCCGTCCTCGTCTAATCTCCGGCATAGGCAGCAGCCTATTTCAATTTTCATGCCCCATTGCTGTAAGGTCCTCCTCAGCGCCAGCGTATTGTGGCCGAGTCGCTGTAGAAAAGTGCCGGATCTTCGGTGGACAATCAACCTTCCATAGTTTCTGCCATAGGTCATCCTTCCCTCCACTTCCTTCAGCTGCTCCCAGCCTAGCTTTCTGCATTCTCCTTTCTTCGCTAGCCCGATGCACTTTATAGGCCGATTTGACTGAGAAACGACCTTTGCTGTCATAATGCCAACCTACTACATCATCCATCTCGATTCCTACCCGGGGAGAAAATAGGAATTTTGCCCTTATAGGGAGTGGGCTTCGCTAGAATGCCATTAAGTTTGTGGGCTTCGCCAGAATGCCCTTATGAAAGGTGTGTTTCACGCTATTTTGTCATTTCGTGTTTTTTTCAACTTTGTAAATTTCTGACCCCATCTTTTTGAACAGGCGTGACCGTTTTACCCCTGTCTCCTTCTACCTTATCCTCTTGACCGGTCATGACAATTTCTCATGGTCACAACAATTTCTCCTTTCTCTCCCATTCTCTCTCCGTCTAGACCGGTGTTCGGGCGGGAGCCTGAAGCCGGCCGCCGCCGCCTGTCCGCGCCAGGCCACCGTCGACCGTCCGCGCCACTGTCGCGTCCTCGCCCCGACCGTCCGCGCCAGTCCGCCGCCGCATCCGCTCCACGCCGCGGTCGCTGCCCCGACGCTTCCACGCTAGGCCACGGCCGCCGCCCCACCGTGTCCACGCTAGGCCGCCACCGCGTCCACACCAGGCCACGGCCACCGCCCCGATGCATCCGTGCTAGGCTAGGAACTGGACTGGAAGCTCGATGAAGGTAACCTCGACAGACCATAGCAGCCACATAGCTAGCATATTACATAACCAAATTAGTTCAGTACAGATAAGCTAAAGTGTTCAACACAAAGTCACAAACATTGACATTCAATAGTCCCACATGTCCACCCAGTTAAACAGACCCAAAAACAGAGTAACCAAACTGGTCGTCCTTGTCCTAGTCGGACGACTAATCACGATTAGTCATCGACTAATCGGACAACCATCTTTCTGGTCGAGCTAATCGAGTCGGTCCTCCTAATCGAACACCAGGGACCGACTAGGATGACTAATCATGATTAATCGAACAACATGAAAACATTGGTATTTTTAGCAGCTTTTTTAGTTTTCTGGTTACCATTCTTCCCATACTTGGTTGTATTTGTCCTAGGCTTCCTTTTCATGCAAGTTAGAACAATTTAGGCACTTGTAGCTTGTTTGTCCCATTTAGTAGATGTAAGTTACAGAAACTAAAGAAATCAGTACCTTTTCTTTGTCCCATTTAGGTGACACTTGTAGCTTGTTTCTCTATGACCCAATTCTCACACCCCTTGCATATTCTTTTCCCTCTTACCAATTGCCTTTTAGGTTTAGCAGCTTGCATAGCCTCCTCTTCAGCAGCTTTATCAACCTCATTGGCAGCCTTTTTTTCCTTTGCCACCACTTCCTCCTTCAAAACATCCTTTTATCCGCAGCTTCCTATACCTCCCAACACCCTTTTTGTCCAATGGTGCCCCAACTGTAAATGGAAGTGGCACATGTGGCCACTGAGTTTAATCTGGGAGTGTCTCTATTAATCTGTTATAGGCATTCCTGAATTTTTCCACTGAATAGTATTCATGGACAAATTCTTCAAGATCCACATCCACAGTTTGTTGGGCTATAATCAAAGCTAAAGCATGCTGACACGGCTTACCAGTGTGTTGCCACTCAAGGCATGTGCACTCATGGAGATAAGCCTTCACTACATGCCTGCTATGGATGCTATTAATTTCCCATATCTCTGCAGCAATACTATCAGAGGTGATAACTGTCAAGTGACCCAAGCCTCTGGTTCTCATTTTCAGCTGACGTATGACTGTACGTAAAATTCTCCCATTAAGCTTTTGTCCAATCTGCCTTCTCTTCCTCCACAATACCATTAGCATCTCCCTAATTTTATCAGCAAGCTCAACTACAGGAAGGTCCTTCCAGTCCTTGATCCAATTATTAAAACATTCAGCAAGGTTGTTGGTTATATAATCACACTTGATTTCAGGGTTAAATGCACTTCTCACACACAACAATTTATGATGATTGTCAAGCCATTCCATCACTTGATCGCTAGCCTCTCTAACAAATTTGAAGAAATATTGGAATACTTCAACTCTATATGCTCGAGCTGCAGGATACATCTTCGAAAAAACATCACCCCAAACTTCTTAATGAAATTCTGCATAAGATGCCTAAAACACCCTCTATGTTCAGCACGAGAAAACACATTTTTAACAACTTTCTCTAGACCTTTGCATGCATCAGTGCAAATAGCACGAACAGGTAGGTCTCCTATGGCCTTATGCAACTGAGTCATAAACCATTCCCAATTTTCTGTTGTCTCACCATCTATGAAGCCAAATGCAATAGAGTACATCCAATTGTGTCCATCTAGAGCAATGGCTGCTGCTAAGTGTCCACACCATCTACCATTCAACACAGTGGAGTCTATACTAAGGTAAGGCCTGCATCCCTCTAGAAAACCCTCAATACAAGGACTCAAAGCACAAAAGAATCTATGAAAGTGTACCTTGCCATCAACCATCTTGATGTCAATCTCAATGGCACTGTTTGGTGAGTGCTTTAGAACTTCTGCCCTCCAATTGTAGAGCATTTGGAAGCTTTCCTCCCAGCTGCCAAACAACTCTTTCATTGCAATCTGTCTCCCCTTACAAACAGTGTCATAGTGAATTTCACATTTGTGATCTTCTTGCAGCTGCTTCTTTAGTTCTTCTGGGCCCATATTTGGGTCCTTCCTGAGGTGCTTGATACCCCTTGAAGCAACCTAGGTAGCAGTGGGTGTAGTAGTAAGTCTTCTCACACTGGATGAACAATTATGTTGAGCAATCAGAGCTGTAACCTGCATTATTACAAAAATTAGAACATTGCCATAACTCAAAAAAAGAAGTCATATTTATATAACAAAAAAAATTCTGTATACCATAATAGTTTTTGAATGATGTTGTTTTTGACCATTAATATGCCAAGGGCAATCTGGTGCCATGCACTTCCCAATAAACCTCTCTGTGTCTATTTTCATAGTGTGTAGTGCAAACTCTTCATTAATGGCAAACTGCCTCACAGCCAATCTAAACTCAACCATGTTGGGATACACAGTGCCAATACCCATGCATGGTTTGTTAGGGTCATTCACCATCACCCTCTCCTCCAGTATTGCATCATCAACAGGGATAGCTGCACCTCTAGTGTCAACATCAGGGACTGTACTACCATTGTTTGTGGTAGCCTGATCATCATTTGAAGTAGCATAAGCAACACCCTAGCCATGATCATCCTTGGTTGTTAGGCCCAGCAAATGATACAACTCATCCTCATCGAAAATTTCTAACCTTCCTTCCCCTTCATCATCTTGCCTTTCCTCAATCCGTAATTCATCCCAATTAATGACATGTCCCTATGGCTGTTCTAGAATGCCACCATCTACAGGCACTAAACTAAGCTCAGGCTTTGCATTGAGCCTAAAAAACACACCCATTATAGAGTTATAACACTACACGCATGCCATACAACTAGTCATAGTAAGATATATTTGTACAACAAAGAGTAAATAATGATGCATACCCGGTAACTACATCACTCTGATTGCAATCCATAGCACAAGCACATAAGAGAATAACTATTTCTTACTCCTGTAAAACCCTAAGTTAACACTATACCCATTGAATCCACAAATAAATCCTGAATATGGGCGCCTTGAAGCCTCACCTTAGTTCTAGGGGAGGATGTTGCCGCAGTTGATGCTTCGAAGGCAGGCGCACGTCTTGGACTGTGGGAGCCTTCGCTTGGGGATGACCCGGCCTGACCGCTGGCCGACGACGCGAGAAGATAGTTACAGGGTTGGTCTGGGGCGATGCACAAGGAGCGGCGGGACGTAGGGAGGGCGGCGCACCTGGTGACACGTGGCCTAGCATGGACGGTCGGCGGCGGCCGGCGTCGGGCTCCCGCCCGAACACCGGCCGAGACAGAGAGAGAACGGGAGAGAAAAGAGAAATTGCCGTGACCGTGAGAAGCAGAGCAAGAGGATAAGGTAGAAGGAGACAAGGGTAAAACGGTCATGCCTGGTCAAAAAGATGGGGTCAGAAATGTACAAAGTTGAAAAAATACGAAATGGCAAAATAGCGTGAAACACAACTTTCATTAGGGCGTTCTGGCGAAGCCCACAAACTTAATGGCATTCTGGCGAAGTCCACTCCCCATAAGGGCAAAATTCCCATTTGCTCCCCCCCAGAGTCAACCGCCCCCCGCGTCACTCTCCCTCGGGGGCGACTCGAGCGACGTCCTCCCTAGCTGTTAGGTCGAGATGGCGGACTAGATGGGGGTGAATAGTCCTTTCTAAAATTAATCACATCGGCTAACCGAAACAAGTGCAGAATTAAAACTATTGGTCTAGCCAAGACTACACCCCTCTATTTATGTTCTATAGCACCTTCCAAAGATACTAATTAAGCAACAAAGGTGCTGGGCTAACTAGAGCTCACCTAACCAATTCTAGAAGCAAGGTCACACAAACCTATGTCACTAGTATTTTAAGCAATGAGGGAGCTCCTACACATGCTAGTAAGCAAAAGCACAAAGGCAACTAAGCTCACTAGCAATGCTCAATAACAAGGCAACCAATGCCAAATTAGAGAGCGCAAATACTTAGCTACACAAACTAAGCAAAGTGACTAACAAGGTTACACAAACCAAATTAGCCACGCAAGGGAGCTACTTCTATGCTACACAAGCAAGAAGGTAACTAGTGAGCTACACAAGCTAACTAATTACAAGAGCAACTACACAAGCACAATGTATATAAAAGTAATCACAAGCTTGTGTAAGGGGATTGCAAACCAACGGGAAGAACAAGGTTGACACGGTGATTTTCTCCCGAGGTTCACGTGCTTGCCAACACGCTACGTCCCCGTTGTGTCGACCGCTCACTTGGTGGTTCGGTGGCTAATTGGCATCACCCGCCAAGCCCGCACTTAGGGCACCGCAAGAACCTACCCCGAAAGTGAGGGTAGCTCAATGACACGCTCAACTAGAGTTGCTCTTCGCGGCTCCCGCGGGGTGAGCACAATGCCCCTCACAAAGCTCTTCTCTGGAGCACCGCACAAGCTTCTTGCGGGCTTCGACGGAGACCACCACCAAGCCGTCTAGGAGGTGGCAACCTCCAAGAGTAACAAGCACCACCGGCTTGCAACTCGATCACCTAGTGCCACTCGATGCAATCTCACAATGCAACGCACTAGAATCACACTCACTCGCAATCGATTCGCACTCTTGCAAGCACAAGTGAGTTAGAGGGCATCCAAGCACTCCTACACAAGCCACATAGGCATGAGGGTGCTCAGCAACTAGCCCAAGGCTGGCCACCACTTCTATTTATAGCCCCATGGGCTAAACTAGCCGTTACCCCTTCACTGGGCAAGATTCGGGACGACCGGACGCGCAGGTCATAACGACCGGACGCTGAAACCCTGGCGTCCGGTCACTAACAGAGAGGTTCCAGCGACGTTTTTCAGTGACCGGACGCTATCCGGTCATCACTGACCGGACTCTCCCAGCGTCCGGTCGCTTCTGGACACGCTAAAAGCACTGACCGGACGCTGGGACCGGACGCTGGAACCCAGCGTCCGGTCGTTTTTCGCGCAGCGTCCGGTCACAGACCTTTCGGCGCTAAAACGGCTATAACTCTTAGCTCCGAACTCCGATTTCGATGATCTTGGACATTTTGGAAAGCTTACTCAGAGGGCTACACATCCCACATGCATACTTGATCCAAATCATAATGGATCAAAGCAGTATTCCAATCCAAGGACCATCCTATAGTTCGGAGTACACCAAAAAACCTTTTTCTCTTCTCTAAGTTGATTCACAACAACTCTAACTTCTTCTCCTTTGCAAATGTGCCAACACCACCAAGTGTACACCACCATGTGTATGTGTGTTAGCATTTTCACAAACATTTTCCAAAGGATTAGCCACTCAACTTGCCACGCCACTCGATCCTAGCGATGATGCAAAGTTAGATCACTCGAGTGGCACTAGATGACCGATATGCAAACAAGTTTGCCCCTCTTGATAGTACGGCCATCTATCCTAAACCCGGTCATCAACTTCTCTACACACCTATGACCGGTGAAATGAAATGCCCTAGGTTATACCTTTGCCTTGCGCATTCCATTCCATCTCCTCCAATGTTGATGCAACACATGCACCAACATGATCAACAATGATATGATCCACTTCATATCATCACGTGATCATATTGGTTCATCGATCTTGACTCACTTGATCTTCACCGTTGCCATTCGTCCATCGGCTGCCAAGTCTTGCTCAAGCTTCACCGCCATGCGGTCCATCACTCCAAAGCCTTCGACTTGCCCTTCACGCTTGCAACCGGTCCATCAAGCCAAGTCTTGTCTTGATCTTCTCCACCTTGATCACATGACTCAATGTCATGTCTCATGTGCAATGAGCTCCTTCATCATCACATGTGTGAGCTTTGCAACATCTCCAAGCCATTTTCACCTTCATGGCATATGTTGCTCACACACATGTACCTATGGACTAATCACCTGTGTATCTCACATAAACACAATTAGTCCACCTAGGTTGTCACTCAATTACCAAAACCACACAAGGACCTTTCAATCTCCCCCTTTTTGGTAATTGATGACAACTCTACAAAGATATGAAAATTAAGCTCTTTTGGATTCATGTTGCTTGCCCAAGCAATTTTACCATGTGAAAATGATTTTGGACAAGTACCACAAACCCTGAAATGGATAGTATTAGCTCCCCCTACATATGTGCTAGAGATGTTTGATTTGAAGCTCGCACATATGCATCGATTAAAATGTGGGAGAGTAAATACTACAAAATGATGCTAAGGTGTATAGAATAAACCTTTGAAGCGTGTACCAATCGGAGTTGCACCTTTAAGTTCATCCTTAGCACCAGTGGTTAGCTAGATATCACTTGGCAATAAAAGCACTAGATACCTTGTGAGATCAACATTAAAAGCAAGGTACTAGCATTACTTGAAAAACATACCAAGTGTCTAGCTATCATCCTATGTATGCTAGTTATCAAATCATCATTCAAGTTCTACAACTAGCATACACCACACAAGCATGCATATTGAATTTGAAAGCTTATGCAATGCAAGCAAGCACATGAATATGCACATATCAAATGCAATCAATCCAAGTTCATGAGCTTGCTCCCCCTACTTGTGTGCTTCTCTTGTCCAAGAATTATGATCCATCTCTTTTCTTCCAATGTTGCTCCCTCTTTGTCCATATTCATGTCCAACCTCCTAAGCTTTCATATCTTATCTCTCCCCTTGCACAATTTATCTCTCCCCCCTATAGAGGCTTTTATATCTTTGTACAATCTCTCCTCATTTGTCATCAATTTCCATAAAAGGTGTGCTTCTCATTGATGCAAAGGTATACATTTGGGGTAGATGGTTGAGGCTTGAATCTTGCATTTTTATGGACATCTTTATGATTGTTGGAATGGCATCACTTGTAAATACCACTTGTAGCTTGTACCATGGCATCACTTGTAAATACCACTTGTAGCTTGTGTAGGGCTTCTTGAGATACCACACATGAGATCTTTGATCTTGATATCAATTTGTGGGATATCTCCCCCTATGTGATAGCATGGGTCATCCATTTTATACATTTGAGCTCTTGTAGGTGAGGGGTGCATTCTTCATTTGATGATCACTTAAAGTTGAGGATCACTTGTGGAACCATGTTCTTGCATGATTGATATTATGTATAGATACCACTTGTAGGAGGTGAATACTATTTGAAAGAATCTTCTAGTATGGAACCACTTGTTTGATTTATCAATAAAGACCATTTCTTGAACATTTGCTATCTTCATGAGTACCACTTATAGGATATCACTTGTGAGTTGATCTAGACATTATTTGTAGATTCTTGATAAAATACTTGAGTCTAGATACCATTTGAAACAAACTAGATATCCATTTGCATTGTTGTCTTGTGCTTGTACTCTTATCACTATCATGAGCTTCTATGATTGACTTGAACTAAAATAATTTGCCTAAGCTTCTAAGTTTGGTTTGAACCAATGACAAGCTTCTTCACACCTCTTGCAAGGGTTATCTTGCCAATGTTGTACTTGTCACTTGTTAGCAATCCAAATTAAGTCAAGTACTTGGGTTCACTAGCTCATGAACAAATTCATGTACTAACCACTAGATCAAGTAATCATTCAAACAATAGTGGTAGGCTATGAATTTAAACATTTCATTTGTTATGCATGATCCTATGAAGCATGTACTATATGCACTAATTGCATACTAGTAAGGGATGAAATGATCATGCACATTACAATGATACCTTTGCTATGTTGGAGTAGAGGATAGTCACATAGATTCCAATTCATTACTCCAATAGCAATATGAAGTCCAATTATAAGCTTGGTGAAGACCAATTGATACCATGTTGAATTTCATTCTTCACCCATATGAAATGAATACCACTTATGATCAAGTGCACTTTCTTGTTGTGGTTGACTTGCTTTATCTTTTGATCTTTGCTTGCATGAGAGTATCAATTTGAGAATACCACTTGAAATATCATGATTAGCTCTCTTTTGGGTGTTGCTTGCTTTTCTTGATCAACCCTTTTGATTGCTTCAACTAAGCATCTTAAATGTTCCTCGGATCACCACTTCCATGTTAGCCTTCCAAGTACCACACTTGGTTTACCTACACATAGGCGGCAAGCCCCTACACTAGGGAGAAGTGACCTCTTTCCAAGAACCATTGTTGATACTCACTTGAAATAACTTGATTGATTGATCCAAGTGATGGACTTAACTTGATGAGTGAACTTGATTCCTTCTTTAAGTCCTTTTCTTTTTTCTTGTTTAAGTTCTTTTCTTTCTACCAAATGATTTCCAATAGTCACTAGAACTTAACCTTTCAACTTCATCTTGAGTTTGATCTTGATCTTTCAATTTGAGTACCGAATGTGTGCAAAGTACACTTCACAATCAAATGGCCTTGTACTCATATCTTGTCATGCTTCTAGATCATCTCAAAACCAAACTTAGGTACCTCAAACACTTGTAAACATATTTCCAACTTGAGGACCTTTCAATCAAGGTGACTCTTGATCAATCCAATATTTGTCACTTTTTGACAGATTTTGTACCCTTCAAAGAAATAAGCATATTTCCCAAAGTACAAATCCAAATACCACGAAATTTGGTGGAGGTGTGCAATACTAAGTTATCTTAGCAGCTGTAAAAATTTGAGCTCCATTTGACTTCTAGATTGCTGCCATATTTTAATTCTTCCACCACTGCTACATGCTGAAAACTGCTGCACTATAGCTGACAAGATCCACTCCAAAACTAAAGCATTTCTTATCTAATTCTCATGAAAATTTTACAGCATCTTATACCATAAGTCTAGAGCATGTACACCAATTTTCATGCCAATCCAATAAGTTTTAATTTCTCAAACATGGCTAAGTTCACAGCTAGCTCAGATTTTGCAATATTAGGATAGATTTCAACAATTGAGCTATACTTCATCAAATATGAATCAAACTTGATACTAACTTGTTTGAATACTTCCATAAGACATATATCCATTCAAACCACTTACTAAAAGTCATCTCATGAATTTATCCAACACAAATCAATCCAAACTTGATTACTAAGCAATTATCCATTCAAACATCTCATAGCAAGCAACATTGCATATTTATCCAATTCAATCAACTCATATGCACTCAAATGAAATGATCAACAAGAGATATACCTTGGTTGGCTCATGATCATCCAACTAGCAAGCTTCAACTCAATTATTTGCAAGTCATCAAATATTCCAATAAATCACCACAACTTGAATATGACACTTGTATGTTGTAGCACTTGGACTTCATTCAATTTTCATTTAGCATTGGGTTAGATATGCACTAAGCTTCAATGCTTGATTCAACATATGATGATTAATATGAATACAATTGAATCAAGTCTCCAATACGGATGGTACCTACAATCAATCATCCACTTTTTGATGGTACCCAAACAAGTTTGGGTCCTCTCAAGTTAAGAGCAACATACTTAGGCATAGCCTTAGTATGAATAGCGGGATGTTTTGCAATTGTAACCAATGAGGTATGATTGCCATCCTTTCTAAGCACATTTTTATCAACAATTGAAGTAGGCTTAGAAATATCACCTAGGGGACATGAATGTGCCATGTGTCCCCTTTCCCGGCATGAGTAGCACTTTCTCTTTGCTTGAGCCTTCTCTTCTTTGCTCATGTGGTGCTTCTCATTGCCTTGCCTCTCATGGATTGCTTGAGCCTTCTTCTCAAGCTTGGTAGGACACTTAGAGGCAAAGTGTCCCATACTTCCACCCTTGAAGCACTTGATGTGAGCATAATCTTTCTTCTCATCTTCATTCTTGCTTATCATCTTGGCATCTTGAGTTTGCATTGGATGCCTTGCCTTTCCATCCCTTCTTGTTTTCTTCTTCTTTATCATCAAATCACCATCTTCATGATTGATCTTGATTTGCTCTTGGGGTGTCTTCTCTCGCTCAATTTGTGGCTTTGGTTGAGGCTTCACTTGTTGCTTCACCAATTGCTTGGTTGGGCACATTGAGGTAAGATGACCCCAAGTGCGGCACTTGAAGCACTTGACATGCTTTAGCCTCTCTTCTTCTTTTATATTCTTGAGCTTCTCAATGTTTGGGCAACCATTTGCAAGGTGTCCCGCTTCATGACACCGGTAGCACATGGTATGAGAGAGCTTTCTTTGTTGTAGCTTCTTTATCTTCCTTTCTCTCTTTCTTTTGCCCTTTGTCATCTTCTTCTTGAAGCCAAGGCCACACTTGTCACCATAGTTTCTTTGAGTCTTCAATATGTGCTCAAAGGTGACTTTTGAGTTGTAGCACCTCTCTAACTTACTGCTCAATTTCTTCACTTCACTTTTGAGCTCATTGTTCTCCTTCAAAAGGTTAGTCTCACAAGACATAGAAGTAGAACAAGCATCTATTTGTGAAGAGCATGGCATATCTAATAAATCATCACAAGAGGTGGATACATGCTTCTTGCCTACATCACAAGGGTTAGCAATAGTATGTGATTGATCAATTGACCCATGTGATGAACTCTCATTGTTTTTAAGTTTCTTTGTAAATACTTTAATGAGAGAAGCATGTTGTTCTAATAATTCATCATGAGATGCAAGTAGTGTCTCATGATTCAATTTAAGCTCATCAAGTGAAGATTTATATGCATCAAGTAATTTCTTATGTTCTACACAAGAGTTCTTTAGAAATGAGTTTTCATTTTCTAATTTCAATGTTTTAGCTTTCTCATTTTCTAAAGACATGGTCATGCTAGCAAGTCTACTAACAAGCTCATCATATGAATCAACATGATCAACCACATCATCATTTGATACCTTAGTGTCACCTTGTGACATGAGACAATGTGGTGTGGTGGTTAGGCTTGTAGTAGCATAATCATGGCTTGAGCATGAACCATCATCACCATCAAGTGTGCATGGGGTAGCATCATCACTTGCAACACTTGTGGCATCATCATCAATGTTGTCAAGTGAACTTGTAGTAGATCGATCATCATCATCATCACTTGACCGTGAGGTGGAGCAATATTTCACAATCACCAAATTGTGATTATGCTCGACACCCTCATACACCTTCTTCTTGAATTTGTCATCATCCCATGTGGAGGAATCACCGAAGGTTTCCTTGATAGACTCCCATATCTCACGAGCGGTCCCCTTGTAGTTTACTTGCTTCATCAAATCAAAATGTAAAGCATCCAATAGAAAACAACAAGCATATGCATCAAATTCATAGAGGACTCTTTGAACTTTGGTTAGAGTTCTATGATCCAAGACATGGGTGAGACCACTAGTGACAACCCACCAAAATTTAGGTCTCTTTGCACGAAAATGATCAAGCATGTGATTTTTCCAAAGTGCAAAGTTTGTGCCATAAAAAATGTGTGCCTCACAAACATCTAGCCCATTAGACGTCATCCTCTCGGGTCGGTGAAGACCACAAATGAGAGACTGGGCTCCGATACCACTTGTTAGGTCGAGATGGCGGACTAGAGAGGGGGTGAATAGTCATTTCTAAAATTAATCACGTCGGCTAACCGAAACAAGTGTGGAATTAAAACTATTGGTCTAGCCAAGACTACACCCCTCTATTTATGTTCTCTAGCACCTTCCAAAGATACTAATTAAGCAACAAAGGTGCTGGGCTAAGTAGAGCTCACCTAACCAATTCTAGGAGTAAGGTCACACAAACCTATGTCACTAGTATTTCAAGCAATGAGAGAGCTCCTACACATGCTAGTAAGTAAAACCACAAAGGCAACTAAGCTCACTAGCAATGCTCAATAACAAGGCAACCAATGCCAAATTAGAGAGCGCAAATACTTAGCTACACAAACTAAGCAAAGTGACTAACAAGGTTACACAAATCAAATTAGCCACGCAAGGGAGCTACTTCTATGCTACACAAGCAAGAAGGTAACTAGTGAGCTACACAAGCTAACTAATTACAAGAGCAACTATACAAGCACAATGTATATAAAAGTAATCACAAGCTTGTGTAAGGGGATTGCAAACCAATGGGAAGAACAAGGTTGACACGGTGATTTTCTCCTGAGGTTCACGTGCTTGCCAACACGCTACGTCCCCGTTGTGTCGACCGCTCACTTGGTGGTTTGGTGGCTAATTGGTATCACCCGCCAAGCCCGCACTTTAGGCACCGCAAGAACCTACCCCGAAAGTGAGGGTAGCTCAATGACACGCTCAACTAGAGTTGTTCTTCGCGGCTCCCGCGGGGCGAGCACAATGCCCCTCACAAAGCTCTTCTCTGGAGCACCGCACAAGCTTCTTGCGGGCTTCGACAGAGACCACCACCAAGCCATCTAGGAGGTGGCAACCTCCAAGAGTAACAAGCACCACCGGCTTGCAACTCGATCGCCTAGTGCCACTCGATGCAATCTCACAATGCAACGCACTAGAATCACACTCACTCGCAATCGATTCGCACTCTTGCAAGCACAAGTGAGTTAGAGGGCATCCAAGCACTCCTACACAAGCCACATAGGTATGAGGGTGCTCAGCAACCAGCCCAAGGCTGGCCACCACTTCTATTTATAGCTCCATGGGCTAAATTAGCCGTTACCCCTTCACTGGGCAAGATTCGGGACGACCGGACGCGCAGGTCATAACGACCGGACGCTGAAACCTGGCGTCCGGTCACTAACAGAGAGGTTCCAGCGATGTTTTTCAGCGACTGGACACGTCCGGTCATCACCGACCGGACTCTCCCAGCGTCCGGTCGCTTCTGGACAGGCTAAAAGCACAGACCAGACGCTAGGACCGGACGCTGGAACCCAGCGTCCGGTCGTTTTTCGCGCAGCGTCCGGTCACAGACCTTTCGGCGCTAAAACGGCTATAACTCTTAGCTCCAAACTCCGATTTCGATGATCTTGGACATTTTGGAAAGCTTACTCAGAGGGTTACACATCCCACATGCATACTTGATCTAAATCACAATGGATCAAAGCAGTATTCCAATCCAAGGACCATCCTATTGTTCGGAGTATACCAAAAAACCTTTTTCTCTTCTCTAAGTTGATTCACAACTCTAACTTCTTGTCCTTTGCAAATGTGCCAACACCACCAAGTGTACACCATCATGTGTATGTGTATTAGCATTTTCACAATCATTTTTCAAAGGATTAGCCACTCAACTTGCCACGCCACTCGATCCTAGCGACGATGCAAAGTTAGATCACTCGAGTGGCACTAGATGACCGATATGCAAACAAGTTTGCTCCTCTTGATAGTATGGCCATTTATCCTAAACCCGGTCATAAACTTCTCTACACACCTATGACTAGTGAAATGAAATGCCCTAGGTTATACCTTTGCCTTGCGATTCTATTCCATCTCCTCCAATGTTGATGCAACACATGCACCAACATGATCAACAATGATATGATCCACTACATATCATCACGTGATCATATTGGTTCATCGATCTTGACTCCACTTGCTCTTCACCGTTGCCATCGTCCATCGGCGCTAAGTCTTGTTCAAGCTTCACCGCCACACAGTCCATCACTCCAAAGCCTACGACTTGCCCTTCACGCTTGCAACCGGTCCATCAAGCCAAGTCTTATCTTGATCTTCTCCACCTTGATCACATGACTCAATGTCATGTCTCATGTGCAATGAGCTCCTTCATCATCACATGTGTGAGCTTTGCAACATCTCCAAGCCATTTTCACCTTCATGGCGTATGTTGCTCACACACATGTACCTGTGGACTAATCACCTATGTATCTCACATAAACACAATTAGTCCACCTAGGTTGTCACTCAATTACCAAAACCATACAAGGACCTTTCACTAGCGCCATCGTAGGCCCCTGCCCCCACGCTTTGCTGGCCCAACCGCCGCCAGAGCTGGACGCCGATGGCCGGCGGACGGCGAGGACAGCGGCGGTTGGGCTCTCTCCCTCCCCATCCCCTCCCTCCCACCCCTCCACCACCATACCTCTACCTTTGGCTTCTCTAATGAGTCGACGGCCGGCGAGCCAGTTCTGGGTCCTGGGGGGTCGGATCTGCCTTCCCCATCACCAGATTTGTGACCTGTCCGGGTGGCTGTGGTAGGCTTCATGCGGGACTGGACGGCAAGCAGCCAGGGCTAGGGTGGCGGTGGCCAGTGGTCCGAGCGGCGGCTGGCTTTGCCCTGCCCAAGGCAGATGGGGCGGCTGCCCTTCTTTGCTTGGCATTGAGGATCCGTCTCCCTAGAACGCCGTTGTGGTCGGCCAGCCCTTGCGCCGGCCGGGGGGCGCACTCGACGCCTTCGCCGGCGCGCTTGCTGTGGTGCGTGTGCCGATGCATCAGGAGGCCCATGGTAGCGGGCTTGGTGGTGACTGCCAGCCGACCGACGTCTGCCGTGACATCCCCAGCCGGCCCATGCTTTCCTGCCGGTTCCCAGAGGTCGGGCCACTAGCGCGCGGCGGTCAAATCGGGCATGCGGGTTTGCCGTTGGTGCTGCTACTGCTAAGGGTGTCACGGATGGCCTGCTCCGGTGAACGTACACTGGGTGAAAACCCTGCCCGGGTTCCCTAGGTCGGCGGTGGTGGCGCAGTTGTGCCATCTACCTTCTTGAAGGGTCATCGAAGTTCCTGTTCGTTTGGGCAGGCTGGGTCGAAAGACCTACTCGTGTGCTTCTATCAGCGATATTGGCGTCTGCGGATGTCAAGGTCCTTCCTAAAGGCATCGTTGGAGCACTTCTGCAAGCCATCTCCTGTTGATCTCGCCGGAGTCACTCGTTCCTATGCTGTGCCTGTGTGCACTTCAAGCTCGTCTTCACATTGTTCTGTCCAGCTTAATTGATGCTGCCGCCGTCGTTTGGTTCTTCGCAGTGGATACTTCACCGTTGTCGCTGCTCTTTGACGGATGCTTTGCCGTCGTTGTTGTTCGGGTGGATACTTTGCCGCCATGTCACTTCGGGTGTGCCCCCCTCATGCCGGCCAGCTGAGGGCGTGTTGGCACCCCTTCTTCTCGGACAGATGCTTTGCTGTCGTGTTGCCTAGGCAGATACTTTGCCGCTGGAGTCTCGTCGCTTCCTGGTGGATGCTTGGCCACCGCGGCTCCATCTCTTTTGCTGGCAGCTTTGCGTTGATGTATTTTCCTATGCAGGTTCAGTTGTTTAGGTTCGTGGTGGAGGGCCTCTCCCTTTCGCCTTTCTTTATGTTATGTTATCGTCTAGGTTCCTAACCACTCTCTTTGTGGTTTTGTAACCTGCACTACAGGGGCTTTCCCATAGTTGCGTTGTGTTTGCCATTCTTTCGGCACCTCTCCTTAATGAAATACGCGTGAAGTCGTGTTCTAGAAAAAAAAAAAAACTACATCATCCATCTCCGTGTGCACAGGCAGTGATCTGATTACTTGGACGTCCTCTTCCCAAAATGTTTGTGCAAGAAGCTGGACGTCCCAACTTTCAGTCACTGAATCAATCAGCTCATCCACACGGTGCAGAATATTTCCCCTCCTTGGTGTAATTGGCCTTCGCGTCACATCACGTGGAAGCCATGGGTCTGACCATATGGAGATTTGCCGGCCATTGCCCACCCTCCAGATCACCCCCTTCAAAACTTCCTGGCCTTGCATAATACTACGCCATGTGTAAGAGCATCCATCTCGAACTTTGGCTTGTAAAAAATCTGTATTTGGCTAGTATTTGGCCTTAAAAATCCTTGCGCAGAGGGACACTTGGTTTTGGATCAATCTCCACCCTTGCTTAGCGAGCATCGCCATGTTAAAAGAATAGAGATCCCTAAATCCCAAGCCTCCATCTGATTTTGATGCAACTAATTTTTCCCAACTCACCCAATGCGTACACTTCTCCTTGTCTTGATTACTCCACCAGTACTTGGCTATCATTGCACTTATTTGATTACACATCTCCTTTGTTATATCGAAACAACCCATAGCAAAGACTGCGATTGATTGCGCGACGGCTTTAATCATTATTTGTTTAACTGCTTTTGTGAGCAACTTTTCCTTCCACCCTTGGATTCGTTGCCAAATTCTCTCTTTCAAATGAGCAAATATGCTGGTTATTGATTTTCCAACTGACACCGGTAAGCCCATATACTTCTCACTCCTTGTCTCCGAGCGAATATTCAGGATCTCATGGACCCGTTGAAACGATCCCGACATGAAGGGAAATCCATATATTCAAAGTATAACGTGATAGTCCCAGAAGATCATTCCATCATATTATCAAATAACAGTCGATATTACAGTCATACATCGAATACCTGTCTCAAGAGAGTACAAATAGCAAGGTTTACTCATTATTACATCGTCACTTGGCGGAATCACTCCGAGCATGCAGCAACTAGAACAACATCAAGTAGAACGGCAGCGGGCGTCGACTCCATCTTCACGAACCAAACTTGAGCGTAGAACAAGACCTCTAATCCTCCCAACCATCTCCCTAAAAGTTGTACTCAAACTCGGAACCTGCCAAACAATTATCAGTACGATTTGTACTGATCACGTGCTCCCACCCTATGCTTTGCGTTTGCTTTATGGAAGTGGAATGCAAGGGTAGAGCAAAAGACTTATTTGTGGCTGTAGTTTTCTATGCGAGTAAGTCAAGTTTTAATAATATATCATCAAGTTTTAACCCATCTCATCCACACGTTCACCTATCCCATCACACACATCTCACCCCTCTCACACTCTCTAGGCGACAAGGACGACTCCCTCTCGTGCCTTGCCTCATTGGCCAACGCCGGAATCCAACACCAAACCTAGGGGGAGAGAAGAAAGGACTCCACTTTCTAATCAAGGAAAGCGTAAGTCATAGGAATGTCCATATCCACGGACGTGGCTATACGTATAGACCGATCAATTCTGCAGAGCTTGTACACCTGAAAATCCACAAGATCACCTACTCGGAGTCGACTATAGGATCTTGTAGACATCCACAAGGGTGTAGCCGAGTAACTCCCCGAAGACAATGATTAGTAACTGCCTATTGCTGAGTGATTGAATGCTTGTAAATATGGTCTTCTATCCTTGAATCCGAGCCCTCGAGCGTAGTTGGAGTGAGGCTGGGTAGACCGTGATAATGACTGAGCCTCCGAGTAGATGGATGAGCATATACATGTACGCCTGTAGTAAGAGCGTGTACGTATGTACGATTTAAATCTCCCAATAACTCGCTAGTTTCTCGTCATCTTTTGTATGTTGGATGAAGTGATGAATATGTGTGGCTTGCGTGGATCTGAAAATGAACCTTAGCATGTTGCCGTACACGTGCCTTCGCGCTGTGCTGCTTTGAGCAGGTGTTTGAGCCACAGTTGTCAACCTCAGTTGTCCAATGGATTCAGAAACCGGCTCGGGAAACCAGCTGGTCGTGCCTGAGTTGATGACGCTGGCTGTAGCGTGATGACGTCAAGTCGATGGTGTAAGCTGAGCGACGCTGAGAGCCGTCAAATGTCGGCGAGGGACATTCAACCTGTTCGTTTCGTCGTAAACGATAATGGATTATTTACTATTAGTTAGTTTAGTGTGAGAGAAAAATACTGTTCTAACTTATAATTTATGATCGTATACGAGCAATCCAACAGACTGATTAACTTGTCTAATGCGCAGTTGGGCATATTGATCAGCCTGTGCATGCTTTGCGTATCTTCCTCGACGTTGTGGATCAACATGACCTTTATTGGCCCTTTTTTTAGTGGTCATCGTGGCTGAAGCCTTGATGACATGTATGTCTTTATCGGAATATTTAATGGCTTGAGTCTGACTCCGTATTGATGGTACGTGCATGTCCCTCTCTGGCTGCTTGCTGGTGAAGCCTCCGCGTAAGACGGATAACGAGCTGGCTTGATTCGACTCGACTCGTTTTGGCTCGTTAAAATAACAAGCTAGCTCGTCTTGATTCGTTATGCTAACGAGTTAGAAAGCTAGTTTGGTTTAGCTCGTTAAAAGCTCGAGTTAGCTCGTGAGCCAGATATAAAAAATATATAAAATATAATATTTACATTTATCTAAAGTTTGAGAATAATAATAATATAAAAGAAATGCATCTAGACCAGTTACCAGTCAATTTATAGGGTCTAGACCAGTTACCAGTCAATTGTAAAGTACAAGGCATGAAGTAATACAAAAACTAATATAAGTTTTGATACTTTTTTTCCTGAAAGCTTGGCTCGTTTAGGTCGCAAGCTGGCTCGAGCTGGCTCGTTATAGCTAATGAGCTAAAATCTTGGCTCGGCTCGGCTCGTTATCGTAACGAGCCGAGCTGAGCCGAGTCGAGCCAGCCACGAGCCGAGCGAGCTAACGAGCTTCGAGTTTTTCGTACAGCCTTACCTCCGCGTGAAGGCACGATGCCACTTTGACGTGGGGACGAATCAATAGTCCGAGTAAAGGGGATATTTGGATCTGGTGACTAAAATTTATGAGGTGTCATATGCGGGTGTCGTATGGGGTATTTGAATACTAATAAAAAACAAATTACAGAATCCGTCGGTACTCCACGAGACGAATTTATTAAGCCTAATTAATCTGTCATTAGCATATGTTTACTGTAGCATCACATTGTCAAATTATGGATTAATTAGGTTTAAAAGATTCATCTAGCAAATTAGTCATAAACTGTACAATTAGTTTCGTAATTAGTCTATATTTAATATTCCATATATGTGTTTAAATATCCGATGGAACAACCACGAAAGTTTAAGATAAGGAACAAAACACCCCCCTAAATCGACGTGCTGATCTCGTGTAGGAGTTGAGTCATGAACGAATAGTAGTCGACATGTAAGCACACGAACAGCTCCAGAGCCTGCTAGATTTTGGCTTCGTGTCTTCCTGATGTGTTTGTACGTGTGTACATGCATCATGTGAGTCCCAGCCAATTAACATCTTCCGCTCTGTTCGTGTGTCCTTAAATCCGACTTGATCCGCTTCTTTTTTCATTCGGAACAGTGTTTTTCTCTCACAAATTCTTTCAGATTCATTCGGATTCCTCAAAATTCCTCCAAAATTCCTCCAAATTCGATGAAAACATGTTTGACAGCTGTCCTGATTGACTTAGGACGAGTTGGTCTGAGTGCGTTCATTAGCACTTGAGGATGGACGTAGTTGACCAGACGTCTCGACCGACTTTAGAGTCGTGAAGGACGAGTCTATCCGTAGTGCGTATATCGGCCCTACAGGACAAGAGACTTGTTGATTGCTTCTCTATTGGCATACGTGTTGAGAAGTATGTTGAAGAGATAGCCTCCACCTTTGCTAATCAGTTAAACTTGTCATAGACCAGCTTGTAGCCTGTAGATAAAGTACGACTGTACTGAATCGTCAATGAGTTGGCTTGTAATATATCTTTTGGTTTATAAAAAAGTTGTTTTAGACTGTTAATCTGTAGGTAAGATTGTAGTCTGCATGTATTGGGCTTGTATTGTCTTGTATAGTCCTTTGAAAAGGCGCGTAAGACGGATTAGCTGAGTAAATGTAGTCAACATAGTCATTATAATGAAAATCATGTTAGACCCTTCCGTCGACGTTAAGTGCGTGACAACACTTGTTCAAGGGGCCTTTGTAGTGATTGTTCACTGTTAGGATCCTACCTCATAGCGAATAAATCAGGTACCTTGCTTCCGAGAATCATCCTACCCATGACGACATGTGATAGTTAGACTAAATGTCGGTAATTAGCGCACACCGGCCATAGAGATGTAAGCCATGTAAGTAGTCGGCGTATCTCGTCGAAAGGCAATATAGCCAAATACTCAGCGTATGCGGTGTAAGACTGCATTCCGGGTGACATCATCACAGTTAGAGATGCATACTAGTAGCGTGGTGAGCTGGCCTATCTCGAATAAATGAGGGCGTAGTAGTATGACTGCCCATCAAAGGTGTAAACAATGCGCGGTTGTGTACCTTGTTATTAGTCGTAGAGATGTGTGGCAGCGTGGAGGCCGGTCTATCTCTGTAGCAAACATAGAGTAGCAGCGTGGCTACCCATCGAAGGCGTGAACAACTGTCTGGTTGTGTACCTTGTAGTAGGAAGGAACGGCCGGAGCCATTGCACGTCGACGGTGATGGCCTCACATGTATGTTGATGAGGCCCGGAGCCATTATAGTGTTGACGATATGCCAGCAGTGCGGGAAAGATGTCGATGACAAGAGGTGCAACCCGCCGGCTTGCTTTGCTCAGCGTTGTATGCTAAGACTGCCAACTCTACCTGTTCGTGTCCTTAGCTTGCATCAATTGGATAGCTACACTACCGGAAACAGTAGGTATGCCGAGTGCCTGATGGTTTGCCGAGTTCATTCCATTTGGCACTCGGCAAACCTGCTGTGTGCTGAGTGCCACCGTGGAAACATTTGGTAAACATATTGCACTCGGCAAAAAGCCTTTTTGCCGAGTGCCTTAAAGCAAACACTCGGCAAATAATAACGAAACACTCGGCAAACATCAGGCACTCGGCAAAATACCAGCACGTGCGCCGGTCTTACAACGGTCGGCAGCTGGAGCACCCTGCCGTTAGAACTTTGCCGAGTGTCCGTTAGTGACACACGGCAAAGACATTATTTGTCGAGTGTTTCGTTATGGCACTCGACAAAGTAATCATTTTGCCGAGTGTTTTTTGTTGGCTCTCGGTAAAGCCTAAACTTTTTTTGCCTCTTCTGCCCTCAAAACTTTTCGTACTTTCTACATACAACATGTGGTACTCCATGTTAAGATTTGTTATATTTCTAGATCCGTTTGATATATTTAATTAATTTATTGCATTTCAAGAAATTTTTTGGTATAAGTCAAATTTGAACTGCAAGTGATTCAAATAATAGAATAAAATGAATAGAAAAATGATATTTATTTTATTGAGTCTGGTGTGAGGCCTTACCCGGGACATAAAAAGAAATTTTGAACATCTTGCTCAGGAAACATGACCACGAACGTGTGGCCGATTGGTTTTTAAATTCTAAAAAAAGCGAACAAAGTCTGAAAATCATGAGATTTGTCAAGATCTCGTGATACATACGTGGATGCCGTGGTAAAAATTTGAGAAGGTTTCGCACAATCTGTCATGTACAATGTTTATAAACCGAAGTATCTCAGATGAAGAATCGTTGGTTGAGAAGGATTCGGTAAGATTTAGAGTTAAAGTGACGGTTGAATTGGGGTTTGACTTCAAAATTTTTTGTATAGGTAATAGAGAACATAGATTGATTCATGTGTAATTTTGATAATTTTTTGGATCCGTTTGATTATTTTAATTTATTAAGTGCAATTATAGAATTTTAATTGATATACATTGACTTTGAGTGACAAACTGCATGAAATAATAACTTTTTTTTTACTTCTGGACTTGAAACTTTTTCTACTCTCTACATACAACATGTGGTATTCCATGTTAAGATTTGGTATATTTCTGGATCCATTTGATATATTTAATTAATTTATTACATTTCAAGGATTTTTTTGGTATAAGTCAAATTTGAACTGCAAGTGATTCAAATAATAGAATAAAATGAGTAGAAAAAAATGATATTCATGTTATTGAGTCCGGTGTGAAGCCTTACCCAGGACATGAAAAGAAATTTCGAACATCTTGTTCAGGAAACACGACCACGAACGTGTGGCCGAATGGTTTTTAAATTCTAAAAAAAAGCAAACGAAGTCTGAAAATCATGAGATTTGTCAAGATCTCATGATATCATACGTGGATGCCGTGGTAAAAAATTGAGAAGGTTTCGCACAATTTGTCACGTACGATGTTTACAAACCAAAGTATCTTAGATGAAGAATCGTTGCGTTGAGAAGGATTCAGTAAGATTTGGAGTCAAAGTGACGGTCGAATTGGGGTTTGACTTTAAAATTTTTTGTATAGGCAATAGAGAACATAGATTGATTCATGTGTAATTTTAGTAATTTT
The DNA here is from genome assembly GCF_019320115.1 of Miscanthus floridulus. Lineage (NCBI taxonomy): Eukaryota > Viridiplantae > Streptophyta > Magnoliopsida > Poales > Poaceae > Miscanthus > Miscanthus floridulus. Next base: position 76,584,365 of record NC_089584.1, on the reverse strand, counting down.
TGGATCCGTTTGATAATTTTAATTTTTAAGTGCAATTATAGAATTTTAATTGATATACATTGAATTTGAACGACAACTGCATGAAATAATAAGTTTGCCGAGTGCCCTTTATATGGCACTCGGCAAAGCTGGGGTTTGCCGAGTGTCAGACCTGGGACACTCGGCAAACCCCTTCACTAGCTCCACCCACACCGGTAGAGAACCGAGCTTTACTCCCGGTGGGGAACTCCCTCTAGTCCCGGTTCCCCACCCGGGAGGAAGCATCCGGGACTAAAGGGGGGTCCTTTAGTCCCGGGTCAGGAACTGGGACTAAAGGAGGACCTTTAGTCCCGGTGGGTAACACCAACCGGGACTAAAGGTGCCTCCTGACATGCCACGATGGCCGGCACCTTTAGTCCCGGTTGGTAATACGAACCAGGACTAAAGGTTTTTTTTTTCTTTTCTTTTCATTTTTTTGTTTTCTTTTCAAAATAGGTTTTCGAAGTCGTATTGTACGCTGCTAATTATACATTTATACGCGCGTATAGTATGTTTCGGTTCAAGCACAATGAACGTATTAAATCACACAATTCAAGCATAGAAATATATATATATATATATATATATATATATATATATATATATATATATATATATATATATATATATATATATATGCATGCATCATATATATATATTTACATGCATGCATGCATATGCGTATTTTACATTATATTATTTCATGTGCATATATTATAAAAGATTGCATTACAGTTGTTGTGACATAACAAGTTTCCTCTCATCCTCTAGCTTGGCTTCAATGGCAGTGTTGGGTCGAAGTAGAACTCGCCCTTGGAATCGATGACCTGCTCATTAAAAAATCCGGCTATAGACTCTTGAATTGCTTTGATTTGGTCTTACCGTATGACCTTTTCCTCCAACCATCGAGTCTACAGGTTTGAATTAAAGGAAAATAAATTAATATATGTACATATATATATATAAAGACATAGTAACACAATCAATAATAATAATTAAATGAATATATAGTGTATTTTTAACGTACTTTGAGTCTCTCTGTAGAAGTTCTTTGGGAGAGCACCTTGATAAACTTGCAAACATAGTAACCACAGTAGTTGTTCCCCTGTTCCTGCCTCAGACACCACTTTACGAGAAAAAGATTTGTCATCCAATCTGGTGATCCGGTAAAAGCTATATGTTTAATTAATAAAGATGATGCAATTCAGGGGACTTACTTTCAAAGGGATTACATTCAGTGGCGCTTTGCATTTTTCCATATGTTGCTTCTCAATAAAGGTTTTCCAAACATTGCCCAATAAAAAATTTGCCACGTCATCAGATATAGTTAATCATCATGTTTGTGTGTATATATAGTTGCTAGAGATCCCAAAATTACCTCTAGATAATATCTATCATATCTTGATAGTCTTGTTGTGGTTTTCTCATCGAGTCATAGATTATCAAGTGACTTTTCACCAGATCGATGTCCATCAATATCCAGTGATTGCTGCATGTGTTTATAGGATATAACGCATAACACTCATTAATTAACTAGAATCAACATATGAGCCATTAAGGATGATCGACATGATTAACACTCACTTGAAGTTATAGGGAAAGAGTATATCCTTCTTGTGGCGTTGGTTCACTAAGAAGTTCATGAGGTTACTCTCTGACTCATTCTTCCAATTAATCTTTGGAGTAATTGTGTCTTTGAATACTATATGGGGATCAACAAAACCAATTTCATTGCAGCCTTCCTTTCTGAGCTCTGTCATTGTAAATCTGCATATATATAGTACTTGTTAGGATAATTTATATGCATATACACACATATGATGAGTTTAATAATAGATCAAAAGAATTATTACTTACAGGCAATAGCAGCTAATGATAACTTTGTCCAGAGAGGTCAGGTGGCATAGTTGATGAAATTCTGCAAAGTCAACATACATAACATCATCGCCATGGAACCAATGTTCGTCTCTAATTCTGACACCAACGCAGAAGTCTCCACTGGTAGATGCCTGCATGTACCACTTGTTTAGCAGGTACATTTGCGTCCCCAGATCAGATAAGGCTTGAGGGTTGTATAGACTCTGGCCTAGTACAAATTTTTTCTTCCAAATATCAACCTCCGCCGCACTCTTAATGTTTCCATCACCAAACATCTGGTAAAGGTCGAGACCAGTCTCATCAAGAAATTCACCAAGGTGATCCAAATCGACATCCGGAGGTATGTTTGCCTGATGCATTAATCCTAAATTCGAACCATATTCATTACCAACAACTAGCGGGGGGATTGATTGGTGCGCTTGTTGTCCGAGTTGGGCAACTCCTTTCCCTGCCCGCTTCTTTTTCTGTGCCGCCTCAATTGACTTGGTGAGAGTGCGGTCATAGTCCGATAACGTTGATTTGGACGGCTTACGAGATTCCCGCTGTTGTTGCTGGTAAGAAGTCACCTTTTTTCTTAGAATCTCTGGAGCTACGAAGAAGTACGGTTTCTCCTTGCTTCTTGATTCATTTTAAGTTTGTCATAGAATCTAGACATGTCTTTTTTATATGCATCAGTTCCTTCTTCCTTCTCTTCAGATATTATTTTGGGAATAGCCCTTGGTTTCACGGTGGCTTTCTTTGTAGGCGGGGACTGGTTCTTTGTTTGAGGGGCTAGCCTCTTGCTAGGCTTCTTAGTAGGCGGGGGCGGGGGAGGCGTTGGAGACCTCCTTGGAGGTGTTGGCAGCGGCGTTGGAGACCTCCTTGGAGGTGGCGGCTACGGCGTTGGAGACCTCCTTGGAGATGGTGTGGATGCAGCCTCGTCTTCCAACACAATGTCATCGTACAGAGCACTATGATGATCTGGCGATTGAATAATTGGATTTAGGTTGGGGGAGGATCTGCTACAAAAAAGGAATGACAATTATTATGAGCAGATTGTTAATTATTTAAGCCAATACAAATTAATGATGTAGTGTTTTCATCCGCACGTACCTATGGTGAGGTAGTTCAGGAGGAGGTGGAGTCGACATCCCTGGAATGATGATGTAGCGCTTGCGCCATAGAATGAATGTCTTCTCCGCTTCTCCTAGAGTCTTCTCGCCATCACCTCCAGGAATGTCAAGAGGCAAATCACTAAAACCTTTTTCAGCTTTATCTACCGAGATGGTAGCATATCCTTCTTGGATTATATTCCCATGAATCCTTGGTGTCTTGGTTCGGTCGATAGGATTAACAAGACCGATAGCCACCTTGATTGTGGAATTCTCCTTCGGAATGTGTAGCTCACACATTGTACAAGGTTCAGTGATGTCATCCACAGGAAAGCGCAGTCCTGTGTCCCCTTGATTTGGTATCTCCGTGGAAGCGCAGCTGCTTTTCAACTGAATAGATTGGCTAATGTTGATTCCTGGCTCTGATGCCTGCTTGCTTGCACTCACTGCTATTTGCACTTGCCTTCTGATTTCCTCTAGCATTCTCGCTTCAAGGTTTTTTTCCCGCTTCTGTGCTTCACGCACCGCTTCCTCCAACCTCTGGAGCCGCTGTGCCTCTTCTTCCTTCTTTCTCTGGCGACTTCTGTAGGAAGATCTGTCCTGAGGGAATCCATGCTCCCACGAGACACTTCCTTTGCCTCTAGTTCGGCCACCATGTTCAATAGTCCCGATGGCGTATGTCAGCTCATCCTTCTCTCTGTTGGGCCTGAACGCACCACTAGCAGTAGCTCTCTGAGCATAAAACAATCTTTCTGCCGCTTCTTGCAGTCTTGCGCCATAAACGCACTTCCCTATCTCTTGGTCTAGTGTTCCCCCATGAGCGAAAAACCAATTCTTTGCACGTTCTCCCCACTCGAGTGATTCTGGTCTGATACCCTTGGCAAGAAGGTCTGCTTCCATTTTGTTCTACTTCTTAATGGCAGTCGGGTAGCCACCTGATCCCAAGGTATGGTGGTATGTCTTCTGTTGGGCATTACGTTGGTTCTTTATCACCCGACTCACACCCTCTTCCGAAGTCTTGTACTGTACAAACTCATCCCAATAGGGCCTCTGCTTTGAGATCGGGCCTGGGACAGTAAAATCTGGTGCTATGTTCTTCTTCACATACATCGTGTATAGGTGTTTCTTCTAAGTCTGAAACTGGGTGGCCATCTTCTTCATTGCCCAATCCCTAACTCGCTCCTTCAATTCATCACCATCTATTATATCATCATAACCATCTGTTTGGAGCGTGAAATGTACCAAGACATCTTTCCAAATTAACGTCTTGTCACGATCGGAGACAAAACTGATATGAGGAGCATTGGTCTTCTTCTTCCAACCGGGACTAAAGATATCTCTAGTCCCGGGCGCAAAAAATTCCGGGACTAGAGCCCATTTTGGTCGAGGATCAAAGATCTGTTCTCTACTAGTGCCACGTGCAGTAGGGTTTCAAAAATGAAAAAAACAAAACCGAGGCTTTGCCGAGTGCTACCTGGGACACTCGGCAAATCGAGGCTTTGCCGAGTGCTAAATCGTGGGCACTCGGCAAACCTTGAGCATATCCACCCCTCCGGCCGCACACACACGCACACACTCACACACACGGCACGCCGCACACACTCACACACATGCCATGCCGCACACATGCCACACCGCCGCACTGCGCCCCCGGCTACCACACCGCGCCCCCGGCCATCCGCCCCTCGCCAGGCGACCCCGCCGCCATCCGCCTCTCGCCGAGCAACCCCGCCGCCGTCCACACCGACCGACCCCAACGACGTCCGCCCCTCACCGAGCGACCCCGCCGCCGCCCCTTCATCGCGGAGCGACCCCACCGCCGTCCGTCCCCAGCAAGGCATCGCCCTCTCTCCCCAGCAAGGCATCGCCCTCTCTCACAACTTTCCTATCAAGCTATCAAAATTGTTTTGGCTGTCTATTTTAGAAACATGATATGACATTTTATCGTACATCATTTTGTATATAACAGTTCTTCTCAGGTTTCACACTTGATGCTCTGTTAAATTTGAGTATTGAAACTTTCCTGTTAGGCTGTTATAAATTGTTTTAGCTGTCAATTCTAGAAACACTGTACAACAGTTCATCATATACGTATGTGCCAACTTTGGCATTATTTTTTTATGGAACAAATTCAGCATTATTAGTGTTGAACCTTTCAAAGAAAAGGCAAAAACACAACAATGACATTAACAAATATTCTTAATGTGATTTACTAAATGGCAAACCAAATTCATAGCCTCAAGTTCTTCATATGCTTCTTCAGCCACCGTTTTATGACAGCCTAATGATGCCCCAAAGATTTCATTGGACCTGCAATAGTATGCAATTATTTAAAATTAAACCATACTCAAATTATTCAGATTTGTTTTCCTTCTTTTTTTTTACATCTCCATCCGCAGGAGTGCAATTACTAAAGCAAAATAATTGTAACTGCTCGCGGTACTTGCAGATTCAAACTGCATAATAATCTTTTCCTGAACATGATAACTGATTAAAATTCCTTTTCATTAAGTAGCTTCAGGTTACATTGAAAAAAAAGTAACTTCACAGCATGCTCTTCTATATGTTGATTTTGGGTGCTTAGCTTTCTATAAAATAGCAGAGACTCTAACAACTAGAACAAAACATCGAAAAGCATTTCCACAGCACTTTAGGAGTTCGGATTTATCACTGTTCATGTACCTTGCATCATTAGAAACGGCCTGACACTCACACTCTATCTTGAAGACACCGCACAACATGATCTGACCAAGCCATGTACTTTATAAAAGGAAAATGAGATTGAACCATAGTTCTGCACACGTCTACAATAAAATGAATCAATTCAAAGGCGCCTGGTCAACCTGAAATCAGAGTTTAAATTAATCCTCACACATGCATCTGTTGTAAGTTTGATGTTTGTTAGGTGGTGCTTGGAGCATTTTTTGTTAGAGAAAAGGAGACAGAAGGGAACTAGAAAATTGCCTTCTTGAGTATGTGCTTTTGCTTGCTGGATTCAGTTTGACACTATTGGTATGTGGTTGTCGGCCATCGTGCCGTTGGTTTGGTGTGTATGTGGTTGTCGGCCATCGTGCCGTTGGTTTGTTGCAGGTTTTGGTTACCTCACCGTGCAGGAGAGGTGCTGCCGAAATTTACAATTGACACTATTATGTTCGTTTGTTGTAGGAGAGGCTATTGCAAGGATCATTCCCCACCGTCCTTGACTCGTCACTTTGCAGGACAGCAAGGTGAGGCATCCTATACCCCTCTTTCCATATCATGTTCGTATATCACGTAACCTAGCTAGGCGTCTCCCGTTTGAAAGAGATATGGTTGGAAATATGCAGATCTTTGCATATCTATAACCATATCTGTTTCGAATTGTCCACGTTTTTTGGACAGCCCGAAGATGTGTAGATGGAGTTAGTTTCCATGCTCTACTCAGATCCGAGACAGAGTTTCAGCAGCATCTCCTTGTTGTTCTTTGGATACACAATCTCCCTGCTAGGACGTGTATTTGGAGAACAGCGGGGAGGTGTTGTCGAAATTCTATCTCGGATAGGAGTAGAGCATGGAAACTAACCCCATCTACACGTCCTCGGGTGGGATTAGGACCTATCTTCACCTATTAGATAGTATAGGAACCTATAGATGCAATTGATTTTTATATTACTTGTTGATATGTTAGAGGATGGATGACCGTGAGTGGATATACACGGGCCGCTCTAGTCAGGGTTCGTTGACCGATGAATGGATTGAGAAGACTGATGCTTTCTTGGAACTAGCATTTGCAAGGGTTAAAGGAGCGCGTGTCACTTGGTGTCCCTGCAGCATTTGTGCAAACACGCATCGACAAACAAAGATGGTCATGGGTAAACATTGTAACACCTCTGGTGTTTTGACCTAGCACTAAAATTTGACATGTCATGATATGCATTGCAAAGCATTCATATAGTATAAAGTTTTGAATGCATTCACTAAATAAGGTTTATTTCATAATGTTGTTATTTCATGTGATGTGATTCAAAATCCTAAATAAAGATCATGACTACAAGGGTCAAAATTCATGTGATCATGTGAGGTCATGTGTCATTTGACTCAAATAACCCTAATGGGCCATGTTACTGGTCAAAAATCAAAATTTAAGTAAAAGGAAGACAAATCAAATTTGAATTCAAATTCAAATTATAAAAGTCCTTTTTGCCCCTTTTGACTAATTCAAAATCCATGTGGAATTTGGGGTTGAGGCAAAAAGCAAAGTTGGAGATTATTTTATGTAGATCAACTTTGGTATTCAAAGTTTTTCAAGTTTACATATAAAATTTGGAGTAATTTTGAAATGATTCAAATGCTCAAATGCACCCCAAATTCAAATTTCAAAATGGAGGCAGAATTTGAAAATATTCCTAGAAGCAAAGTTGTAGAGTTTGAAAAATTGAACAACTTTTATTTTTGGAGATTTTCACCTTCTTTAGAAAATTTGAGAGTAATTTGAAAAATGGACTCAGTGGCAGTTCTGTAAATAGTTCAAAAATCAAAATCCACCTCTCTGCTTGCCGCCAGCGCCACGTGGATGTCGCCGCCGATCAGATTTCACCGCTTCCTCGTGCCTTGACACGCAGCTGGTGCCGTGGCGGGTCCGTCCATGCGCTGTCGTCGCCGGGCAGTCCCTTCCTGGCTGTAAATAGCAACAGTTGCCGCCGTCGTCCTCGTTTTTCTCCTCTGCTCTGCTCCGCCGCCAGCTAGCTCCGCCGCTCGCCGTAGCCATCATTGAGCAGTCTCCGTCGTGCCCAGCTATGCCAACGTGATCGCCTCAGTCTTGCGCTTCTCTACGACTTGCTCACGCCGCTTGAGTTGGCCAGAGTCACCCGGCGCAACAACTTCTTCCCTGAGCCTGGCCGGAGCTCCGCCACCATCGCCTCGACGTGGCCAGGCCATTCCCGACCGTCTCCGCCTTCACCAAGCCCACCGGCATGACCGTGGTGAGCTACTGAACGTGATGTTCACTTCGCTTTTGACTCTACCGCATTCTTGCCGGGGTTACGCCGTGAGCCTACGTGCTCGAGCCACCATGGCCGGTGTGGAGTCTTCTCTGGTGTACCTTCTGCCATTCTAAGGACGGGGATGGGTTCGTAGGAGTGTGTAGATCATTTGGCTGAGGTCTGCCTCGCCGAAGCATCACCGTCGGCGCATTTTGGGGCCGACCAGTGAGGACAGCGCCGCCATAAACTATGTGAGTCGCTGACGAGTGGGGTCAGCCTGTCAGTGAGAAGGAAGGAGAAGAACAGTGCGATTTTGTATTTTCAAAATTGTGAATAGTGCTGAAACTTTGGGAATTTGTAGGAAATTCATCATAGCTCCAAAAATTCTAAAATTTTGTGTGTGGCTTCTGTACATGCTCTAATATGGTTTAAAAATATGAAACTTGAAATTTGAATAAATTTTTAATGTTCAAATATTTAGTCCATTAATTAATAAATGTAATTTCCATGATTTTTGTAGGTCACTGTATAATTCCAAAAATTATGAAATTTGTTTTGGTACACTAATTTGTCATAAGGAAGCTTACATAAAATTTTCAAGGTCATTTGGAACAAGTTCATTTTTGGGCTTATTTCCAAATTAATTCAAAAATAAATAAAAGCAAACCCTAAGTGTTTGATTAGTGTTGAATCTTGTTTTGGTCATGTTTTGTGACTAGTAGAGTTTCAAGATTCATTTGGTCAAGTCACATGTATGGTTCTTGACGGTAGGATTGCAAGTTGGTTTTGTTGGCTTGCAACTGTACCGTGAAGGAAAATCATATTCGGGGTGTTTTTACATTTCATGTACCATGTAAGCATCATGTTTACATTATCACCATGTTAAAGCATATGTTATCATTTCATGTAGAACCCGAGAGTGAAACGATTCTAGTTGAGCAAGTTCTAGAAGAATCCCCGGTTGTCACGGGATTTGATATTGTGGTACTGATCCGGAACCCGAGGATCGTCAACGAAGGCAAGCCCCGGTTTATGCATTAAACCATTACCTTGTTTACTTTGAAAAGTTTATCACCTATGTTACCTTATTGCATTAAGTTGATTAATTCAAATGTTACCTACTTGATGCATTGCCTACCTTGTTAATTGTTTACCATCCTTGAAGATGATTTTCATTTACAAAGGCGTAGAATGCTTAGTATGCTTTATGGTAGGCTTTCAAAGTAAAAGTTTTGATACAATCAAAGATGGCATACTAGGCCAAAGAAAGAAAGAAGGTAGAATGAACTAGAGACTAGTCGGGTGACTTATCTTGAATGTTGGGTAATGTTGCCGGCTATGTCGCTTAAAGGCCACTCATTGTGGATCTTCTGAACGAGACACTTTGTAGTACTGGTCACATACTTCGGTAAGCCTACTTCGGCTAATCCGATACTAAGACGAATGCCCACGCACTAGGAGTGGAGAGATGGCGGGAGTAGCGTGTACCCTCGTGGCTGGAATGTGGCCGGATTTGAGGTGTGCTGTGCTCTCGGGTGGCGTGGAGACGGCTTAGTATAGGAGGATCGGTAGCGAGGTTGATATATGCAAGATTAAGTTCTACATATGTCGTGTGATAAGGAATCCCCAGCTGAGACTTGAATCAATTCGAATTGCCGGTGCTCCGCGGATATGGAGACTCGATTCATTACAGAAGCAATGCAGGACTGGTGAATTACTAAAATCTAAGAAAAGAATGGAATGAGAAGGAATGGAATATGGGAAATGTATATTCAGTTGAGATAATGAACTAAAAGGACTTAGGGGTAAAACTTGAAAATAGAATGAAGAATAGTAAGCTTTTGGCAAAGAACTTTTGAATCTTGCTACATCCTTACCTTGTCCCAACCCTTGCATCTCTAAAGTCTTACACCCCTTTACGTCGGGTTAGTCTTGTTGAGTACCTTTATGCTCAGGGTTTGTTAACCCTTGTTGCAGGTGAGTCGCATGCGCAGGCTTGTTTTGGTCCCTGCTGCATGTCTGTGTTTGAAGTCAATGACGATGAGGAGTGATGAATGGCCTTTGGACAAGGCACTAGTTTGTATGATAAATAAAGTTAATGTAATATTATCCCGCTACTATGGTTGTATAACACTTATGGTATTGTAAGTTTGAAAACAACTGGTTTGTAACCTATGTTACCTTAAGACTTCCGCTATCTTTTACTCTGATGTATATATTTGAATAAACTGTTGTAATCTGCAATGTCTGTGATTGGGATCCTGTTTGAAAAGAGAATCGTGGATGATTCAGGTTTCCCGAGGACACTCGACAGACCTGTTGAGTTGTTAGGAACTCGTGAACGCTATCCGAGGTCTGTTAAGACAACGATAGGTGCACGTGGGCCCGATTTCTTAGGAGGTTCTGCCACAGCTGGTATCAGAGCAGTTCCCATCTAAGATCATTGTAGGTTACTTTGGAAAACCTTCAAATTGATTTGGATCAAAGAAAGTAAACTTGATATTTTAAAGTTCAAATTTCTTTCTTCTTACCTATGATCTAGCCTCAATCCTGTCTTATTTGAAAGTTTGTGGCAGATAATATGATTAGGTTTGTCCTTATGTATTAAAAATCTAGTACTTATGATTATATAAATCTTTTGTACTTAGATTCATAAGATCGATTCATGCATCATGCTTGAGCACCTTGCATAAAAATTCCCCTTAATGGTGGTTGGGTAAGTAATGTCAATCCCATTCTTGCTAACCTCCATTATCCTCAAGCTATTCTTATAGTCCTACCCTAAATTCTATAGGCTATGGCAAAGACCAAGAAAACCACACGCAAGTCCACCAGACCTCATGGAGTCCCTCGTCACCAGTTGGCACCACGAAACCATGAGCTTAGTGAAGGAAGTTCCAAGAACCTAGGAATGAAGGATCTTCAAGCAACCCCACCAACATCGAGAACCTTAACAAGGAGCTCAACACTCTTCGTCGAGCTCATGCCAAAGATCAAGAAGAGCTGGCGGAAATGCAAAGGGGTATCACCATGACCATGGAGCTACGGAATGAAGCCTAGACATGAGAGGATGCGGCAAATGAACGCGTCCATGAGTTGGAGTTCTACGTAGAAGACCTGGAGATGGACAATGCCATTCTTCATGAGAATGTCCACATGCTGTATGCTCAACTTCATCCTCCTCATGGGGATGGTGAAGTTACAAATGAAGAAATGATTGTAGATCCAGGAGAAGTCGAGAATGAAGAAGAGGAGGAGGATCCTGAGGAGTTAGTGTACTTCTCAGATGAAGATGAGGTTTCGTCCGATATGGGCACGGATGCCGAATGACTGAGAGCCCGAAGTAGTAGTAGTTCCTTTACTACTTTCCTAGTAAACCAGGGTTGTCTTGTGGGATACAAGACATGTAAATTAAATAAGTAACCCTTTGTAGCATGAAACCTTTTAAATGCTTTCAATAAAGAATAATGTAAGTAAATGTGTTTCTCTAACAGATGCCTCGTCCTATCACCCGAACTGGTGCTAGTGGCTCACATGACGATGATGAGTGCCCAAATCCTCCACCAATGCCCTCGACTATGGTAGATGCCATAGCCACACTCGTCAACGCAACGGTAGAGAATGCTAGGCTGTTAAGGGAATTGGCGCAGAACCAGCAGGCACCATACCCTAATCGTGGCCGTCGTAATGGAAATGATGAGTCAACCTATGTGGATTTTACTGACACACGTCCGCCTTTGTTCTCTAAGGTAGATGAACCTTTAGAAGCTAACGATTGGCTTAGGACAATAGAGCAAAAGTTCGAGCTGATTCACTGTACCGAGGTTCAGAAACCAAGGTTTGCGGCACAGCAACTCCGAGGAGCTGCTGGTGCCTAGTGGGCAAATTTGGTAGCAGTACAGCCCGCTGGTCACCAAATCATCTAGAGGGAGTTCAAGGATGCCTTCAGGGCACACTATATTCTAGACGGTGTGATGACCATGAAGTTAGAAGAGTTTTTGGCTCTTAAGCAAGGAGAGCACCCGGTGATGCATTATGTTGGGCGTTTCAACCACCTATCGCAGCATGCTATTGAGTATGTGAATACTGACAGGAAGAAAAAGAATCATTTTCTTAGAGGCCTGAACACTAAACTTCAGACCATGATGGCAACTTGTGGTAACGCAACTTACCATGAGACAATCAACATTGCTATCGCTTCGGAGGAGAACTACCGTCGACACAAGGAGGCGAAGACGAAGAAAATATTTGCTTCCAGATCATCAAGTGGCAAGCGTCAGAAGATAGTATACCATCCTCAGAATCATGGCCGTACGCCGTTTCACCCACAACAAGGCCAAAGCAGGCAGCAAATCTTCATTCGCCCTGCAACTAATACGCCTTATACTCATCAAGCACCGTAGCAGCAAAATAATACAAATAATGCAAACCGCAATGCTACTCCCCAAAATCACAATTTTCCATGCTATAATTGTGGTAAACCCAGATATTTTTCCCGAGAATGTCCGTATCCTAGGAAGAACAATCCTGATGCACCCAAAGCCCCTATTAATCATGCTCAGAATCAGTACAAGGGCAATGCTCAGAACAATCAGAAGGGTCAGGCTAAGAAGAAAATTGGAAGGGTCTTCTACTACTCAAGTGGAATCTATTCTAGAAGGAGAACCAGTAATGATGGGTATGTTTCCCATTGCTAAGCATCCTGCAATTATCTTATTTGATTCTGGTGCATCCCTATACATTCATCAATCGTATATTTGTTGTGAAGCATGGGATAGCTATTGGGGAAACAAAAGAACCCTATCATATACAGTCGCCCGAGGGACGAATCTATACAAGGGAGGTAGTTCAGCATGTACCTATCGATTTGGGAGGTTATGAGTTCCCTACCAATATGCTGATATTAAAGGATCAAGATATAGATGTGATCCTTGGTATGAACTAGTTAACTCAACATGGGGCTATCATAGATGTCCTGCGTAGAACCATAAGGGTAAATGCACCTAATAGCAAAACCCAACTTCTCATCCAACTTCCCTTTCCTAAGAGTACAAGTGGAAACAGTCTGTGCAACTATTGTTGAAGGAGCTAAGAAAATTTCAGTGGTATGTGAGTTTACGGATGTCTTTCCTGATGATCTGCCTGGTCTGCCACCAGACCGAGACGTAGAGTTTAGAATTGATCTAAAACTAGGGACAGCACTAGTGTCCAGAAGAGCATATAGGATGCCATCGAAAGAACTAGCAGAATTAAAAATGCAACTACAAGAGTTGTTAGACAAGGGTTTCATTCAACCCAGTTCATCACCTTGGGGATGCCCTGCTATCTTCGTGAAGAAGAAGGACCAAACCTTAAGGTTATGTGTTGACTATCGGCCATTAAATGAAGTCACCATCAAGAACAAATACCCCTTGCCTCGAATTGATTTGCTTTTTGATCAACTTGTGGGAGCTAAGGTGTTCTCAAAGATAGACTTAAGATCAGGCTATCACCAGATTAAGATTAGACGAGAAGATATGCCGAAGACAGCGTTTACTACCCGATATGGTCTATATGAGTATCTAGTCATGTCTTTTGGGCTAACCAATGCCCCGGCTCATTTCATGTACCTGATGAACTCAGTTTTCATGCCCGAGTTGGATAAGTTTGTGGTGGTGTTTATTGATGACATTCTTATCAACTCTAAGAGCAAAGAGGAACATGCGGAACATCTCCGTATTGTTCTACAAAGATTAAGAGATCACCAACTATATGCCAAATTCAGCAAATGTGCATTTTAGTTGGAGGAAGTACAATTTCTGGGTCATGTGCTATCTGCTGAAGGTATAGCTGTTGATCCAAGCAAAGTAGAAGAAGTCCTTAACTAGAAAGCGCCTGCCATAATTCATCAAGTTTGTAGTTTTCTGGGGTTGGTAGGGTATTATCATCGGTTCATCCCTAACTTCTCTAGAATTGTGAAGCCAATTACTGGACTGCTGAAAAATCAAACTAAGTTTGTATGGTCAATAGAATGTGAAAAAGCCTTTTAGACATTGAAGAAATTGCTGACAACTACACTAGTATTAGCACAACCTGATATCGAGAGGCTATTTGATATCTATTGTGATGCGTCTGGAATTAGTATTGGCTGTGTTCTGATGCAAGAAGGCAGAGTCATAGCATACGCTTCTAGACAACTCAAGAAGCATGAAGAACATTATCCCACCCATGATCTTGAATTAGCTGTTGTTGTCCATTCCCTCAAGATTTGACGGCATTATTTATTGGGCAATATATGTCATATCTATATGGATCACAAAAGTTTGAAATACATCTTCACTTAGTCAGAGTTAAATATGAGGTAAAGAAGATGGTTGGAACTTATTAAAGATTATGATTTAGAAGTGCACTATCATCCGGGCAAGGCTAATGTGGTTGCCGATGCCCTGAGTCACAAGGGTCATTGTCATTGCCTAATTATAGAAACTATGCAGCGAACATTGTGTCAAGAGATGGAGCATCTGGATTTACAAATCATAGAACAAGGTTCTCTGTCCAATATTGTAGTTGAGTCCACTATCAAAGATCAGATCATTGCTGCTCAACAGAAAAGTAAGGGTATAGCCCATATTAAGGATAAAGTTAGATCTGGGAGACCAACATGTTTCAAGATTGATGAATCAGATGTCGTATGGTTCAAGGATAGATTGCTAGTACCCAAAAATCTAGAGCTACGAAAGCAGATTCTTGATGAAGCTCATTCTACAAGATACTCCATTCATCCGGGTAGCAACAAAATGTATCATGATCTAAGAAAGAGATATTGGTGGACCAAAATAAAAATAGAAATAGCTCAATATGTAGCCAAGTGTGATATTTGTCAGAGAGTCAAAGCGGTTCATATGAAGACTACAAGGTCCATTACATTCTTTGCTAGTTCCATCTTGGAAGTGGGAAGATATCTGTATGGACTTCATCGTAGGATTGCCCAGGACATCTGCAGGCTACAATTCAATATGGGTTATTGTTGATCGTCTAACCAAGATAGCTCATTTTTACCAGTTAGAGATAAATATCGAGCGGTGCAGTATGCAAAGCTTTATCTTGATAGAATCTTCAGTCTGCATGGGGCACCCAAGACCATTGTCTCTGACAGAGGGTCATTGTTCATATCCAAGTTTTGGAAAAGTCTACATGAGTCTTTAGGAACTAAACTTATCCGTAGTTCTGCTTATCATTCGCAAACAGATGGACAGACTGAAAGGGTAAATCAAATTCTTGAAGATATGTTGAGAGCATGTGTCCTTTCCTTTGGTGCTAAATGGGATGAATGCCTTCCCTTAGCTGAATTTTCGTATAACAATAGCCATCAAGAGAGCATTAAAATGGCACCATTCGAAGCACTGTATGGCCATAGGTGCCAAACACCTTTAAATTGGTCAGAAAGCTGGAGAACGTTGGTTCTTTGGACCGGATGTGGTCAAGGAAGCTGAAGAGAAAGTTAAACTCATACAAGCCAATATGAAGGTAGCTCAATCCCGATAGAAAAGCTATGCTGATAAGAGGAGACGACCGCTAGAATTCAAAGTGGAAGATTATGTCTACCTCAAGGTATCACCGATGAAAGGAGTTCATCGTTTTGGGATTTGGGGAAAGTTGGCGCCCTCGTTATGTCGACCCTTTTCAGATCCAACAACGATGTGGACCAGTCGCCTATCATGTCAAGCTACCAGATCACATGTCAACGGTGCATGATATCTTTCATGTATCTCAGTTAAAGAAGTGTCTTCAAGTACCTGACCAAGAGATCGACTTTAGTGATGTAGAACTAGAACCTGATTTGACTTATGCCGAGTACCCCATTAGAGTCTTAGATTAGAAAGATCGAGTCACTCGCAGACGTACAATCAAGTTCTACAAAGTACAATGGAATCAACACACTGAAGATGAAGCTACTTGGGAGTCCAAGGATTACTTAGAAGAGAACTTTCCTGACTTCTTCGCCTCTATCTAGTTGCAATACCTTGTCTATATTGTAACTTGTCTTGTTGTTAACAGAATGGAAAACCCCCTCACTAGCCTTTTGAATAAAGTTATGATGTGTTAGCTTGACACATTTCCTTTTCCATTACTTAGCCTTAAGTTTTAAATCTCAGGACGAGATTTCTTTAAGGGGGAAGGGTTGTAACACCTCTGGTGTTTTGACCTAGCACTAAAATTTGACATGTCATCATATGCATTGCAAAGCATTCATATAGTATAAAGTTTTGAATGCATTCACTAAATAAGGTTTATTTCATAATGTTGTTATTTCATGTGATGTGATTCAAAATCATAAATAAAGATCATGACTACAAGGGTCAAAATTCATGTGATCATGTGAGGTCATGTTTCATTTGACTCAAATAACCCTAATGGGCCATGTTACTGGTCAAAAATCAAAATTTAAGTAAAAGGAAGACAAATCAAATTTGAATTCAAATTCAAATTATAAAAGTCCTTTTTGCCCCTTTTGACTAATTCAAAATCCATGTGGAATTTGGGGTTGAGGCAAAAAGCAAAGTTGGAGATTATTTTATGTAGATCAACTTTGGTATTTCAAAGTTTTTCAAGTTTACATATAAAATTTAGAGTAATTTTGAAATGATTCAAATGCTCAAATGCACCCCAAATTTAAATTTCAAAATGGATGCAGAATTTGAAAATATTCCTAGAAGCAAAGTTGTAGAGTTTGAAAAATTGAACAACTTTCATTTTTGGAGATTTTTAACTTCTTTAGAAAATTTGAGAGTAATTTGAAAAATGGACTCGGTGGCAGTTCTGTAAATAGTTCAAAAATCAAAATCCACCTCTCTGCTTGCCGCCAGCGCCACGCGGATGTTGCCGCCGATCAGATTTCACCGCTTCCTCATGCCTTGACACGTAGCTGGTGCCGTGGCGGGTCTGTCCGTGCGTTGTCGTCGCTGGATAGTCCCTTCCTGGCTATAAATAGCAACAGTCGCCGCCGTCGTCCCTATATTTTCTCCTCTGCTCTGCTCCGCCGCCAGCTAGCTCTGCCGCTCGCCGTAGCCATTGTCGAGCAGTCTCCATCGTGCCTAGCTATGCCAACGCGATCGCCTTAGTCTTGTGCTTCTCTATGACTTGCTCATGCCGCTTGAGTTGGCCGGAGTCGCCCGACGCAACAGCTTCTTCCCCGAGCCTGGCCAGAGCTCCGCCACCATCGCCTCGACGTGGCCAGGCCATTCCCGACCGTCTCCGCCTTCACCAAGCCCACCGGCGTGACCGTGGTGAGCTACTAAACATGATGTTCACTTCGCTTTTGACTCTACCGCATTCTTGCTAGGGTTACGCCATGAGCCGACGTGCTCGAGCTGCCATGGCCGGCGTGGAGTCTTCTCCGGTGTACCTTGTACCATTCCAAGGACGGGGATGGGTTTGTAGGAGTGTGTAGATCATTTGGGTGAGGTCTGCCTCGCCGGAGCATCACTGTCGGCGCATTTTGGGGCCGGCCAGTGAGGGCAGCGCCGCCGTGAACTATGTGAGTCGCTGACGAGTGGGGTCAGCCTATCAGTGAGAAGGAGAAGAATAGTGCGATTTTGTATTTTCTGAAATTATGAATAGTGCTAAAACTTTGGGAATTTGTAGGAAATTCATCATTGCTCCAAAAATTCTGAAATTTTGTGTGTAGCTTCTGTACATACTCTAGTATGGTTGAAAAATATGAAACTTGAAATTTGAATAAATTTTTAATGTTCAAATATTCAGTCCATTAATTAATAAATGCAATTTCCATGATTTTTGTAGGTCACTGTATAATTCCAAAAATTATGAAATTTGTTTTGGTACACTAATTTGTCATAAGGAAGCTTACATAAAATTTTCAGGTCATTTGGAACAAGTTAATTTTTGGGCTTATTTCCAAATTAATTCAAAAATAAATAAAAGCAAACCCTAAGTGTTTGATTAGTGTTGAATCTTGTTTTGGTCATGTTTTGTGACTAGTAGAGTTTCAAGATTCATTTGGTCAAGTCACATGTATGGTTCTTGACGGTAGGATTGCAAGTTGGTTTTGTTGGCTTGCAACTGTACCGTGAAGGAAAATTGTATTCGGGGTGTTTTTACATTTCATGTACCGTGAAAGCATCATGTTTACATTATCATCATGTTAAAGCATATGTTATCATTTCATGTAGAACCCATGAGTGAAATGATTCTAGTTAAGCAAGTTCTGGAAGAATCCCTGGTTGTCACGGGATTTGATATTTGTGGTACTGATCCGGAACCCGAGGTCGTCAACGAAGGCAAGCCCCGGTTTATGCATTAAACCATTACCTTGTTTACTTTGAAAAGTTTATCACCTATGTTACCTATTGCATTAAGTTGATTAATTCAAATGTTACCTACTTGATGCATTGCCTACCTTGTTAATTGTTTACCATCCTTGAAGATGATTTCATTTACAAAGGCGTAGAATGCTTAGTATGCTTTATGGTAGGCTTTCAAAGTAAAAGTTTCGATACAATCAAAGATGGCATCCTGGCCAAAGAAAGAAAGAAGGTAGAATGAACTAGAGACTAGTCGGGTGACTTATCTTGAATGTTGGGTAATGTTGCCGGCTATGTCGCTTAAAGGCCACTCATTGTGGATCTTCTGAACGAGACACTTTGTAGTACTGGTCACATACTCCGGTAAGCCTACTTTGGTTAATCCGATACTAAGACGAATGCCCACGCACTAGGAGTGGAGAGATGGCAGGAGTAGCGTGTACTCTCGTGGCTGGATTGTGGCCGAATTTGAGGTGTGCTGTGCTCTCAGGTGGCGTGGAGACAGCTTAGTATAGGAGGTTCTGGTAGTAAGGTTGATATATGCAAGATTAAGTTCTACATATGTCGTGTGATAAGGAATCCCCAGCTGGGACTTGAATCAATTCGAATTGCTGGTGCTCCGCGGATATGGAGACTCGATTCATTACAGAAGCAATACAGGACTGGTGAATTACTAAAATCTGAGAAAAGAATGGAATGAAAAGGAATGAAATATGGGAAATGTATATTCAGTTGAGATAATGAACTAAAAGGACTTAGGGGTAAAACTTAAAAATAGAATGAAGAATAGTAAGCTTTTGGCAAAGAACTTTTGAATCTTGCTACATGCTTACCTTGTCCCAACTCCTGCATCTTTAAAAGTCTTACACCCCTTTATGTCGGGTTAGTCTTGTTGAGTACCTTTGTACTCAGGGTTTGTTAACCCTTGTTGTAGGTGAGTCGCATGCGCAGGCTTGTTTTGGTCCCTGCTGCATGTCTGTGTTTGAAATCAATGACAATGAGGAATGACGAATGGCCTTTGGACAAGGCACTAGTTTGTTTGATAAATAAAGTTAATGTAATATTATCCCACTACTATGGTTGTTTAACACTTATGGTATTGTAAGTTTAAAAACAACTGGTTTGTAACCTATGTTACCTTAAGACTTCCGCTATCTTTTACTCTGATGGATATATTTGAATAAACTATTGTAATCTACAATGCCTGTGATTGGGATCTTGTTTGAAATGAGAATCGTGGATGATTCGGGTTTCCCGAGGACACCCGACAGACCTGTTAAGTTGTTGGGAACTTGTGAACGTTATCCGAGGTCTGTCAAGACAACGATAGGTGCACGTGGGCCCGATTTCTTAGGAGGTTCTGCCACAAACATCTTTGCAAGAATGGATTTATGGCGGACTATACCCGGTGGATCTACCATGGTGAATCCGATCATGTGAGAGACGAGGTCGTGATACAACGCATCGAGGATTATGATGCTGATGCTGGGTAGGAGACATGTTAAATGACTATCATGAAGCACACTTCGATGAAGAACGTAGGGAGGAGGAGCCAGAGCCAACCACAAAGGCGTATTATGATATGTTGTCTATGGCACAGCAGCCCCTTCACGGGCATGCCAAGGTTTCTCAACTAGATACCATTACATGCCTAATGGCCATAAAGTCCCAATTTAGCTTGAGTCGAGAAGCCTTCGTTGTTATGCTAACAGTTGTTGGTAGCCTGCTCCCGGATGGTCACATCCTACCAAAGAGCATGTATGAGGCACATAAACTCCTTCGTGCACTTAAGATGCCATATGAGCAGATACATGCTTGTCCAAAGGGATGCATCTTATTTAGGAAAGAATATGCGGAAGCAAAGTACTATGTGAAGTTTAAATCGTCTAAGTTCCTGGAGGTAGACTCTGGTGATGGTTAGAAGAGGTAGCTCGCCGTCCCCGTGGAGATCCTACGGTACGTTCCATTCATACCGAGGATCCAACAGCTTTATATGACTAAGGAATCCACGAAATAGATGGCATGGCACAAATACAGACATCGATACAATCCTGAGAAGCTGGTGCTTCCATCTGATGGTGAAGCATGGACAAGGTTTGATATGATTCATCATGAGAAAGATCTAGAGGCTTGTAATATACGTGTTGCACTAGCAACAGATGGGTTCAATCCTTATGGAATGGCGGCTGCCTCATACACTTGTTGGCCCATGTTCGTTATCCCTCTCAATCTCCCTCCTGGCGTCCTCTTTCAATGACAGAACATATTCTTATCATTGATAATTCCTAAACACCTAGATAATAATACGAGTGTGTACATAGAGCCTCTGATTGATGATTTCGTCTGTGCTTGGGATGAAGGGGTATGGACATACGACCGAGCTACAAAGACAAACTTCAAAATGTATGTTTGGTACCAGTACTCCCTGCATGACTCTCCGGCGTATGGGATATTCTGCAACTAGTGTGTTCATGGGAAGTTCTCATGCCCAGTATGCAAGGTGTCTCTAATGTTCATTTGGTTGACGAAGGGTGGTAAGTATTCTTCATTCAACAAACATCGACAATTCCTCCCTCTTGACCATCCATTCAGACGAGACATCAAGAACTTTATGAAAGATGTAGTAGTTGAAGGCCCTGCACCCCAGATGATGATTGGTGCCATAGTTCGTGCTCAGTTAGACGCTCTCGAGGTCAATGACCAAGGAGATCATTTCTAGGATATGGTGAGGAACATGCATGGACTCACAAGTTGTGCTTGTGGAACCTCCCTTATTTTGATGACCTTCTACTTCCACATAACATTGATGTAATGCACAATGAAAAAATATTGCCGAGGCAATTTTTGGTATAATCATGGACATTCCTGATAAGACAAAGGATAATGTTAAGGCTAGAGTGGATCAGGCGAGGTTATGCAATAGACCAAAGCTAGACATGGCGTCTCCCGGAGGCGGGAAATCATGGAGAAAGCCTAAGGCTGATTTTGTTTTGACGAGGGCCCAAAGGAGGGAAGTACTATAATGGTTCCAAACGTTAATGTTCTCTGATGGGTATGTAGCGAATCTGAAGAGGGGAGTGAACTTAGCTACTTTGTGAATCAACGGGCTCAAGAGTCATGACTACCACATATGGCTTGAGCAGCTACTACTGGTGATGGTTCGAGGCTATGTCCCTGAGCATGTCTAGATAGTGCTGGCGGAGTTGAGCAATTTCTTCCGCTAGCTTTGTGCTAAGGAGTTATCTCGTACCGTGGTTGCAGACATGGAAAGAATGGTGCCTATGTTGCTCTGCAAGTTGGAGAAGATCTTTCCACCTGGCTTATTTAATCTGATGCAGCATTTGATTTTGCACCTCCCATATGAGGCATGAATGGGGGGCCTGTGTAGGGCCGTTGGTGCTATTCAATTGAGAGATTTCAAAAGGTTCTTCGAACTAAATGTAAAAATAAATGCAAAATTGAAGCATCCATAGTAGAGGCATACATTCTGGTGGAGGTGTCAAACTTCACAATAAAATACTATGCTGACAACCTTCCTAGCGTGCATAATCCACCCCCTCGTTACAATGCTGGCAAAGATGAATCGAACCTTAGCATTTTCTGAGAGCAACTAGGAAGTGCAAGTGGTGCGACTAACAAGACCTTAAAACATGAAGAGTGACGCACTATTATGCTATATGTGTTGACCAACCTATCCGAAGTGGAGCCGTACATGCTGTAAGTTCTCAACAAACTTTTTCTCAAGTAGTCACAATTCTATGTCCAACTCCCTTGTTTCTCGTTGGTACAAGGAATTTCATGAACGATTCTGGCGTGAATCAAGGGAACCTACCCCACAGGAAACTTCAACCCTTCTTAGAGAGGGTGCGGGAAATGGAATGCCCGATTTCATTTCTTGGTTCAAACAAAAGGTACTGTCCAATTTGGCTCGTACTTAGTTTGACATTACAAGTTGCTCGTACGTGCGACTAATATAACGAACTACCCTACTTGAACTTGTAGGGACAAACCGATGCGTATATGAGTGCTGAGTTGAGACAGGTTGCCGATGGTTGTGCCTATAGGGTTAGGTCATTTACCGGTTATGACGTGAATGGATATCTCTTTCACACAACAAGCCACAAGCAGAGTCGGCCCAATCGAAGAACCACAAATACTAGAGTTTTTACGCAAGGCTTAGATGGGGTTGAGTATTATGGAAGAATTTAAGAAATATACGAACTCAAGTTTCATGGTTGCAAACCTCTTAATCCCATTATATTCAAATGCCATTGGTTTGATCCTGAAGTAGTGAGGCGGACCCCTAATGTTGGGCTAGTCAAAATTCGACAATCATCCATCTTACCAGGAGACGATGTCTATATTGTGGCTCAATAGGCCATGCAAGTTTATTATCTTTCATAGCCGTGCCAAACTGTAGACCGTCTTAAGGGCTGGGATGTTGTGTACAAGGTATCGCCACATGGTAAACTACCTGTCCCAAACAATCAAGATTACAACATAGACCCCAACACATATGATGGAGAATTCTTTCAAGAAGATGGGCTCAAAGGGAGTTTTGAGATATACTTAACCAAAGCTCAGGGTATGGAAGTAGACAATGAAAGTGGTGCTGACGAGGACGCCGGAGACAAGGTTCAGAATGTGAAGGACTTAGAATTGCTTCAGCGATTACATCTAAGCAATGACGGTGATGACGACATTCCTCCTTCAAAGCAGGGGATGATTATATCGACATGCATGATAGTGATGATGAGACTTATGATCCAGCTAATCCCGATCATGATGATTATTTCTAATACATGTATGATCTGTGCTAATTGATTTATTATTTGTCATACCATGTTATTTTCTAAGTATATTTTGTTTATTTTGCATCTATTTTAATGTATTATCTATGCTAATTGGTTTACTCTTTTTAACTGCAGGTGATTGAACAATGGTGGGTGGTACAAAGAGGATAGCGTTCCTTTACTAAAAAATGACAGCGATGCGTAAAGGGTCCGATGCAGCTGAGGGATCCAGGAAGAGACCTCGGGGTAGACCCAGGGGTCGAGGGAAGGGTGGAGGCAAGACGAGGCCACCATCGCCTATACCTTCATCGCCGTCTGAGTTACCTTCTGCTCACTCATCCTCTGAGGAGGAGGAGGTACAGGTGGAGGAGGAGGAGGAGACAGGGGGTACCTCTTCCTCAAGTTCGTCGTATGTGTGGTTGCGAGGTCCCTTGACCCTCCCGAGGTGACCGATACCTCTTGAGAGACACCCGCTGATTCGACCCAATGGAGACAAGTAAGTAACTTTATATGTTATCACTAATTGTTCGTTTGATATGTTCAAAATTACAATAGAAACTAATAATTTATCTTAATCACTTGGGCAGGGGTTGGAGGAAGGTCGGTGGGGGTGATCACGCATGCCATGTGAACGACATCCTTGGTCTTTTGATCAAGGAAAAGTTCCCTGGCCTGGTGCAGTTCAGCAGAACTGTCGAGCTGGCCTATACGTGGGCCCACTATGCCGCCATCCCTGACACCCCTGATCAGGATGGCAGGGTATTCACCGACATGGCGCAGCGTGTCAAGGCCGAGCTTTGGGTAAGTCTTTCTCGCACTACATTGCTCAATACATCGCATTGATTGGACATTCTTGAAACAATGACTGGATACATCACGTCTATATATATGCAGGATTTCTTTAGATGTGAGGAGGGATACGAGGCCAAGGCGGATGCTGTGGCTGACAAAGCCGCCAAGAAACTCATCAAGGACATGCACTACGAGGCGCGCATCCAGGTCGTGATCCAATACCACGCGGAAATTCTTAACGAGAGGATCCCTAAAAGGGCGGCAAGAACCATGAGCTTGACCTCGGAATAATACCTGAAGGTAAATATAGAACATTAATACTTATTTTTTTGAGATTAATTACGCTTAATTTCATCTTCTTATATGCCATATACTTGATGACGTAGGTGCTTCTGTGGTGGTGCGCCTACGATATGCAGTGTTGGGCCCGGATGGTGGACAGGTGGTGCGACCCCGCGTGGGAGGAGAATCACAATGCTTGCCGGGAGCGGCGTTTGCTGATGCCGGGTGCACCACACCATCAAGACAACCTCAACCTCTTAGAATACGTGGCTAGATGGGTATGTGAATTCATTTCTTTATTCTAACGCTCAACTCTACATAATTTCTAATCACATTGCTTTTTTTTTGTAGTCGGTGGCACATGGTGGCGAGCCTTGCTCCCAGTTCATGTCATATGCTTTGGCCCACAAGGGGAAGGCGAGGTCCGACATCGCCTACAACCCGGAGGACCCACCCTCGGCGTACAACAACAAGTCCGTCCATAGCTGCCTCGATGGATACACATCGATGGCAAGGGTGGTCCATGGCCTAGAGTACGATCCGAGCGCCCATGACCTTGATGGAGAAGTGGTCATGAGGGTGGGAGGAGGCAAGAAGCATGGCCGGTTCTGAATTAGCGATGGCACAATCAACACGGCCAATACTCCCACTCTCCTAGATTCGAGCATGGAGCACGGGTTCTAGTCCGGCGATACGCCCACGGTCGGACTCTACACGGTTCTAGATGAACGCACTCTAGGTTATTTCTGTTTTATTCATCATTAATTCATTTTTACATACTTTTGCATTGCATTGTAACATTAGGATGAAATATTATAGGCTCAGCTGGAACAAGAAACAAGGCGTCGGGAGGAGCTAGAGGCGAAGATGGAGGCAGAGCGGCAGAGGATGGAGCTGTAGATGTTTGAATATATGAGGGGTGTTTACGCTGCAATCTGTCAACCTCTGCCACCGATGCTAGTCCCTCCTCCTCAACCTGCTCCAAACACTGTTTCAGGCACTGTGAGTCGCTTTACAACCTTATAATCACCGTTTCTAGTTTATGCAGAATCAATCTTACAAAGATGCCTAGACACTAGAAACTTAGTGACTAATGCTATATGTTTGTTACCAACTAGTTGTGCAACAATCTCTTCTCCTTTGTGCAATCTTGACTCACACATGCAATTTCTTCTCCTTTGTGCAGCATCAATCGGTGACATCGAATGAGCCTCATGACATAGCGTGGTCACAGTGGAACTCGTGGCCTAAGTGACTACTTATGATTTTATTTGCATTTGCATTTGCATTTGTGGATTACCTGTGATTATTTGTGGTTGTGAATGAACCTACTAGTGATTCTAAAGTTTATTTGCATTAATGTGTTATCGATATATCTATATGAACTGTCTGTGATGCATATTGTGAACTATCTGTGATGGATATGATGTTTATTTGAATGTGGTACGTGGCTGTGACCGAAACAAATAAATTGATTATTTGTGGCAGCTTTACCGAGTATTACACTCAGCAAAAGCCCTATTTGCCGAGTGTCATGAAAATACACTCGGCAAAGAGGGACACGTGGCAAAAATCTGTGCTTTCTGGGACTAAAATGGCTTCTTTGCCGAGTGTCTGCGCTGTGACACTCGGCAAAGAAGCCAAGATTAGTACGTTCTGGGCCGGCCTTTGCCGAGTGTCTCAGAGTTGACACTCTGCAAACAAGAAAACTTTGCCGAGTGCCATGAAGTTTGACACACGGCAAAAGGATGAATCTTTGCCGAGTGTCTAGGAGTTGACACTCGACAAAGGAGGCAGCTTTGCCGAGTGTTTGGAATTTGACACATAGCAAAATGAGGAAGCTTTGCCGAGTGTCAGGGATTTGGCACTCGGCAAAGGATGCAGGTTTGCCGAGTGTTTGAGAGTTGACACTCGGCAAAGGCACCGTGACCGTCTTCGCGTCATCGCGTTACTTTTTTTCGCCGAGCGTCGGTTTCAGCTCTCGGCAAAGTGTTTGCCGAGTGTCCGATAGAAAACACTCGGCAAAGAGACGTTTATCGACACTGTAGATGATATGTGCTGTTTGCCGAGTGTTAGACTCAACAAATCTTTTGTCTGAGTATTTTTTGTCTTTACGGAGTGCCTGTGGCGCATGGCAAACTCACTGTTTCTGGTAGTGCTGTACGGCTGTTGCACTCGACGTAAGTTGCATGGCTTTGCGTGAGCAGAATACCTTGATCAGTTGAACGTGGCGTGTCATCACGTGGTAGCTCATGCACACGAATCATGTAGATGCAAGTAGCTTCGATTGTTGGTTTGTTTGCGTCATCAATACGTCATGGTGTTGGCTGGTGTCGTAATGTCGCGGTACTCGGCCAGCGTGGGTACTCGGCTATGTTCAGCTGCGGCCCGTGGCCTGCATGAGTACTCGGCTGACATCATGGAGTCGGAATCGGTACCAGCGGAATCGAACTCAGCGGGACCGAGTTGGAGTCGGAGTCGGCAGTGGCGTAGTCGGACTTGGTAAGACGTAGTCAGAGTTGGAGTCGGCACTAGCGTAGTCGGACTCGACATGCTGTTGATGGAGCCTCGGAGATCTGACTTGCGTTCACCTTGAGTTCAATACGCTGCTGCTGATGGATCCACTACTCTGGGAGTTGGCGTCGAAATAGCCAGCGTCGTTTGAGCTGGGAGCCCATGGGCATGGTGTCGGCCGTTGTGGCCGAGTAGCCTGCTGCCGAGGAAGCTGGCCGAGTAGATTTTGTGGCTGTGCTTGCATTGCCGTACATGCAGGTCTCACCGATATCCATATCTGATGCATGCATGCGAGCCTCAACTAGCTTGCACCACCATGTTGATCATGGAGTCCTTGCTTATTTGTTGGCCGGTGATGGAAAATCTGGAAAGAACGTAGCATGTTGTGTCATTGAGACATAGTATGCCGGTATGTGAATTTTCCTTTCTAGAATTTCAGCTTCGCGAGAGCGGTCAGAGTGAAGAGTGAAGCCAACTAAGCCATGGCGATGGCCGAGCCCCCGAGCCTAGTGGAGACTAAGCCGTAGAGGCGAGAAGAAGTCCGATCGAAGCGGCGGAAGTAGCCAACGCGGGGACAAGGTTGCTCGGTGTTGGCATGAGCGACGTCCGAGTAGAGGTAACCCGGATAATGTGTCTCGTCCTCTGCAAGGTAAATATACAAAATTTTATAGTGATTGATATTCAAGAAATTAAGTTGGGAGCAGGTCCCATACATGGAAAATAATAGGTCGGGAGCGGATCCCAGTATTATGAAATGCATGTAAAATTTTTTGCGTCTTGTTCTTGCTAGGCTGCGTAAATTTCTCGAGAAGTTGACCCCGTGTTTGTAAGCACTTGTATCTTCGACGTACGGTCGTGAGGTTCATGACCGTAACTATGTGAGCCGTGCGAGTAAACAGTGCGTCACAAATGTGAGTTCATATTACTCTAGTATTTTTACAACCGTTAAAAGAAGACCAGAGCAGTCGACGCTGCACGAAAAAAGAGAATGTGCGTGGAGTGTATGTTATAGACTCATTAGGTGTAGCTCCGACTACAAGCTCGGAGCTGTATGAGTAGTTAGGAGCGTAAATATGGTATGGCCGCGGAGGCACATGAATAATATTCAGAGATATGTATTGATTAAAGAAAATTTAGAAAAATATTAAATTTTGACTTAGCTTTTGATGGTCGAGTGGAGTAATCGACGTGTCGTAGAGCTGCAGTATCCAAGTAGATGGATGTCATGCTCGTGACAACTCGATGACCTGCTTGTGGCTCGATGCAGTCGGACAACATGCTTTTAGCTTGGACGTCTTGATGCTGTCGGTCTGCTCGCTTCCAGCTAGATGGAGTTGGACAACTGGCTTGCTTGGCTAATCTGCTCGCCGCAGTCGGACGAGGTGCTTTGGTCTCGTGTTGGAAACGCAGATGAGCACAGCAGCAGCAGCCGATCTGATGCAGCTTGGCGACCGCAGGAAAAAAACTTCTCGTACGCGTGGATCTGTTCCGTACGCGTGTATGATGTATACGTATATGCTAGTTGCATATGGTCTTGGTTGTCATATCCGAGTGGAGCTCTAAACTCTTGCCATAGTTGACGCAAGCCGATCCTTTTTGGTTTGCATAGCCCAGAGACTGATTGTCACACGTTACGTGCCGAATTTGAGGAGTCTGTTGCTGATCGGACTCGGATGGATTGCTGCGAGTTGGTTGACTTGCTCTAGGGAAAGCCTCGACTGGCATGTTGCTAGCTTGCTGCTGCAATCTACAGCGGTAGCGCTAAGGCTGGACGAAAAACTCAAAGCTCGTTAGCTTGCTCGGCTCGTGGCTGGCTCGACTCGGCTCGGCTCGACTCGTTATGATAACGAGCCGAGCCGAGCCAAGATTTTAGCTCGTTAGCTATAACGAGTCAACTCGAACCAGCTCGCGAGCCGCTCGCGAGCTAAACGAGCCAAGCTTTCAGGAAAAAAAGTATCAAAACTTGTATTAGTTTTTGTATTACTTCATGTCTTGCACTTTACAATTGACTGGTAACTGGTCTAGACCCTATAAATTGACTGGTAACTGGTCTAGATGCATTTCTTTTGTATTATTATTATTCTCAAACTTTAGATAAATGCAAATATTATATTTTGTGTATTTTTTATACCTGGCTCGCGAGCTTAACGAGCCAGCTCGAGCTTTTAACGAGCCGAGCCGAGCTGGCTTTCTGGCTCGTTAGGATAACGAGCCGAGCCGAGCTAGCTCGTTATCTTAACGAGCCAGAACGAGCCGAGCCCAAACGAGCCGAGCCGGCTCGTTATCCAGGGCTAGGTAGCACTGGTTGCTAGGCTTGCTGGAGTCGGAATCCTGTGCGGGTGCCGCGTTCGGGGCCGGGGACTCCACATTCGGCGCCGAATGGAGTAGGACCGATCCAGATGAGGCATTGGCCAACTTCAAGATGAAACGCATCTAGATCGATGTAGTCGGCGAGTTGATGTCTGACTTGATGTTGTCGACGAGTTGACCGTGTAGAACGACGGCGATCAGCATGGAGAAACCGAGCTGCCGCGGAAGGGTGCTGAAGGTGCATGTTGATCCCACCGGGAACACGGTGATGGTGAGGTCTGCCGAGCTCTCGACTGCGAATTCGCCGAAAGCCCCAACCTGGCGCGCTAGTTGTCGGTGTTTGATGACCGGCAACTCGTCACGGGGTTACCCGGTACGATGTTCGAAGGGCTTCGGCGTACGTAGAACTCGACAGTAAATGCAAAGAGACGAACACCTAGGAGGCAAGTCTCCTAGTCGGTTACAATATAAGAGTCCTAGTAGGATTACATGGTAGCAATGTTATTAGAATTATATGTGAGAAATTCCTAGTTGGATTAGATCTTCTCCCTTTCTTGCGCCACCCGGGGACTATGTCCCACAATGCCCTACCTAGGCTGATGCCGACTGCCTCTCAACCGGTGCGATGCCACCCTATCACTCAGCCCTAGGCCACCCCAGAGTCCACCGGCACGCTGAGATTGTGAGACGCAGTACCAGGCCACCAGAGGTCACTACGCTGTCTTAGGAGGGTGTGGGCCATGCGCCCGTACCTCCCTACACTCATCCACTTTTATCCCAATAGTAGTGGTACCGTCCTAGTTGGTCGGGTAACCGTCTCCCATCCAAATGGGAGTGAGTGGTGTGCATGAAGGGTCCTATGATCCGGTTCTCTCGATGTACTAGTCTTTAGGGGACCAGACAAGACATCTTCTCAAGGGGCCAACCAACGCCCCGTGCCTCGACGGCACCTCCATCTCAGGACTTCATCCCACAATGACACTCCACCCCGGGACCATCTCATCTCACATGCACCCGCCACAGGTACCTCTCGTAGGGGATGCCTAGGTCGCACCACCCGGCAAGACTCGTCCAACGACTCGTCATAGAATCCTGTCTGGTCGACTTGACCCTCACCACACACCCAAGACGCACACCAAGATCTCCGTGGTTATTACCACATTATCGGCACCATGTGCCTTAACCACTCACAAATAATCCTTCACCAAGCATCACATCACAGATATAATACCTAGTAGAAGTAGTAGCAAATAAGTAAGCGAGCGTCTAGCCTAATAGCGGGTGTGAAGGGGTATAGGTTGCGACAAGGTAATGGCTCACAAGCAATTCTACCATGCAACCTATCATAGATCATTTGCATAAAAGTAAAGCACTAGCATCTACAAAATTTGCATGTCTAATAGGATTCTACGAGGTTGGGTGGGATGTGGCACCTGCAGGCAAGTTGTCTCTAAGCTCCTCGGTGTAGTCGGGGTCGTACTCCTCAGTCTGTGGCTCCTCCAGGTCTGCCAAACAAGACATATAGCCGCTGTTTACACCAAAATTTAGGGAGAAGAACGCAAGAACTCGAAGCTTCCAAGATTGTGTCATCAAGGAATCGATTGCATAAGGATCGATATCAGCTGATTCAGATGCGGCACTGGAATTGGCTCTCTTCGAATGACGTCAGTAGATAACGACGATGAGCTACAGTTGGCATCAGGAAATACATGTTGGACTCTACAAAAAGGGAAACATTAGGGTCCAAGTTATCTTAAGTCGAGAATGTTTTCTTTTATACCAAAGATTGTAATGAGTTGTACTTAAGTAGGATTCATGCTTAGGTTCTGGGTATAAATATTGGACCCTGGCTATTGTAAGAGGACATCCAATCAATCAATACAAGTTACTTTTTTTAGCTTTACACCAACCCTTAGGAGTAGTAGTGTAGATCTCAGCGAGTTCTTCAACAAGCAGGGCTGCATTGGTCCGGCCGACCTCCGACTTGTCTGTAAGTACCATCATGGCTTATACTTCTGTTTGTACGGCTGCATCGGTTAAGTTCGACCTCCACTACAAACTCTAGTATAAGTTAGTTATCGACTCTTATCTAGTTCAAGTACGGCTGCATCGGTTAAGTTCGACCTCCACTGCTCGAATTAGATTAAGGTCAAGTTATCGGCTCTACTTAAGGGTGGCATCCTTCGAGTAGATTCATTACGTTACCGATCTTGCTGTTGTTCTTATTGTTATTAGTTTTCAGCAACATCAATCTGCCCGATCGAGATCGATCTAGATCGGCCTCATATTCTTTTAGTCTATCGTTTGCTTTGTTACAATATGATATTTCTTACTATGAGCGACGGGTTACATTTTATCGGCTGTTCTACCTCGATCTTTATCGTGCATAGTATGCGGTTAAGGCACATATGATCTTGAAGAGGTTTGCTAGCTAGTTAAATCTGGTCTATAGTTCGCTATTATGGCTGTAATGATCCGGTCGATCCCCAATGATGGCACTTTAGATTGGAGGATGCTAGTTGGTAGATTTGTTCTCGATCAGGCGTGACCTTAACTGTTTGCTATGCCTGCATTGGCTAAATAGCCGTTCGCCTATGCTTTAACGCCTATAGTGTGTCTCCATGATTCTATTAAATGTAGATAGATCTGTTTACTTTAAAGGTTTGATTTGTTGTCTTTATCATGACTGCCATCGATCTGGTCGAACCCCATTGTTAGAGATAATAGGTTAAATCTGATGAGTTCATAGATTTGTCCATGTTAAATAGTCGATTGTTCACATGCTGTAGTCCCTTTTCACTTGAATCGGCTATTTTAGCCGATTTCCTCGAGCTTTCACACATATAGCATGTCTTTCGGAAAGCCTGTCAATGTATAGATGGTTTTATGGATTCTTCGGTTTTAGTTTGTTATTATCATCATAGCTGCCATTGATCCGATGGAACCTCATAGTTGATGGTAACAGATTAGATTCAGAGCGTTTGTAGGTCCATTTGTACTAGACAGTCGATTTGTTTGCATGCTATATCCTTTCTTGTTAGATTCATCGGCTCAATGCTTTACACCGGTAATACCCACCTAGCTGATGATCTTACTTACATCTATATGCACTGTACTTGTCAACATAAAATCAATCGCTACCCACAAGCTTAACAGTCCGTAACAGCTGATTTCTACGCGTATCGGCTATTTAGTCGATTTTCCCGTCTGGCTGCTCCCGACGCAGCACACTTGGAACTGTCTGGGCAAAAACCAGCATGTTTCACCTTAAATTACTGATAAACTTTATCTCCTTGTCAATTATAGGTCAAATTGACTGGCATGCCTCAGGAGGAATTCATAGGATCGGCTAACCCTGCGTTGAAGCCAAGCGGATCTCCAGTGTTGCTCCATCAAGCAGATCCTTCTGGCTTGCTGTGTGCTCGGCGCATCAACACATTTTTGTGCTGACACACGTTCTGGCATGCCTAGTGGGACCCCACAATCGTCATGGTGACTCACAACAACAGTGACATCCTTATGGTGCCTTACGAAAACCTACCTAATGAAGATAAAGATGTCATCAGCAAAGCTATAGAAGAATTTCACAGCAAGTGTTTGTTGTCCTACACCAAGACACGTGACAAAAAGTTGTTCAGAAATATCCACTACTAAGATTTCTGTTGCATGGGCAGTCAGATACAGATAAAGCTGAAGATAGGCGTTTCTTCGTGGAGGCTGTAAACAAATCTGTTCATGATGCCATATTGAGCCATAATATAGTTTTCTTGAACACATTCCACAACACCATGAAAGAGGTGTTTCATGGATTTTCGATTGATCAGGTTGGGTCGACTTATTGCAACATTCCACATCTGTCGACTCAGGGGACTAATCAAGCCGGTACTAGCCATCAAGAAGCAACACTAACTAGTAATGATGATGTCGAGGCAATTCAGAGCTCATCTAAGCAAATTCAAGGTACTACCACCAATCAAGTACAAAATAATCCTAGATCAGCAGTGTAGTATGTGCAATAGCCGATGAGGCAAGGTCAGAACCAGATGGTTAATTTTGGCACATCAGGCCAAATATCATTGTCGGCTCAAAAAATAACACCATCAGTTCAAAGGATTTATAGAGATATAGATCCTAACATCTATAACCAGAGACTTCAAGCAGCAAACCAGTAAAGGACCCAACAGATAGAGATTCCACAAGGGTATCATTATGGCATAGATTACAATACCCTTCACATGATGCCAAATCCGGGGTATCAAGGTACCCAAAATTTCAATCCACAGATGGGTTAGCAATTGCAGAGAAATCCAAATTCAAATACTGACGAGTTGTTGCTTAGAGTGACCGAGATGATGAAGAATCAGTTCTGTTTGAAGCCAATAGGGTAGACCTTCTCGTACAAACGTCCATATCTAGAGTGATATGATTTGGTCATTCTTTCTACAAATTATAGGCTCCTGGAGTTTGCTAAGTTCACTGGCCAAGATAGCACAAGCACAATAGAATATGACAGTTGGTATCTTACACAGTTGGATGAAGCGTCCATTGAAGAGGCCCATCGAGTTCGTTTATTCTCCTTGTCCCTGTTAGGACTAGCCTTCACTTGGTTTTCATCGTTGCCAGTTAACTCCATTGCTAATTAGGCTAACCTAGAGAAGAAGTTTCATACATATTTTTACACTGGGATAGGTGAAAAGAAAATTACCAATTTTACGACTATAAGGCAGAGAACTAATGAATCGGGCACCGAGTTTCTTTAGAGATTCCAAGAGACCAGAAATTTGTGCTTCTCATTAAACTTGACTTATGATCAGCTAGCTGCATTGGTTGTTCAAGGAATATTGCCAACATGGAGAGAGAAGCTACTGGGACAAGAGTTTGACAATTTAGGTCAGTTGACTCAATGAGTGACAGCACTCAATAGCCAATTCCAGAATATGCGCAGATATACCCAATTCTAGAAGAATGCCGCAATTGCTGAAACCTATAATCCATATTCAATTGATGATGGCTATGAAGATGATGAAGAAGAAGAGGTTGCTAGGGCTGAATGGAATTGGGGTAAGAAGATAGTAATGGTGCCAAATCCTAGGGGAAGAGGAGTAAAAAAAGGCTATGATTTTGACATCATAAAATCGGACAAGCTCTTCGATTTCTTGCTTGAGAAGGGACAGATCAAGTTGCCCGATAATCATGTTATGTTGCCTCCCAATCAGTTCAAGAATAAGAAGTTCTACAAATTTCACAACGCTACTTTTCATTCTACTAATGAGTGCAGAGTTTTCTGATAACACATACAGAGGGCTATTCAGCAAGGGAGGCTCAAATTCGATACACCTCAAAAGATGAAAGTTGATAATAATCCTTTCCTAAGAGATCAGAACATGGTCGATGCTAGGATGCTTAAAGGAAAGACTAAGGTCCTAAATCAACCAGAGCAAGAGAAACTAGAATAGTCGATCCTGAGATGCAAATATTGGCTGATGAATATAGAGAGATTAGAAGACGTCGTGACCAACAAAAGAGCTGATACAAACAGGGAGAGACGTCAAGGGATGGGGCGACAAGGTCACGTATTATATCTCAAATTTTGTTGAATAAATGATAGCGGCAGAAGGAAAAGGATTATCAATGTTGGTTAGAAGAGAAAGAATACCAGCGTCAACAAGCTAAATCACATTGGGATTATCCTTTTTTTAGACATTGTTGGAATGAAGGTTTGAAATTGCCCACTATAAATAATTGCCTAGAGTGCAACGAGCAATATTAGGAGTTTAGGCAATCTCAAGCCAACCACCGGTCTATCCATGCTTGAGATGAGTATCATCATAATAACATGGATCGACGCTTAAAAAATAGAAGTGTTCATGATTGGCTTGGAAAGTGAATTGTTGATCAAAACTAGGCTAATTATGAAGAAGAAGATAATGAAGAAGAATATGTTTGGCAGGAAGGCCAATGGTATCCAGGAGGTTTGATAAGAAGCTAGAAAAGAAGGGTGCAATGCCTAAGGAACAAAGAGTTAGAATAGGTTTAGGCATCTGGTAGACCTCAAGTGTGGCGTGCTAAACAAACAACTGATAGGGGTCAACCATCGGCTAATATTGAAATGGCTTTTCTATTGCCATCGGAATTTAGAGCTCCAACAGACCAAGAAGTCTATTCGGATTTTGATGGATCGGAGTATGAGGAAATAGTTGTCAAGTTGATGGTGATACATCAGGCTATATTTGATAAGCCAATCAAGCATCAGCACTTAAAGGCTTTATATGTAAAAGGTTTTGTTGATGGGAAGCCGATGAGCAAGATGTTGGTGGATGGAGGTGCTTCTGTCAATCTTATGCCTTACACCACTTTTCATAAACTTAGTAAGGGACTAGGAGATTTGATTGAGACTGACATGATGCTTAAGGATTTTTGGGGGTAATGCATCCAAGACCAGGGGTGCAATGAACGTCGAATTGATAATCGGAAGTAAAACTTTGCTCACCATGTTCTTCATCATTGATGGAAAAGGGTCATATAGTTTACTCCTTGGTCGTGATTGGATTCATGCAAATTGTTGTATACCATCAACCATGCATCAATGTTTGATTCAGTGGCATGGAGATGATGTTGAGCTGGGTCATGCTGATGATTCTGTAAGTATCGCAATAGCTGATCCAATGTATTAGGAGCTAGAAGACTTCGAGTGTTTTTTCTAGCAAGCTATGAGAAGGAGGCTTCATTAAAGCCAATGATGAAAGCCAACAGCCAATCCAAGTAGTCGGCTTTGAGAATTTGTTTTAATGGATAATCCAATAGATGGTACAGATGGTAAACTCGGACATGGCTTTACGTCGACCGATGAATTAGAAGAGATAGATATTGGTTCTAGAGATAGGCCTAGGCCGACGTATATAAGTGCCAAGTTGGATCCTGAGTATAAGCAAGAGTTAGTAGATCTATTAAAGGAATTTAAGGATTGTTTTGCTTGGGAATACTATGAGATGCCTGGTCTAGATCGATCAATTGTTGAACATCGGTTGCCAATCAAACCTGGATATCTACCGTTTAAACAAGCTCTGAGGAGGTTCAACCCAAACGTTCTTGATGATATAAAAAAGGAGACTAAAAGATTACTAGAAGCAAAATTTATCCGATCGTGCTGATATGCAGAGTGGATATCGAATGTTGTTCCTATGTATAAGAAGAATGAGAAGTTAAGAGTTTGCATCAATTTTAGAGATCTGAACAAGGCTACACCCATGGATGATTTCCGATGCCGATAGCCGATATGTTGGTAGATGCAGCAGTCGGGCATAGGGTTATTAGTTTCATGGATGGCAATGCAGGGTATAACCATTTTTATGGTTGAAGACGACGTAGCAAAAATAGCTTTTAGATGCCCTTGCATAATTGGCTTATTTGAATGAGTTGTGATGACCTTTGGTTTGAAGAATGCCAGTGCAACTTATCAGAGGGCGATGAATTATATTTTTCATAAGTTGATCGGCAGGATTGTTGAAATCTACATTGACGATGTGATGGTAAAATCTAAGGGGTACAAGGAACATCTAGCTGATTTGCGAGAGACTCTGGAGTGCACAAGAAAGCATGGTCTAAAGATAAATCTCAATAAGTATGCCTTTGGAGTATCAGCTGGATAATTTTTGGGTTTCATAGTCCACGAGAGAGGAATCGAAATTGGTCAAAAAAGTATGAAAGCAATTGATGAGGCAGTGCCCCCGACTACTAAAACAGAATTATAATCTTTGCTTGGTAAGATTAATTTTATCAGAAGATTTATTTCAAATTTGTCAGAAAGAGTTCTGCCGTTTTCTCCCTTATTGAAGTTGAAAAATGATCAAGAATTTAAGTGGGGTGACGCACAACAAAAGGTGTTTGGGGAGATAAAAGAATACATAAAACATCCACCTGTGCTGGTCCCTCCTCAGCAAGGTAAGCCTTTTAGTTGTATGTATTGGTCGATGACCAAACGATTGGATCGGCCTTGATGCAACAGTTCGAAGGGAAAGAACGAGTTGTTTTCTATCTAAGTAGAAGGCTTTTGGATCTAGAGACAAGATATTCTCCTGTCAAAAAGGTATGCTTATGCTTATATTTCTCTTGCACTAAGTTACAACATTACTTATTATCGGCTGAGTGTACAGTTGTCTCCAAGACTGATGTGATCAAGCACATGTTATCAATGCCAATATTAAATGGAAGAATGGGGAAGTGGATTCTTGCATTGTCGGAATTTGACTTGAGGTACGAATCGGCTAAAGCAGTCAAAGGGCAAGTAATAGCCGATTTTGTCACCTAGCATCATAAGCCAAGTGTTGGTTATGTAGAGCCGGTACCTTAGACGTTATTCTTTGATGGATCATCATGCAAGCAATGCGGTGGCATTGGTATTGTTATTATTTCACCTCAGGGGCAAGTTTTGAGTTTGCTTTTCCAACTGAACCAATGATTACTAATAACCAAGCAGAATATGAAGCTATTCTTAAGGAGCTTAAACTTCTTCATGAAGTAAAGGTCGAGGCAATTGAAGTATTTGGAGATTCATAGTTAATTATTAATCAGTTGATCGGCCTATATAAATGTAAAGAAGATACTCTGAGGGGATATTATGATGAGTGCCAAAGGTTGCTCAAAGAATTTCCTCATGTCTCTCTTCAGTATATTTTGAGAGCATAGAATCAAGAGGCTAATCATTTAGCTCAAAGTGCATCAGGTTATCGAGTGTTTCAAGATGTCTTAAGTAGTGAGACCTTGAATAATGATTGGAGAGTTGAAATAGCTGATTACCTTAAGAATCCATCACAGAAGGTTACTAGGAGGCTAAGGTATAAATCGACTAAGTATGTTTTGCTAGATGGTCAGTTATATTACAAAACAATCAAACAATCGATAGGGTTTTGCTTAAATGCTTAAATCAAGAAGAAGCTAAGGTGTTGATGGGTGAAGTGCATGAAGGGATATGTGGAGCTCATCAATCGGCTTATAAGATGAAATGGATTATTCGCAGGACTAGGTATTTCTAGCCAACAATACTGGAAGACTGTTTTGAATATCATAAGGGGTGCCAGGATTGTCAATGTTTTTGGTAATATCCAGAAATCGCCCGCATCAGCTATGAATCCAATAATCAAACCATGGTCGTTTCGAGGTTGGAGAATTGATCTAATTGGCTAGATTTTTCCACCCTCAAGTAAAGGACATAAGTTCATATTGATAGCGATGGATTACTTCACTAAGTGGGTTGAGGCAATTCCTTTGAAGACGGTAACCTCAAAGAACATTGTTGATTTTGTCAAGGAGCATATTGTGTATCATTTTGGGATTCCTCAAACTATCACTACCGATCAAGGGACAATGTTCACATCAGAAGAGTTTGGAGATTTTGCTGCCAGTATGGGAATTAAGTTGTTAAACTCTTCTCCTTATGATGCTCAGGCTAATGGCTAGGCAGAGGCATCCAATCAGATTATGATTAAGCTGATCAAGAAAAAGATTGAAGAGCAACCAAGGAAGTGGTATTCAACGCTTAATGAGGCACTATGGGCATATAGGATGACCTGTCATGGATCGATTAAAACGTCACCTTATGAACTTGTATATGGTCATATGCAGTCCTTCCTTATGAGATTCAAACTAGGTCAAGGCGTGTCATGTTACAAAATGATTTGTCAGTCGTAGTCTACAAGAATCTTATGATAGATGACTTAGAGGACTTGGGTTGCCATCAATTGCGTGCTCTTGAGAATATCGAAGCCAATAAACTAAGGATTATGAAGTATTACAATAAAAGGGTCAAGAGCAAACAATTTTCTAAAGGAGACTTAGTCTAGAAAGTGAAATTGCTGATTGGGTCAAAGGACAGCAAGTTTAGCAAATGGTCACCTAATTGGGAAGGACCTTATCAGATTAAATGTTGTGCGCTTGGCAATGCTTATATTTTGGAAACACTAGGAGGAGAAGAAGAGTTTGACAGAGCAATCAATGGAAAATATCTAAAGAAATATTATCCTAGCATTTGGATTAATACTTGATAGCTGATTTGTTCAGTCATGAACTCTAATAGCTGATACCAGAAGGGTATCGCCTCTAGTTTGAAAATAAACCCAGAGGGGTAAAAGCCAGTACGATATGTATCGCCTATAGAGCAAAGACAAACACAGACAAATTGGTATATGGAACATGAAGTACAAGGCAAAAGAGAAACCACTTAAAATGAAGAGATTGTTTGCTAGCTTCTCCTATTACAAGCTAAAGGCTAGAAAACACTTTGTTCACTCTGTCATCGTCCTAGGAAGCAAGGGCTATGGAGTTGGCGGGATTGAAGAAATCCTTGACTAGGCACTCATGATCCTAAGGAAGAAGTCGTTAAAGGCCTCCTCAGTAGACCTCTTGCCATTCTCCATGCCTTCGAACCTATGGGAAAGCAAAATCACACCAAAGACACAGAAGGTTTGGGATGAAGCAGGTTGTTTTTTGATCCACAACCGTGGTCCGTATATTTAGCCTAGGAGGTGAGAAGATAGGCTTTGTCGGGGTTATAGAATTAAAGTTAGATATGGAAACAGATCGACACTCTAGAAATTCAGGGGACGGATCATGAAGAGACAACATATTCGGACTTATTGCTTCCCATAATTACAAAATATCGTGGGATTGATACAAAAGGTTTACATTAACTGACGATCAACTCTCTAAGACTTCTTCGGATTGAAGGGAGTCTAGATCCCCACAAGGCCGAAGGTCATCATGGACCAAGTCATATCGACCAGCTGATAGAAGTGCATCGGGGGAGAGAAAAGGCTGCCTGTTTAAAAGATGCTCATTTCTCGGTGGCTAGGAAACCATGGGAAAGAAGTCTGTGGTTTCTCCAATGAGCATTTGATAAGGCAAACAAGGGAAATGTGTCCACACATTTTAGCTATTGTAAACACTAGAACAACTCTGTGATCATGGTGAGAAAACTCAGCTGATGTCACAAGAATTCTTCTAACCGTAGTAGTTGATCCTCTTGCTCGACAAGGCGCTGAAATGAGTGACACAATCACCCTATGCACAAGAATTCTTCTAACCACTCAAGACCCTCATAACAAAGAATTAGACCATGGAGGGTCTAGCAGAGCCAAGGGCACTTGAGGAAGCAAGCAGAAGAGAAACATAACTGAGTTGTTGAGTTGCTATCGCTAGAGTTGGATAGACATTTATAGTCGGTCTAGAAAGATGGATCCAAGCGCCCGTGAAGCAATGATGCTGTCGTGAAGCTTTGAAGCATGGGATCATAAGCAGGCAGGGGTGGTGATAGGTAGTAGACCCCAGATCAAGATTCTCTACCCACGACTACGGACCTATCGGGGGTACAGACATGGTAATTTTGGAATAAAATAACTTTTATCCCAAAATTGGGGGGCATGTGTTTACACCAAAATTTAGGGAGAAGAACGCGGGAACTCAAACCTTCTAAGATTGTGTCATCAAGGAATCAATTGCATAAGGATCGAGATCAGTTGATTCAGATGCGGCACTGGAATCGGCTCTCTTCGAATGACGTCAGCAGATAACGACAATGAGCTATGGTTGGCGTCAGGAAATATATGTCAGACTCTACAAAAAGGGAAATATTAGGGTCCAAGTTATCTTAAGTTGGGAATGTTTTCTTTTATACCAAAGATTGTAATGAGTCATACTTAAGTAGGATTTATGCTTAGGTTCTGGGTATAAATATTGGACCCCAGCTATTGTAAGAGGACATCCAATCAATCAATACAAGTTACTTTTTTTGGCTTTATGCCAACCCTTAGGAGTAGGAGTAGTGTAGATCTCAGCAAGTTCTTCAATAAGCAGGGCTGCATTGGTCCGGCCGACCTCTGGCTTGTCTGTAAGTACTGTCATGGCTTATACTTCTATTTGTACGGCTGCATCGGTTAAGTTTGACCTCCACTGCAAACTCTAGTATAAGTTAGTTATCGACTCTTATCTAGTTGAAGTACGGATGCATCGGTTAAGTTCAACCTCCACTGCTCGAATTAGATTAAGGTCAAGTTATCGGCTCTACCTAAGGGTGGCATCCTTCGAGTAGATTCATTAAGTTACCAATCTTGCTGATGTTCTTATTGTTATTAGTTTTCAGCAACATCAATCTGCTCGATCGAGATCCTTTAGGTATCGATGGTTTTACGGATTCTTCGGTTTTAGTTTGTTGTTATCATTATAGCTGCCATCTATCCGGTCGAACCTCATAGTTGATGGTAACAGATTAGATTCAGAGCGTTTGTAGGTCTATTTGTACTAGATAGTTGATTTGTTCGTATGCTATATCCTTTCTCGTTAGATTCATCGACTCAATGCTTTACACTAGTAATACCCACCTAGCTGATGATCTTACTTACATCTACATGCACTTTACTTGTCAACATAAAATCAATCGCTACCCACAAGCTTTACAGTCTGTAACAGTGATTTCTACGTGTATTGGCTATTTAGTCGATTTTCCCGTCTGGCTGCTCCTAAAGTGGCACACTTGGAACTGTCTAGGCAAAAACCGGCATGTTCCATCTTAAATTACTGATAAACTTTCTCTCCTTGTCAAATGCAGGTCAGATTGACTAGTATGCCTCGAGAGGAATTCATAGGATCAGCTAACCCTGCATTGAAGCCAAGCAGATCTCCAGTCTTGCTCCATCAAGCAGATCCTTCTGGCTTGCTGTGTGCTCGGTGCATCGACATGTTTTTGCATCGACAGCCGCGATAAGCGACTCCTATAGATGATCTCAAAGAAGTAAGGGAAAATCTAAAGATCCAAATGCACTAAGACATAAGCCTATGACATAGAGTTCATTTTTAGAAAAAATTGGACACTAG
Organism: Miscanthus floridulus; assembly: GCF_019320115.1. Taxonomy (NCBI): domain Eukaryota; kingdom Viridiplantae; phylum Streptophyta; class Magnoliopsida; order Poales; family Poaceae; genus Miscanthus; species Miscanthus floridulus. Next base: position 76,542,558 of record NC_089584.1, on the reverse strand, counting down.
TTTCATATATTTTTGAGGTCATATGAATTTACTATGGATTTTTTTAAGATTAAACCATATTCTAAAAAAGAAAAAGAGTTGAATTAATCAGGTGATGACACATGGCACTTCCTGATTGGCTTGCGGTTCAACATAGGCTGACAGGTGGGACCGGGTCAATGGTCAACGATTGATCGGGCTTGGGCTAGGCCTGGCGGGCTGGGTATTGGGCTGGATCTGGGATGGGCTGGCCCGGACATGTGTCAGACACTGAGCAGGCCACATGGCCTGGCTAGTCTCCTAATGGCTTCAGGTCCACGGGGATGGTCCACGGTGGACTTAGGCGCATGGGTCCATGGACTGCAGGCTTGGTCCGTGGTGGACCGCGTCCATCTCTCCATTTCCTCCCTTCGGCTCACGGTGCATCGAGTGCACCGAGTGGCTTAGGCGCGGCGGCTCCCTCTTCTCTCTGTCTCACCACGGTGCTCCTCGTCAGTGGCGAGCTCATGCATTCTCACACTGTGGTGGTTCGGCGAGGCTACTATGGGGCTCTACAGCATCGTGAGGCCACGGGGAATTCACCAAGGGGCTAAAGGCAATGGCTTGGGGCTCTGGGCGACCGGTGTGCACACAGTGGCAATGATAGGCTCTCGGCCGCATGCGGCATGGCTCCTATTGCTCTAGTGAAGGCTTGGCTAGGCTCCTAAGGTTTCCTAGTGGCTAGATGGGCTAGGCAAAAACCCAAAGCGAGGCCTTATGGCTTGCCGGTGCTGACTTTGATGATGGTGGCATGGCAGACACGATGGTGCTATGGCTAATGTGGTAGAACCTCCTAAATTATAGGACCCACATGCACCTGTCACTGTCCAATGACCACTAATGACTATGCATATGTTCCTGGTAACTTAAGAAAACTATCAGGTGTCCTCGGGGAACCCCGAATCATCCATGATTTCCGAGCAGGATCCCATTACAGAGTCATTGCAGTATTTCAACATTTATTCAAATATCTACATCAGAGTAAATTAGCGGAAGTCTTACAATAACTTAGTTTACAAACTAGTTGTTTCAAACCTTGCAAACTAAGTTCGATAATTATTACAAACCATAATAGTAGTGGAGTGGCATTAGTAACATAATACAAACACATAATATAAGTATCATGCCCAAGGATCACACATTCACTTATCGTCATCGACCTGAACAATAGTCATGCAGCACGGTCCACAACAGACCTGCTCATGAGGCTCACCTACAACAAGGGTCAACGAACCCTAAGTACAAAAGTAGTTAACAAGACTTAACCAAAATAAAAACTGAGAAGACTCAGGAATGCAGGCTCAAGGATTCAAGGTATGGCTTTAGCAATAGTCAAAGTTCTTTTGCGTAAAAGCTCTTTAACAAAATTCTTTATATCAATATTTTTATCTTTGAAAAGATCATATACAAAGCTGACATGATCCATAATGAGATCATGAAACTTCATATCCAACACTTTCTCAAACCTTACTCAAGTTCCAGTTATTAACTACGATGATGAACAGTGAGTTGAGTCTCCATAACCGAGGAGCAACGACGATTCAAACCAATTAAAACCTAGCTGGGGATTCTAGACCACATGACATATGTAGGTCCCCGACCTACATATACCAACCTATCCTCAGGTCCGCTAAAACAAGAACGGGTCCACGCCACCTGAGAATATTGTACTCCACCAATCCAGCCCATTGCCACATGGGTACATGCTATTCTCGCCATCTCTCCACTCCCAATGCATGAGTAGCCAGTCTTGTAATATAATAGCTGAGTTAAGGCTTACTAGAGTATGTGGTTAGTACTACAAAGTCTCACCTCATGCAATTCAACAACAGACGTGTCTTAATCGACATAGGCGAAAAGGACCCGCTCACAAGACCTCCATGCCTTGTGGCTCTCACACACCGAGTCCACCCGGTCTAGATTTATTACTCCACATGCCCATATCACATGATCACATAATAACCAGTCGTATCCAAGAAACCATTTATATCTCGCAGGTGACCGGTGATCACCCGATTTGTACCGTTCTAAGCATGGCTAAGCATAAATAAGTATTCTCAAATTGAAACAGGTATCAAGGTTGATATTGAAAAACAAGGTTGGTAATGCACCAATTAGGTTTTCACTCAACTCTTAATCACTTAATGCAGTATAGAAAGGCAAAAGCGATATAAATTTGTAAAACACAAGGTAGGTTTAAATGCATCTGGGGCTTGCCTTGGTTCACGGAAAAGTCAGGTTCCTAAGAAGTCCCACAATTATCAGATCCAACCTCAACTGACGGATTAACCTCCAACGCAACTTGATTAACTACCACGTGTTCACCTTCGTTCACTACACATAGTAATAATGCCATATTTAACATGATGCGAAATACAAAAATATGATGCTCAATGATGGATGCAAAATTAACAACTTGAATACAACTTTCCTTCGCGGTATAGTTACAAGTCAAACTAACTAAACCTTTTTCGTAACACTTACTTCAATTGCCAAGGATCATTACCAACTAATGACCCAAGGTCATCACTCAATACAAAATTCAAACAAAACCTAAATCATTAAAGGTTACTATTTGCTCTTATGAATTAATTATTTAATTCAAAATTATGAAATAAATCAACTTGTTCCAATTGTGCTCAAATTTTTGTAAATGTTCATCACATGATAACTAAGTGGTAAAACAATTTTCATAATTTTTGGATAATTAATAAAGCCTAGAAAAATCATGGAAACTCATTTATTAATTAATTGAGCCATTTTTATCACATCCAAAAAGTATAGAAAAATAACATTTCATATTTTTCTTAAATAATATACATTATAGAGAGGTCACACAAAAATTTTCATAATTTTTGGAACTCTAAATAATTCTACACAAAAATAACAAAAACTATCACTATTCATTCAAATCTGCGAAATAGAAAAAATCCATTTTCAACACTGAGTCACTGACAGCCCGACCCCAGTTGTCATCCCCTACCTCCCGCGCTGACCACGGCGACAGCGGCTTTGACCGGCGAAATCTCACCAACAGCAAGGTCTACGACGACGACCAAGGTACTAACATGATCACTACATCACGGCGCATCGATATATGGCACAAGCGTGACCAATTATGGACTGTAGCAAGCACTACGCCAGCCATGGCGGACACACCGATGAAACTAAGCCGGAAATGGTTAAATAAATGGCACAGGAAGCACCAGAAGCTCACCCTGAACACACTGGAGCAGAAAGCTGGATCAGAAGAGCAATAGAAAGGCGGGTCGGCGTGCACAGCAACCACGGCAGAGCAAGGGTCGTCGGTGGCGGCGTTCCAGCGACTACGGTGGTCAAAAGGATCAAACAATTGGTCATAGAGCATCATGGGATCAAGGGGAATTAGAAACAACACCGAGCAAGGACAGTGGCTCACCGTAGAGCGCTAGCCACGGCGGCGCTCGCTCGACGGTGGTGCTGCCGGCCGCGAGGAAGAAAGGCAAAGAACAGCGGTTCCCGGCGAAATCAAGCAACAAGGGCTAGAGGACTGGTTGCGCAAGGAACTAGCAAAGCTATGGCAAGCTTAGCCGAGGCTGGTTTGCGCTGAGGAGGCGATGCGAGCTTGACGGAGCTATGGCAGCGGCATCGAGAAAATAGAGGAGGAGAAGGGAGACGAACGGCGACGACACAAGCTATATATGATGGTCAGGAAGCAAGAGGAAGCCATGACATGGCCTTCTCCATGCCAGCACGACACCAAAGATGCCACAAACACGCCTGGAACGCCGAAGAAGGACCGCCGGCGGTGACAGCTGCCCGACAGCACTGTTCCACTTATTTACCAAAATGCCATTCGTTTTAAAATCCAAATTACTCCCAAATTTATATAACAACTCAAAAATCTCCAAAAATAAATGTTGTTTAAAATCCAAAGTTCGACAACTTTGCTTTTATAACCACCCCCTAATTCGGTCTACATTTTGAAATGCAAATTTGAATTCAAATAGGGGACATTTAAAGAATTTCACCTTTTCAAATTACTTCAAATTTTTCATAACAACTTTGAAAACTCCAGAAACAAACTTTGTATAACTTGACAAGCTCTACACTTTTGCTTTTAGACTCAACCCCAAAATGTGCTTAGATTTTGAAATGGGTTTTCAGGGTAGGATTTAAATACTGAAAATCAGGGTTTTCTTGAAAATTCAAATCCAAACAAAACTTTGAACTTGATTCAAACAATACAATTCAACACATACAACATAAAGGTAACCTTGTTTTAGTGTATGCATATCAATATTTTCACTAACACATAAATGATGTGCTATGCATATGATGACATGGCATATTTTAGTGTTTAAACACCCGAGGTGTTACAATCCTTCCCCCTAAAAGAAATCTCGCCTCAAGATTCAAAGTCATAGGGTAAGTAATGGAAAAGGAAATGTGTTAGTCCAAAAACATCCAAAACTTGTCCATAAAACAACTGAGGTTCCTTTACAAAACACAATTTGTAACGACCGAGCTCAACTAACATTACTCTATATTGACGCAAGAAACTCCGAAAACTTTTCTAGCAAGTAATCTTCGGATTCCCAAGTAGCTTCTTCTTCGGAATGTTGATTCCATTGTATCTTGTAGAACTTGATTGTCCTTCTTCGAGTAACACAGTCTTTCTGATCCAAAACTCAGATAGGATATTCAGAATAGGTCAAATTAGGTTCAAGTTCCACTCCTTCAACCTCAACATTCTGCTCAGGCACTCGGAGACACTTCTTCAATTGAGAAACATGGAACACATCATGTACAACTAAAAGATGTTCTAGTAACTTCAAGCGATATGCTACCTTTACATACCTCTCTAAAATTTGAAATGGTCCAATATAACGAGGTGCCAACTTGCCTTTAACACCAAAACGGGTAACTCCCTTCATTGGTAATACCTTCAGATATACAAAATCTCCCTTGTTAAACACCAACGGTCTACGTCGTTTATCTGCATAACTCTTTTGTCGGGACTGGGCTATCTTCAAATTACTTTGTATTTGCCTAACCTTGTCTTTTGTTTCTTTCACAAGGTCAACTCCAAAGAACCTTCTTTCCCTGGGCTCAAACCAACTCAGTGATGTTCTGCATCTACGACCATAAAGTGCTTCAAACGGAGCCATCCTAATGCTCTCTTGATAACTATTGTTGTATGAGAACTCAGCCAAAGGTAAACATTCATCCCACTTATTGGAATAATTAAGGACACAACACCTTAACATATCTTCAAGTACTTGGTTGACCCTTTTAGTCTGACCATCAGTCTGTGGGTGATAAGCTATACTATACAAGAGTTTCATACCCAATAAAGAATGCAATTGTTTCCAAAAGCTAGAGACAAACTGTGTACCCCTATCTGACACTACGGTCTTTGGTACTCCATGTAGAATCATGATTCTTGTTAAATACATCTTGGCATACTAGATAGTAGGATATATACTCTTGACTGGAAGAAAATGTGCTGACTTAGTTTGTCGATCTATAATGACCTATATTGAATCAAAACCTTTTGATGTCTTGGGTAGACCAACAATAAAGTCCATACTGATATCCGCCCACTTCCAAGCTGGAATAGGTAATGACTGTAACTCTCCAGCGGACCTCAAATGTATAGCTTTCACCTTTTGACAAGTATCACACTTTGCTATATATCGGGCAATTTCTATCTTTATTTTGGTCCACCAAAACCTCTGTTTCAAGTCATGGTACATCTTATTACTTCCCGGATGAATAGATAACCTAGTAGCATGCGCCTCTTCAAAAATTGACTATCGCAACTCAGGAACCTTTGGTACCACTAAGCGATTCTTGAACCATAACACACCTTCATCATCTACTTTGAAGCATTCCGCTTTCCCATTCCTGATTCTTTCTTTGATATGGGCTATACCATTGTTTTCTTTCTGAGCAGCAATAATCTAGTCTCAAATAGTGGCTTCAATAGTTATATTGGTCAAACTACCTTGTTGAATTACCTCTATACTCAACTTTTCCATCTCTTGGCATAAAGTCAAACCCATTGTTTTTACTATCAGACAATTGCAATGACTCTTTCGACTGAGGGCATCTGCAACCACATTTGCTTTTCTAGGGTGGTAATGTACCTCCAAGTCATAATCTTTAATCAATTCTAACCATCTTCTCTGTCGCATGTTCAAATCCAATTGAGTAAAGATATACTTTAAACTCTTGTGGTCTATATAAATATGGCACATATTACCAAGAAGGTAATGCCGCCAAATCTTCAGAGCATGGACAACTGCTGCTAACTCCAAATCATGAGTTGGATAATGTTCTTCATGTTGCTTAAGTTGTCTAGAGGCATAGGCAATGACTCGGCCTTCTTGCATCAATACACATCCAATACCAATACCCGAAGCATCACAATAAACATCAAATGACTTCTCGATATCAGGTTGGGCTAACACTGGTGCAGTGGTTAACAGTCTCTTCAGAGTCTGGAAAGCTTCTTCACAATCAGATGACCAGACAAACTTGGCTTGGTTCTTCAACAACCTAGTGATGGACTTGGATACTCTAGAGAAATCTGGAATAAAACAATGGTAATACCCCGCCATTCCTAGAAAACTCCGAACCTGATGAACAGTGGTTGGCGGTTTCCAATCAAGCACATCCTTAACTTTGCTTGGATCAACAACAACTTCTTCAGCTGACAAGACATGTCCAAGAAACTATACTTCCTTAAGCCAGAAGTCACACTTATTGAACTTGGCATATAGTTGATGTTCTCTTAAGCGGGTCAGGACAATTCTGAGATGTTCCGCATGTTCCTTCTTATTCTTGGAATATACTAGGATGTCATCAATAAACACCACTACAAACTTGTCTAGCTCAGGCATGAATACTGAATTCATTAGATACATAAAATGAGCTAGAGCATTTGTCAAACCAAAAGACATTACCAAGTATTCATATAATCCATATCTTGTGGTAAATGCCATTTTGGGAATATCTTCAGGCTTAATCTTGATTTGGTGATAGCCTGACCTTAAATCAATCTTGGAGAAAACTTTGGCTCCGACCAGTTGATCAAAAAGCAAGTCTATCCGAGGTAAGGGATACTTATTCTTAATGGTCACTTCATTCAACGGACGATAGTCAACACATAACCTCAGGGTCTCATCTTTCTTTTTCACAAAAATTGCAGGACATCCCCAAGGTGATGAACTAGGTTGAATAAATCCTTTCTCAATCAACTCTTGCAACTGAGTCTTCAACTCGGCTAAATCCTTGGGAGGCATCCTATAAGCTCTCTGAGAGATCGAAGCTATTCTAGGTTTTAACTCTATGTTAAACTAAACATCCCTATCAGGTGGTAGACCAGGTAAATCCTTAGGAAAAACATCAGGGAATTCACAAACTACCAGGATATCTCTAATTTCCTTGACAAAAGTTACACAAACTCTGCTCACTGATCTTCTTAAGGTTGGAAGTTAGATAAGAAGCTGAGACTTACTATCAGGCAAACTCACCCTTAATGTCCTATTCAAAGCATCTATAACAGCCTTATGCTGATACATCCAATTCATTCCCAAGATTACATCTATATCCTCATCCTTGAGAATAATCATGGTAGTGGGAAAAATATACCCACCCAGGTTTATGGGTACCTGGTATACCATTTCCTTAGTACATAGACGTCCCCCAGGTGACTGTATAAAGAAAATTTCCTTTGTTTCCCTAATTGGAATTTCATGCTTTACGACAAAGGTTCTATTGATGAATGAATGAGATGCACCAGAATCAAAAAGCATAACAACAGGGTGATCGGCGACAGGAAACATACCCATCATCACTGGCTCCCCTTCTGGAATTTCCCCAGCTTGAATATAGAACACCCATCATGTCTTCCTTTCATCTTTGCCCTTCTGAGCATTCTGATTGTTGTTCTTGTTCTGTGCTTGACCCTATTGTTGATTGGCAGGGGTCTTCTAATAATTTTAATTAGACTGCTTGGGATACGGACATTCCCTAGAGAAATGACTGGACCTTCCACAATTGTAACATGGATAATTGTGACCCTGGGATGTTGGAGCATTGACACCAGGAGCATTTGTCAGTTGTGGATTCTAGTAAGTTGTGGCAGGATGGACATTTGATTGTTGCTCGACTTGGAACTGCAGAGGATGATAAGGAGGACGATAATGGTTGACTGGATGATAGATTATCTTTTGCCTCTTTTGATTTCCACAAAAAGATCCAGATGGCCCACTCTTTTTCTTCTTGATCTCCTAATGCTGCCGATACTTTTCCTCAGAAGCAATTGCAATATTTACTGCCTCATGATAAGTAACATTGGTACATGTAGTCATCATTGTCTGTAGTTTGGTATTTAGACCTCGCATGATCCATTTCTTTTTCTTGGCATCTGTATTGACATGTTCAGATGCATACTATGACAGGTGATTGAATCTACCCACATATTGCATAACCGTTTGATCCCCTTGCTTCAAAGCAAGGAACTCATCAAACTTCATGGCCATCACTCCCTCTAGGATATAATGGGCTTGGAAGGCAGTACGGAACTCAGCCCAAGTTATTGGAATGCCAGCTTGTTGCATAGCCACTAGATTTACCCACCAAGCACCTGCTGCACCTCTAAGTTGCTGGGCAGCAAACACAGGTTTCTGTATCTCTGTGCATGGAATAAGATCAAATTTCTGCTCCATAGTCCGAAGCTAATCATCAGCCTCCAGTGGTTCATCGGCCTTGGTGAACACTGGTGGTCTTGTAACTGTAAAATCAACATACGTAGCCTCCTGCCTGTTATGATTGTGGCCACGGTTTCCTTGCACCATATTCTAATTACTCTAAGCTATCTCTCGAAGCAATCGAGCATTTTCAATAGTCACATTAACAAGGGCGGTGATAGCATCAGCTAGATTTGGTGGAACTAGTGGCAGATCAGGAATACCATCTTCATCTTGCAAAGTACCAAGAATATGCGAACCACGCGTATGACGCATCTGTTCATAACAAACCAAACTTTACTCACAAGCCTTTATTAAATGATAAAAGAGCTTACTACAACGCATTACATTGGTTTCACTTATTTAAACACAAGCCCACACCTACACAAGACTACTTAACTTAACTAGATCTCACTATTTACAACTCTACTCTTCTCCTCGACCACATCAAACCTCGTGATCGGTATCCATTCCAGAAACATTTCTACCTTCATTATCACTTTCATCTACCATCACTAATTCTTCCAGATCTTCTTCTTCTTCCTCTTCAAGTTCATCATTATCAGCAATGATGACACCAGGGTCCATTGCATCAGCTTGAGGTTCATGATTAGGATCCAGGAGGTTGCTCAGCCTATGGACTTCTTCATGCAAAGTAGTATTATGTTCTTCTAAGTCTTCTACATAAAATTCTAGCTCATGAGCTCTAGCTCTAGCTACATCTTCTCTATGCCAAGCTTCATTCCTTCCTTCCACCATACAAACTAACATACGTTCGCAGTTTTTGTGAGCGATGGTGAGACACCTCAATCTATCCCGTAACTCGCCCACATGGATGGCATCCACAACCCTATCTCTAGTAGCCTGAGCTAACTCTATTGTAAGCCTCTGTATCTCTACCTAGGGATCAAGCCTAGAGCTGCTACTGCTAGCATCATCATTCCTAGGGGCAAGCTGGTGACGAGGAACTCCTTTAGGTCCAACGGACTTATGGGGCGTTATCTTGGTACAAGCCATACTATAGGAAGCAAGATTAATCCAAATAAGACAATCTGATCAAAGTCTAAAGAGCAGCCAGGATGGATTACATACTCAACCCAGACTCACTACCCAACCTAGACTTAGAGTGAAGGAAGTAACAAGTGAATCAATCATAATGCATGAATCATTCTTACGAACAAAAACATCAAAGCTTATAAGATACATAAACAACAGTTGTTATTATATAGGGCATAATAAGATTACTACTCCACCACACAAAGCCTTTTTAATCAAATAAGGAATGGTGAGGATGAAATAAGATAAGCCAGAAGCAATTTGGACCAAATTAACAAGTTATATTTATTTGTCCCAAATCATTTTGAAGTTTTTGTAAAACAATACAACAAGGACTTTGTAACGATCGCTCTGATACTATTATGTGGTAGAACCTCCTAAATTATAGGACCCACATGCACCTATCACTGTCCAATGACCACTGATGACTATGCATATGTTCCTAGTAACTTAAGAAGACTATCGGGTGTCCTCGGGGAACCCCGAATCATCCACGATTTCTAAGCAGGATCCCATTATAGAGTCATTACAGTATTACAACATTTATTCAAATATCTACATCAGAGTAAATTAGCGGAAGTCTTATGATAACTTATTTTACAAACCAATTGTTTCAAACCTTACAAACTAAGTTCGATAATTATTACAAATCATAATAGTAGTGGAGTGGCATTAGTAACATAATACAAACACACAATATAAGTATCCTGCCCAAGGATCACACATTCACTTATCGTCATCAACCTAAACAATAGTCATGCAGCACGGTCCACAACAGACCTACTCATGAGGCTCACCTACAACAAGGGTCAACGAACCCTGAGTACAAAAGTACTTAACAAGACTTAACCAAAATAAAAACTGAGAAGACTCAGGAATGTAGGCTCAGGGATTCAAGGTATGGCTTTAGTAATAGTCAAAGTTGTTTTGCGTAAAAGCTCTTTAACAAAATTCTTTATATCAATATTTTTATCTTCGAAAAGATCATATACAAAGCTGACATGATCTATAATGAGATCATGAAACTTCATATCCAACACTTTCTCAAACCTTACTCAAGTTCTAGTTATTAACTACGATGATGAACAGTGAGTTGAGTCTCCATAACCGAGGAGCAATGACGATTCGAACCGATTAAAACCTAGCTAGGGATTCCAAACCACATCACATATGCAGGTCCCTGACCTACATATACCAACCTACCCTCTGGTCCCCTAAATTAAGAACGGGTCTGCGCCACCCGAGAATATAGTACTCCACCAATCCAGCCCATTGCCACGTGGGTACACACTATTCTTGCCATCTCTCCACTCCCAGTGCGCGAGTAGCAATTCTCGTAATAGAATAGCCGAGTTAAGGCTTACCAGAGTATGTGGTTAGTACTACAAAGTCTCACCTCATGCAATTCAACAACGGACGTGTCTTAATTGACACAGGTAGAAAGGACCCGCTCACAAGACCTCCATGTCTTATGGCTCTCACACACCGAGTTCGCTCGGTCTAGATTTATTACTCCACATGCCCATATCTCATGATCACATAATAACCAGTCGTATCCAAGAAACCATTTATATCTCGCAGGTGACCAGTGATCACCCGACTTGTACCATTCTAAGCATGGCTAAGCATAAATAAGTATTCTCGAATTGAAACAGGTATCAAGGTTGATATTGAAAAACAAGGTTGGTAATGCACCAATTATGTTTTCACTCAACTCCTAATCACTTAATGCAGTATAGAAAGGCAAAAGCGATATAAATTTGTAAAACACATGGTAGGTTTAAATGCATCTGGGGCTTACCTTGGTTCACGGAAAAGTCAGGTTCCTGAGACGTCCCACAATTATCAGATCTGACCTCAACTGATGGATTAACCTCCTCCACAACTTGATTAACTATCATGTGTTCACCTTCGTTCACTACACGTAGTAATAATGCCATGTTTAACATGATGTGAAATACAAAAATATGATGCTCAATGATGGATGCAAAATTAACAACTTGAATACAACTTTCCTTCGTGGTATAGTTACAAGTCAAACTAACTAAACCTTTTTCATAACACTTACTTCAATTGCCAAGGATCATTAAAAACTAATGACCCAAGGTCATCACTCAATACAAAATTCAAATAAAACCTAAATCATTAAAGGTTACTATTTGCTCTTATGAATTAATTATTTAATTCAAAATTATGAAATAAATCAACTTGTTCCAATTGAGCTCAAAACTTTTGTAAAGTTTCATCACATGATAACTAAGTGGTAAAACAATTTTCATAATTTTTGGATAATTAATAAAGCCTAGAAAAATCATGGAAACTCATTTATTAATTAATTGAGCCATTTTTATCACATCCAAAAATACTGAAAAATAACATTTCATATTTTTCCTAAATAATATACATTACGAAGAGGTCACACAAAAATTTTCATAATTTTTGGGACTCTAAATAATTCTACACAAAAATAACAAAAACTATCACTATTCATTCAAATCTGCAAAATAGAAAAATCCATTTTCAACACTGAGTCACTGACAGCCCGACCCCACTTGTCATCCCCTACCTCTTGTGCTGACCACGGCGACAGCGGCTTTGACCGACGAAATCTCGCAGACGGCGAGGTCTACGGCGACGACCAAGGTACTAACATGGTCACTACGTCATGGCGCATCGATTTGTGGCACAAGCACGACCAATTACGGATCGGACCGAGCACTACGCTGGCCATGGCGGACATGGCGACTCAGTGGCGCTACGCTGACGAAACTAAGCTGGAAACGGTTAAATAAATGGCACAGGAAGCATCAGAAGCTCACCCCGAATGCACTGGAGCAGAAAGCTGGATTGGAAGAGCAACGGAAAGGCAGGTCAGCGTGCACAGCAACCACGGCAGAGCAAGGGTCGTCGGTGGCGGCGTTCTAGCGACTGCGGTGGTCAAAAAGGATCAAACAACTAGTCATAGAGCATCACGGGATCAAGGGGAATTAGAAACAACACTGAGCAAGGATAGTGGCTCACCGTAGAGCGCTGGCCATGGCGGCGCTCGCTCGACAGTGGTGCTGCCGGCCGCGAGGAAGAAAGGCAAAGTACGGCGGTTCCTGGCGAAATCAAGCAACAAGGGCTAGAGGACTAGTTGCGCAAGGAACTAGCAAAGCTGTGGCAAGCTTAGCTGATGCTGGTTTGCGCTAAGGAGGCGATGCGAGCACTCGACGGAGCTATGGCGGCGGCGTCGAGAAAATAGAGGAGGAGAAGGGAGACGAACGGCGATGACACAAGCTATATATGACGATCAGGAAGCAAGAGGAAGCCACGACACGGCCTTCTCCATGCCAGCGCGACACCAAAGATGCCACGAACGTGCCTGGAACGCCGAAGAAGGACCGCCGGCGGTGATAGCTGCCCGACGACACTGTTCCACTTATTTACCAAAATGCCATTCGTTTTAAAATCCAAATTACTCCCAAATTTATGTAACAACTCAAAAATCTCCAAAAATAAACGTTGTTTAAAATCCAAAGTTTGACAACTTTGCTTTTATAACCACCCCCTAATTCGGTCTACATTTTGAAATGCAAATTTGAATTCAAATAGGGGACATTTAAAGAATTTCGCCTTTTCAAATTACTTCAAATTTTTCAAAACAACTTTGAAAACTCCAGAAACAAACTTTGTATAACTTGACAAGCTCTACACTTTTGCTTTTAGACTCAACCCCAAAATGTGCTTAGATTTTGAAATGGGTTTTCAGGGTAGGATTTAAATACTGAAAATCAGGGTTTTCTTGAAAATTCAAATCCAAACAAAACTTTGAACTTGATTCAAACAATACAATTCAACACATACAACATAAAAGTAACCTTGTTTTAGTGTATGCATATCAATATTTTCACTAACACATAAATGATGTGCTATGCATATGATGACATGGCATATTTTAGTGTTTAAACACCCGAGGTGTTACAACTAAGCACGTCAGGGCCAAAAAGGGCCCTTCTTCTATGCAATTGGGGTCACGAGCAGGTCCTAGAAGGCAGCGCCGGTGACCAATTTACACAGCGGAGTCTGCTCCATGGTAGGATACGCGGCGGAGCTCCGACGGGATCACCGCGACAGCGACAAAGAGGCACGGGTAGACTATAGGCTCTACCAAACACATGGCAAGGCTCATGGGGTCACGGTGGACATCACCAGTCCATCCTCATGTCGCAAGGTGACCAGGATCGACAGGAACATCCCCGATATGGCAGTGGCCTAGGGACGCGGTGACTCCGGCGAGGCGGTGGCGGCCAGTGGCTCGTAGGGCTCTTACAGTGCTAATTAATGTCAAGATGGGTAGTTTTTCTCCCTATATATATATGTACCAACCCTTAAATAAAGCAAATTAGAACTATCATAAGGAGAGCCCCTAGTTCAGGAATCCCTAGGTAGTAAACTAGATTTTTCTCCACTCTATTACTACGCCATCTCGAAAGTCTCTACGCCTTTGCGTCAGCGTCGCTGATAAACCATGGTTGGCTGCTACCTTCAGAGAAGCTATTCATGAGAAACCTAATCTTGTCACCCTCCACGTCAATCACAGATGGCCAATCATCCTTGCTGCTTCTCTCGACCATCGATAAGTGCCCCACACAACACTCTCGTTCCATCTATCTCCTATGTTTCTCTGGCAAGCCTCCCTGGCCACCGCTTCTTTTCTGTCCAACTACCAAGTTATGCTACATATTCGCATGCCCCTATACATTAGTACATGCCAACCTTGTTCTATACCGCATACACAAGCAAGCACGTCACCATCTCACCTGCTGCAAGTTGAGCATGTGTACCTTTATATTTTGCTTAAGCTCTTGATGTCGTGCACCGTGCGTGCTCTGTGCCCCGCTCCAATTCCTACCTGTTCTGATTGACATCACATGACATCATGTATACATGAGGACACGACAAACAGCTTTAGCCCTTCCTCGGAGGTGGTCGGAATCGATGAGGTTGTCCTCGACACAGCGGCGACATGGGAACGCGGTGGCCCAACGAGGCGGACATGACCGACGGCTCCTGAGGCTTCTCTTTCTCAACTAGCTAGCGCAGGGTGTGTCCTTTGGTGAGGCGAAGCTCACCAAGGTGGCTTTTCTACCTCTACCATCCTGGATCCACTGGAATGGATCCTCACCATGGTGGGGTATGGACATGGAGAGCGCGAGCATGTGTGGGTGTGCCGGCGTAGGCATTCCCAAGCCATGGTGGCTTGACATCGCTGCATCATGGTTGTTGCTCATGTGCATGAGTGCATGGTGCACGATCATAGTGAAAGGCAATGCCTTTGTCCTTCCCATGGGGTAAGAACATTACGGCGGCCATGGCATGACGCAACGGTGAGCATGGGAGAGCAACGTAGGGGCTTACCATGGTGGAGGGGTAGGTAGGATGGTGGTGCGGTGGCGAGTTGAGGCCATGGCAAGTTAGGGCAGTGCAGGGAGAGCCATGATGTCAGTGTAGTCGATCGGGGCAGCGTCCTCTGCTCTAGTGACTCCAATGGTGCTCTGGTGGCTCCGATGCTCCTTCTTTCCCTTTCTCCTCCCTTCTCCTCCTTGGCTTGGTGTGGGTGTAGAAGTGCCATGGAGTGGCGGCGGGGTATGGGAGAGGCACTAGGGCACTAGGGCGGCTTATATAGCCACCCGTGGCTATGGCAAGGGTAGTGAACGATGGGAAGGGATGGAGGGGGTACCTGTACAATGATTAGGGCTCCTAGGCTTGGGTTTTGGGTCACGTGGGGTGGTTGCGCAGTCACTGGTGCTCCAAATTCGAATGGCGGCTGGTTAAGGAAAGGACGAGGTGGTGTCATGGTGTGGGGCCATGACGACGGACATACTGCAGTGTAGTGTAGTATGGGCTGGGAGAGGCATGGATGCCATGAATCATGGACGTGGTGTCCATCCGTGCATCGGTGCCCAATGGCTCAATGCGCGAATGGCTGGAGTGAGCTGGCGGGGAAGATTCCCTTTGGCATTGCTGCTTGGTCGCGACACAAAAGCAAAGAGCAGAGGAAGGGGATGACAAGCGAGGCCCACTCATTAGTGGCTATGGGGAAGACGACATGTGGTAGCGTCGTGACATGGGGCACGTGCCGCTACTATGCTGACTATGGTCACGCAGGAGCACAGCATGTGCGAAAAGCTAGGCTGGCTACAGTGGCTTGGGTTGCTTGGGCCACCTTTAGCTTTTCTATTTCCCCTTCTTTTTCTATTCCTTTTCTATTTCCTAAAATACACTCTATGGTTCTATGCTTGTATATGTGTATCCAATACTTGTACACAAGTATTGGTGGGTCCTCTAGGTCCACTATGGTCCACATTTGGGCTGGAGCCTTAGAAGCACACACACATCAAGTTAATTAAAAGTTGTTTGTCTCCATTTTATTAACAAGCATAAATCCAAAAAGAAGCAACTCATGTTGTTAATTAAATGCATATGCTCAATCCTTCTACTTTGGGTGCTACTTGTGCAACTATGAAGTTGGTTCCCTAGCATGTACACTCACTATACATGGGTTTTGTTGGAAAAATTTTTAAGTTTAGATTTTTGGTTCTTGGATAAAACCTGGGTTGTTACAGTCCTCCCCCCTCATTGGAATCTCATCCTGAGATTTAAGGTGTGACCTACCTTTCAAAGAGGTAGGGGTAAAGCATCCTAAGTTTTGAGTCTTTCACCTAAGTAGCTTCTCGTTCATTGTGGTTACTCCACTAGACCTTGCACATGGGTATCGTGGTGCTTCTAGTCTCCTTGTTAGCTCTATCGAGTATCTGTATCAGGTGTTCCTTGTACTCTAGAGTGTCTTGTAGATCCATTGCCTCTATTAGTACCTGCTCATCTAGTAGCTTCAAGCACTTGCATAGCTATGACACGTGGAACACTAGGTGCACTCTGGTTAATTCCTCGGGTAACTCCAACTTGTAGGCTAGCTTGCCAATCCTCTAACAAATCCGATAAGGTGCTATGTACCTTGGGGCCAACTTCCCTTTCACATGGAACCTGATGGTGCCTCAGAGTTAGGAGACTTTGAGATAGACATAGTCCCCAACTTTGAACTCAAGGTCTCTCCACTTGTTATCGACATAACTCTTCTATCGGCTCTGTGCAATTTTTAGATTCTCACGCACTTGGATGACTCCTTCTTCGGCCTCCTTGATCTTTGTGGGGCCAAAGAACGATGTTTGCCCCACTTTTGACCACATCAGAGGGGTCCTACACTTTCTTCGATATAAGACCTCAAATGGGGACATCTTGAGGCTGGCCTGGTAGCTGTTGTTGTAGGAGAACTCAGCATGAGTCAAGCTCTTACTCCCAATCTGATCCATACTTCAGCACATAGGCTTTGAGCATGTCCTCCAAGATTTGGTTCACTCTCTCTATCTATCTATCAGTCTGAGGGTGGTAAGCGGTGCTGTAATCTAGTTGAGTCCCAATAGCCTTGTGTAGACTCTTCTATAATTTGGATACCCATTGCGTCCCTCGATCAGACATAATACTAATAGAGCTCTATGGAGTCTAAGAATATTATCCACATGTAGATCGGCTAGCTTCTTGACTCGACAGTCAGTTCTAACTGCCACGAAGTGAGCTACCTTGGTCAATCTATCAACAATCACCCAAATCGAGTCATGACCTTTTAGAGTATGAGGTAGACCCACTATGAAGTCTATGGATATGCTCTCCCACTTCCACATCAGAACGTCTAAGGGCTTCAACAGTCCTATAGGTCTCTGGTGCTCGACCTTAATCCTATTGCAAATGTTGCATCGCATGACATGTCCGACAATATCAGTCTTCATATTCCTCCACCAGAAGAGTTTCTTCTTGTCAACATACATCTTGGGACTCCCTAGGTGGATGCAATACTTGGAATCATGTCCTTCTGCTAGGATCTCCTCATGCAGGGCTATGTCTAAGGGCACACAGATCCTATCCTTATACCAGTACACCCCTTGTTCGTCCTCTCTAAACTTAGGACACTTGCCTTGCTTCATAAGCATGCGAATCTCCTAGATTTCAGGATAGTCTTGCTGGGCTTTATGGATTCAATCTTCGAGGTTGTTTTGCACTCGAAGCTCATTCAACATCCCTTTTGGTAGTATCTCAAGGTGGAGCCCTTTCATCTCCTGACTTAGCTCTAGTGGTATAGCCTTTGTCATCAGACTATGGCAATAGCTCTTACAGCTCAGGGCATCTATAACTACATTAGCTTTCCTCGGGTGATAATGTATCTTCAGGTCATAGTCCTTAATTAGCTCTAGCCATCGGTGTTGTCTCATGTTTAGATCCTCCTGAGTGAAGAAGTACTTCAAGCTCTTGTGATCTGTGTAGATGTCACATTTGTTCCCGATCAGATAGTGTCTTTAGATCTTTAGGGCATGTACAAAAGATGTAATTTCAAGGTCCTAGGTAGGGTAGCGTTGCTTGTGGTCTTTTAATTGTCGAGATACATAAGCTATGACTCTTCCATTCTGCATCAGGACATAGCCGAGTCCTAGTCTAGAAGCATCACAATAGACCATGAAGGCTTGCTGAATATCAGGCAATGCTAGCACAAGAGTGGTAGTAAGCTTCTTTTTCAAGGTCTAGAAGCTTTGCTCTCACTCTAGCGTCCACTCGAACTCATTGGTCTTCTTTAGTAGGTTGGCCATCGGCTTGGCTATCTTGGAGAAGTTCTCAATGAAGTGGTGATAGTATACGGCCAACCCAAGGAAACTCTAGATATCAGTCACATTGTAGGGTTGCTCCCATTCCTTCACAGCCTCTATCTTGGTAGGATCAATAGCTACTCCCTCAGCAGTGAGAATGTGACCTAGGAAGGCAACTTCTTCAAGCCAGAACTCACACTTACTGAACTTGGTGTACAACTGATTTTGCCTTAGCTTCTCTAGCACTACTCTCAAATGTTGCTTGTGTTCTTCTGCAGTGGCCTAATATACAAGAATGTCATCGATGAATACCACTACAAACTTGTCTAGCTCTTCCATGAGTACCTTGTTCATCATGTTCATGAAGTAGGCCAAGGAATTAGTGAGTCCAAAAGACACATCGGTGAACTCATACTACCCATACCTAGTGACAAAGGCTATCTTGGGAATGTCCTCAGTCCTAATCTTCATCTGATGACACCCGGATTGGAGATCAATCTTGGAAAAGAACTTGACATTCCTTAGCTGGTCTAGCAGGTCATCTATCCTTGGCAGTGGGTACTTATTCTTGACTGTCACAGGATCCAAGTTTCGGTAGTCAATGCACATCCTCATGGAACCATCCTTCTTCTTCACAAATAAAGTAGGGGAACCCTAGGGTGAAGCACTAGGCCTAATGTACCCCTTGTCAAACAACTCCTTGAGCTATTTCTTGAGCTCCTCTAGCTCATCAACTGACATGCAGTAGGGCCTCTTAGCAATAGGTCCCATACCAAGTAGAAGGTCAATCACAAACTCCACATCAGATCAGGTGGCATACCTGGCCGTTGTTTGGGAAACACATCAAGATACTCGCACACTACGGGTACCTCCTCAATTGACTTGGCCTCCAAGGCACAGAACATGGAAACCATCTTCTCGTGATTGGGCTCACATTGGATTACATGCCCACTCGGATGTGTTATCTCAACATATCTTGGTGAACAAGATATCACTCCCTTGTGTTGAGTCAGTCAATCCATCCTAGGTATGACATCCAATCCATCAAAGGGAAGCAAGGTGAGGTCGGCTAGAAAATGGTGACCCTCAATGGTGATACTCACTCCCTGACATCTCTTCATGCGTATGATGTGACCCAAGGGTGAACTAGTGTCTATAGGCTCCTTACGTGGAGTCACTAGTATGTTCTGCTCTTGTGCAAACTTGGTGGATATGTATGAACATGTAGCACTAGAATCGAACAGTACTAAAGCTATGGCTCCATGCACTAAAAACATACCATACACCACGCCGGGGGCATCCTGAGCGTCCTCCATAGTCAGGTGGGTGAGATGACCATGGACAGCTCCAGTAATGTTCTTGTGCGGTGTACCTAGAACAGGGGCTTGTCTCACTAGGGTCAGTGCAGGTGTAGCATTCTTCATGGGACAGTCAGCTACCTTATGGCCTAGCTTGCCATAGCCAAAGCAAGTGAAAGGCATGCTGCCTATAGAGGTGGGCGCAATGGTCTTCCATGTGCTAGGGCTCTAAGCAAGGTGGCTCTGAGCAAGGCAGTTGTAGATGGCGGTGTAGGTACCACCTCCATGGCCTAGAGCGGGTGTGGACCCCTGGACAACACAAGGGCGAGGCAGCGAGGGCACATGAGCATGTGGCCTCTGAGGTGCTATAGTGCGAGACATGCTCTTGGACCAGCGCTTCTTCTCCTTGTAGAGGGCATTGGCCTCTAGAAAATCTCTCTCCATCTCGAAGACCTTGTTGATCATTTCCCATAGGGTGTAGCAGGTATGACCCACGAGGGCCACCTTGATGTGGGTATTTAGACCCTTCTTGAAGAAGTACATCTTCTTCTCAGAGTCTATCTCACCGGGAGCATACCTCATCATGCGAGTGAAGCGATTGGTGTACTCTAGAATCTTCTAGGACCCTTGGGAAATGTTGCAGAACTCTTCCACCATGGCATCCATCATGCCCTTGGGTACATGATGTTCACAGAAGGCTTCAGTGAACTCCTCACATGAGATGTGCATGGGGTCTGCATGGGTGTGATAGTAGCTATCCCACCACACACTTGCGGCGCTAGTGAGCTAGTGGGCTGTGACTCCAACACACTCCTTGTCGGAGCAAGTGGTTAGTTCCAGCTTCTTCTCCATCTCACGCAGCTAGTCTTCGACGGTGATGGGGTCATCATTGGAGCTATCGAAGGTAGGGGGTCTCAGCTTAAGGAAACCCTCCAGCTTCCTCTAGAAGTCATTGGGTGGACCTCCATTGTGGCATAGTAGCCCCTCAGCTAGTGTCTCCATGAAACATGTCTGGCGGTCCATCACCTCTAATAGGAGTGGTGGGGCATCCTCACACCCAGGCGGAGCATTCTCTTCGCTGGGTTGGGCAGCACCTTGTGCCTCTTGGATAGGTAGGTCTCCAAGAGGCTACTCCTCCATGGGAGGTGCCTCCTCCTCAAGGTTGAAGGTGGCGTGGGTGGCAGCATGTCCTCCATGATGGCCATGGCCATGACCAAGGCCACGGGCAGCCAGGACGGGGGAAGGGGAGTGGAAGTTCAGACATTCAGAACAGTGACATGACATCTTGCTGCAAACATTAGGTCATAAGTTATTAAGTGGTTAGGTGATTTATTAACAATTTTAATTCTAGCCATACACTCAGACAATGAAGCAAGAACAACCATAAGAAGCATTAAGGTCCAAGCATTCATTACATCAGTTTATTACACGGTGATGTCTCCAGTAGCTACACGTAGGTAGGCTCCAAAAGAGGGACATTCTACTCTATTCTTGAAAGTGAGTCATGTCTCATAGCCACGCCAGGCTCATCATCAACACTACATCTACTACATTATTAGAGCATCTCTAGAAAGCTAACCCTGACTAGGTGGTGGGGAAGTGCTACCATCCATCTCCCAAAGCTCTGCATCGGTATGGTGCATCCTCTAGATGTACGCCAAGGCCTCCAACTGCTCGGTGTCTAGGTTCTTGGGGTAGGTCTCCAATGAGTAAGCCTTCAGGTTGAGCTTGGTGGGCTCAACACAGAAAGACTCCTTGTGCATCCTCTTACGTGATTTAGGTGGTAGGATCCTCTGCACCTCCTTGAACTCCTTGACATGCCTGATATCAGAGTATATCCATGCCTGGCTTATCCTATCTGCCTTGTCCTTTTGATACTCTGTGTACTTCATGTACTCGATGAGGTGACGCTGGTTGTGGATAGCGTTGACACTCATCTATACTAGGTCCTTCTCCAACATTGCAATGGCTCTCCAGCATCATCTTCCTAAAGCCATACCTCTTCTCCTTCTCGATGTGACTCCTCAAGGGCACCTTCTTGCGCTCGAGGGCATCCTCAAGCTCATACACCTTGTAGTCTAGATAGTCATTGCGGAGCCCAAAGTCTCCAGCCTTGTCTCTCAGATCTACAATGTCCACCTTAAGCTTGCTCTCACGCGCCTTGTA
Source organism: Miscanthus floridulus (assembly GCF_019320115.1). NCBI lineage: Eukaryota > Viridiplantae > Streptophyta > Magnoliopsida > Poales > Poaceae > Miscanthus > Miscanthus floridulus. Next base: position 76,520,607 of record NC_089584.1, on the reverse strand, counting down.
GTAGGCCTCCATATGGTCATAGCCCTAACACCCCACACGAATGGTCTCCTTGAGCACCTCCTTGTTCTTCTCTTCCTCTGAGAAGGCCTCTTCAGCTTGCAACAACATGTCCTAGTACCGATAGTTCCGCGACTTGACCTCCATGATGTACCTATCCTAGTAGAGGATATACTGTCTGGACACATGAAGTCAAGGGCCCTCCTTGGCATAGACAGTCTGCTCTGTGGCCATCACCTGCCTCCTAGTACTCTGGGTGAGGTCTAGGGCTCAGGGAAGCAAGCGATATAGTCCTCTCTTGAGGTGCTTGTGGGCGTCACGTATCACTCGGCGAAGGGCTGAACATGAAACAAACTAGACACAAACCTTGATAGAGGTCTCCACCTTGAGCTCCTAGAAAGCGTGCAGCTCTAGCAGAGTCTCACTCATGGGAACCCTGAGGTGAATGACAATGCGGCCCTATAGTCCATTAGGTCCTGGCTCTCCATGATAGACATACTCGATCTTCTTAGTGGGAACACCAAGCTCCTCAAGGATGTCATAGAGTATCTAAGTGAAACCTCTATAGCTCAAACTGTCGATGAGAGGCTCAACTACGGGTGCCATCTACAAATCGGTCCATAAAATAGGATCAGTAGATTGGAAAAGAGGTAAGCCATGTGTCATGGGGTCGAAACCATGGCAAGCATGTTGTTTGAGTCGATGTTAGAGTATGGGGTCTTCGGTGGCTCGGGTGGACTCAGGAACACAAGAATAACATAGAGAAGATGCAACGGTTTATCTTGGTTTGGGCTAATTCGGTCCCTACATCCAATAGATGATGATCCTTATCCTCAAGAGCACCCAAAATCTAGGAGGTTACAACAGAGTGTAAAGGAAGAAAGTTTGGTAGGGGGTTAGCTCGATGCTAATCCTAAGGTTGCCTTGCCACTGATAGAGTCTCCCCCTCATTAGAGAGGAAGAAGACAACAGGATGCAGTGGAGGAGGGGCCCTTGGTGCCCCTCTCTGGGCTGCCTCGCTCTTAGAGCAGAGTAGAGGCAGATCAAATGGAATGGAGTGTCTGGTGATCGAATCGGGATCTTCCCCCTCTAGGTCCGACCTTATCCCTTATATAATGAGATAGGTTGGGTACAAGGTAGTTTGGGGGTTCTAGTCTATGGTCTACATGTGCTGGAGTCTAGGAGGGGCTTACAGCGGTGCATCGTGGACCGTTGAGGTGTCTTGGAGCTAAAGAAGCCTAGGCATCGTTCGGTTGCTCTGTTCTGACACTCTGCATGTTAGAGGGTGTTGGCTTGGACTGACATCCCCTAGGTGAGACCTTCTAGAGTCTTCTTGGTGGCGAAAGGGGTTGGCTCCAGGGGCTAACGTGCAGGCCTAGAAGCCCTCGAGCCCCCAGAGGCCACGAGAAGCTTTGTCTTGTTGTGTCATGCCCCGGACATGACCGTATTGGAGGAGGAGTTGGCAGGGGCATGCCTAGGGATCCCCAAGCATCGTAGCCTAGGGCTCGTCTTCTTGTGCCCGGGTCTTGGCTGTCATCATTAGTTGGGCAGGAGCCAAGGACCGGGCTTGGTCATGTCATAGATTGGGAGCCTAAGGCTTAGGAAGCCCTAAGCCCTAGGTGGAAGCTACGATCAAGTTAGGATTGGCTGGGCCTCCTTGCTAGAGGGTGCACATGAGCATGCCCGATGGGCATAGCCCCTGAGACACCAGGCGATCCTGAAGGGGTCGGTCAGAGGGTCATCTTCATTTAGGAACCATTGGACCCAAGGCTTAACATACCTATATGTTAGGATCTCGTTAGGAGCCCCCAAGCCCTTCGTGGCCTCACCTAGCATGATGGTGATGAAGGGCTGAATTCGATCTTTGGGTGACTGAACCCTCCTTGGTGAGGACAGCTTCCGCTGGCAAGAGTGTTGTGCCCTACTTGGGGCCTTCTTCTCTAGTGTGATTGTCGATAGAATATCATCGGCAGTCCTCCGAGGGGTATCTGACGAAGGTAGATTGATCGACAGAGGAGCGCGAGATAAAGAACAAGAAGGCAATAGAGACACATGAGTTAGACAGGTTTAGGCCGTCAGTATGATATAATACCCTACTCCTATGGTCTGTTGGTTTGTTTTAGCTATCGTATGATATGCCGTGATTTTAGAGGGGGTCCCGGCCTGCCTTATATAGTCCAGGAGGTAGGGTTACAAGTCGGTTAGATCTGAGAGATAATCAGAAAGTAATAACTGATTATAGGAATCTTGGGATCATACATATCCTAACAGATCTCGTAGTATCTTCAGGATATCTTCCCGATGTCTTGCGGAAGGCGCCGAGCAGAGTCGTGCCTCACAAGGCTTCTTCTTGTGGGCTAGGCCACCCCTAGGGGCGTAGCCCATGTGGTCTACCATGGGTATCCGGGGTTGTACAACCCACAGCTAGTCCCCGAGCGCCTTGTACCCGTTGTGCAATGTTGTCTTGAGCTTGTCCGAGTAGGGGCGAATAACGCCGAGCAGTCAAGCTCATGGTTCCACCACCATGCTGAACTATCGAGCTGCATGAACCATCGCCTAGCAGTGTGAACCATTGTCGAGCAGCATAACTTGTCGCCGAGTAGCGTGACCTATCGCCGAGCACCGTGAACCATTGCTGACCAGAGTGACCCAAGTATAGCTTGCCATAAGGGTGTAAGTAGCTCAAGTTTAGAAATGAAAATTTCTCCGCAGTGGACCAAGTGTGCCCACTTAGAGTCCGAACAAAGTTGTAGGAATCAATCCTCCTCTGTAGGCACGTAATCTTCTAGAAAAAAATCTCGCACATTCACCATGAGGTGAAGTGTGTCCACTTAGTCCCCGAGCCTGATAGCAGATGATGTAATCATGTGGTGCTAGGGTCAGAAACTTGAAGAATAGTAGAAACTAGCCGAGCAGGCAGCCAGTCCCTGGGCATGGCCTAAAAAGAAAACAAAGCATATTCACCACAAGGTGAAGTGTGCCCACTTAGTCCCCGAGCCTAACAGTAGATGATGTAATCATGTGGTGCTAGGGTCAAAAACTTGAAGAATAGTAGAAAACCAGCAGAGCAGGCAGCCAGTCCCCGGGTGTGGCCTAAAAGGAAAACAAAGCACATTCACCGCAAGGTGAAGTGTGCCCACTTAGTCCTCGAGCCTGACAGTAGGTGACGCAGTCATGTGGTGCCAGGGTCAGAAACAGAAAGTCAATCACATCCCAACGGAGCAGACCGCTAGTCCCCAAGCTACAGGTGGAGTTATCGGAGAAATCAAATCTTGGAGAAAAAATCGGAGTAACGGCTGTACAGTGTCAGTTACTTAGCCTTAATAAATGGCGGAGTAGTCGGCGATATTTCGGTGAGGAGCAACTACCAGTAGCAACAAACGAGCGACATGGGCTGAGGTTGCGTGAAAATCCTGGTAATGGCCCATTAAGCCGCATCGGAGAATTCAGAGCGGCGCAGATCGCGAGAACGGTTTCCCAAAAACCCTTGAGTCGAAAAAGTGGGGAAAGTGCTTTATAACAGTACCATCGCCCCCCATTCTTCCACCCTTGCCACTTTGCCATTTCATCTTCCACCTCATCCACCACACATCTAGATTCACAGCCACACACGTTGCCGACGCCAGACCACATCTAGATCTGAGTGATGGCACCGAAGAGGAGAGCCGTGAACCCAAAGAAAACAAGCCCAAAGAAGGTAGGAAGCGGAGCCAGTCACAACGAAGAGTGGATGCTATCGCGCACTAGAGAAGCGAAGCTCGAAAGAATGGTGATGGTGGGCTTGCTTCCTGACAGCGTCACCGTCGGATGGCGGCTAGCCAGTGGTGAGCCCTTTCCAATGCCTAACACTGATGAAGTTGTAGTCTTTGAAGATTATTTCTGGCATGGATTGGGGTTCCCTATTCATCCTTTTCTACGAGATCAATTGGTATTTTGGTCGATTAGTCTGTGCAATCTCCACCCCAACACTATACTGCACATCTCGATCTTTATTCACTTTTGTGAGGTGTTTCTTGGGATTCTGCCACACTTCAACCTCTTTAGACACTTGTTTTGGTTAAAGAAGAAAGGCTACGGTGGCTCCAAGGTGGTCGGTGGCGTATATCTTTAGCTCTGGGGTAGAATGGCCAGCGATTATATCAGTGTACCACTAAACACTACCCTGAAAGGGTGGAATTCTAGGTGGTTCTACATGAAATAGAACCACCCGGCCATCCGCTGTGATGTCCACCATATCCCAAAGAACCAAAGAAGCTTGTCAGAGAGACCAAGAAGTATCAACATGGAGCAAGTGAAGGAGCTCCTTGACTTGATTCAAGGTGTGGAGTTGAGCGGTGAACTTGTGGCAGCAAGCTTCATAGTACACCGTGTCCAGCCTTGCAAGGAGAGGGCCTACCCTGCTTTTGACTACAAGGGCGACGATGACGGAACCTGGGAGAGACCTGAATGGCTATCAAGGAAAGAAATAATAAGCCATGCCACAGAACTATTCACCTCCAGCGCCTCATTTAGCTAGCCGAAAGAAACAAAGGCCTTCAACTGTATGAACCCGCCTCCTCAGGTAATCATCTTAACTTGCATTGTTCAAATGTCGATTGCCGAGCAGGGAACTGACTTACTTATGTAAAGATCCATTCGCAGGACAGGGCATTATATTTTTCTGACATGCCGAGAGCTGAATGGCCGCCGGCGGTGGACGTCCGACCAACAGAATACCCTAAAGAAAGTTCCATCGGTATCTCATCAGAATCTAGAGATTCGGATGTTGATCACACGACATGTCCCCCCCCCCCGTTATCGGAGAAATCCCAGGGGAAACAGGCAGCGGCAGACGAGCCGGCCCAGAAGAAGAGGAAAATGGTGACTGTAGCTCCCCGCAAACCAGGCGGTATATCACTGGGTGGCGACCAGACCACTCGTCCATGGATTACCACGGTGATTGAGTGGTCTGATGATGATGAAGATACAGTTCCCCCTCCCCCGAGCGTGCAAACAACTTCACACAGTACATGCGTGGAGGAGCAACCAAGGGGAAGCGTTAAAGTCCCTGAGCAGCAGACAACAAAAATCCCCACATAGCAAGCGACGGGAGTCCCCGAGCAATAGGCGGAGGTAAACCCAGTGTTACAGGTGGAGGAAACACTAGAACAACAGGCGGAGCAGAGGCCAACTATAGAGGAGGATAGACCTCCACCCAAGAGCATGGGGGTTGACCCCACAGCCGCACCTGGGGGCTCGAATAGGCCTCACCGATTCAAAAAAAGTACGCTGGCAGACCAAACGGTAAGTATCCTCGCGTTGGTGTTGTTTTGCTATTTGATCGTAGCTTTTTGGGTGATTGACCAAATGTTCTGATGCAGCACAAGGCACATGGAGGATCCGAAATCACCCACCCAGACTGATGAGTAGCCTCGAGCTGATCCCGAGGTAGAGGTAACACCTGCCACCCCTGTGTCAAGGTCCCCCAGTGCTTGGTAGCCGACGGAAAAATCAGCAACCACTGCGGGTGGAGCTAGACACAGCGAGGGGCCAGCATTAGCAGAAGCTGGCTCGGCGACAATGCTCGAAACAACGTCGGGTAGCGCCGGACCCTTGGGAGCTGAAACTAGAGTTGCCAGCAAAGCAACAGAGTCTGGGTTGGTGAGACCAGGGGTGCCTGAGGAGCTAATGGTGCCCCCTAAGGGGTCACAGGTCATGCTCGGACCCACTGTCCGGCCACAGAGCCCCCCTGCGGTGACCCCTACTGCTGTGGAAGAGGAGGATGAGGTGGAGGAGATCATTCATGATGAGCCTCAAACCCAATTCGTCCAAATCTTCACAAGTGCGGTGACGAAGTGGTAGTTATTGAGGAAGAGGACACCCCTAGAGAAATGAGGAGGCTAAAATCCACCCTCGGCGGAGTAGTAAAATAAATCGAGGTTAATACTGAATCCCAAGTATTCTTCATTGACATTGGTGGTGTCCTTCTATCATTGTCATTGTGCATTTCTAGGGGATAACTCAAACTACCGAGCACCGTTACCAGCTGATTAAGAGGATGGAGCCCCTCACCAAGGAGAACAAAAAACTCAAAGAGGCGATGAACCATTTGGAGAAAAACATTCAAAGGGCCCAGTGCGAGCGAGACCTTGTAGAGTCCAATGCGCGGGACGTAGAATACCAGAAGGGAGTCCTGTCTGAGCACCTGGCGACTGCGAAAGAACAACTATGGAGCAAGTCTGAGCAGCTAACCACTGCCTCTACACAACTTAAAGATGCTTCCGAGCAGTTGGAAAAGCTATAGAAAATCTCTGAGGAGAAGAAAGGTACGTATGATCCACAAAAATGCCTCACATAGTTGGATATGATTACTTTTGGTGATGAATGATGTACTTGTTGAACAAGAAGTGGAGCTTAGTCAACTGCGCCAGGCCATCGAGCAAGTCCGGGAGGAGAAAGCGAAGGAGACAGGGCGAGCGAACAAACTGACCGAGGAGCTGAACGATGAGTACCCCCTGGTCGGGTTTTCTACTGAAGTAATTGTCTTGCCTGATGGAACTTCAAAATGCATGCAGACTACCCTCGGAGGGTCAAGGCACAATTCGATGTGCTGGAGCAAGATGCCCGAACCCAGAGGAACAAATTTGATGTCGTAGTTGCTGGAATCAAACCAGTGCTCGACTGCATCGAACCAGAAACTGCTCCTTAGCCCGACGGCAGGCCATCGCGCCTAGATATCATCATCGAAAGATGCAAGATGGTGTGGGAAAGCTTTAAGAGCTTCAACCACGATGCCGTTGTTTTCGCCGCTACCCGCACCCTTGCTATTGTTCGATCCCACTATCCAGCCACTGACCTAGAGGTGATAGGGGGCGGGTATGCTGAGGGGCTGAGCAAAGTGGAGACCCAGCGGCTTGCGGATGAGGTGGAAGACGTGATGAAAAAGTTGGTCAGCGATATATACCTGTTCGGAGAGACTAACGGTAGTGGCAAAGCACAATGATCTCCTTGGTGGACATCATCTATAATTTCTGGACAGTATAGTTAGAATGCGTGAAAGCATGGAAAATACTTATACAGATGATAACTGTTATGAAGTGCATGCATATGCGGTCAGAAAGAATTTTGGCGAAAAAATCTTCGTAATTACAACCATAAAGTATTTATATGGAGTATAAGTAGAGTCCGAGCAGTTAGTTCGCTACCGACCCCCATGGCCTCAGCTAGTCCATAGTCCATGACATCGAGCGTGGAGCCCGTGCACGTGTAGGAAGAAGAGGCGTGACCAAGGAATCGCAGCCGACCACCCATAACATAGAGCGCGGAGCCTATAGCATGCGTAGGGAGAGATCAGAGACTGGGTCTTCTCCATAGAGAGGAAAAAGCGGAATGTGTGCTGCTCGGCGGTTTATCAAAATAACTGGGAGATATAGACCGTATAAGAGTAGTGCGAGCAGCTAGTTCTGTGCTGAGCATTCGGCCTTAGCTAGCCCGTAGTCCATAACGTGGGGCGTGGACCCTGTAGATGTGTAGGATAAATAGGCGTGACCAAGGAACCACAGCCGACCAGCCATAACGCAGAGCGCGGAGCCTGTAGCACATTTAAGGAGAGATCGGAGACTGGGTCTTCTCCGAAGAGAATAGAAAAGAAAGTAAGTTGATCGCTGATCGGCGAAAGGTCTTGGAGATTTGGGACAAAGTGTTTGGCGACTTTGGAACAAAAATGTGGCAAAATATGTTTGAAGTTTGTGGAAAACATATTCAGCAACTTGGAGAAAACTTATTTGGCAGAATCGTTTGGTGATTTGGAGAAATCATGTTCGGCGATTTGGAGAAATCGTTCGGCGATTTGGAGAAATCATGTTCGGCAATTTGGAGAAATCATTCGGTGATTTGGAGAAATTGTGTTGGGTGATTTGGAGAAACGTGGTCGGTGCAGTTATGGCGAGTACGTATTGGAGTTTGTCATGAAATAGCATAGAGTTCGGGGACCACAAAAGGATGTTAAACCACAAAAGAGACAAAACGGTGACAAGTTATGGACCAAAAACTTATCTGAATATAAAATTGTAAAGTACATATCTGTAGTGTTTCAAGGATAGAAACATATAAGGTGTTCGATGTGCCATGAGTTGGGAACATCGACTCCTTCTGAGTCACATAGGCGATAAGAACCTGGTCGAGTAACCTCTTTGACGACATAAGGCCCTTCCCAAGGGGAAGAGAGCTTGTGCAAACCTTTAGTCTTTTGTTTCCTATGGAGAACAAGATCACCGATAGCAAATGAACGCCCTTTGATGTTTTAGTTGTAGTACCTCCACAAGCCTTCCAGATATTTAGCTATACGGACACAGGTGATTAGGCGCTCTTCTTCGGCTCTCTCGACGTCCTCAGACCGAATAGCCTCGGCCTGCTCTTCATCATAGTTTTCCACTCTAGGTGCTCGTCATCATTAAGTACTTCACTGATAAAGTAGACCGGACGTTGCACCTTGTAAGCATGCCTAGCTTCCTCGCGTTCGACGACAATAGCTGTGCTCACGATGCGAGAAGTGGCGGTAATGTATATTAGTAGAGTCTCATTTGGCCTTGGCGCTATCATGATCGACGGCTTTGTTAAGAACAACTTGAGCTACTCGAAAGCTGAGTCTGCCTCCTCTGACTAGGTAAAGCCCTCGGAGGCCTTGAGGAGCTTGAAGAAAGGTAGCCCTTTTTCACCGAGGCGTGATATGAAGCGGCTTAAAGCAGCCATGTAACCTGTAAGCTTCTGTATATCTTTGACACATGTTGGCCATTTCATATTGGTGATGGCGGAGACCTTGTCAGGATTAGGCTCGATGCCTCGAGCGCTGACGATGTAGCCCAGCAGTATACCGGATGGAACTCCAAAGATGCACTTTGAAGGGTTAGGCTTCCATCGGTACTTGTTCAGGTTGGTGAAGGTTTCTTCGAGGTCAGCGATAAGGTTGTCGGTTGTCTTGGTCTTGACGACCACATCATCGATGTAGGCTTCGATGTTGTGGCCGATCTATTGGTCGAGGCACATCTGAATGGCCCTTTGATAGGTAGCCCCGGTGTTCTTGAGTCCGAAGGACATAGTTTTGTAGCAGTATGCACCAAAAGGTGTAATGAACGACGTCTTTATCTGGTCTTCTTCTTTGAGGGAGATCTGATGATAGTCGAAGTAATAGTCAAGGAAGGATAGTAGTTCATAGCCGGCAGTAGAGTCTACAACCTCGTCTATCCGAGGCAAGCTGAAGGGGTCTTTAGGGCAGTGTTTGTTAAGATCAGTATAATCAACGCACATTCTCCATTCTTTATTCTTTTTTCGAATGAGAATAGGGTTTGCTAACCAATTTGGATGATACACTTCTTTTATAAACCCGGCAGCTAAGAGCCATTTTATTTCTACCCTAATAGCCTCCTTCTTGTCTGGCGCAAATTGGTGGAGTTTCTACTTGATCGGTTTGGCGGTCGGTGAGACATTCAAGGAGTGCTCGATCTTCTCTCGTGGTACCCCCAGCATGTCTGCAGGTTTCCAAACAAACACATCTACATTGGCACATAGGAAGGAGATGAGTGTGCCTTCCTATTTGGGGTCAAGGTGAGCCCCAATCTTCACAATCTTGGAGGCGTCATCGAGGCCGAGGCTGACCTCCTTGATTTCCTTGGACTTGGCAGAGGCGTGGGGAAGCTCTAGCTCCAGAATCTCCATGTCATCGGTGGGTGCTGTCTTGGCTTCGGGGACAACGCTAGCCATCTGGATGGAGAGGTCGGTGGCTTCAGTGAGAGCGAGACTCTCTGTCTCGTAGGCGTAGGCAACGGAGAGGTTGGCCCGTAGAGCCAGGACTCCTATAGGCGAAGGCATCTTCAACACCAGATACGCATAGTGTGGTACGGCCATGAATTTGGCTAGAGCTAGCCGGCCAAGTATGGCGTGGTAGGTGGTGTCGAAGTCAGTGACGTAGAAGTTGATATGCTTGACGCGGTAGTTGCTTGCCATGCCGAACTATACTAGTAGGGTGATCTCTCCAAGTGGTCTGGATGCCCTTCCAGGTACCACACCCTAGAAGGAGGAGTCCGAGGGTGTGAGATCTGATATCGCGAGGCCCAACTCCCTTAGGGCCCCGATGAAGAGTAGGTTCAAAGCACTACCACCGTCAACAAGGACTTTTCTGAAGAGCACCTTCTGGACGGTTGCATCGAGGATGAGGGGGAAATGCCTTGTATAGGGTATGTCTACCCACTGGTTGGCCCTACTGAAGGTGATGGGGACCTTAGACCATGGGCAATAGCTGGGGTCAGTGGTAGTTTCTTCTAAAGCGATGGCGAGCACTCGTCGGGCAGCGAGCTTCCGTTCCCTTTGACTCTTAGTGGAGGCGAGACCCCAAAGATGGTGGTGACCACCTTATTGTGGTCCTAAAAGGCGTTGTTGTTGTTCCCAAGCGGTCGGCGACCTCCAGCTCCATCGTTGGCGTCGTCATCGAGCCTCTTGTCTAGGAACTCCCTGGCTAGACCAATGCAGTCCTTCATCTTGTGTTTGGCATTCTTGTGAAGAGGGCACAGGCCGTCAAGGATCTTTTGGTACTATTCATCATAGTTACGCTTGGCGTGAGGTTGACTAATGGCGGCAAAGGTGTGTTCTGGCTGACGGCAGTGATTTGGGCTAGGCATGTGTCCTCCTATTTGATCACGACCGCTATCGTGATGATAGCTACGGTCGTCGGGGCGGTGGTCGCTGTGACGTCGATCATTGGGGCGATCGTCGTAGCGGTGAGGTGGTCGCTGAGTGCCTGCATCCTTGTTGAAGCGCACCTCAGCTTCCTCGGCATTAGCGTACTGGTTGGCAATAGTTATCATTTCACCGATACCAGTCGGTGGCTTACAGTTGAATTTGAAGCGAAGCTCGCGATGGTGGAGTCCTCGGATAAAGGCAGTGATGACTTTAGCTTCCGTGATGTTGGGGATAGAGTTCCTCATCTCAGAGAAATGCCAGATGTAGCTACGGAGGAGCTTGGATGGCTTCTGGTTGATGCGGCTGAGATCATGCTTTGTGCCGGGTCGAGTACACGTGGCCATATAGTTGTCAGTGAAGACTTTCTTCAACTCTTCCCATGAGCCAATGGAGTTTGGCGCAAGGCTGGTGAACCAGCTCATGGCGGGTGGTGTGAGCATGATGGGGAGATAATTTACCATGACGCTGGTGTCTCCTCCCACGACGCGGATGGTAGTGGTGTAAGCCTACAGTCACTGAGTTGGGTTCATTCTTCCTTCGTAGGGCTCGACCCTGGTGATCTTAAAACCACAGGGCCATCGAAGCGTTCGGAGTGCCCTTGTGAAAGCCAGAGGCCCCTCAAGGTTGTCGACACCATAGTCTGTGGCATTGTGGTCAGGGATAGGCTCGAGGGCTGAGTCCGGGTTGCCGTACTCCTTTTCGTAATCCTGGCGGCGATGCACTTCATCTTCATGGCAACCAAAGCGACGTTGCTCGATACACCGCCGCACATCTCGGAGGTTGCTAAGATGTACTCTAGCATCCTATTCGACCTCCTGGTCGTGTTGGCGATGGTGTTTGGCACGATGCCCCCTGGGTCCCCCCTAGAGAGGTAGCGACTGGTCGGCAAAACGGCTTTGACTGGGGTGGCGATTGGACCTCGGCGCAGCTGATCAGTGAATCATGCTCGTAGAGCACAAAGGTCTCTGATCCTTGCAGATCTCATTGACCTAACAGTGAGCCGCTTTAAGCATGGTGGCGATCTTGGCAAGCTTAGGCGTTTGAGGGAAATGAGCGAGCTCATTGGCGGCTACTACCAAATTGGCTCTTGGAGTCTTGAAGACGTCGTGGCCGTCGACGCGGAGAAATTCTTCATCGAGGTCATGGTGGAGCGGGAGCGGTCTTCCTTGAGAGTCAAGCCGATTATTCTGAGCAGCCTCGGCCCTTGCGATGGCTGCCTCATTTTCTCGCCGCTGCACGCGGTTGACATTCTGGTTCTCCTGAGCAAAGCGCTCCTCCTCGGTTTCACCGTTCCGGAGAGGGCTGTCGATGCTAACATTGAAGATCACACCACCCCAGAAGGGTGGAAGGAGAAATTGATCGGAGAAGGTTTCGGTGAGGGTCTCTGTAGAGCCCTGAGACTCAGAGCCTAGAGCTTCTTCCGGGATGGTCTGGAGGTGCGCCCTGGGGCACCGGCCTAAGTCTAGCGTGTTGACGGCTGGCGGAAGCTAGATGGCAACCTGGTCGGCGAGTTTGCCCCTTAGGGATTAAGTATAAACACCTATACCTATGTTTGGTGATGGAATTAAGTATAAATACAGGTTATGTTGATGGTTTATAATTGTTGATAGTGACCATAAACAAGCTCCCCCAAGCTTAACCTTTGCCAGTCCCTGAGCAAAGCTAAACTTAGCAATGGATCAAGAGTTGCTACAATGTTTTCATGCCTCAAAAGTACACATGCGTTCAATCAAAAATTCTCCTCTGGATTAGAATAAACTGATCTAACTTTCAAACTTACCCATATTACCTTCAACTATGGGGCTTCTTAGCCTTCACTTGGGTCTTGAGCAATTGAAAGACAGAACGATCAAGTCAAGTACTATGTCTCAAGTTCTTTGTTTAACCATCATTCTAGAGTTTTTATCAGTTTTCAAAATAAAACTCAAAGATTCCATTGTATGACACTCTCAAATCTCTCAATATATGTGGTATTTGTGGATCCTCACCAAGGACATGAAGATGTTATGCCTTTTTCTCTTCCTACCACTAAGGCTTATGTGGAATTCATAGGTAGGGAGAAAGCTAGAGCATACATGTAAATGCATATATTGTAAAGTCAAACCTCAGATCCAAAAAGAGTTGAGTCATACAATCAAATCAAGATGTGCATGTGTGTGGATATATGGTGGATATATATATATGGTGGCTAACCTAATTCTACTATGCTCCTTAAAAACTTATCTCTCTTTTGAAACTTAGAAACATTTGCTAGAGAATAGGGGCTATCTTATTCATCTTTTCTTTTTTTTAGGCAGGCATCTGAGTACCCATTGTTTTAAATATCTCGAACACTTTTGTGTCCATTTTTTCTCATCATCATTTTTCTTCTTCTTCTTTTATGAATAACTTTTGCATAGCCCCATGTCTCTTTTCAACAAAACTTTGAGATATAGCAACAAGAACTTGGAGCATTTATTTGGTGGATCGAAAACCTATTAAGCATGTTTTTGTGTTCACCCCTAGTGTAGGAGTAAAACATTTTTTATGGATCTAAATGAAAAGCATGTTTTTGTGCCTACCCCTAGTGTAGGAGTAGGGCATATATGTAGGTGGTGTCTATGTGATCTAGATTTTAAGAGCATGGCAAATCTCTCACAAGGGTCAACAAAGCTTGACAAAACTCAATGCAAAAGCAAGCAGCATATATGCGGAAGTTTTCCTAGCCGAAATAATATGTATGGCTCTGGTGGGAATTCAAGCTTTATCATACATGAACTCATCATATAGTATTTTAGTGTTTTTTCAAAAGGTAAATCTTTAGAATTTTGGTGTCACTTGGAACAAGATAAACAGTAGCTCAGACCTTCTCATATCATATCCGCCAATTACCTAGACTTAAATCAAGCATATGCTACCCACGAGTTTCAAGTTCAGAGTAAATCCTTATATCAAAACAATCTTATCTAAAACTCAGGAGAGTTCAAGGCTGAAAATTAGGAACTTAAAGGAATTACAACAGAGCAACTATTTATCATTTCCATTCAAGAGATTATTCTAAATCCTCTTTATTTTATTCAGCTCTTAAAAACAAATTAAAGCAAACTAGACACACCTTTTATTTTGCTTTTAATTTTACTAGATCACACATTATTACTATAACTATATATATATTTATTATAAAGACATCTTTTTTATTTTGTTTTTAGTTATTCATCTTTTTACTATTTAAAAGAAACTAAAATTAAAACAAAAGGGAAAGAATACTTACCTAGATACACAGGAGTGCTTCTCCCCCAAGCTAGCTCTTTTGGTGAGGGTTCGATGTTGTAAGTCTTTTGAACCAGACTTCTCCTTATGAAGTTCATTGATCGAGTACCTCAGGTTGCTCTAAAGATGAGGATTCTTGTGATGATGCCTCTAATGGTGATGTCACCTTCTTCTGCCAAACCCGCCTTGGTTTTTAGTTTGATTTTGGGTTGACAGGTTCAACGCTTCCACTTGTAGAAATTGGAGAATCAATGACTCTCCCACACTTTGCTTGAAGTGTGTCCTACTCATAAAGACAAGGTAGAGATCAAGTGCATGGGCTCTGCTAGTGGGAAAACACAAATAGAACCAAAACTTTCCTTATTCTTCTCTAACCTTAGGCACATTGAATAAGATGAAGTTGATGTTATGTGTTGTGTTCATTTATATCATGGGTGAAAGGATTAGAAGATTGTGCATGAATGTAGCATTTAAGTATATTTGACTAAAAGGGTTAAATTGCGTAACACATGGAAGGATTGTCTATCTGTGCATAATATATCACTCTTTACATGATTATGACTATCATCTTCTAGAGATAATGTGTGCACTTCTAAGCATATTTGGTTAAGACAATGAGCTCAAGAAAGTGGTGCTAGGAATAAGTTTAAAGAACTAAACATGTTGAGTTAATCAGATTGGATTAAGTGAAATTATAACTCAAACATGTTTGTTTCATATTTATATTATGTGTGTACCAGAATCAGGGAAAAACTTTTTAAATAATGACCATTTACCTTAGGATGTTACCTTTGTCATTGGAGCATGATAACACCATGTTACGAAGGGTAGATGACTCGTGATGGTCATTCCTATTTGCTTGAAGTTTTCCTTGTTTGGCTAGCCTCACAGTACGAGTTGTTCATGAGCTTCTTATCTCCTAGATTGCACCCTTTCTTTCTCATCTTTTGTTATGCCATCTTTCTACTCTTCGATCTTTTGACACCTTGTTAGACCTTCCGCCTCACTCACTGTTTTATGGCTGCAAAGGATTAATGGACAACACATACCCGAAGGAAAATACAATTTTGAAACATGGGTTGTTTGTCTAAATAAAATTTTGTAATTTCCCTCTATGCTAATGAGAAGATAGTGTTAGAATTATTTTAGCATAGTTTTTGTTTATCATGTTCTATACAAGCATGGTTTCAAGGCAAAGGTAACTTGTAGCTAAAGACAAAGTGAATGATCTTTGATACTTATAGTTCTTTCATCCATGATGAATGAGCTGTGTCTTCTTTGTGCCATGTATTTTTAGTTCAATAACCAAACTGGATTCCATGTCTAATTTGATTAAGGAAGGCATTTTAACCTAAGCACCTCGCTTAATTTAGAAAACCTTTGGAAGTATGTCGAGTACTTCCAAACCAAAACTTATTATGGTAGACAAAGGTAACATGAAAGCACTATTGAGATTTACTCAAACAGAGATGAAAGAACACGATTATTATTTAGCAAATTGAGCATGTCTTAAAGGTAGAGACAACCAAAACAATTTAGCAACATGACAAGAGATGTTTTTAGAGAAGTCTATCCCCCAGCTTGAATTTTGCAGAAAAAATCAAGTTTGGATGGATGTGATTCAATGTTGCATGATGATTGGTTGGATATACCTGGCGTTGTCATCCCTCATTCTTTTTGCTTCAAACCTGGAATGGTTAGTGATAAAATACCCAAAGGAATATTTTCACAATTATATTTCTATCCTCATTTCACAAAGGCATCACAGCAAAAAGATAAAAGCTCATGTTATCTCCTGAAAGTACTTATTTTAGGACAGAAGCTCATCCTTGGGAAACCTTTGAATTGTGTTTCAAGTTGGTGAAGTGGTTTCCCCTCCAATACCAACCTCTAGGGTACCTATCTCAAGATTCACACAATGAGATCTACAATATTTATGATAAACATATGCATCTACAACCACCCTTTCAAAGTTTTTATGAGCAGGAAGTATGAGGGGGTTGAAGATCTCGTGTGTAGCAATGTTGGAGAAACTAATTGATTCAGGAAATTTCTCATACGAGTATGGATTTGATAAGGTGTTTATGAAGTAGCTTCCATGCTTGTTGATGTAATCTTCCCTTTCAAGCTCCAAGGGTGATTCTTCATGGATGTCCAATATTTTCCTTGGATTGGTGACTCTCAGGTTGATCTTGATTAAGGCCTCCTCCAAACTTGGGTGAGTCATGTTTATTAAAGAGATTGATTTAAGCTCACCGTTTGGATCTAAGCCAAGTTTGAATTCTACCCATAAGGCTTCGTCCTTGTCCATCCATTCTCTAGCATCGACATATGAGTTCTTAATACATTCTAGCCATTGCCGTTGCTCTTCTTGGTCATCCTTCTGGCCTTTATGACTCCTATGCTTTGGGTGTCTTAGTGGATTTCTAGGATCATCATGAGACTTAGAAGAAATAGCGTAAGAGGGATCATCGGGGTCAAGGATGGGTTTAAAGATGGGTTCAGATGAAACATCTAATGTGGGCATAGAAGGGGAGAAGATAGGATTGGCTAAATGACTCAGCTCTCCTTCTATAGCATCACTTGACATGTCACCCTTGAGTTCTTCCCAATGTCCTACATGGGAATAAGGACGCTTCCTAAGATATCTCTTCTTGAGAGGATTTGAATTATATTTGCTCGAAGGTCTCTTATGAGGCTGGGAGTTTAAGCTTTTCCCAAAATCAGCATAAAAAATATCATCCTTAATTTTATCAGGGCTTTCCAAAGGTGGAATTTCTTTTTCCTTTGGATGATTTTGGGTATTGATGGTTCGGGATTGATAACTGAATCTTGGGATTGGAGTGGTTCTGATTTGGCTATCAAAACTTCTTCCTGGTTAGGATATGATTCCTTCTCTTCCTCAAGGAGTTCATCATGAATGCTAGTGCAGGGAGTGATTCCAATAATTCTATTAAGCATAGACCTTACTTTACTAGTAGACAAATGAAGAAAAGCTCCTCTAGAGGCTAAATCAAGGGATTGCGTATAATTCTTGCTAAGACCCATATAAAAATATTGAAGAAGTACATGGTCTTGAATGGTAAGGTCCGGACCAGTGATGATGAGACTATTAATACATTCCCATGATGTGCTAAGAGATTCTTCTTCTAGTTGTATAAAATTTAGAACCTCTTTTCGAAGGCTAACTACTTTAGAGATGGGAAAGAAACGTAAACAAAATTTAGAACATAACATTTCCCAATCTCCTTGCATACATCCTACGGTTTGAATGTACCAATGTTTAGCTCTTGCCGTCAAAGAGAATGGAAATAACTTCCATCTTAAGGTCTCGTCAGACATGCCCGTGATACGCAGGCATGCGTAGGTCTGTTCAAACTCTCATAGGTGTGAGTATGGGTTTTTATCACCTTCTCCCAAGAAGGATTGTTCCCAAATTAATTTTATAAAACACGGGCGTAGCTCATAGCCAGGTGTTAGGATAGGCTCTAAAGATTTCAGTGGCTTTAGGCTTGCGCTCATGGGTTTAGCATATTGATAGATAGGAGTGGAATCCATAGTGAAAAGAAAATGAAAGATAAAAGATACAAAGTTAAGCTAGGTTCGTAGTTAATTCAGCAACCGTTTCCTCAGTAACGGCGCAAGAAAGATGTTGGTATTTATTAACGCACACAAATAAATCTGCAAGCGCACGAATACCATTGTAGCTTTCATCCAGAAGTATTCCAAGTATCATATCCATAGGAAAACATGTGAGACTAACTACAGTCTAACTTAATTAAGGGTACCAACAAGGTTAGGATAAATAGGAGCGTAGAGAGAATTACTAAGGTTTTCTAGTTCTGACTTGGCTAAGCTATGTCTTCTACTATTCAACTAAGGACATTACTAGGAAAAGACACTAGCAGAGGATGCTTTCCTTCACAACTGGGCCCTTCTTGTCCTATAGACGAGAGGTAGACTATAAAGGATTCAACGAGGCTATAAGAGTCACCCTCGCGAGCTACCACCGATCTAGAATACAGGGTGCATCCATGATTAACCTAAGTCTAAGCACCACGCTTACACTTACGATTAATACTTTACTCCCTCTAGAATAGGAATAAAGCACTCAAGAGAGTCAAGAATCTGAAGAACAATATAAACAAGATGCTTACTTGAATTAGAAGTTGATTACTAGAGATATCTCAGATGCAAGCTCAGATAGAACTTGGATCCACCAAGGTATAAGCCATAGAGAGAGCACTGATAGGCCGGCACCTCCTCTAAACTCTTCCCTCACTCTCCATCTCACTATTTCTATTTATAACACTAGATCCTACGGAGGACTAATCTTTTCTTGATAGCTGGCTTGATCCTAAAGATATGAATTAGGGTTTCAGGGATTTGCTGAGGGAGGGGTAGGGGCTGATATACATAGGCCGAAGCATCCTTGGATCAAACCAACTTGAATAAACGGCGAAGATTGGATCTCAATGGCGGTGGGGAACCAACTTTCGAAGCGGTGGGACCCACAGGTCGGTCGACCTATAGGTGGGGCCGACCGACCCCACATGGCAGCCCCTCAGGGTCTGCTTCAGTAGAGAGCCTCCTAAAGTCTTCTAGAATCTTCCCACGCTGTTTACGCGGCCGAATTCCATAATTTTCTTTGACGAATAGGTCCCCCTTGACGGTTTTCTAGATAAACCCTGCCGAAAACATAGATTCACCAAAACTCATGGAATTTATTACTTAAAACCCCTATACCTATGTTTGGTGATGGAATTAAGTATAAATGCAGGTTATGTGGACGGTTTATAATTGTTGTTAGTGACCGTCAACAAAGAGTTCTTAACTAACAAACTTTTTAAAATCCCAAATTCTTTAGTCTAGGGAGAGAAACTTTCAGATATCCTATTTTAAACATCGGATAATCCGCATAGAAATTGTGGATAATCCATATCCACCAGATTTTACCTATTCCATATCCTACCCCGCATCCGCATGAAATCAGATTCGGATCGGATAGGAGAATTATCCACACCAGTTTCACCCCTAGCTCCTGTATGGTCCACGGGTGCATTCCCAAAGGGGGTGTTTTCTAGGTTAGGGGCTCGATGTTCCCATGGATGGTCCGGTGTTCCTCCAGATGCTCCATGCAAATAGTAGATAGTTCAAGGGAACCATCCGAGCATGCACTTGAGTTGTGTTGGCTCTGGGTGATCTCGTGGATGGTCCTGTGTTCCCCTAGATCGGATGGTCTATGAGGGCGTCGACAGAACATATGTGACTCATTTTTCTTGGTGTTCTTGAGTTTGGGGCTAGGGTTTGTGGTGATGTTTCCTAGGTATGTGTGGTGATCATCTAGGAGTGTTTGGGTGAGGTGTTATGGTTGTGTAACTTAAGGTTTGGCCTTCCATTTGGAAAAGGAAACTAGTGATTGAGAATTGAACCAAACTTGAATCAAAAGAAGAATTTCATGAACTTGAGTCTTGGTAACCTTGCTTTTGATGGATATGTGACCCTTGGGACACCAAGACCATGCTCATGCGTTGCTCCTTCTTGCTTCCAAGTGAGAGATGGATTTGAGTAGAATCAAGATTTTCTTACAAAAACACATAACTCCAATTGGAGAGCAATTTGAGGAATCCATGATGTGATTGAGTGAGAGAGGAATAGAGCTTACACTTGAGATGGATTGAGTAGCTAGCACCTTCATCTTCAACGCATGCAAGATGAAATCAAGAGTTAGGGTTTTGGAATGGCATTATAGAAGAAAATGGGGGATTTTTCTTGAGCTCGCCCAACGATGAAGATGGAGTTGATGATCCTGACCTTTTCCTTGAGTTGGTGGTGCTTGACCTTGGCTTAATCTTCTTTTCCTCTTCTTTTTTCTTTTCCTTCTCTTCCTTTCTCTCTCTAGTTCTTGTTTTTCTCCATTTGGTAGAGAGAGAGGGAGATGGATGTGAGTGAGAGAGTGAGATGGGGAGGGAGTTGAACCTGGCATCTTGGAAACTCCACTTTGAGCTGACAGGTGGGGCCAAGAGATAGGAGAGAAGGACAGCTCATCTAAATTGGTTCTGTTGTATAAGGCCTCATTTGGTAGAGCTCCTCTCCAGCTTTGGCTCTGGCAGAGGAGCCCTACTAAACGGTTTAGTAGGAGGAACCATTTTTCTGTGAAATGTGGCTCCTTCAAAACGACTCTAGCTCCTCCAGAGGAGCCCTTGAGGAGGATCCCTACCAAACAAGGCCTAAGTGTTCTGGCGGACATCCCATCGGATCACCAGACGATCTAGCAGAACACAAAATTTGGGGATCCTGGATTTAGAGAGGAGAGATTAGAATTAGGGCCTTTAATCACAACTCATAGGGATTGTAGAACCATTACCGGAAAAGAGCTAAAGGAGACTTATGGCCTTGTGCCATGGTTGATGAAGTCTTGGGATCCAAACACATTGCGACGTGTAGCAGGGGTTTAGGTTAGGGTCCAAGGAGGAGTTAGTTAGGGTTCCGAGCTTCAAGGGGTGTTTTTGGAAAGTTTTAGTTGGAACAACCTTTGAGTCGTGACACTAAAGAAATTAAGTCTGTATGGGAATTGCCAAAGAAAATTCCAAGCTATTTAATATTAGCAACAGATTGAACTACAATATTAGGTATGGGAGAATGTTTAGATACAATACCTTCATTGTTCTCTAGCAGCGAAGTCCTCCTTTCGGTATGAACAAGTGTAATGTTCAAATAGCTTCTAGAAGGCTCACACAATAGTACCACTGCTTTAACTATGTCCCGAGACATAACTACTTTGGATCTGTTCTAAGTTAGACTATTTTAATTTTAATCATATTTATAGAACAAACTATTAGCATTTATGATATTGAATAAGTATATTATAGAAATATATTTACTAACTATAATAATTTGGTGTCTTAAATACTACTCTCTCCATTCCAAATTATATAATATTTTGTCTTTCCTAGATACGTAAGTTTTGCTATGTACTTAGGTATACACTATATCTTGATATATAATCAAATCAATGTATCTAGAAAAACCAAAACGTCTTATAATTAAAATTGAGGGAGTAATATTTTCTTCTATAAATTTATAACCTTGCCGCAAAATAAATAAAATTTAAAAGAGGAAGAAGAGAGAGAAAAGTAACATTCTTTTGTCCTCAAAATAAAAAGCCATCGGGATGGCGATGGAATTATACACGTCTTACGTCCGACGTGAGCACAAATCATCGAACGCTCCCGCAGGCCCAACGCCCATGCCCACGCGTTCCCACCTGCACTGCCACCGACACGTCTATCCTCTTCTTCCCAACACTGCTCATCCCGTTCACATCTCTCTTCATACCAGCGCTCACAGATGCCTCATTGGCAGTTGTGCTTGCCCCTCATACGTAGCTCCATCCCCACATTGTGCTGCCTCGTCGCCATTTGCGGTGGCACTCGTAGCTACCTCCCGCACGCCGCGCAGCCTCATTGTCACCTACGGCCGTCCCTCCTCAAAGCGAGCTCGTCAGTGTCGTACGACGCGATCCTCCCTGCTCAGCACCGCCTATGCCCCTACTTAGCCACCTCCCCCCTCTTGCAGGCTCGCCTAACGCCCGCTCTTCCTCTACTGCTTCGTCGCCGCCGCCGCCCAGGCCCCTCGCCCACCGCTGCCATCATAGCCAACCTAACTCTTCTGCTCAAGATGGATGTGACAACGGTAAAGTCCAGATGTTTCGTGTATTTATTTCATTTGTTTCAATTGTCATTTCTCTTGTGATGAATTTTGTTCACTTTTCTGGGATTTCTATTTTGATTTTTGCTTGCCCCTTTCTATAGGATTTGCGATGTTTCAATGTTTGATTTTGCATGTTGGAATGGTTGATTTGAGATGCTAAGATGGGAATTGGTGTTGCCAAGGGGGTATCTTTTTCCTCGCCGGCTGACTTCATGAAGGCAACACTTTTATGTTGCAGCTGAATGAATTTGATGTTGCAGTAGCCTTGTTTTGATGTTGCAACAAGTAATACTTCTTTGTTACATTAGTCATTTTTTGTTTTGATGTTACATCTCTCATTGCAGTAGCCTTGTTATGATGTTGCAATAGTCTTGTTTAGAGGTTGTTCTTTTTTTTTTCTGATGTTGCAACAAGTAATACTTTTAATGTTGCATCTCGCATTGCTCTATGTTTCAACGGACCGTCCGATGGAAAAATTCCTATCAGACGTTCGGATGATGGAGCGCGGTGGGGATGGAGTGCGGAGGGCAACAGGGCACGCATAGGTACGCTCGTTTTATTTGTTCTGTTACATTGGCAGGGATAGCCCGATAGGTACGCTCATTTATCTGTGCAATCATTACGCGTGTAGGCAGATGAATCGGACAGCTCCTGTTTCTCCAATCAGATGGCCCCGAGTTATGTCCATATGCGTTCTGATACCGAAACTTCCGGGCGCTAGTCATCCCTATTCTGGAAACGAAAAAATTGCCATTGCTATCCCCAAGTACAAGTAGTGTCCTGTCACGACTCACGATCGAGATAGGTGTGGCCTCTTAATTTCACACCTTGTCCATCTCTACAAACGCCCCTCTTCTTTTCCCATTCAGGCATCCATAGACTATTTGGTTATACGGACTAAACTTTAGTGTCTATCACATCGAATATTTGACACTAATTTAGAATATTAAATATTTAATATTTATATATTCAAATAGACTTATTAAAAATTATATTTTATAATTAATCTAATGATTGTTATTACACATTATAAACATTATTAGTTTTTTATATATTTGATCAAATTTAGAATTGTTTGATTTCTCAAAAAATGAGAATTTCATTATTTTCAGGATGGAGAGAGGGATCATTACCTACCCACCACTTGATGCTCTATGATTTAGGGCTTGTTTAGACCAAAGTAGTAGCTTGGAATGACATCGCTTCCTCACATTGCTAATATTTTTTGATGCAAGAACAAAATGAGTTTCATTGAAACCTTCTTCAAAATGGACAACTCTCAATGAAATCACATTATTTAGCGCTAATCTTGCTCAAGTATGTCGAATATGTTTGCTAGTTGGCTATAAGGTATTAGTAAGGAATTCTACTGTGAGCGGCTGCTACTTGGTTATTATCGCTATATGTGGGAATGGTATGGTATTTGAATGAAAACTTATTCTTCTCCTTTGTAGGCTATTTCTATAACTATCCATGGGCACTGAACCTAAGCTATACTCCCTCTGTCCTAATATATAAGGCTAAACTATTTTTTTATTTATGTCACACAATATAAGACGTGCTCTATCTAGACACATACATCGATGTAGTGTTGAGAAAGAGAATTAAATGTGTTCTTGGTCTTTGAACCGGAGATGATTACGCCTTATATACCAGGACTGAGGGCCTACTACATAAGCCAGCTTCTTAGGATTTAGTTGTAGCGGCAAGTCAATACAAGTAGTACATATGGCTAGTGTGTGTCTTTTCATGGCACATTGATGACTATTTAGTCTACACCTTCAACCGCAAAGTGAAACATAGTCACGTTGAATGGACAAGAGGTCACAGCCATAGGCCCCTGCGTCACTCTCGGTACAGGCGACACGGGCGGCAGCTAACTCACAGCTGCCAGTGCCGCCCCTCCCTACCTCCCCCTGCGCCTCGCCATCGCCGGAGGCAGACACCGGACGCTGTGCGGCAGCCCAAGGATGGCGGCGGCGGGGATCTCGTCCCTCACCTGGATCTGAGAGGGAGTGGCTGGAGCCGAGAGAGCCGAGCTGTGGGGTGCTCATTAGCGTCGAGCTCCTATGCCATGTAGCAGATCCGGCACCGCACCGACCGGATCCGGCACCCCCTGCTCGGATCTAGCCGTGGAGCAGCTGGCACATGGCGGTGGCAGGGACGACGCGCGGCGGAAGGGCGTGGACAGCGTGGCGCGACGGGTGGGGCTGCATGGCAGCATGGTGCTACTGCTTCGTCGTTAGCGAGTTGGCCGCCAACAAGCGACAGCTCAAGGCAGTTGCTCCGACATCAGCGCCATGGTGACTAGATCTGGTGCCCTAGCAGCCAGATTCGTCGCCTTGGTGGTCGGATCTGGTGGCCCTGCTAGCCAGCAGCGCTCCCAACAGCTGGTGTGCTACAAATTTTCCCGCGGTCAGGGTGGCGGCTGATGCAGCGGATGGGCCATGGCCATTGCTGTGCACGGGGTTGGGGCACCATGGCGAAAGCTTTGACCCTTTGGGGCCGATGACGGCGACGCCTCCGGGTGCCATTTTCTTCCGTGGAAGCATCCATTGAACGATCCTCTCCCCTTTGCGCGGTGCGTCTTTCCTGGGTGAAAACATGGACCTTCTGGTCAGGCGACGGTGACGCCAGTGCCGTCGCATCCCTTCTTTGGAGGCATCATTTTGGAAGATCATGCTCAGCTAGTCTGCGACGACGGTCAGTGTCGTGGCGAGGAAGGTGGAGGCCTAGTTGAGGATTCCTATTTTCTGTGTCCATGGTGGAGGAAGGTGATCAGGAGG
Organism: Miscanthus floridulus; assembly: GCF_019320115.1. Taxonomy (NCBI): domain Eukaryota; kingdom Viridiplantae; phylum Streptophyta; class Magnoliopsida; order Poales; family Poaceae; genus Miscanthus; species Miscanthus floridulus. The sequence goes on along the minus strand of NC_089584.1, from coordinate 76,496,149 downwards.
AGGGCGTGAACGCGACAATTGGAGGGCCTCGCACTTGCTTGGCAATGGAGGGCGATGGTCTGGTGAGATCGTACACTAGTTGCGACCACAAAGATGGCGAGGAGAGGCTGGCATGGAAGGCGCCCACGGAGTTGGCAATGAGGCTGACGTGGGAGGTGGTGGCCAACATATTTGCATTGCCGAGGTGACCTACGTGGTGAGGCGACAGGCGGTCCCGCTCAGCGACGGCTGTTTTTTGCATAAGGAGGCACTCTTACTGGCAGTTGGAGGACATGCGTGGTACTTCTACCTTCAATGAGGCAGCTAGGTCCTGGAAGCTATAGTGCACGCGCTTGGATCTCGGTGGACGGGTTCGGCTTGGCGAGCGCCAGAGGCAGCTATGGCTCGCAGCCAATTACGATGGCTAGTCCTGCTCGGCCGCGGGCTATCTTGGTGTGGGACAGCATATGCAACAACGGCGCAAGAGATGATGACGGTGTTTTCGTTCTGCTGACTTTGTCTTCTAGTTGTGGGTGGTGCAATGTGGTGCCCGGCTTGTGGTGGTTCGGAGGCGGTCGAGCATGTTTCTGTGCTGAGTTTCAGCCTGTGTGGCTCGTGTCGATGTCCCATTCCGACTGGCCAAAGTTGTTTTTTCTTTTTCTCTTTAGTTTGAGTTCGGTGCGTGTTGAGGGCCCAATCCAACCGACCGTAATTGTACCGTTTTTTATTTTGCCCGGTCTGAGCTTCATCTGCTTTTCAATATAATCGGTAGTCAAGTTCCTCGTTCTAGGAACATCCGTATTCCTGATTCAGGAATATTTACGTTGCCACGTTATAAAGTAGCTCTAAGTTATCGTTCTCGTTCAATGTTCCCGTTCTCTTCTGGAAACATGGTTGTTAAGGTCTACACAGATTGATTGCTACTAGAGTGCATGTGCCTTTTGTTTTTAACTTCGTAGGCTATGTACATTCAAATATGGGTCGGGAGTGCTTTCAAGAGTGTTGTATCAACTCAATGTATTTTTCTTGAATTTCAATAAAACCTTCCCTCATCAAGAAAGAGAACTAAAACTAAAATAGTTAGTCCATCGGTGCTAGAACTAATTGTCATGTTACTAGAATTTAGTCTTGTGGTGTTTAGATACCTGAACTAGTAGCTACTAGTTCACTTTAGTTTCCCTTTGCAAACTAATGAACTACTCCATCAATTCTAAATCATAAGACGTTTGGTTTTTTTAGATATATTGCTTTCATTGTATCTAGGCATAGTATATAATATATATCTAAGTACATAGCAAAAACTATATACCTAAAAATGCTAAAATGTTTTATAATTTGAAATGAGGGGAACAGTAGTAGTTAAAGTATATAAACTTCAAATCAATATACCCATTAAATGATTTAGGACTAAATTTTAATCCTGCTATCAAACATGCATGTCCTTATTGTACTCGTACTCAGTGAGCTGGTCCATGCCCCCATGTTTCGCCTGGCTATGGGCGCAGGGATTGGATATATAGGGTCATAAAACAGACACACGAATCAAGCAGCGGACATAATTGGAGTTAGACTCTTTGGTGAATTCTGCCGATTTCAGTGCAACCGCTTCAGGTATTCGATCTCGACTTTTAAAGTGAGTTTTTTTTTCTTTATCGATCACTCTATGGGACATGGAGGTTGAGAATCGACAAAAGGCAGCCCTTTTCCCATGAGTGGGCTCTTTGTCTTTGTACCAAGCTTGGGGCCTTGGTGACTGGTAAAAAGAAACGGGTTAGAACTAAAAAAAAGGATAATTATCTCCAAGAGTTAGGTATCGCATCGGGTAAAAAGACGATAGCCAAATTCGAAATCGAAATGGAGTCGACTTGAAGCCATGAGCCCATGTGGAGTGGTGGACTGGAAGTCTGCATCCGCATCTCTACCTTGCAAACAAGCTGACCGTGTGAAATATTTCGTTCCAAAAATTTCTCTCCTACGGAGTAGTTAACAAAGAGAGATATTTATACAGGCCTATGAAAAGCCACAGCTCTTCCAGCAGGAACCAACCAGAGAGTCGAAGTCGAGGCGAATGAATCGTAGCACCACGAGCATGAAGGGAAGACCGTGTCGTGGGCATGCAGACCAGTCACCAGTCACCAGTCACCAGACATGTGGAGCGTGAACTGGACCGGCCCTCCTTCTAGAAAGAGAAATAATAAAGAACAAAAAAGAAGACAAAAAAAAAAAAAAAAAGCGCGCAGCGTTTTGCATGTGGCTCGTCTCACGTTGGACCTCGGGGCGTCAACCCAACCCCAACCCCTCTAGAAGCCCAGGTGGGCGGGCGGCAGGCCGCAGCCGGCCTTGACCCGTCCAGTTCCGCCGCCGCAATTACTGCCCGTGCGTCTCGCTTTGCCTGAAGAAGCATCAGCGCCGATGCCACTGATGTGTGGGTGTGTGTGGCCGCTGGCTGCTGCGGGTGCTGCATCGCGCCACACGGTGCTCGTGCTTACCGATCGATGATGGTTGCTAACCATGGTGGTTGCTATGCTTCGCCACGGGATTCGTTCAAATCTGCAGTCCAAAGCATAGCAACCATCATCGATCGTTAAGCCTAGATTTGCATTGCTTGGCAAGATTTGATTGTGACTTGAGTGGCTCCCCCCGCCCCCCCAACTTTATGTTGTGTGGGTGCATAAGATAGCTTATCCGTTGTAAAGCCTAGGATTTTGATTGTCGCTCCAATTGGAGATTCGATCAGCTCAAATGGAGTATCATAGGAAATCTCGCTGCCAATGTGTGTATATTCGTGTGAAAAAAAACCATTGCTGGTTTATGTAGCCATCAAATTAAAAGTAACCAATGACATCAAGCTACGCTTGAACGTTGAACCATGGCCCCGCGGATGAACACTTTCATTAATAGAATTGAAACTGTTTTTCATAAATTGAATCAATTGAGTAAAATGGAGCGTAAATCTTCCTTCGCTTTCAGCAAGTTATGAGCTGATAACCTCTATACTCATTTGATTCCAAATCACCAAATGTAAGTTATTGTTTCAAATATAGGTTTGTTTTATGATTTCTATACATCTTTCACATTTTTCGTTCAAATTTCCTGTCCACGTTAATACTCTCTCAAATGAATAAACCATTTTATTTTCTAGTATACATAGTAAACGAACACACATTCGATATCTGTGGACAAGTCTAAAATTAATGACCTACGTTGATAAGCGCATAACATATGCCAACATCGTCGTCGTGGTCATCATTGCATAGGTTTGGCCGAATAGTTATTTTGGTCTCTCAATTATCATGTAAGGCTTAATCTCGTTTCTAAATTTAGGAAGAATCATTTTGGTACTAAAAATTTTCTTTTAGGTTCAATTTTATCCTAGAACTATCAGAGTGGCCATTTTAGTTATAAGCTTTGTGTTTTGGGCTCAATTTTAATTCTCAAACCTTTTTTTTGGATCAACTTTGTCCTTTGTCCTACGTGGAATGTCGCGATGCCACGCACTTGGTCAAACCACTTGCAATTCAAGATGGATGGTCATCGTTAGGTACCAATGTCCTTGGCATCGCCCCCCTAGTTATTGAGTCGAATAACACACTTTTGACATTTATAACCATATTTTGAAATAAATATAAATATAGAACCGAATATCCTGGAATACAAATAATGGATTGTTCAAGATCCGTATCCAATTTGGATATCATATGATTTTTCATTTCAATAATTAAATATTGTTTTTGAGCTTACGCACAAAAGCATAATATTATTATTCACAATTGGTAATTATTTGAGATTGATGCTAGAAATAGCTAAGGAAAAGATATAGATCAATGGTTGTTCTAATTCATCAAAGGCCATGTTCGTTTCGCTGAAATTTAGCTGCTGATGTTGATTTCTTGTGAGAGAAAAACATTGTTTCTTCGCTGAAAAGTACCGTTGAAGCAGTGCTGAAAAACAAGGCGTAAAAGTGTCCTTGAGGTATCTTTCCTTCCACAAAAGCAATGTAGTTATTTAGACCATCAATAATGCATTAGAATTATTAATCGCTGCTAAAGAGTATTTAGACGGTCCACTAATGATGTTTCTATCCTAATATTATTATTTTTATCTCCTGTCACAAGCGGTGCTAGAGCTGAACAGGCGTGATAGTATGGTGTTCGAACGAGGGGGCCAAGTTGGACGGAAAAAGAAAAGTTGAGGACTGAAATACACTTTGATAGTTCATACATGAAAATTGGTATTGAGCCCAAATTGTAAAGTTTAAGGACTAAAGTGATCACTTTGACAGTCATGAGGTGTAATTGGGCTCAAAAGTAAATTTTGAAAGAGTATTTAGACTATCCACTGATGATGTTTTTGTTCTAATATTATTATTTTTTATCTTCTATCACAAGCGGTACTAGAGCTGAATAGGCATGATAGTTTGGTGTTCCATGAGGGGCGAAGTCTGACCGAAAAGAAAAGTTTTAGGACTAAAATACACTTGGATACTTCATAAATAAAGTTTGAAATTGAGCTCAAACTGCAAAGTTAAGGACTAAAATGGTCACTTTGATATACTCGTACATCTCAGGCAAACGTTTTCTAATTTGATAACTTTCTTCGTAAGACAAAGCTGGGCTCAAAAGTAATTTTTGAAAACTAAAACGGTCATGTTAAAAATTTAGGCGGTAGTTGAGGGACTAGAATAAGGGGGTGTTTGGATCCAGTAACTAAAATTTATAAGGTGTCACATGAGGGTGTCGCATGGGGTGTTTGGATACTAATAAAAAAATAAATTATAGAATCCGTCAGTACACCACGAGACAAATTTATTAAGCCTAATTAATCTGTCATTAGCGCATGTTACTGTAGCATCACATTGTCAAATCGTGGACTAATTTGGCTAAAAAGATTTGTCTCACAAATTAGTCGCAAACTGTACAATAAGTTTCGTAATTAGTCTATATTTAATACTCCATGCATGTGTCTAAACATCTGATGGGACAACGACTAAAATTTAGGAGGAGGAACCAAACACCACTTAACTAGATTTCAACTTTCACCCTGTTCGTTTGTTGGTTTCAGCCAGGCTTATTCAACCAACCAACAGTATTTTTCTCTCACAATAAACCAACACCGACCAACTCAAAGCAGCCTGGAAACCAAACGAGGAACACGCCGTTTTTGAAGGTTAGGTAGCGGAAGAAGCTTCCGCTCGATCAGTCCATTTTCAGCACAAGAAATTCAGGGCTGCCCCCTGATTGGAACGGGAAGAATGGTTGGCTGCAGAACTGTTGGCGAGTTGGCGTCGATGCTGCCGCGCAGGATCACGCAGTAGGTTACTGTCGTCACCGTTAACGTGCGCGGGTCCCTCTAGAAGGAAGGCCACTTTATAATTAAATTTGAATCCTTTAATTAGCGATTCCTCCCCCATTCCCACGAAAACAGGTGACCTTCTAGAAGCGACAAGCGGCCCAGCCCGGTCCAGCAGTGCAGCGACTCGCGCCAGGCCCAGGGGGGCCGAGGTGTCAGTCAGGTCCTGGTAGCAATGGGCAACTGGAGGAGCAAGCAAAGCGGCCTCCCCGGGCGGCGCGGCTCTGACCGTCTGGCGCCTGTCACGACTCACGTGCCACGCACGACCGCGAGGCAGCCCTTCCCCTTCCCCGTCCCCCGTCTCTGCTACGTTCGCGGCTTATAATACGAACGAACAGGCGTCCCGTCCCAACGCGTCTCCGCCTGAGCCCTGAGCGCTCTCTCATCATTAAGCGGGGCAAGCGCATTGGTAACAACCCCCCCCCCCCCCCCCCCCACACACACACACACCCGGTGGCAGCTCGGCGTTGTGGTGCGGGGTGCGGATTGGTAGGGGGAGCAGGAGGCGGCGTCGGCAGTAGCGAGATGGACGCGGCGGGGGAGATTCAGAAGGTGGCGAGTATGCGGCTAGGGGATAGCGGCTCCATGTGGCGGCGTGGTGACGACGTATTCTCACGCTCGTCCAGGGAGGAGGACGACGAGGAGGCGCTCCGCTGGGCCGCGCTGGAGAAGCTGCCCACCTACGACCGCGTCCGCCGCGCCATCGTCCCGCTCGACCTCGGGGCCGACGGCGCCGAGGCGGCCGGCGGGAAGGGGCTCGTGGACGTCGACGTGCTCAGCCTCGGCCCGCGCGAGAGGCGGGCGCTGCTGGAGCGCCTCGTCCGCGTCGCCGACGAGGACAACGAGCGGTTCCTGCTCAAGCTCAAGGACCGCGTCGACAGGTACCTACTCGCCCGCTCCGCGACGAGCTGCGCGCGGTTGCACTCGAATTCCTATCGCTCGCCGGGTGTTTGACGATTTCCGCGCGCGCGCTGTTTGATTGCTGCAGGGTCGGGATCGACATGCCCACGATCGAGGTGCGGTTCCAGAACCTTGAGGCGGAGGCTGAGGTGCGCGTCGGCAGCAGCGGCCTCCCCACCGTACTCAACTCTGTCGTCAACACGATCGAGGTACGTAACCCAGCCATTGCACCCGTTAGTTCCTGTCTATCCGATAGCGAAAGACGATATTTTGAACTTTGGTCGGTGCGCCTCTTTGAGTCTTTGTTCGACGCAGGAAGCGGCGAACGCGCTGCACATGCTGCCCAGTAGGAAGCGGATCATGCCCATCCTCCACGACGTCAGCGGAATCATCAAGCCTCGCAGGTGGTTGAGTAAAACAATCGCTCTTTTATTGTTTTTTTTTTAACTAGAGTAATTCTATATTCCTGTTGGTTTGGCTTGTGTTGGAGAATCGATTAGTAATCTCCTAAGAGAGAGAGTGTTAGGATTCGATTTCTTGGCTTCTTCGACCAGTCAACCTCACGTTCTTTACGTTTATGCAGGTTGACACTTCTGTTAGGTCCGCCTGGATCAGGCAAGACCACTTTGTTGCTGGCCTTGGCCGGAAGGCTTGACAAAGACCTCAAGGTAGTACAAAATGTATCCTTGTACTTCTTTGCAACAATTACACCTCGCAAAAAACAGTCTGCATTATCTCGTTCATTGTATTTCGTCGACATCTATTTTAGTTTGTTGCGAACTTCTGCACAAAACTGGGCATTCAAAAAACAGGGCATCTTTCATAGGCAACTGCTGCATGCTTTGTACGAACTACTCTAATGAAATGTCCAGTGCCTAATGTTATGGTGAAACACGGTGCAGTTTTCAGGCAAAGTGACCTATAATGGTCACGAGATGACAGAGTTTGTTCCAGAGAGGACGGCAGCGTACATCAGCCAGCATGACCTCCACATAGGAGAGATGACTGTGCGGGAGACGCTTGCATTCTCTGCACGCTGCCAGGGTGTCGGCTCCCGTTTTGGTACAGTTCTGAGCAATTTTAGTCACGCGATACATGCATATGCATTTGTTCTGCTTGCTTACCATGTAGGATTTACCCTTTTCATTGATATGCTTATTGGATCTTGTTTCTTTCCTTCATGTTGTTAGACATGTTGACTGAGCTGTCGAGGCGAGAGAAGGCGGCCAATATCAAACCTGATGCTGATATTGATGCATACATGAAGGCACGCAATCCTGACTAAATCCTAGTAGGATTTTTTAATCGTAGATTATGTTTCTTTGAATAATTGGCCAATCATAATCAAAACTGAGTTTGGTTTTCCTGCTTAATTTAAATAGGCGTCTGCAATGGGTGGGCAAGATGCCAATGTGGTCACTGACTATATTCTGAAGGTAATACATTGCAAATTTTAGCCTCAAGTCGAGAAATTTTAGATTGACTTACTCAAATTTGTCATAACTATGTACACTCCACTTGCTGCAGATATTAGGACTAGAGATATGTGCAGACACAATGGTAGGGGATGAGATGCTCAGGGGCATATCTGGTGGACAACGGAAGCGTGTTACAACTGGTAAAACTGTCTTTCATAACCATATTAGGTCAACAACATTGGCTTTGCTGAAGTCCTTTCTGAATTATATCATTTGGATGTTTCCTGCAGGTGAGATGCTGGTTGGGCCATCCAGGGCACTTTTCATGGACGAGATCTCAACTGGGCTTGATAGTTCCACTACATTCCAAATTGTGAATTCACTCAGGCAGTCCATTCACATCCTTGGTGGCACAGCTGTTATCTCCCTACTGCAGCCGGCACCTGAGACTTATAACTTGTTCGATGACGTCATACTCCTCTCAGATGGTCAGGTTGTCTACCAGGGCCCCCGAGAAGAAGTGCTTGAGTTTTTTGAGTCAGTTGGTTTCAGATGCCCTGAGAGGAAGGGTGTCGCTGACTTCCTGCAAGAAGTATGTACTGTGCCACCATATCTCAGTGTACATAAGTGCATAAAGTTCTTGTTATCTTATCTCTTTGAAATGCTGGGCAGGTGACTTCGAAAAAAGATCAGAAACAGTACTGGTGGCTTGATGCGCCCTACAGGTTTGTGTCTGTGAAGGAATTTGCGACTGCATTTAAGTCATTCCACACGGGGAGAGCTATAGCAAATGAGCTTGCTGTTCCGTTTGACAAGAGCAAAAGCCACCCAGCCGCACTAACCACCACGAGGTATGGCGTGAGTGGCAAGGAGCTGCTCAAAGCAAACATAGACCGGGAGATCCTTCTCATGAAGAGGAACTCTTTTGTCTACATATTCAGAACCTTCCAGGTAACTCACAAGCCCAACCAGTATGATCGATTTGCATGTAAGGAAAAAATAACTAAAACATGACTAACTCTTTGGTGCTCTGGAATTACAGCTGGTGCTGATGTCAATCATTGTAATGACTCTCTTCTTCCGTACAAAGATGAAGCATGACACAGTGACTGACGGCGGTCTCTACCTGGGTGCAGTCTTCTTTGGTGTGCTCTTGATCATGTTCAATGGCTTCTCTGAGCTGGCGTTAACTGTCTTCAAGCTGCCTGTATTCTTCAAGCAGAGGGATCTCCTTTTCTTTCCAGCATGGTCCTACACTATACCCTCATGGATCCTCAAGATACCCATCACATTTATCGAGGTTGGCGGTTATGTATTCTTGACATACTATGTCGTTGGGTTCGACCCAAATGTCGGCAGGTGAGATTTTCCGATTGTTTAAACGTTTCTCCTTAGCCATTCTTATTACGCTGGTAATGTACTATGAATGTTCTGACAGTAATAGTTGCCCCCAGGTTCTTCAAGCAGTATCTGCTTCTGTTAGCAGTCAATCAGATGGCAGCAGCACTCTTCCGGTTTATTGGTGGGGCATCGAGGAACATGATTGTTGCTAATGTCTTCGCATCGTTCATGTTGCTGGTTGTCATGGTGTTGGGAGGATTTATTCTAGTAAGAGGTTAGCAGTCATTTTTCTCTCTCTTTCTAATTCATTGCAACGTAGCTTGTTACATCAATGCTTGTCTGTATTTCGTCTTGCAGATAAAATTAAGAAATGGTGGATCTGGGGCTACTGGATCTCCCCAATGATGTATGCACAAAATGCCATTTCAGTGAATGAGATGTTGGGTCACAGCTGGGACAAAATATTGAATAGCACTGCCTCCAACGAGACCCTAGGTGTGCAAAGCCTTAAGTCCCGTGGAGTATTCACAGAAGCAAAGTGGTACTGGATTGGCTTTGGTGCTCTGGTTGGGTTCACCCTACTCTTCAACGCTCTCTTCACTCTTGCCCTTACATACCTTAAGCGTGAGTAACTCCCAAATTGATTTTCTAATTGTTCTCTGATTTCAAAGTATTCGAACCTGTGAAGTGCGAATGATTCCATCTTGTTAATTTCCAGCATATGGCAACTCCCGGCCATCTGTATCCGAAGAGGAGCTGCAGGAGAAGCATGCCAACATCAAAGGGGAGGTTCTGGATGGCAATCACTTGGTATCAGCAAGCAGTCATCGATCAACAGGAGTCCACACTGAAACTAATTCTGCAATCATGGAAGATGATTCTGCCTCGACTAAAAAGGGAATGATCCTCCCATTTGACCCGCTCTCGCTCACCTTTGACAACATCAAATACTCTGTTGACATGCCACAGGTGAAATATAGAAAGTTGATCTCTTACACAACAAATGCAATTTCATCACTATTTTGTAACCCTGGTCATGAAATTAAATTCAGGAAATGAAAGCACAAGGTGTACAAGAAGATCGTTTGGAGCTCCTCAAAGGTGTCAGTGGGTCTTTTAGGCCTGGTGTGCTGACCGCACTGATGGGCGTCAGCGGTGCAGGAAAAACTACTTTGATGGATGTGTTAGCTGGGAGAAAGACAGGTGGGTACATTGAAGGAGACATCAGCATTTCAGGATACCCAAAGAAACAAGAGACCTTTGCACGTGTATCAGGATACTGTGAACAAAATGATATCCACTCGCCGCAGGTGACAGTCTATGAGTCCCTGCTTTTCTCAGCATGGCTCCGGCTTCCCAAGGACGTCGATTCGAACAAAAGAAAGGTTAGTTCCACAAAATAGTTGCAATTTCCACCCATAGAAGGATACAGTTGGTAGATAGTTGCTCACCATTATCTGTGCAGATCTTCATTGAGGAGGTGATGGAGCTTGTGGAGCTCAAACCACTGAGAAATGCTTTGGTTGGACTTCCTGGGGTGAATGGTCTGTCAACTGAGCAGAGGAAAAGGCTTACCATTGCTGTGGAACTTGTTGCAAATCCATCAATTATCTTTATGGATGAGCCAACCTCAGGGCTTGATGCCCGAGCAGCTGCAATTGTGATGCGGACGGTGAGGAACACTGTTGATACTGGTAGAACTGTGGTCTGCACGATACATCAGCCTAGCATTGACATATTTGAAGCATTTGATGAGGTGAGTGAGATTTCACATAGGATTTACTTCCAACTACCCTCTACTTTCTGGTCAGCGTTTGGTCATACTTGTTTTGATGTGGCTGGTTTTCCAAACCTTGAACTATGTTGCAACTTGCAAAGTCTAAAATGTTTGATCAATGCGTGCAGCTTTTCCTTATGAAGCGTGGTGGAGAAGAGATCTATGCTGGTCGACTTGGACATCATTCTTCAGATCTTATCAAGTATTTCGAGGTAAATGATATTAGAGGAATCTGACTATCCATCTACGAAGTTTCTTCGAAATTACTGAGAATATCATGTGGTTTCATATTATCCAGGGGATCCAAGGGGTCAGCAAAATTAAAGATGGCTACAATCCAGCAACATGGATGCTGGAAGTGACCGCAAATTCTCAGGAACAGATTCTAGATGTTGATTTCAGTGACATATTCAAGAAATCTGAACTCTACCAGTAAGTAAATTACAATCCCTGCTAGTCACTCACTTCATCTTTGAGAATAACCATAAACGGGGTAGTATCGGTTGGTACATACTAATGCACTTTGCACTTTTCAGTATTAACCAACCTTCCTTCTCCAGGGAATTTCTGCAGTAGATGATGTCTTGCTTGTTACATTTTTCAGGAGGAACAAGGCGTTGATAAAGGAATTAAGCCAACCAGTGCCAGGTTCAAGTGACCTGCATTTCCCTAGCAAGTTCGCACAGTCTTCCATCACACAATGTGTGGCTTGCCTGTGGAAACAGAACCTGTCATACTGGAGGAACCCTCCTTACAATACCGTTAGGTTCTTTTTCACTACCATCATTGCTCTCCTCCTTGGCACCATCTTTTGGGACCTAGGCGGCAATGTGTAAGTCATGCCCAGTTGTACCATTGCTTATGGCAAACAAGTGGCTTGACCTTCAGTTTTTTATTCACGTTTTGCTTCGTAATCCAGGTCTACATCACAAGATTTGATGAATGCCTTGGGATCAATGTACGCTGCAGTGATTTTCATCGGGGTCATGAATTGTACCTCAGTTCAGCCAGTGGTGGCCGTGGAGCGGACAGTCTTTTACCGTGAAAGAGCTGCTGGCATGTACTCAGCTTTCCCATATGCGTTTGGCCAGGTGAATGTTCCTCCTGCTGTTTGTTGCCTGTTGGCCCATGTTCTAGAGAGCAGGGCACTGGTCTGATCAATTCCTTGCAGGTTGTCATTGAGCTCCCATATGCACTGGTTCAGGATATTCTATACGGTGTCATAGTGTACTCCATGATCGGGTTCGAGTGGACGGCTGCCAAGTTCTTCTGGTACCTCTTCTTTGGGTACTTCACGCTGCTCTACTTCACATTCTACGGCATGATGGCCGTCGGGATTACACCTAACTACCACATCGCCTCGATCGTCTCCTCGGCATTCTACGCCATCTGGAACCTCTTCTCTGGGTTCATCATCCCCCGACCGGTAAGACCTCCTCATGTCCCCCTGCAACTTTTCTCTACGGTTTCCAAAAGCTCATTCCCGTTCTTGCCTCCCGCTACCTTCAGAAAACACCGATCTGGTGGAGGTGGTACTGCTGGATATGCCCCGTGGCGTGGACGCTGTACGGGCTGGTGGTGTCACAGTTCGGTGACGTCATGACGGAGATGGACGACAACAACAAGACCGTGGTGGTGTCACAGTACGTCGAGGACTACTTTGGCTTCAAGCACAGCTGGCTGGGGTGGGTGGCAGCCGTGGTGGTGGCATTCCCGGTGCTCTTTGCGGCCCTGTTTGGCTTTGCCATCATGAAGCTCAACTTCCAGAAGAGATAATGACGATAGGAGCTAGGAAAATCACCTCCTGGACAAGGGATTTTGCATTCGTTGGGTCGTGCAAGTAGATTTGATTGTGCATATTGGGAGAATCCGTCAAATCTATGGATTCGTTGGTTAGTTAAAGTTATACTAGAAGTTGCTGCTGCTTTTTTTAGAGGATATTGTGCTCCTTCTCTGGGAATATGATGGCGTAGTATTTTGTAAAGAATATTTCACACATCTACTAGTAAATTTTGTAAGCTGCCCCTTGCAAAGGATCAGTTGGAGAAGGCAAGGAAATACGTCGTGTGTTGCTGTTGACTCAAGTATATAAGTACTATTTTGATACGTGTATATGAGTACTAGAAGACTGCAAGTACATGTGAAAGAATCATTAAAACCTGGTCTTGCTTTCATGTTTCTTTGGTTGACTAGGATCATGCCCATTGAAATAATGTCACGATAACAAAGTTTGGATGTGTGTTATACTATTATCAACAATGATTATTCTTGTGTGTGATGTTCGCAAAATCAGTTTGTTGTAAATTATCACTCTTCACAAGTCAAAATCAACAAATTGAATTTGCGAGTCTGACTACTATACCAAAACTTCCAAACAATCAAACTGTTACTATAAGAAAACCTCATCTTTAACTGTCCAACTATCTGAAGTTCAAATATCAGAATGCAGGCAAACAATTCAAGTAGCCAATGCTCTGTGCATATACATATATAGCAGTGCCAACATACATATCATAGATCAAATTTGCTAAGTAAGCAACATTGTCCTCACACAGCTACAATTGGATCATGGTTTCTCCCTTTCTCAGCTATAACTCCTACTCTCAATGGTATCATCCGCACAAGAAAAATGTTCACCTGAACAAACCAAAGCACTACATTGGAGACCTCCTCCACTTGAATCCATCCCAAGGCAGGTGAATCCTTTCACAAACAACTGGCATGTCGCGGCAACGCGTGTGGACTAAATGCCTTCCCCCTTCATTCTCAGGTGTAGTAACAATGGAGGCCAGCTTTGGCTTGTTGGGAATTTTGAATTTGCCATGCGAGATCCAAACTCATGAAGGGTTTGCATCAACAGGTTGAACCTACATAAAGAATAAAGCTGGGTTACACTGTTGCTCTCAGTTATCAAACAGTATACATTAATAATGCAAATAGTAATAGTTAAAAAACAATTTGACTATGTGTGCAAATCATTAGGATATCGTTCTGTTTCTTCTCTAAAATGAATCATCCATCAAAATATAGTCAACTCAAGGCCCAAATATACAAAGATCCTAAATTGTAATATTTCAAGTAACTGATTTTTTTTGGGAGCAAGGTATAGATAATAATATCAATATGGTCCTTGACAGTGACAATATTTTAATACATTTAAGCATCACATACTTAAGTTTAGCTTAATGGCCGGAAGTACACATCATAACGTGATAGTACCAACAAGCACTGCAGCCTCTCTGAAAACAAAAATGATTGACGAATAGGAGAAAAGCTGCTCTGCAAAAGTTATTAAGAACAAATCTAAAGGTACGACTGTGATATCTGCTAGGTGGTGTTTCCTTATACTTGTTAATACGTACGTGTGTGTCTAAAGGTACGACTGTGATATCTGCTAGGTGGTGTTTCCTTGTATCAGGACAATCAGCTAGGCTTTATTACTCAATAACAATGTTTACAGAAATAATATTAGGGTACACCAAGCCACAAATGACGGCCAGTCCCATATAAAATTGTATGCCTAGCTAGAATGTGTGCTTCAAAATTTGAAGCTCTTCCTTCATGGGTAAAACTACACTCATTGAAAAGTGCTGTTCGGGAATTTATCTCAGCAATGATCGAGCCATAGCTACCCAAAGTTCCTTCACCAGTCTCGGAGACAACTGTCTTGCAATCTGAAACAACAAATAATCTCTCCAAAGCAAGATCTTCAGCAAGAGCAAGAGCTTCACGGCAGGCCAAGGCTTCCAAAGTTGCAGGATCTGTGATGCCAACAAAGACCACTACAGAAGCTCCAAGATAAGTACCATCATTGTCTCGGCAGAAGGCTACTGCTGCCCCTCGATTCTCAGTTTTCGACACAGCATCAACATTAATTTTAGGTATAGCTCTTGGGGGAGGGATCCAACGAGCTTGCCTTGGTACTGGAACTGCATGAACTGGTGTCCCACTAGGTGGCTTAGCAATAGATTTTAGTTCCTCCAAATATGAGTTAATGAAACCATGGGTGGATAAAGGACTTTGAAAGATTTCCTCGTGGATAGCCTTGCGACGAGCTGCCTATATGGCCCATAAGGTTAGCCGGGTGAACTGCACATGAGGTAGAGATTCAATGAGGCTGAATAGCCAGTTCTTGGCGTTTGGTTCTCCGATCGACATCATATGCTCCACCATTACCTCATCTGAGAGTGCCCAGACACTAGCTGCCATGTTGCATTCAACAAGAGAGTGTTTCTATGAATCCGCAACTTTACATAATGAGCAAACACAGGAGCTTGCCATATTTTGGTGCTCCAAAACATCTGTAGTGGGCAACGACTGCTGAGCAAGTCGCCACAGGAAGACCCTGACCTTGGAAGGTATAGCCATTTTCCACAATGAACACCACCCTTTACTACCAGACTCAGTGTTTGATGATCCTGCATTTCCTTCAAAATAATTCTCTCGGTTAATTTTCGTTGTCACCATCATCCTATAGGCTAATTTAACTGTGAAGAGCCCCTTGCGATCAAAATGCCAAGACCAGAAATCAGCCTGTCTGCGAGTGCACAAAGGTATGCTCAAAATAGTCGAAACATCCATCGGGAGAAAGAACTCTCGAATCAGCTCCTCTTTCCATATCGCTGTAGTTTCATCAATAAGCTCACTAACAAGCCGTGGAGGATTAACCTTCAGAGAAATTATGGGCTTCATATTACAATCACGTAGTAGCCAGTTATCATCCCAAATTTTGGTTGTTCTGCCATCACCGATGCGGCGTTTAAGACCCTGGGTCAAGACATCACTACCAGCCAGAACTGAACGCCAAATTTGAGATATATGTGATGTCTTCTCTCTTTCTGGGCTATGTAGGCCTTATTGCCCATTTTGGCCCATACTTATATATACTGGAACCCTAGACTCAATGGATGGATGTGAGGTCATTCTTCCTGACATGGTACCAAAGTGTTCTCCCAACCTCCCTGCTGCCGACACCCCTGCACTGATGGATGTCGACGATTGACCTCATCTAGCAGCGTCGACCTTCCTTCCGCGCCCCTCCTCAAGGTCGCCCCTTTTCTCCCTCTGCTGCTTGCTCCTCCTTGGTGGGTAGGGGCCGCACTCCTCTGCGTCATCGATTGACGTGGCTCTCTGGTGCGGCTCTCCTTCCTCTGCGTTGTGCAGCAAGTGGTGCTCCTCCTCTCTGTTGCTCTGCTGCTGTTCGTGCTGCTTCGCTGATGTAACAGTCCAAAAACCGTCACAATTTTTCACAAGCATCATGAGCATAAAATGCATCTAAAAATTTGTATTTTCAAAAAACTTGGTATTTATTTCTAAACCTGGTGAGCATCATGTGCATTTTTGAGAGTAAATTAGAATTTGACTTGTGTTTAGACTAACTAAAACCGAGCACGACCTATTTTGGCGGATCGTCCATCATCACCACCGGACCGTTCGTCAAGACATCTCACAGACTTAGAATAATTTTAGTCAACTCGTGCACTGACAGCATGTCTGTCGCCACGGCAGATTGTCCGTCAAAACCCTTGCATAGCTAGCCAGTCTGTCAGACACGGTCGGGCACTGACGGATTGTCCGTTGCTCATGGTGGACTATCCGTCAAAACCAGATGACACCTGTCCCATGCAATTTGCTTTGCTATCCAAATATCCCATCCCTTGGCCCCACATGTCATTGGAAGTACACACACAAAACCAACACACTAGCCCCTCTCCCTCACTCCCCATCTCATTTCATGTTGGCCACCAGGAAGAGCAAAGGATAGAAAGAGAGAAGGAGGAAGGAGAGGAGAACGAAGGAGAAGAGAGGAGGAAGAAGGAAGCACCCCCACCGCTGGAGCTCGCCGGAGGAGCATCCCCACGCCGTCCTCGTCCACGTGCTTGTGGGAGTTGGAGGAGGTGGACCCCCAAGCTTCATCTTCTTGCCCAAGCTCACATGGAGGCCCCCAAGTCCGATCTCCCACCTTGAGCAAGCATTGTCCGAGCTGCTGCACGAGAAGCTTCCCCAAGGCATGGTGAGGACCCCCACAAAGTCCATTTTCATCTTCCCCATCTCCCATGGCTATCCTCATGAGCTTCACCTCTCATCCATGGCCACCACTACCATGGATCGAGCCGAGCTTCACACACACCATGCATGGCACATCCCAACACTTTGAGAAGCCTCCCTACATCATTAGAAAGCCATAGGAACAAATCACACTCGATTCAGAGTTTGGAAGCCCTGGGAATCGATCTCGACATTTTTGCACTGTTGCTATTCGTCGTTTACCGGACTGTCCGTGGTGCCCGTGTTCATCCTAGCCAAACGCCCTACGCGCACATCTTTGTCCTAGCGGACTGTCCGTGACACACCACGGATTGTCTGTCAATTTATAGCAACGCAACCCCAACTTGTAAAATTCATAGAAGTTGCATTTGAACTTCAAAAATTGTGAAACAAGTTTTGTTGTGTTGCTTAGATTATTCTCTATCATCTAAGCATGAATTTGACACTAGAATTGCATTTTGATTTTGCACTTAAAATAATGCATTTTAGCTTATAAATTGCATAACTTATTCTCTAGGTCTCCAAAAATTATGAAACTTGTTTTGCTTTCTTTTTTTGAGCATGTGTGATTTATGAAACATGTTTTGTGCATCATGCCATTTCATTTGTGCACATGTCATGTCTATTTTGCCTCACATGTTCACTCACCATTAGGAATCTTTTACTCTTTGCACTTGGAGCATAAGCCCTTGCCTAGATATACTCCTAAGCACATTAGAGACACCACAACACCAACTCATGCACATGCAAACACTTTAGGTTGAGTTTATGGTTTCGAGTTGTAAGAACTAGCCACTGTCAGTCAACCGACGGAGGGTCCGCTGAATCCAGCGGAGGGTCCGTCATGACTGAAGCTGTCATCCTTCACTAAAACATGATGCATTTTAATTTGGCGGAGTGTCCATGGTCACCATTGGAGCGTCCGCTGAATTATAGAGTTTGTCTCTTAGGAAACCCGAGCATACCCAGTTACTACCGTAGTGTCTAGAAATCCTACCGGAGCGTCTGTTGAATTATAAGGTTGTAACCCAAAGTTAGCAAGTCTCTGCCCAGCCTCGATGGAGCGTCTGTCACCACTGACGGAGGGTCCGTGATGTTAGTCCACCATAAATTTCAATAAGTACCAATACCCACAGACTGTCCGTACTTTCTGACGGACAATTGTTGGCGGTGCTTAACTCATATTTCTACCGCCAACATTTTAACAAAACAAAACAAATATGAATACTAAAACTTAGAATTAGGACTTTGTCGATACGGGACCCACGGGATACCTCACAAGGAAGGGAGAAGACCTAGTCTAACTAGGATTCTTCCCATGTAATCTTAGTAGTAGTAGTATTATTCTGTAATCCTACTAGGAACTCTCATTGTAAACCGACTAGGACTCTGGCCTTCTGACTATATAAAGGAGGGCGGAGTTCCTGGAAGAGAAGAGAACACAACGCAACACTTTACAATCAATCCAATGCAAAGGCTAACGCTGACTGGACATAGGGCTATTACTCGATCATGGTCGAGGGCCCGAACTAGGATAAATCGACTATCTCTTGCGTTTACCGTCGAGTTCTGCATATGCTAAAGCCCAAACAAACTGCCCCGGGTACCCCCATGGCAAGCTATCAGTGGTGAAACATCGATAGCTGGCGTGCCAGGTAGGGGCTTTTGGCGAATTTGCATCCGAGAGCTCGACGGACCTCGACAACATGATCTTCTCGACGGGATCAACCTTCATTTTTGGTTCATGGATCTGCGAGGTAGGCGACGATGGCAAGCTCCAAAGCTGTCTCCTCAAAGATTCAGATCACCATGAAGACCTTTTTATTTCGGCGACTATGACAGATCAACTCACCGAAAGATTCACACAGCTCGTGATGTCCGACCCAACTCAGATTTTGTGGCTTTGCGCATCCGACTCAAACTCAGGCTCCACATCCGAGATGGAGTCTTACCTGAGTTCTTTCAGGAAACCAAGTTTTTTCCGGTGGGGTTCCAGAACATGGCCTTGGCCTATCAAGAATACAACTCAGAGTATACTCAGAGTTCTTTCAAGAAGTCAGAACCCTTTTCATTCGGACTCCACAACATGGCAAAATCTTATCAGGCACGGCCCGAAGGATCCCTCGACCTGGTGCTGAGAATGCCACTAAAAGGAGCTCAGGAAGGTCTCGTACTAACTATAACATCTCAAGACTGCATCGTCCACTGGCCAGGTTCTGTTCCTGAAGACAGCGGTACCCAACTAGTCGGCATGATGGCTACAACAATTCTACCCTACTAAGAAGGAGACTCGATCTACGACCTTGAAGCCTCTACTAAAATCATCAACAACTACGATAGTGTGGAAACCAACATCAATAACAGAACAATTCACACACGAGAAGTATTCATGGTTCGCCGTCCTCGATCACCTCTGGTCCCCCCAGAAGCACCCGACATCAGATCATCGGACGAATCTGAGTCCAACATATCACTTTTTATCCAGGGGCACGATGGTGAGACCGAGAGTCAGAGGCAAGCCAGAGAAAGAAGAAACAAATTGAAACAAGGACACCAACGCTGTGCTAGGCAGTGCAAGGAAGCTTGGATTAAATATGAGTCAGACCTGGCTGAGTATGACAGAAGAAAATCAGAACAAGAAGTCGAAGAAAGACACACAGTGAATACATCCTATAGTAGAATCCGAGAAGCACTAGAAGAACTCAGAGCGACATCACTTCCCAGTGAAAAACAGGAACAACTCTGAGACCTCCTCCAGTCAGCAGCCCTAAGGACGCACAATGGAAGAGCCCGCTCAAGACTACCTACTAGGTCAACATCTCATAGGTAGGAAGATCAAAACCAAAAGAAGTCCGCTTTCGAGTGACTTGGGCCAGACGGAAGTCACAACAGAGAAAGTAGAAGGGACCATAGTCAAAATTACCGAATCGAACAACTAAGGAAGATCAGAAGCAAAACACCTATTCAGACATCCCCGTAGGACTACTCTCACCAAGACGATAGTTGGCAGGAAGGAGGTGCCAAATTGGAATACAAAGAAGGCAGAACACACGATAGATTCCCCTATTTTGCAAACAAACTTGCTTCAATATGACTGCCTCACAAGTTCAAGCCGTCCAACCACTCTAAATATGATGGAAAGACCAAACCAAAGCAGTAGTTTAGAATTTACTCGTAGTCGATTGAACTAGCCGGAGGAGACGATGGTATCAAGACCTTATTTTTTCCCATGGCACTGGAAACCATGCCCCTCCAATGGTTCGACAAATTAAATCCAGGGTCAATCAGAAATTGGGAAGACTTGCAAAGAGTTTTCTGTGGAAATTTCGTGGGTATCATTACGCACCCCATCACCCACGCAGAATTAAAAGGACTCAAGCAAAAAGGAGGCAAAACTCTCAGAAATTACTATCGACGATTTGGCGAACTACGTGCCCAAGTACATGATATCACCAAACAAGAAGTAATCGAAGCCTTCTCTCACGGAATTATGGTTAGGTGGCAATTTCAAGACTTCTGTAAAGAAAACTCGAGAAGCAATGAAGAATTCAGACACACAGTAGAAAAGATGATTACTGTAGAGGAGAAGACACGAGAAAGGTTCCCAAATAAAAACAATCAAGACAACTCGGACAAGTGAAATCATCAAAACATCAGACATCAAGAAAGAAAACGTGGACTAGACAACACCGTGGCGATGGCTGATAAATCAAGAAAGTTTTCCAAACCCAGAGGGTATGACGACATTGAAAATATGCGTTGCATTTTGCATCCTAAAGGAAATCACACCACTGGAAACTGCTACACATTCAATGAGCGATAAACGAGAAAGGATAATAAGGTAAACACTAAGGAAGATAATTAGAAAAAAGATGAAGACAACCATGAAGGAAAGGGATTCCAAAAATCCAAGGGGATAGTAGCAGTAATCTTTGTTGGAGCTCTAGATTCCAAAAGTAAACATCAAGAAAAGCTAGCTCTATGAACCATCATGGCAGCAGAACTGGCTACTCCAAGATATCTCAATTGGTCACAGTATCCAATCCAATTTTCAAGAGAAGACCAATGGACTAGCATAGGGAACGCGAGCCATTATCAACTAGTTCTAGATCCAACTATTGCTGGCATGACTGTCACTAAAGTACTAATCAATGGGGGAGCCAGACTCAACATTATCTTTTCAGAGATGCTAAGGAAGATGGGACTACAACTTGACAGGATGATTACACCAACAAGCACCCCTTTTATGGAATAGTACCTAGCAAGGCGTCTATGCCACTTGGACAAATCACTCTACCGGTTACTTTTGGCACTCCCTCAAACTACCGAATAGAGTTCATCAAGTTTGAAGTTGCAGACTTCAACTCATCATATCATGCAATCCTCGGGCGCCCAGCACTAGCAAAATTCATGGCAATACCGTATTACCCGTACCTATTGCTTAAGATACCAGGGCCTAATGGTGTCCTTTCCCTTCGAAGTGATTTGAAGCACGCTTTTGACTGCGACGTTCAGGCAATTCAAATTGCAGCCAAGGCACAAGCCACCGATGGTAGAAAAGAAATAGCCACTATTGCCGTAGAAATGAGCCTAGAAGAACTAGAGATACCGGCTAAAAAGCCAGCATCCTCGCACCAACAAAAGAAGCCGACGTCAAGCAAATCAACCTGGGCACTAGTGATCCCTCCAAAACGGCAACCATCAGCACCCACCTCTCGGCAAAATAGGAACTTGCGCTCACCAACTTTCTTTGGGACAACAAAGATATCTTCGCTTGGAAGCCGGTCGACATGCTAGGTGTCCCAAGAGAGTTGGCTGAGCACAGAATCGATGTCAATGAAGGATCGAAGCCTATGAAGCAACTGCTATGATGATTCTCACCCGACAAGAAGACAACAATTAAAAAGGAAATCACAAAGCTAATGGCAGCCAGATTCATCAGAGAAATCCTTCATCTAGATTGGCTAGCAAACCTAGTTCTAGTACAAAAGAAGAACACATACGAGTGGCACATGTGCGTTGACTACACAGATCTCAACAAACACTGCCCGAAAGATCCATTCAAGCTACCATGCATTGACCAGATAGTTGATTCGATAGCAGGATCTGCCCTATTATCCTTTCTTGATTGCTATTTAGGATATCACCAGATTGCATTAAAAGAACAAGACCAGAGCAAGACATCTTTCATCACTCCGTTCGGTGCCTACTGCTACAAGACCATGTCGTTTGGACTCAAGAATGCTGGTACCACATACCAAAGAGCTATCCAAACGTGCCTTGGTGATCAGATTGGTGAAAACGTAGAAGCATATGTGGATGATGTAGTAGTAAAAACAAAGAACCCGGACATACTAATTGAAGACTTAGGGCAAACCTTCAAAAACCTGAAGAGGTGGAGGTGGAAATTGAACCCACACAAGTGTGTATTTGGAGTTCCTTCAGGACAACTACTAGGTTTCTTGGTTAGTCATCGTGGAATCAAAGCCAGTGCCAAGCAAATTCGAGCCATAACAAAGATGGGCCCTCCTCGAAGTGTCAAGGATGTGCAGAAACTAACAGGCTGCATGGCGGCCCTCAATCGCTTCATATCAAGACTCAGTGAAAAAGGGTTACCTTTCTTTAAACTACTAAAGAAGACATTTAAGTTTTAATGGACAGAAGAAGCCAACGAAGCTTTCAAAAAACTCAAGATGTACCTCACAACCTCACCCATTCTCACACCTCCAAAGAAATACGAAGATATGATACTGTACATTGCGGCAACTTCTGCTATGATCAGCACAGCGATAGCCGTAGAAAGAGAAGAAGAAGGGTGCTTATATAAAGTACAATGACCCATATACTACATCAGTGAGGTACTATCAGAATAAAAAATCTAGTACCCGCATGTGCAAAAACTACTCTATGCCCTCTTGATCACTTCACGCAAGCTTCGCCACTATTTTGAAAGCCATAAGATTACCATGGTGATAGATTTCCCACTCGAAGACATCCTACACAATAAAGACGCAATAGGGCGCATATCTAAGTGGGTAGTTGAACTTGGTGCTTTGAATATCGATTTCACCCCACGGAAGGCAATCAAATCTCAAGCCCTTGCCGATTTTGTGGTCGAGTGGACAGAGATTCAACAACCCATGCCAAATACCATCCTTGACCATTGGAAGATGTACTTTGATGGATCACTCAAGCTAGGTGGAGCCAGTGTAGGTGTTCTCTTTATTTCTCCAGATGGAAAACAACTCAAGTATGTCCTTCAGATACTATGGCAAGCCACAAATAATGAAGCAAAATATGAAGCCCTCATCCATGGACTCCGAGTAGCAATTACCCTCGGAATCAAGCGATTACTCGTATATGGCGATTCAACAGTAGTCATCAACCAAGTCAACAAAGATTGGGACTACACCAAAGAAAATATGGGCGCTTACTGCGCTGAAATACGAAAACTCGAAAAACATTTTCAAGGATTGGAAATTCTATATGTTCTGTGCGATTCTAATATTGCAGCAGATGTCCTCGCCAAGCTTGGATCGGACAGGGCAAAGGTCCCACCTGGCGTATTCATAGAGGAGTTATCAGCTCCCTCTATCAAACAACCCGGTGAGATAACCCCTAAACTCCTAGCAAAAGGCACCTAGATTTTGGTAATCACCACCTCATGGACCTAGGTTTCCATCGACTATATCAAAGAGAATAAGTTGCTAGCAGATAAAGCAGAAGCAAGAACTACGTCCTAGTAGGGGACAAGCTGTACAGAAGAGCCGCATCATCAGGAGTACTCCTAAAATGTGTCTCATTTGAAGAAGGCAAAGAGATCTTAGTCAAAATACACTCAGGGTGCTGTGGGAATCATGTCGCTTCAAGAACACTAGTCGACAAAGCATTCCGCACTGGGTTCTACTGGCCAACCGCTTCGAAAGACATAGAAGAACTCGTTAGAAAATGCAAAGGTTATCAAATGTTCGCAAGACAAGCTCATGTACTAGCTCACAATCTCATCTGCATCCCTCCTGCTTGGCCTTTCTCCTGCTGGGGGCTAGATCAAGTAGGACCTCTCAAGAAAGCAAAAGGCAGTTTTGAGTACATCTTCGTAGCAATCGACAAGTTCACCAAGTGGATTGAATACAAACCACTCACAAAATACAGTGCAGCCAAAGCAGTCGAGTTCATCCACGACATTATGCACCGCTTCAGCATGCCCAATCGAATCATAACAGATTTGGGTTCTCCCTTTACAGCTATAGAATTCCAAAGTTGGGCACAAGATTGTGGTTCCAGCATAGATTATGCATCGGTCGCACATCTAGAAGCTAACGGACAGGTAGAAAGGGCTAATGGAGTCATACTAGCTAGATTAAAACCAAGATTGTATGAAGAACTAGTGGACTATGGATCCAAGTGGATCGAAGAATTACCCAAAGTAGTATGGGGGTTATGAACTCAAATAAGCAGAGCCACTGGATATTCACCTTTTTTCCTAGTTTATGGATCAGAAGCCGTACTACCTGTCGACCTGATCTAGATGTCGCCAAGAATAGAACAATATGATGAAGGAGAAGCAGAACACACCCGAAGATTAGAACTCGATAGTACAGAAGAAGTCAAAGTAAATGCTACCCTTCAATCAGCAAGATACCTCTAAGGTTTAAGATGCAACCACAACAAGAATACCCATCCTCGATCATTCCAAATCAGAGATCTGGTACTAAGAATACAAAAAACCAACGGACGCCATAAACTACTCAGTCCATGGGAAGGTCCTTTCATTGTCACAAAAGTCACCGGACTAGGCACGTACATGTAACACCTTTGGTGTTTTGACCTAGCACTAAAATTTGACATGTCATCATATGCATTGCAAAGCATTCATAAAGTAGAAATTTTTTGAATGCATTCACTAAATAAGCCTTATTTCATAATGTTGTTATTTCATGTGATGTGTTTCAAAACCCTAAATAAAGATCATGACCACAAGGGTCTAATTTCATGTGATCATGTGAGGTCATGTGTCATTTGACTTAAATAACCCTAATAGGCCATGTTACTGGTCAAAAATCAAAATTTAAGTAAAAGGAAGACAAATCAAATTTGAATTCATATTCAAATTATAAAAGTCCTTTTTGCCCCTTTTGACTAATTCAAAATCCATATGGAATTTGGGGTTGAGGCAAAAAGCAAAGTTGGAGGTTATTTTATGTGGATCAACTTTGGTATTCAAAGTTTTTCAAGTTTACATATAAAAATTGGAGTAATTTTGAAATGATTCAAATGCTCAAATGCACCCCAAATTCAAATTTCAAAATGGAGGCAGAATTTGAAAATATTTCTAGAAGCAAAGTTGTAGAGTTTGAAAAATTGAACAACTTTCATTTTTAGAGATTTTCAACTTCTTTAGAAAATTTGGGAGTAATTTGAAAACATAGACTCATTGGCAGTTCTATAAATAATTCAAAAATTAAGATTTACATCACCGCTTACCGCCGGCGCCACGCCTCTGCCGCCGCCGAGCGTTTTGCGCCGCTTCCTCGTGCCCTGGCACGTCTTCATCGCCGTGGCGTCTTCGTCGTGTGCTGTCGAAGCCAGACGAGCTTCTCCCGGCTATAAATAGCCGTACCATCGTCGTCTCTCTCTTCCTTTCCTGCCTCTGCTCGCCGACGACGACCTCGGTGCGCTCGCAAAATTCACCACCGTCGTAGCATCTTGAGTCAGTAGCATCCGCCAGTAGCTCCGCCTCGTCTTCCTGCTCCTCCCAAGCCTGATCGTGTCGCTCCTGGAAGTCCAGCGGCACCGCGTGATGTCGTCTTCCCCGAGTCCGGCCAAAGCTCTGCCGTGACCCACCTCACCGTGGCCAGGGTGATTCAGTACGTCTCCGCCTACACCAAGTACACCCTCGTGATCACGGTGAGCTCCTAAGCGTGAAGATCGCTCTTCTTTTGACTCTACTACACCGTAGACATAGCTACGTCGACCGCCGTCAAGTCCGAGTCGCCATGGCCGATGTAGGGTTCCATCTGGTGTGCCTATTGCTGTTCTGAGGGTTGGGTTAGATTTGCGACATGGTGTAGATCACGTTGGTGCAGTCCATCTCACCGGAGAAGCACCGTGGGCGCGTTTTGCTGATCGGAAGTGACCACGCCGCCGTGCGGTTGCTTTGAGTCACCGACAGTGGGGCCTGGCTGTCAGTGCGAGTGAGGAAGAAGAACAGTGAAAATTTTTATTTTCTGAATTTATGAATAGTGCTGAAACTTTGGGAATTTGTAGGAAATTCATGATAGCTCCAAAAATTATGAAATTTTGTGTGTAGCTTCTGTACATGTTCTAGTATGATTTAAAAATTTGAAACTAGAAATTTGAATAAATTTTTAATGTTCAAATATTCAGTCCATTAATTGAAAAATGCAATTTCCATGATTTTTGTAGGTCACTGTATAATTCCAAAAATTATCAAATTTGTTTTGGTACACTAATTTGTCATGAGGAAGCTTACATAAAATTTTCAGGTCATTTGGAACAAGTTCATTTTTGGGCTTAATTCCAAATTAATTCAAAAATAAATAAAGGCAAACCCTAAGTGTTTGATTAGTGTTGGATCTTATTTTGGTCATGTTTTGTGACTAGTAGGGTTTCAAGATCCATTTGGTTAAGTCACATGTGTGGTTCTTGATGGTAGGATTGCAAGTTGGTTTTGTTGGCTTGCAACTGTACCGTGAAATAAAATCATTTGCGGGGTGTTTTTACATTTCATGTACCGTCAAAGCATCATGTTTACATTATCATCATGTTAAAGCATATGTTATCATTTCGTGTAGAACCCAAGAGTGAAACGATTCTAGTTGAGCAAGTTCTGGAAGAATCCCCGGTTGTCATGGGATTCGATAATTGTGGTACTAATCCGGAACCTGAGATCATCAACGAAGGCAAGCCCCGGTTTATGCATTAAACCCTTACCTTGTTTACTTTGAAAAGTTTATCAACTATGTTACTTATTGCATTAAGTTAATTTATTCAAATGTTTCCTACTTGATGCATTGCCTACCTTGATAATTGTTTACCATCCTTGAAGATGATTTCATTTACAAAGGCGTAGTATGCTTAGTATGCTTTATGGTAGGCTTTCAAAGTAAAAGTTTTGATACAATCAAAGATGGCATACTGGCCAAAGAAAGAAAGAAGGTAGAATGAACTAGAGACTAGTCGGGTGACTTATCTTGAATGTTGGGTAATGTTGCCGACTATGTCGCTTAAAGGCCACTCATTGTGGATCTTCTGAATGAGACACTTTGTAGTACTGGTCACATACTCCGGTAAGCCTACTTTGGCTAAATCCGATACTAAGATGAATGCCCATACACTAGGAGTGGAGAGATGGTAGGAGTAGCGTGTACGCTCGTGGCTGGAATGTGGCCGGATTTGAGGTGTGCTGTGCTCTCGGGTGGCGTGGAGACGGCTTAGTATAGGAGGATCCGGTAGCGAGGTTGATATATGCAAGATTAAGTTCTACATATGTCGTGTGATAAGGAATTCCTAGCTGGGACTTGAATCAATTCGAATTGCCGTCGCTCTGCAGATATGGAGACTCGATTCATTACAGAAGCAATGCAGGACTGGTGAATTACTAAAATATGAGAAAAAGAATGGAATGAGAAGGAACAGAATATGGGAAATGTATATTTAGTTGAGATAATGAACTAAAAGGACTTAGGGGTAAAATTTGAGAATAGGATAAATATAGTAAGCTTTTGACAAAGGACTTTGAATTTTGCTACATCCTTACCTTGTCCCAAGCACCCGCATCTCTAAAGTCTTACACCCCATTACATCGGGTTAGTCTTGTTGAGTACCTTTGTACTCTGGGTTTGTTAACCCTTGTTGCAGGTGAGTCGCATGCGCAGGCTTGTTTTGGTCCCTGCTGCATGTCTGTGTTTGAAGTCAACAACGATGAGGAGTGATGAATGGCCTTTGGACAAGGCACTAGTTTGTATGATAAATAAAGTTAATGTAATATTATCCTGCTACTATGGTTGTATGTCACTTATGGTATTGTAAGTTTGAAAACAACTGGTTTGTAACTATGTTCTCTTAAGACTTTCGCTATCTTTTACTCTGATGTATATATTTGAATAAACTATTGTAATCTGTAATGTCTATGATTGGGATCCTGTTTGAAAAGAGAATCATGGATGATTCAGGTTTCCCAAGGACATCTGACAGACCTGTTGAGTTGTTGGGAACTCGTGTACGCTATCCGAGGTTTGTTAAGACAATGATAGGTGCACATGGGCCCGATTCCTTAGGAGGTTCTACCACAGCTGGTATCAGAGCAGTTCCCATCTATGATTATTGTAGGTTACTTTGGAAAACCTTCAAAGCTGATTTGGATCAAAGAAAGTAAGCTTGATATTTTAAAGTTCAAATTTCTTTCTTCTTACCTTTGATCTAGACTCAATCCTGTCTTATTTGAAAGTTTGTGGCAGATAATATGATTAGGTTTGTCCTATGTATTAAAAATCTAGTACTTATGATTATATAAATCTTTTGTACTTAGATTCATAAGATCGATTCATGCATCATGCTTAAGCACATTGCATAATAAATCCCCTTAATAGTGGTTGGGTTAGTAATGTCAATCCCATTCTTGCTAACCTCCATTATCCTCAAGCTATTCTTATAGTCCTACCTTAAATCCTACAGGCTATGGCAAAGACCAAGAAAACCGCATGCAAGTCCACCAGACCTCATGGAGTCCCTCGTCACCAGTTGGCACCAAGAAACCATGAGTTTGGTGAAGGTAGTGCCAAGACCCTAAGAGATGAAGGATCTTCAAGCAACCCCACCAACGTCGAGAACCTTAACAAGGAGCTCAACACTCTTCATTGAGCTCATGCCAAAGATCAAGAGGAGTTGGCAGAAAATGTAAAGGGGTATCACCATGACCATGGAGCTGCGGAATGAAGCCTGGACATGAGAGGATGCGGCCAATGAACATGTCCATGAGTTGGAGTTCTACATAGAGGACCTAGAGATGGACAATGCTATTCTTCATGAGAATGTCCACATGTTGTATGCTCAACTTCATCCACCTCATGGGGATGGTGAAGTTACCGATGAAGAAATGATTGTAGCTCTAGGAGAAGTCGAGAATAAAGAAGAGGAGGAGGATCCTGAGGAGTTGGTGTACTTCTTAGATGAAGATGAGGTTTCATCCGATATGGGCACGGATGTTGAAGACTGAGAGCTTGGAGTAGAAGTAGTTCCTTTACTGCTTTCCTAGAAAACTAGGGTTGTCTTGTGGGATACAAGACATGTAATATAAATAAGGACCTTTTGTAGTATGAAACCTTTTAAATGCTTTCAATAAAGAATAATGTAAGTAAATGTGTTTCTCTAACAGATGCCTCATCCTATCACCCGCACTGGTGCTAGTGGCTCGCACAATGATGATGAGTGCCCAAATCCTCCACCAATGCCCTCGACTATGGTAGATGACATAGCCGCACTCGTCAACGCAATGGTAGAGAATGCTAGGCTGTTAAGGGAGTTGGCACAGAACCAGCAGGCACCATACCCTAATCGTGGCCGTCGTAATAATGGAAACGATGAGTCAACCTATGTGGATTTTACTAACACACGTTCGCCTGTGTTCTCTAAGGCAAATGAACCTTTAGAAGCAGACGATTGGCTTAGGACAATAGAGCAAAAGTTCGAGCTGATCCACTATACCGAGGTTCAAAAACCAAGGTTTGCGGCACAGCAACTCCGAGGAGCTGCTGGTGCCTAGTGGGCAAATTTGGTAGCAGTACAACCCGCTGGTCACCAAGTCAACTGGAGGGAGTTCAAGGATGCCTTTAGGGCACACTATATTCTAGACGGTGTGATGACCATGAAGTTAGAAGAGTTTTTAGCTCTTAAGCAAGGAGAGCACCCAGTGATGCATTATGTTGGGCGTTTTAACCACCTGTCGCAGTATGCTATTGAGTATGTGAATACTAACAAGAAGAAAAAGAATCATTTTCTTAGAGGCCTGAACACTAATGTAACACCTCAGGTGTTAGCCTTGCATAACTTGACTTGTATAAGCATGAGCATGATCATAAAGCATTCATATATAAGCTTTGACACTTGAAACATTGGATTGCAACATTTGCAACGTTTGCTTATTATCGCATGTTTCTTAAACATATGCAACTTTTCTCGTTATTTCATGTCTCCATGTGTCTATGCATATGATCATGAGTGGACACATGTACTTGGTGGATGTGAGTCACACAAACATGTAGCCACACCTAGGGTAGCAAATAGAACCTTGTTCTGGGTTACATTTCATGAACCAACACTTGCTTTCTTGTGATTACACTAACTAGCTCAATGAGTGACTACTACATGAAATGATTGGATAACCTAGCAAATTGCCTAAACATGTTTAGAGTATCATTATGAACAACTTTGATATTCATGGTTAGGGGTAAAA
Source organism: Miscanthus floridulus (assembly GCF_019320115.1). Taxonomy (NCBI): domain Eukaryota; kingdom Viridiplantae; phylum Streptophyta; class Magnoliopsida; order Poales; family Poaceae; genus Miscanthus; species Miscanthus floridulus. The sequence continues at coordinate 76,465,863 of NC_089584.1, read as the reverse complement.
AGGTCATTAAGCCATGCTTTGGTGTGTATCATCATGTAAATGTGACATGTTTGACCAAGTTTGAACTAGGTGTTAGAGACCTTGCATGGAGGAGATCACTAAAGTAAAGTTGTAGTATTTGACATAAGGAACAACTTTTATTTTTGGGTCTTTGACTGATTTAGCTTCTAACATGCTTGAATTGGTCCCACAAAAATCAGAAGAATCAACAATTCAACACTTAAGAAATTTTGCTAAGTCCTGGTTCACTGACGTGCTGACAGCTGACCTTTGGGACGATATAACTCAAGTTCGGTTGGGAATTGGCACGAGCTCATTGAACAAGAATGGAAGCTGGTACATTGAGCTACAATTTTGGTTTAGACGGTGTGCGCTAATACTCCACGAATTAGCGGTTAAATGGATGGGAAAACACGCTGTCAGGCTTCTTCGCGGGCTCTGAACTTACTGAATCGGCGATTCAGTGGCCGACCGCCTTCAGGCCATGGCTGCCGCGTGGAGGAGAAAAGGCCGCGCGTCGCCTCTACTCTACCCCACCAGGCCACGTCGGGCCAATACGCGCCTTCATCACCCCCACACTCGCCTGCATCGCCCTGCGCTTCCCATTTCACTTTTCTAGATCCTCCTTCCTCGCCGCAGCAGCAGCCGAGCGCCCCCTCGCTCCGCCGTCGCCATAGCCTGCGTAGGCTCGCGACGAGCCATCCATTCTTCACCGCAACAGCACCACTAGCTCCCCAATAACCTACTCCCTCCTCCCATGACTACTGGTAGCGCTTGGTAAGCCACCGTAACGCGTGCGAGCTCGCCGGAGCTCCGCTGCTAGCCCCGTCTCCGTGGCCACGTTGCCACCGTCCACCCCAGGCCGCAATAGGGCGCTAGTTAGCTCCGCCACAGCTCGGTGATGCTCAGCGTAGCGTTTGATCGAGCCACCATAGCGTCCACCAGCGTAGCACCGTCGTCCAGCGCCACCGCTCTGCCATGGCTGCCGCCGTAGTCACTGGCGTCGACGATAGGGCCGGCCAAGTGGTTCAATAGATGCGCTAGGTCGAGTAGGTCACGCCGTGAAGATGTTACCGCTGGCAAGTTCACCGTCGGCGAGCTCTGGCCGCGTCCATAGAGTAGCGCCACCGGCTCTATTTTGTCTCACTGACCGGTGGGGTCAACTGACCAGTGGGTCCCGCGTGTCAGCGACTCCATGTATTAAAGCTAGTTCATTTTTGAATGCAGATTTCATATGTTTTGTAATTTTTGTATCTTCAGTTTGGTAGCTTCAAAAATTGTGAAATAAATTTGGTAGTGCTCCTTAGGAAGTGTAGTATTTAGGAAAAATATGTTCTTGGCATTTACAGTAGAAATTTTTGGAGATTTAAATAGGGATTTGAAATGTGCTTTTGAATGCATTCAAATTTGTTTATTTTATATCTAGAGTTCCTGTGCTCCAAAAATTATGAAATTTGTTTGGTAAGCTAGTCTTAGCATATGTGAACTCTGGTAAAAATTTGAGGACCAGTGAATGTGTAGATTTATAGTTATAGATTTTTCTTTTATGAATAGTTAATCCTTGTGTAAATTTTTATAAATTATTTATGAATCCAACATTCATGAAAATTTTTGGAGGTAATCCTAGTAGTATATGCAGGCTAAGAAAAATAGAAAATCTTTTGCTTGACACTTTTCAATAGGGTTTTCTATTTATGCTATTTCAAGTCTTGCTGCCTTATCATTTTTGTATAGGATGTTCTACTGGGTAAAATGACATGAATTTTTTATAGTAGTCCTTTGATAGCATTAGTAAGGCACTGTAAATTTTTGAGAATTTATGAAGTACATCTGATATATGTTTATTATTTAACCTAGATATCTAAATAAAATAATAAAGGCATTTAAATAAATAGTTTGGACTTCACCATTATATTATCTTAAATGTATTTGGTATGCTTAAACTGTTAGTAGATTTTATGTTGTTAAATTTTGAATAATTACATGAAGTAGAAGTATTGTTACTTTATATTGCATATTGAATAGTTTCCGGACTGATTCTGGAGTTTGATGAGTTGCATATTGAAAATGATGTGTACTGTAAAAATGGTTAATAACAAAGTTGTAGAGAATTTGATAAGCTTTCCAGAAAGTCCAGGATCACTGTATTTGAATTAGTAGAACTCCAGTTATGAGTGAAACAAATAGCTACTGTTTTATGGTATAATCGATGCATTGTGGAAGTAGATGATTAAATAATCGAGAAGAGATATGCACCTACTCAATAAACATGATGCACTTGTTAACATATATGCATTCGTAATACTTATGCCATATTCATGCATCTAGGCTCAGAGGAAGAGATAACATTGCTGGAATTCGAAGAAGTAGAGGAAGGGGACCAGCAGGAGAAACCGCAAGCCGCAGCTCCCGAAGGCGTGGAGCAGAACCCTGAAGAGCTTCCAGAGTGTCCTGACCACCGCCCTACTTCCTTTCTGTGAGGCAAGCCCCGAAGCATTCTATGCCTCCTAGTAATTTATAAATGTTTACTTAAGTACTTATGATTGATGCATTAGGTTATAAGAGTTGAATAGAACCACTTGATGCATGTACATTCCTTGTCCAGATATTACACCTTTAACCGGTATAGGTCCAGGATCGAATATATGCTTAGCCATGCTTAGACCGGTAGAAGTCAGGTGATGTCCTGTCACCTGTGAGATGTAGGTGGATACCGGAGCACGGTTGGCTATATTTGCTATCGTGGAACAAAACCATGGGGTAAAAGAAAATCGAGACCAGACAGGAAGTTGGTAGAGAAAGAACAAGGCATGGAGGTCTTGGGTGTGGATCTATCCCCATCTATGTCGATTAAGGACCGTACCATTGTTGGCGCTTCTGACAAGATTGAACGCATGCCTCTCACTTAGCTGGCCGGATAACTCATTCCGACCGTGAAGCCGAGTAATTCAACTCAGGCCGGGAACCGTTCTATTGTGTGCTCCTTCTGGGGAACGATCAGACTGAGCCTAAGGACAGGCTTGGCCTGAGCATCCTGGCATCTGGTGTTCTAGATTGTGCGGTGTGGTATAGACCCGCGAAATGTGTACCTGAGTTGTACCAAAGGTGACCTAAGGCTATCATGGCTGGTAGACCTGGGTTTGTGTTAGGAATAAATTCCCAGCTGGTTGAAATTGATTCGAATCGACGACTCTCCCGGATAGTGAGAAACTTGGCTAGTCCGAACATCGTAGTAACTATGTTATGAAACATGATGGTTCGGATTAATATGGAATTACGATACCTGCTATGGTTACTATTGTATGCTTCTAAATGATATACCACATGTTTAGCACAGGATAGTTGCTAATCAAGAAATGGATAGTTATAATAAACTTGATAAAGGAATCATAATTGTACAATGGGTCAATTGCCTCTTACGCAAAAAAAATATTGTCGAGTTACGTCCACTTATATAGCCTTGCATAATCCTTGGAGTCATTTTATTTCTGGTTCATGACGGGTAAGTCTAGCAGAGTACCTTCTCGTACTCAGGGTTTTATTTTCCCATTGTTGCAGATGGCACTATGTACCATGGTTATTGCAAGAGTTGCTTCTATCCCACCATGGATGAGGAGTAAGCCTTGGGCAGGCTTCTTTATAAATTCCTATCCTTGCTTTTGTAGACCGTGATCCGACTTGGCACTGTATTAAACTATGTTGGAAACTTTATTTTGAACTTAATTGCTTCTGCTTTATTTATCAAACTCAGTTTGTAATAACTTTTATTCGTACTCTGATGATGAAATATATCTATGAACTTTATGTAATATGTGGCATGTATGTTGAATCCTGTATGATCTTGGTTGTTGTAAATCGTTTATCGAGACCCGTCGTGGTACTCGACGGACTACCGGGTTTATATGGGTTCAAGTATGACAGTGCGACCGCTTATGGGCTACCATTGTACTTATACTCTTATAAATTGGTTGGTTCTATGACAGCTAGTATCAGAGCAAGATTCAACTTTAATTGTCACAAGTGTATTTAAAACAAAAGTTTTTGTTTTCCAAAAACCCTTCTCTAGCAACTAATAGTTATATAATAGGCATTTGAAATCTAAAGTGTGCCAATGATCACTTCCTTATGCCCAAATTAAGGACTATTAGGTGGCTATTTATGTACTAACATGGGGTTTTTTACTTTGTCGTCCATACGGCGTGCTATTATATGGATACCATTCAGTTGAGTGGTAATGTATGGATCAAATGCCTCTACGCCAAGGTAAGATGATGAGTGTATGACCGCAAGATGTGAGCGTGCGGTTGGGGAGAGTTAGCTTTGATATGGCTATGTATGCATGCCTGCATGCGTATATGGTATGTATTTAATTGTGGGTTTAAATTATTGTCGGGTAGATTGATACGGAGGTATATGTATGGATATACATATTTGGAAGTATTTACAATTACATTCTGCATATTTCATTATGGGTTTAGGGCTGAGATGAAATTTTATGCAGGTACACTAATAACGAAACGTGTAGCTCGACTAGTTACGCTATTTAAGAGAGAACGTATGTATGCCACCGTGTCTACCATTAGAAACAAATTTTCCCAAGTTTATGAGGACGTATAGAACGAGCATGCATCATGATAATTACCATTCACATAATTACATTGTTCCTCCCCTTATAAAATTCTTACTCGGTTATGTAACTCTTATCCATTATGGCATTGTCTCACCAAGTGGTACATGTTAATGGTGCAGATGGCACACACCAAGCAGACTGCTCACAAGTCCACCGAAGGCAGAGCTCCCATCCGTCAGCTTGCTCCATGTACCCATCAACGTCACATGTTCCTTGGAGAGTTTGGGATGCCTACACTCTTATGGAGAGTGCTTAGCTATGTAGGCTATCCTGATGGAATGGAACCCCGCTACTTCTGGGCAAATGAGCAGTTGGGAGAAGGTCTCTTAGTTACTGTGGAGGCCGTTGTTCATCCCCGAGGTGACGATTCTGAGTGGACAGGTTGGTGTTATGAGTCAACTGGTAGGACTGCTGAAGAAGCAGCTGGCAGAGCAGCCTTTGGGATCCTGAGGGATATCATGGATCGTTTTCCTCAGGAGCTGGCAGCCGCTTTGGTTGGAGTCTTTCTGAGGGGTAACCCCTCCACTGACTCATGGTAGTAGGCAAGAGGAAGATCTTTGGAGATTGGTGCAGCAGAAGGGTAGAATAGTGATAACCCTTCCATGAGCGCCATGTTCGCAGTGATGAGAGTGTTAGATGGAGTAGAAGGTAGCCTCAGACGTGTGTCTGGTGCTCTTGGTCATGCCCGCGAGGACCAACGTCAGCTTCAAAGGGAGCACGACGCCGAGATTGAGAGGCTCACGGTAGAGATGACTCGGTTAACTCACCAGCGGAATGCAGCCTGGTCCAGGGAAGATGTTCTGAGAGCTCGACAGTTCGAGCTGGGGCAGCAGCTGGCCCATGCGGAAGAATACAACGATAATCTACATGAAGAGGTTCATCTACTAAACAACTAGCTCCACCCTTATGTCCCACCTAGAGCCACAGAGATGGATCTAGAAGAGGACGAGGAAGAAGAAGAAGTAGAGCTTGAAGAAGAAGTGGAGCCTGAGGAAGGAGATGATCCTATGTCTGACCTCGATAGTGATCATGATGAGGATTAGATCGCTTAGTACTTAGTGGAAGGTCTAATGTATCACCTTTATTCATGTAATGGACATATAGTTTGAATTTGGCATTAGTAACCCGACTATCATGTAATGTTGATTAATCGCACGTTTGGTTGAACATCAATGCAATTCCAGTCCTTTGTCGGTAATCACGATTTAAATTTGCATGCGTTATGAGCGCGATGAGTGGTCAAATTGGGGATGTCATGTTGTGAGAATGAATTGTTATGCCTCTATTTTTATTGTGATGTTGAGAATTTTCTCCAGTAATTTTAGTTTGGCATGAGTACCTAATTCATCTGCAATCTCTTGACATCAACCAATAATCGCTTATTGTTGCAACATCGTAGATGATGCGCACCCGTGCTAGAGCTGGTGGCAGCCAGGATGGCAACCATGATGACTTGCCACCCCCACTGCTGCCGTCTGCTCAGAAGTTCTTTACCCAGTTCCTGGGGAGCCAAAGGACAATGGAGGAAGCTTTGCGCCTCATCACGCAAAACACTGCTCGTGGCCACCCACATCAACCAGGGGCCGAGCCAAATCAGCACAGTACATTCAAGGAGTTTCTAGATACGAAGCCTCCAATCTTCAAGGTGGCTGAGGAACCACTACAGGCTAACGAGTGGCTAAATACCATTGAGCAGAAATTTCATCTGCTGAGGGTCACAGAACATCTGAAAGCTGAGTATGCTTCTCATCAATTGCAAGGACTAGCAGAGATCTGGTGGACACATTTCCTATCATCTTTGCTTGCTAACGCACGAGTGACCTAGGAACAGTTCAAGCTGGCTTTTAGGGGACATCATATTCCCCTAGGCCTGATGCGCATGAAAGCAGCCAAATTTATGAGGCTCACTCAAGGAACAAAGTCACTCACAGAATATATGCACGCATTCAACAACTTGTCCAGATATGCTCCAAGTTTCGTGGATACTAAAGAGAAAAAGATAGAGAGTTTTAAGCGAGGTCTGGGTACTAAACTTATAAAGACCATGGCAAATTCTAGGTGTGCCACGTACAATGAATTTATTAGTGATGCCTTGACCCAAGAAAACCACAACAATATGCATGCAGTTGCCAAGGGTCGCAAGAGGGCATATGAGGCCGGTGCATCCGGATCCTTCCAGTCAAAAGCACCTATCACAGCTAGGCCACAATTCCGTCCACCTGCACCCAAGTTTAGGCCTCCACCATCGAAAGCTCAGAATAATAGGCCACAGAGACCATTCCGTAAGGCATTTACCATTGCCTTACCAAAAGGAAATGGCGGTCAGGACAGTTCCACCGGATTCAGAAGTAATCAACCATGTTTCAACTACAACCAACTGGGTCATTGGTCCAAGGAATGCCCCCACCCCAAGAAGAATAGCAACCAGAATCAGAACAATCAGAGACAGGCGAATGCCAGAGCACGTTAGGGACAAGTGCATTATACCACTGAGGAGGAAGTGCCCGCCGGAGAAGTTGTCATGGCTGGAATGTTTCTCATCAACAAGCATCCCACTGTTGTTTTATTTGATTCGGGAGCTTCTCATTCATTTATGAGTCAAGCATTTGCATCTAGACATGATCAAGAAATAATTGAAGTAAGCAAAGGGGGTTTTAACATAAGTTCAGTAGGGGGAACTGTTACTACCAAAAAGATAGTCAAAAATGTACTCATCTCTATACAAGGGAGGGAGTACACAATAGATTTTATAATATTGTCGGGGTTATCGATAAGTGTAATCTTAGGCATGAATTGGATGAAGGATCATGATGTTCTTATTGACACTAGCACCCATACTATTATGTTGAGAGAACCCACGGGAGGGAATGCTTTTCTAGTACCACTCTCCCATGATTTCGAACCCCAACATTTAGCCTGTGCTATCCAAACCACCACAATATGTGATATCCCTGTGGTTTGTGAGTTTCCGGATGTATTTCCAAAAGAATTACCCGGTCTACCACTAGATAGGGACGTGGAATTTAAGATTGAATTAGTGCTAGGTACGGCACCCATATCCAGAAGGCCCTATAGAATGCCACCCAATGAGTTAGCGGAACTTAAGGTTCAATTGCAAGATCTATTGGACAAGGGTCTTATCCAACCTAGCTCATCTTCGTGGGGATGTCCAGCCTTGTTTGTGAAAAAGAAGGACAAGTCACTGAGAATGTGTGTAGATTATAGACCACTTAATGCGGTGACCATCAAGAACAAATATCCGTTGCCCCGCATCAACATCTTGTTCGATCAGCTAGCAAAGGCAAAGGTATTCTCCAAAATTGACTTGAGATCAGGCTACCATTAGATAAAGATCAGACCGGAGGATATACCTAAAACTGCTTTCTCTACTAGGTATGACTTATACGAGTATTTGGTTATGTCTTTCGGACTAACAAATGCTCCCGCCTACTTCATGTACCTGATGAACTCGGTATTCATGCCCGAACTTGACAAGTTCATGGTCGTGTTTATCGATGATATATTGATTTATTCAGAAAATGAGTCAGATCATGAAGAGCATCTAAGGATTGTCCTATCCAGACTGAGGGAGCATAAGCTATATGCCAAGTTTAGCAAATGTGAATTTTGGTTGAGCAAAGTACCTTTCTTAGGTCACATATTATCAAAAGATGGAATCTCTATAGACCCATCGAAAGTACAAGAGGTCATGGATTGGAAAGCCCCAACTTCGGTTCATGAAGTTCAGAGTTTTCTCGGGTTAGCAGGATACTATCGTCGGTTTATTCCAGATTTCTCAAAGATAGCTAAGCCTATGACCAGACTACTTTAGAAAGATGAGAAGTATAAATGGACACCAGAATGTGAAACAACTTTTCACACCCTTAGAACTTTGTTGACTACAGCACCTGTGCTAGCATAACCAGACATTGAAAAGCCTTTTGATGTATTTTGTGATGCATCGGGAATAGGTTTGGGATGTGTGCTTATGCAAGAAGGAAGAGTAATTGCATATGCTTCTTGGCAATTGAGAAAACATGAAGTCAACTACCCTACACATGATTTGGAACTTGCAGCCATTGTCCATGCATTAAAGATATGGAGACATTACTTGTTGGGCAATGTATGTCATATCTATACTGACCACAAAAGTCTCAAGTATATCTTTACCCAGCCAGAGCTGAACATGAGACAACGAAGATGGTTAGAATTGATTAAGGACTACAATTTAGAAGTGCATTACCATCCAGGTAAAGCTAATGTAGTAGCCGATGCACTCAGTCGGAAGTCCCATTACAACACCGTGGAAGCATTGTTGGAAGATGGATTCAACTTGTTACATCCTGCTGTACTACACAATATCACAATCAGTTGTTCACTTGAGGGCAAAATCATAGAGCTACAGCAGATAGATGTAGGAATAAGTCACATCAAGAGAAAAATGCAAGAGCAGGAAACCAAACATTTTAGATTGGATGAAAGAGGTGTATTATGATTTGAGGACCGGCTAGTGGTACCAAAAGACCGTGAGCTAAGGAATCAAATTTTAGATGAAGCTCACTCATCCAAATTGTCTATCCATCCGGGTAGTAGTAAGATGTATCAAGATTTGAAAACCCATTTTTGGTGGACTAAGATGAAGAAAGAGATTGCAGCCGTTGTTGCTAGGTGTGTTAACTGCAGTAGAGTAAAAGCTGTCTATATGAAAACTGCTGGATTACTTCAGCCATTGCCTATTCTAGGATGGAAATGGGAGGAAATCAGCATGGACTTTATCACAGGCCTTCCAATGACGCCACAAGGTCACGATTCAATATGGGTAATTGTTGACTGTCTCACCAAGTCAGCACACTTTATACCCGTGAATACACGGTATATCATTGGAAAATACGCTGAGATATATGTTTCCCAGATCGTGAGACTACATGGAGTACCCAGGACTATAATCTCAGATCGAGGACCATAGTTCATAGCTCGTTTCTGGGAGCACTTACACCAGGCTTTGGGAACCAAGCTAATCAGAAGCTTGGCATATCATCCACAAACTTCAGGACAGACAGAGCGAGTGAACCAAATCCTAGAAGATTTACTTAGAGCTTGTGTTATATCTTCAAAAGGTTCATGGGAGAAATGGTTACCTTTAGCTGAATTCTCCTATAACAATAGTTATTAAGCGAGTATCAAGATGGCTCCATTTGAAGCCTTGTATGGCAGAAAATGCAGAACTCCATTGAATTGGATTGAGCCAGGTGAAAGGAGATACTTTGGTATTGACTTTGTCAATGAAGCCGAAGAGCAAGTACATATCATCCAACAACATATGAAGGTAGCTCAATCGAGGCAGAAGAGCTATGTTGATAGAAGAAGAAGACCACTGACTTTTGAAGTGGGTGACTATGTATACTTGAGAGTATCACCCATGAAAGGTGTGAAAAGATTTGGGATGAAAAAGAAGCTTTTGCCAAGATATGTAGGGCCATACAAAATTTTGGAACGAAAAGGAAATGTTGCGTATAAGTTACAACTTCCACCAGAAATGAGTGCAATCTTTGATGTGTTCCATGTTTCCCAGTTGAAGAAATGTCTTTGAGTACCTGAAGAAGCTATTGCACCCACCAATGTGCAGCTTCAATCAGATTTGACCTATGAAGAAAAGCCAATTCGAGTATTAGAGGAGATGGAGAGAGTAACACGGAGTAAGATTATTAAATTCTATAAGGTGGTGTGGAACAATCATAGTGAACAAGATGCTATGTGGGAAAGAGAAGATAATCTACGAGAAGTTTATCCCGCTTTTTTTCCAAGAATGGTAGGTCTTGCAAATCTCAGGATGAGATTTTTATAAGGGGGAGGGGCTGTAACACCTCGGGTGTTAGCCCTGCATAACTTGACTTGTATAAGCATGAGCATGATCATAAAGCATTCATATATAAGCTTTGACACTTGAAACATTGGATTGCAACATTTGCAACGTTTGCTTATTATCGCATGTTTCTTAAACCTATGCAACTTTTCTCGTTATTTCATGTCTCCATGTGTCTATGCATATGATCATGAGTGGACACATGTACTTGGTGGATGTGAGTCACACAAACATGTAGCCACACCTAGGGTAGCAAATAGAACCTTGTTCAGGGTTACATTTCATGAACCAACACTTAAGCTTTCTTGTGATTACACTAACTAGCTCAATGAGTGACTACTACATGAAATGATTGGATAACCTGGCAAATTGCCTAAACATGTTTAGAGTATCATTATGAACAACTTTGATATTCATGGTTAGGGGTAAAAAGGTCATTAAGCCATGCTTTGGTGTGTATCATCATGTAAATGTGACATGTTTGACCAAGTTTGAACTAGGTGTTAGAGACCTTGCATGGAGGAGATCACTAAAGCAAAGTTGTAGTATTTGACATAAGGAACAACTTTTATTTTTGGGTCTTTGACTGATTTAGCTTCTAACATGCTTGAATTGGTCCCACAAAAATCAGAAGAATCAACAATTCAACACTTAAGAAATTTTGCTAAGTCCTGGTTCACTAACGTGCTGACAGCCGACCTTTGGGATGATATAACTCGACTTCGGTTGGGAATTGGCACGAGCTCGTTGAACAAGAATGGAAGCTGGTACATTGAGCTACAATTTTGGTTTAGACGGTGTGCGCTAATACTCCACGGATTAGCGGTTAAATGGACAGGAAAACACGCTATCAGTCTTCTTCGTGGGCTCTGAACTTACTGAATCGGGCGATTCAGTGGCCGACCGCCTTCAGCACATGGCCGCCGCGTGGAGGAGAAAAGTCCGCACGTCACCTCTGCTCTGCCCCGCCAGGCCACGTCGGGCCAGTACGTGCCTTCATCACCCCCGCACTCGCCTGCATCGCCCTGCGCTTCCCATTTCGCTTTTCTGGCTCCTCCTTCCTCGCCGCAGCAGTAGCTGAGCGCCCCCTCGCTCCGCCATCGCCATAGCCTACGCAGGCTCATGACGAGCCATCCATTCTTCACCGCAGCAGCACCACTAGCTCCCCAACAACCTACTCCCTCCTCCCGTGACCACTGGTAGCGCTTGGTAAGCCACCGTAACACGTGCGAGCTCGCTGGAGCTTCGCCGCTAGCCCCATCTCCGTGGCCACATCGCCACCGTCCACCCCAGGCCGCAATAGGGCGCTAGTTAGCTCCGCCACAACTCGAGGATGCTCGGCGTAGCGTTCGATCGAGCCACCATAGCCTCCACCGGCGTAGCGCCGTCGTCCAGCGCCACCGCTCTGCCATGGCCGCTGCCGTAGTCACTAGCGTCGACGATAGGGGTGGCCAAGTGGTTTAGTAGATGCGCTAGGTCGAGTAGGTCACGCCGTGAAGATGTTACCGCCGGCAAGTTCGCCGTCGGCGAGCTCTGGCCACGTCCGTAGAGTAGCGCCGCCAGCTCTATTTTGTCTCAGTGACCGGTGGGGTCAACTGACTAGTGGGTCCCGCGTGTCAGCGACTCCATGTATTAAAGCCAGTTCATTTTTGAATGCAGATTTCATATGTTTTGTAATTTTTGTATCTTCAGTTTGGTAGCTTCAAAATTGTGAAATAAATTTGGTAGTGCTCCTTAGGAAGTGTAGTATTTAGGAAAAATATGTTCTTGGCATTTACAGTAGAAATTTTTGGAGATTTAAATAGGGATTTGAAATGTGCTTTTGAATGCATTCAAATTTGTTTATTTTATATCTAGAGTTCCTGTGCTGCAAAAATTATGAAATTTTTGTGGTAAGCTAGTCTTAGCATATGTGAACTCTAGTAAAAAATTTGAGGACCAGTGCATGTGTAGATTTATAGTTATAGATTTTTCTTTTATGAATAGTTAATCCTTGTGTAAATTTTTATAAATTATTTATGAATCCAAAATTCATGAAAAGTTTTGGAGGTAATCCTAGTAGTATATGGAGGCTAAGAAAAATAGGAAATCTATTGCTTGACAATTTTCAATAGGGTTTTCCATTTATGCTATTTCAAGCCTTGCTGCTTTATCATTTTTGTATAGGATGTTCTACTAGGTAAAATGACATGAAATTTTTATAGTAGTCCTTTGATAGCATTAGTAAGGTACTGTAAATTTGTGAGAATTTATGAAGTACATTTGATATATGTTTATTATTTAACCTAGATATCTAAATAAAATAATAAAGGCATTTAAATAAATAGTTTGGACTTCACCATTATATTATCTTAAATGTATTTGGTATGCTTAAACTGTTGGTAGATTTTATGTTGTCAAATTTTGAATGATTACATGAAGTAGAAGTATTGTTACTTTATATTGCATATTGAATAGTTTCCGGACTGATTCTGGAGTTTGATGAGTTGCATGTTGAAAAATGATGTGTACTATAAAAATCGTTAATAACAAAGTTGTAGAGAATTTGATAAGCTTTCCAGAAAGTCTAGGATCACTGTATTTGAATTAGTAGAACTCCAGTTATAAGTGAAACAAGTAGCTATTGTTTTGTGGTATAATCGATGCATTGTGGAAGTAGATGATTAAATAATCGAGAAGAGATATGCACCTACTCAATAAACATGATGCACTTGTTAACATATATGCATTCATAATACTTATGCCATATTCATGCATCTAGGCTCGGAGGAAGAGATAACGTTGCTGGAATTCAAAGAAGCAGAGGAAGGGGACCAGCAGGAGAATCCGCAAGCCGCAGCTCCCGAAGGCGTGGAGCAGAACCCTGAAGAGCTTTCAGAGTGTCTTGACCACCGCCCTACTTCCTTTCTGTGAGGCAAGCCCCAGAGCATTCTAAGTCTCCTAGTAATTTACAAATGTTTACTTAAGTACTTATGATTGATGCATTAGGTTATAAGAGTTGAATGGAACCACTTGATGCATGTACATTCCTTGTCCAGATATTACACCTTTAACCGGTATAGGTCCAGGATTGAATATATGCTTAGCCATGCTTAGACCGGTAGAAGTCGGGTGATGTCCTATCACCTGTGAGATGTAGGTGGATACCGGAGCACAGTTGGCTATATTTGCTATCATGGAACAAAACCATGGGGTAAAAGAAAATCGAGACCGAACGGGAAGTTGGTAGAGAAGCAACAAGGCATGGAGGTCTTGGGTGTGGATCTATCCCCGTCTATGTCGATTAAGGACTGTACCGTTGTTGGTGCTTCTGACAAGATTGAATGCATGCCTCTCACTTAGCTGGCTGGATAACTCGTTCCGACCGCGAAGCCGAGTAATTCAACTCAGGTCGGGAACCGTTCTGTTGTGCGCTCCTTTCGGGGAACGATCAGACTGAGCCCAAGGGTAGGCTTGGCCTGAGCATCCTGGCATCTGGTGTTCTAGATTGTGAGGTGCGGTACAGACCCACGAAATGTGTACCTGAGTTGTACCAAAGGTGACCTAAGGCTATCATGGCTGGTAGACCTGGGTTTGTGTTAGGAATAAATTCCCAGCTGGTTGAAATCGATTCGAATCGCCATCTCTTCCGAATAGTGAGAAACTTGGCTAGTCCCAACATCATAGTAACTGTGTTATGAAACATGATGGTTCAGATTAATATGGAATTACGATACCTGCTATGGTTACTATTGTATGCTTCTAAATGATATACCACATGTTTGGCATAGGATAGTTGCTAATCTAGAAATGGATAGTTATAATAAACTTGATAAAGGAATAATAATTGTACAATGGGTCAATTGCCTCTTACGCAAAAAAATGTTGTCGAGTTACGTCCATTTATACAGCCTTGCATAATCCTTGGAGTCATTTTATTTCTGGTTCATGACGGGTAAGTCTAGCTGAGTACCTTCTCGTACTTAGGGTTTTATTTTCCCATTGTTGCAGATGGCACTATGTACCATGGTTATTGCAAGAGTTGCTTCTATCCCACCGTGGATGAGGAGTAAGCATTGGACAGGCTTCTTTATAAATTCCTATCCTTGCTTTTGTGGACCGTGATCCGACTTGGCACTGTATTAAACTATGTTGGAAACTTTATTTTGAACTTAATTGCTTCCGCTTTATTTATCAAACTCGGTTTGTAATAACTTTTATTCATACTCTGATGACGAAATGTATCTATGAACTTTATGTAATATGTGGTATGTATGTTGAATCCTATACGATCTTGGTTGTTGTAAATCGTTTATCGAGACCCGTCGTGGTGCTCGACGGACTACCGGGTTTATATGGGTTCAAGTATGACAGTGCGACCACTTGCGGGCTGCCATTGTACTTATACTCTTATAAATTGGTCGGTTCTATGACAACTAAACTTCAGACCATGATGACAACTTGTGGTTACGCAACTTACCACAAAACAATCAACATTGCTATCGCTTCAGGGGAGAATTACCGCCGACACAAGGAGGCGAAGAAGAAGAAAATATTTGCTTTCGGATCATCGAGTGGAAAGCATCAGAAGATCGTATACCATCCTCAGAATCATGGCCGTACGCCATTTCGCCCACAACAAGGCCAAAGCAGGCAACAGATTTTCATTCGCCCTGCAACTAATACGCCTTATACTCATCAAGCACCGCAGCAGCAGAACAATACAAATAATGCAAACCGCAATGCTACTTCCCAGAATCACAATTTTCCATGCTATAATTGTGGTAAACCCAGACATTTTTCCCGAGAATGTCCGTATCCTAGGAAGAACAATCTTGATGCACCCAAAGCCCCTGTTAATCAAGCTCAGAATCAGTACAAGGGTAATGCTCAGATCAATCAGAAGGGTCAGGCTAAGAAGAAAACTAGAAGGGTATTCTATACTCAAGTGGAATCTATTCTAGAAGGAGAACCAGTTATGATGGGTATGTTTCCCATTGCTAAGCATCTTGCAATTACCTTATTTGATTCTGGTGCATCCCATACATTCATCAATTGTACATTTGTTGTGAAGCATGGGATAGCTATTGGGGAAACAAAAGAACCCTATCATATACAGTCGTCTGGGGGACAAATCTGTACAAGGGAGGTAGTTCAGCATGTACCTATTGATTTGGGAGGATATGAGTTCCCTACCAATATGCTGATATTAAAGGATCAAGATATAGATGTGATCCTTGGTATGAACTAGTTAACTCAACACAGGGCTATCATAGATGTCCTGCGTAGAACCATAAGGGTAAATGTACCCGACAGCAAAACCCAACTTCTCATCCAACTTCCTTTTCCTAAGAGTATAGTGGAAACAGTCTGTGCAGCTAGTGTTGAAGGAGTCAAGAAAATTTCAGTGGTATGTGAGTTTACGGATGTCTTTCCCAAGGATCTACCTGGTCTGCCACCAGACCAAGATGTAGAGTTTAGAATTGATCTAAAACCAGGGACAGCACTAGTGTCCAGAAGAGCATATAGGATGCCACCCAAAGAGCTAGTAGAATTAAAAATGCAACTACAAGAGTTGTTAGACAAGGGTTTCATTCAACCTAGTTCATCACCTTGGGGATGCCCTGCAATCTTCGTGAAGAAGAAGGACCAAACCTTAAGGTTATGTGTTGACTATCGGCCGTTAAATGAAGTCACCATCAAGAACAAATACCCCTTACCCTGAATTGATTTGCTTTTTGATCAACTTGCGGGAGCTAAGGTATTCTCGAAGATAGACTTGAGATTGGGCTATCACCAGATTAAGATCAGACATGAAGACATGCCGAAGACAACATTTACTACCCGATATGGTCTATATGAGTATTTAGTCATGTCTTTTGGGCTGACCAATGCCCCAGCTCATTTCATGTACCTAATGAACTCAGTTTTCATGCCTGAGTTGGATAAGTTTGTTGTGGTGTTCATTGATGACATTCTTATCTACTCTAAAAGCAAAGAGGAACATGTGGAACATCTCCATATTGTTCTACAAAGATTGAGAGATCACCAACTATATGCCAAATTTAGCAAATGTGCATTTTGGTTAGAGGAAGTACAATTTCTGGGTCATGTGCTATCTGCTGAAGGTATAGCTATTGATCCGAGTAAGGTAGAAGAAGTCCTTAACTGGAAAGCACCTACAACTGTTCATCAAGTTCGTAGTTTCAGGTCATTTGGAACAAGTTCATTTTTGGGCTTAATTCCAAATTAATTCAAAAATAAATAAAGGCAAACCCTAAGTGTTTGATTAGTGTTGGATCTTGTTTTGGTCATGTTTTGTGACTAGTAGGGTTTCAAGATCCATTTGGTCAAGTCACATGTGTGGTTCTTGATGGTAGGATTGCAAGTTGGTTTTGTTGGCTTGCAACTGTACCATGAAATAAAATCATTTGCGGGGTGTTTTTACATTTCATGTACCGTCAAAGCATCATGTTTACATTATCATCATGTTAAAGCATATGTTATCGTTTCATGTAGAACCCGAGAGTGAAATGATTCTAGTTGAGCAAGTTCTAGAAGAATCCCCGGTTGTCACGGGATTCGATAATTGTGGTACTAATCCTGAACCTGAGATCATCAACGAAGGCAAGCCCCGGTTTATGCATTAAACCCTTACCTTGTTTACTTTGAAAAGTTTATCAACTATGTTACTTATTGCATTAAGTTAATTTATTCAAATGTTTCCTACTTGATGCATTGCCTACCTTGATAATTGTTTACCATCCTTGAAGATGATTTCATTTACAAAGGCATAGTATGCTTAGTATGCTTTATGGTAGGCTTTCAAAGTAAAAGTTTTGATACAATCAAAGATGGCATATGGCCAAAGAAAGAAAGAAGGTAGAATGAACTAGAGACTAGTCGGGTGACTTATCTTGAATGTTGGGTAATGTTGCCGACTATGTCACTTAAAGGCCACTCATTGTGGATCTTCTGAACGAGACACTTTGTAGTACTGGTCACATACTCCGGTAAGCCTACTTTGGCTAAATCTGATACTAAGACGAATGCCCATGCACTGGGAGTGGAGAGATGGTGGGAGTAGTGTGTACCCTTGTGGCTGGAATGTGGCCAGATTTGTGGTGTGCTATGCTCTCGGGTGGCGTGGAGATGGCTTAGTATAGGAGGATCCGGTAGCGAGGTTGATATATGCAAGATTAAGTTCTACATATGTCATGTGATAAGGAATCCCCAGCTGGGACTTGAATCAATTCGAATTGCCGGTGCTCCGCGGATATGGAGACTCGATTGATTACAGAAGCAATGCAGGACTGGTGAATTACTAAAATATGAGAAAAAGAATGGAATGAGAAGGAACGGAATATGGGAAATGTATATTTAGTTGAGATAATGAACTAAAAGGACTTAGGGGTAAAATTTGAGAATAGGATAAATATAGTAAGCTTTTGGCAAAGGACTTTGAATTTTGCTACATCCTTACCTTGTGCCAAGCACCTGCATCTCTAAAGTCTTACACCCCGTTACGTCAGGTTAGTCTTGTTGAGTACCTTTGTACTCAGGGTTTGTTAACCCTTGTTGCAGGTGAGTTGCATGTGCAGGCTTGTTTTGGTCCCTGCTGCATGTCTGTGTTTGAAGTCAACGACGATGAGGAGTGATGAATGGCCTTTGGACAAGGCACTAGTTTGTATGATAAATAAAGTTAATGTAATATTATCCCGCTACTATGGTTGTATGTCACTTATGGTATTGTAAGTTTGAAAACAACTGGTTTGTAACTATGTTATCTTAAGACTTCCGCTATCTTTTACTCTTATGTATATATTTGAATAAACTGTTGTAATCTACAATGTCTGTGATTGGGATCCTGTTTGAAAAGAGAATCGTGGATGATTCGGGTTTCCTAAGGACACCCAACAGACCTGTTGAGTTGTTGGGAACTCGTGTACGCTATCCGAGGTCTGTTAAGACAACGATAGGTGCACGTGGGCCCGATTCCTTGGGAGGTTCTGCCATAGTACAAGTTGATAAATGAAGATGGAAAAGAAGTCAACAATACATGGCACATCAGCCAACTAAGAAGATTCTACGCGTGAAAAACAAATCAAGAAAGAATACACGTACAAGCCACAAGAGATCAACGTTCATGATCAATAAAGATGGTGTTCCGCGACAATATGTGTATTACTATGATTTCCCCCAGTTGTTTTCAATAACCATGTAAATGATCATGATCAATAAAGATGGTTCTCCTCGATAACTGATATCTTATTATGAATCTTCCTGTGTTGTTTTCACTAAGAATACCGGCTGAGAGCAAAAGAGCTAAAAAGATGCTTGAGCCCACCGATGAGGGTAGCTAATAAGCTAACACCCGATCCAAAAAGCAAAATGGCTGAAATCATGCCTGAGCATACCGACCAAGAGCAAAAGAGCTAAAAAGATGCTTGAGCCCACCGATGAGGGTAGCTAATAAGCTAACACCTGATCCAAAAAGCAAAATGGCTGAAATCATGCCTGAGCATACTGGCTAAGAGCAAAAGAGCTGAAAAGATGCTTGAGCCCACCGATGAGGGTAGCTAATAAGCTAACACCCGATCCAAAAAGCAAAATGGCTGAAATCATGCCTGAGCATACCGGCTGAGAGCAAAAGAGCTGAAAAGATGCTTGAGCCCGCCGATGAGGGTAGCTAATTAGCTAACACTCGATCCAAAAAGCAAAATGGCTGAAATCATGCCTAAGCATACTGGCTGAGAGCAAAAGACCTAAAAAGATGCTTAAGCCCGCCGATGAGGGTAGCTAATAAGCTAACACCCGAACCAAACCTAAGATGTTTTCTACAACCAGATGAAAGCCAGACAAGAACTCGACAAACCAAGAAAGTTTGTCAAGACAACGATCTACAAAAACCGAGTTGTTTACACAGCATAGATGAAAGCCAGACAAGCACTCGACAAATCAAGAAAGTTTGCCAAGACAACGATCTACAAATACCGAGTTGTTTACACAACATAGACAAAAGCGTGACAAGCACTCGACAAAATCAAAGACATCCAGGCAAAGAAGATATCAATGAAAAATAAAGGATCTTCATTCAAATAGAAATATAATATTCTTATTATAGAGGCTGGAGTAATAAAGTCAAAATACATCAAGCATCGCCATTAGGAGAAGAAATATCAATATCAAGATTATCTATAATCCTATGAGCCAAATCTTCGACCTCAGGCTCCATCTTTTCAATAGCGTCAAGATATTCTTGACTCTCGGCTTCCTCTATAATCTTGGATAGGGGCATCTCCGGAGCAAGAACCCGGACCTAGGCAAGAACATTTTTGGTACATAGTTGGGCACATCTCTTCACGAACTCCTAGAAACAGGTCGGAACCTAGGGAATAAACTAAGCCCAAGATTGACCATCATCCGATGGAGTCCGTAGAAGATCGACTATTGATCGAAATGATTTCCACAAAGCATTCTAGTTCTCAGTAGCCATCGCCAACTTACTAGTCAAGGCTTCAACTATTTTTTGGGCCTACACAAGATCTCTATTAGCTCCACGCCTAATCAACTTGGCAAGCGCAAGTTCTTCTTCAGCACGAGTAATTACTTCTTCAGCCCTGTTGTGACTATTGCAAGCAAGTGTCTTCATTTCTTCAATACCCTCCGAGAGCTTCTGCTTTTCAACTCGGAGAGCTAAACTAGGCACCAAAAACAAGTCAGCAGAAAGGGAAATTTGAATACAAGAGGAAACAAAAAGAACCCGCAATACCATTGCACTCATTCTTCATGGTCTCCACAGCTGCATCCCTCTATTTTCCTGCCTCAACCACCTAGGCATGGAGAGCTTTCTCCTCCTTTTGGTGCGTTTGATGCTCGATCTCCATCTCGGCCCGACAGAGATCAAAGTCTGTTTTAGGGCACTAACCTCAAAAGACAACTTTTTCTTGGCTTCAGACGAGAAAAAGAAGCCGGTATGGTCCCGAGAAAAAGACTAAGCAAAAAACAGAAAGAGAAAAACAAGACATAAGAACAGAAGAACATAAGAATAGAAGAACGATGAACATCCAAAGAAAGGACTTCAGAAAAGACTTACCTGGAGTTTTTCACCAAAAGAAGTCGCGAGGGTCCCCTAGGCAGCGGTCAGCTCTGACAACCGATGAGTGGCATCAAATTGTTGCACCACATCATCATCTAGACGCTAAACGCTGCTAGGAAGAGGAGCAGAGGGAGAAGCCAACTGAGGCAAAGAAGACAAGACCAGGGCCGTACCCTGGGACACCCCGACTACCTCACCAGATGGTTCAACCACTGTGGCCACGGTCACCTCTAGAGTTAGCAAATCAGGATCACCGGAGAACCCTGTCACCCTCACAGCCACCTCGCCGACCGCACATTCCGTGTCTAGAGATTTAGAACATGGGGGCACACCAAAAGACTGAAAAGAAGTCAATTGAGGGTTAAGGGAAGGCGAAGGCCTATAAGATGATAAAGAAAATCAACGATAAGAATATGAATTAGAGAAGGGGAAAACAGAAGCAGAGAAACATAACTAGGATTCACTCACTTAGCTATCTTCTTCTTCATAAAACCCCCAAGACCAATAGAAGACCTTAAAGGGGGAACTATAGAAGCAAAAATACCGCCGCCACCTTGCAACGGGAGTGGCATAGTCGGAACTAGAGCTCCAGAAGAACTCGAGGTCGATGACCACTTACTACAAAAGAATAAGGTCAAAATTAGAACAAAAAAGAAGTGTTCAACAGCAGAAAAGCAGGAAAACAACTCACCGACGCGTAACAATGGCCGCATCATCATCCTCCTCTTCCTCACTCAAGCATGGCAACCACAGCGCCATCTGAAAAAGAAGACAAGTACTCGGTTAGAGGCAAAAGCAAACAACAAAAAGACAAAACATATTAATATGCTCACCTAGGAGCACGCTACCTATAACTTGAGTACCTAGACAAGTACTCGATTGACGAGACTTCTTGGCGGTAGACAAACCAGAAGAAGGACAATCTGCTTGCCCCCTTTTTCTGACATGGCGGGGAGCTCAAGGAACTGGACAAGGAACATACTCTACATATGTGTCAAGAATGGCAGAAGAAATACTAGGAAACATCATAGTGATTTGAAACTTACTGGTCAAAGATGCTCCAGCAAGATTCTCCCCAAGCTCCACAATGGCGGAGCAGTCGTCAAGAGGGATCGGGTCAACAAAGTTACGTCCCAATTCCTATAAAAGAGTAAAACAACCAGACAAGAAATATTAAGTGAAATTGGAGACAGCAAAGGAAATATGAAAAGTACTAGCATAAGAAAAAACAACTCACAGCAGGAGGCGGGTTGTTAGCACAATACTCAGAGATAGTATGCAGGATGATGCTTACTCCTTTCAACATCTTCTAAAGGTGCTCGAGCACCTCCTCACCGGTTAGCTCAAGGGTAGGGACAATACAAGAAGGGTCCTCTACTCTAGAGTATTCAAAACCGTAGTTTTCTTGCTCCTTCAGAGGTTGAACACGGCGGCGAAGAAAACTAGAGATGATACCAAAGCCGGTCAAGCCTTGCTATTTCAGAGCACATATCCTCTCCAAAAATGGCTTGATTGCCTAGAGCTCATCCACCGTCATGGGATTCTTCTCCCATCGGTCATTAACCATGGGACCAGAAGAATGGATAGCAAGAGGAGGGATCATATTGGCGGCATAAAACCAGTTGGCACGCCAATCCCTCATAGAATCAACCAAATCATAATCAAAGAATCTACCCTTATGACCCTGATGAAACTAAATCCTACAGCCACCAAGAACATGGGTGTCATTGCTGCGGGGTTGGGGCTTCAGACGAAAGAAGTAATGAAAGAGAGAAAGAGAAGGAGGAATTCCAAGAAAAGTTTCACAAAGATGAACAAAAACAGAAAGATGAAGGACATCATTGGGAGTAAGATGGTTTAGGCTAATCCCAAAATAATGGAGAAAGCGATGAAGAAAAGTAGAGGCAGGAAGGTAGAGACCAGCATAGATAAAGGAGACAAAAAGAACAATCTCACCAGAACCTAAGGTTGGAACCTGATGCTGGCCTAGAGCTCTCCACTCAACAATCTCCTTGTCCTGCATTAGGCAATCACTGACCAGCTCACGCAACTAATCCTTAGTAGTAGTCAGAGCCAGCCAGACCTTCTGAGCAGCCCTCATGGCCATGAATTCTTGATTTTCAATCACGAAAAGTGATGCCTCCTCATCTACAAAGGTTGCTTGGGACTTGCTCATGGATTTCTTCCTACCCATATACTAGCGAAAGCAATAAGGAACTAAGAAATGACGATGGTCAGGTGGCGGCGCTCAGATGACGGTGACAATGGCGATGGTGGAGTAAGAACTAGGGTTTCAAGGAAAAAGCAGGGCAGTAAAGAAAAAGAAGAAAGAAGGCCTTTAAATAGATTTTTACAGCAATAAAAATGTGGCCCATTAGTCCCGTTTTAACACGGCATGTGAACGCAATGGTTCATTTCCCAACACAACTGACAAAGCTGAAATGACAGACATCACGCTTCTACACAACGGTACAGTTCAACGGGCAGATTTTAGACTTATCCATCCAGCACCAGGGCAGAGTTAACATATTGCCACAAAAAGAACTCATCAACAATAAAGCAACGAAGGGTCGCCACATAAGGAATAGAAGAACTTAGATCTTACAGAAAGAACTCAGGAATCTCACAAACAACCAGGACATCAGCAGAAAAAAGAATGAAAACCCAAAAAACAATATTCTTTCCATTATAAATGGCTTCAAAAATTACAAGATTACACATCTTACAAGACCCAACGAACTCGGTACTACGACGAGCAAGGTAGCAAAAAGGAACCCGGACACAACTAGGCTCTAGAACGACTACGTGTTCCAAATCGCTACTTGGTAGAACAAACCGCACTCGGCTACACTGTTTTCTTCAAAGGTTAGATATAGAACATCCAAGGCAGAAGTCAGCAGCACGTCAGGACAACATGGAACAGGGAAGCTCAACAGGCATCTGTCTACCCAAGTCTGACATGACACTAGATCAGGCGTTGATCTACACCGGACAATCGTAGGGTAGGCAAGGGGGATTTACCCAAAACTACTGGATGAAGGAACGTATCCCGCATCACAAGACTTCCTCCAACTACCACAATGTACCTCCTGGTACAATGCCGCTGTGAGATTAGTCTACCTCTAATCTCTATCACAAGACTCCCTCCAGCTACGATAAGATATACAAGAACTACGAGATACGCCCGGGGGCTACTCTACTTCAGAAACTATCATATTCATGGCTACAAAAATTCTAGACCACGCAACAAAATGCTCGATGAATCAAAACAGCACACCAGGAGGATATTTATGGACCAAAGAAGTGGTGCACATGGACCAGGAGCACCAACGAAAACATACATAACAAAAGGCATAGTGAAAAGATAGAATTCAATGAAAGAGGACTCAGGCATGAAGGAACAGTACACAAAGGACAAGCATATTCAAAAGGATATGCCAACACTGTACAACCCATGAACAAATGACATTTACACTCAACCACTACCATACAACAACATCTGACAATAGCAGGCTAGTAGAGAATATGCCAAGACCATGCACCCGAGTTCTTCTTGGGTATAAGAACCTAGATATACACTCGGGGGCTGCGATAGAAGAGGTTTTTTAGCTCTTTTGAACAACATAAGATTCAAGACCCTCTAGCTCTTTGTTCCAAATAGCAAGAGGCTCGGGGGCTACACTCAGTGAGTGCACTTTTTTCCTTGAAAAAAGCACACATCACCAAGAAGACTTCTTTGAGGCAACCTCTTCAAGGACTCATGACAAAAAGAACCCGGACCGAGCTATATCCGAGTTCTTTTTGATAAAGAACCTGGGTGTATGCTCGGAAGCCTTTCGATGAAGAATCAGAGCAATTTCAAGACAAGACCCTCCAGCTCCTTGTTCTAAATAGCAAGAGGCTCAGGGGCTACACCTAGATGGGATTACTTTTTTCTTTAAAAAGCACTACATGGTTTCACTCAAGAAAACACTCGAACGACGTTTGTTCCTGCTCGGCAAGACCTGAAGGAACAAGATGAGGCTTCTAGAGCTCAACCATGAAGTGTTCGGGGGCTTGTCGATATGGGACCCACGAGATACATCACAAGGAAGGGAGAAGACCTAGTCTAACTAGGATTCTTCCCATGTAATCTTAGTAGTAGTAGTATTATTCTATAATCCTACTAGGGACTCTCATTATAAACCGACTAGGACTCTAGCCTTCTGACTATATAAAGGAGGGTGGAGTTCTTGGAAGAGAAGAGAACACAACGCAACACTTTACAATCAATCCAACGCAAAGGCTAACGCCGACTAGACGTAGGGCTATTACTCGATCACGGTCGAGGGCCCGAACTAGGATAAATCGACTGTCTCTTGCGTTTACCGTCGAGTTCTGCATACGCTGAAGCCCAAACAAACTACCCTGGGTACCCTTGTGGTAGGCTATCAGTGGTGAAACATTAACATGCTTACAACTCACATTTTCCATGAGTTGTGGTGTATACATATTTTGTAGACACAAGTATGAAAATACACCAAAATGCACAATCAAGAAGGCACATTCAAGCAAAACATATGCAAAAGCCCATTTACACTTCACACCAGGGCAGAACACTAGCATAGCATAGGCCTAGGCCTAGCCAGGAGCCCACACGCTGAAGGCGGTGGCTAGGCGAGCAGCCTAGGGTGCGGCTACACCCCTAGTGTGCCCGCACCGCTCCTAGCTCCGCCTAGCCCCACCTTCCTCTGGCGGTGCATTCAATGCTCAGGAGGCGGTTGCATGCGGTGTTTCCTAAAATATCTAAGCAAACTGACCATCTTCAAGCTATAAAAGGAGCCCCCTCCTCACATTCAAGAGGATCATACACATTTGGAGAAGAAGAAGAAGAGCTACACTCATTCCATTAGCTTCTAACTAGACTAGTTTGGGGGTGAGAGAGGGAAAGAGTTAGAGGAATAGCGGAGTAGCGGTGCCCTCTACTTCTTGTACTCGGCGAGCCTTGTACATTGGGTGGATGGAGTGCTGGACTTGTTGGCCCCTCTACACTTGTACCTCTATGTTCATCTTACTACTTGGAGTAAGAAGTTTGTGTTCATCTTTCGGTTTGATCCCTTAAGTAAAGTTATCATTGTTGCTACTTACTTGTGGGTTCGTCATCCATCCTTGTGGCGAGTGCTCTAGTAGAGGACTCCTGATAAGACAGAAGTTCCTGGCCAATGCTAGAGTAGTAGCAGATAGCATAGACATGGTGTATAAGCTACACGTTACCTTTGTTTGCCTCATATCCCACGGTTGAGGGGTAGGTGGCAGGTGGTGATAGCCCTGTCCGTCCTTTATAATCCCCCACGTTCAAATACAACATAGAGCTATATGCCAGTATCGCCTGATAGATTAGGTGTGTTTTGGTGCTCGAAGTGAGTCTGTAGTAGCAAAGTTATCTTCGTTTAAGGTTTGTACCCCTAGAAGAATCTCACTACCCAAGTTATCCTTCTTCCAATTCTTGTTAGGTAAACTAGCCAAGAGACTATTTACACCTCCATTCCTCGTGGAAATACGATACCCTGAATACCACCGGGTGAAGTGCTACAATGGTACTTCCGTGCACTTGTGGACTTTTTTGCTTACGCTAAGAAGCACCAAGAAGCATTTCTGGCGCTGTTGCCAGGGAACGGTTGTTGGTTTAGTCTCTGAACCTAGTTTGCCCGTGTATCCTTTGCCTTTCTTTTCTTTTTACTCTTTTCCAATTGAGCAACCTACCATTCAAAACCTTTCTGCTCCCAAGGGCGAGTTCATAGAACCACCATAATCCTCAAAGCCAATCACAGCTTCTAGTTATGAACTCTACCCTGGCTTTATAGCCATGGTTTAGGAACAAGCTCTATGCTTGCTTGACCATTTTAGGCATATCACAAGAAACACTTTGGTGGAAGTTGTTTCCTTTCTCACTTGATGAGAGGGTGAAACAATGGTACGCCCACAACATAGAAAAGGTGCCTGGCGATTGGGAAGAACTAAGGAATAGATTTTGTCTTGCATTCTTTCTTATATCTCGAATCACTACCCTACAACAAGAGATACTAACTTCCAACAAAAAGAGGAGACCATAGGAGCAGCTTGGGATAGATTCTCAAATTTAATGAGATCTGGCCTAGACTTGTCTATACCCAACCATGTGCTTTTACAACATTTCTGGTTAGGGCTTAGCAAGGAATCTACCCTACAACTTGACATAGCTGTCGGAGGTTCGTTTACTCATAAAACCATGGTGGAAGGAGAAGCTCTCCTAGACTGCATTCTAGAGAACACTCCCCCGCTAGAACTCCTCTGTGTAGAGCCCAAGCTGAACCATAAGGAAGTCTCTTCGGCTGAGGCCAAACCCATAGCATCTTTAGAGAGACCCTCGCCCGAACCAGAAGATCCGAAGGAAGGTTTCCGACCTTTGGATCTTCTGTATTTTGAGGATGAACTTTTTGAAGATTTTGGAAACACCTTGAAATACTCATGCTAAAAGAGGCTGCTAGTCCTAGTCACTCCTTGTGATCCTATAGACAAAGAATTTCTTAGGGAATCCATCAAGGAGTTGACCGCTATTATGAGCAGCGAATGGGTAGAAGAAGCAGAGCTTTCTTCTGAAGAAATTCAGATTCACACCCCTTCTTCGACCCTTCAAAGCAAAGTTGGCAGATCTTGGGAAAAGGTGTTATACAACCCTACAATAGGGGCAAATCTCATGTCCTCATCTTATGCACAATCCTTTTTAGGCAATGAACCCCTTGCCCCTACCAACAAAACCCTGAGGCTCACCCCAAGATCTATCTTGGAAAGTAAATGGGTCCTGCATGTCATACAACTAAACTTAGACAATTCCGTCCTGGCTCTTGATTTCCATGTTTTTGACATTCAGGACTTCAACGTCTTGATAGGGCATCCCCTAGAAAAACTCTTCTTAGACCCACCAAAAATAGGGGATCTAGACATAAAGCTAGGGAGAGACACCTTTACCATTCCTATCACTCGAGCTAAAAACTCAGTGGTAGAATCTCTTCCCCATCTTGACCTACCCAAGAAAGTTATGTCGGTTTTACCCTTTGATTCCCCTGAGTCGTCCTTAGAAAAGGATGTGAAACTCTTCATAGAAGAAGAGGACGACTTAGGAGAAACCATTGATCTTCCCCAAGAGGAAGCACCGGCATGACCTCCAGTTGAGCTAAAACCCTTGCCCATTGGCTTACGCTATGCTTTCCTAAATGGTGATAAAGAAACTCCTATACTCATTAGCAATAAGCTTTCTAGTGAGGAGACATCCAAACTCATCGCCATTTTGGAGAAACATAGGCCGGTCTTTGGATATTCTTTAAAGGATCTTAAGGAGATTAGCCCAACTCTCTGTACCCATCGCATTCTAATTGAACCTTCGAGTACACCATCTTGAGAGCCTCAGCATAGGCTCAACAATGCAATGCGGGATGTTTTGAAGAAGGAAGTACTCAAACTTCTTCACGCCGGGATTATTTATCCCATACCACATAGCAACTAGGTTAGTCCTGTCTAAGTGGTTACAAAGAAAGGAGGAATGATGGTCGTTGAAAATAATAAAAATGAGTTAATTCCACAATGTACCATCACAGGGTGGAGAATGTGCATTAATTACTAGAAACTCAATGCGGCAACAAAGAAAGACCACTTCCCACTGTCTTTCATTGATGATGTAAGGAAAATGGACCCTAGGCCCATTTACTTTGGATTTTGGTGTTTGATGACCAACACAATCAAATTGGACTAAAGAATTTACAAGTGTTTCTTTTGTAGTTCAATAGGGTGCAAGACATGACTTGGACGAAGCCGATGTGATGATCCGATGATCAACACCATAAGCAAGACCCTAGAAGCACAAGAGAAGACTCAAGATATCAAGCAAAGTCCAATCACGAAGATAGGAACCAAGCCGTATGCAAGATCATGAAGAAATGAGCTCATAGAGGTGACCGGATGCTGGACCGAACGCTGGTGGAAAGTGACCAGATGCTCCGATCAAGAGGCTCCGCAAACAGGCATTAGCAGTAGTGACCGGACGCTAGTGGCAAAATGACCGGATGTAGAACTACAGCGTCCAATCGAGTATAGAAAGGTTCCAGAGTGGCAAAATTATGATCGGACATGTCCAGTGGCAAGTGACCGGACGCTGGCAGCGTTTGATCAGTTGATCGTGGCTCCAACGGTCGGGCTGTGATCAGTGTCTGGTCAGTAGCAGAAAACTAGGATTCCATACCCAATGGCTACTTTTTTAGTGGGGCTTATAAATACAACCCCCAACCGGCCAAATGAAGGGTGTGGAGCTGAGGAAACATATCAAGGGTCTTGATACATCATTTTAGTGATCTCCACTTGCATAGTGCTTAGTGATTCATTAAGTGATTAGCATAGGTGCTTTGCAAAGTGCTTAGGTTGATTAGACCACCGCTTATGTGCTTGCTCTAGGTTTAGGCCTAGTGTTTAGTGAGGTTTACATACCTCTTACCAATCGGTGCTTGCGCGCACCATTGTTGTACATCGGAGGGGCTTGTAGTCTTGCGAGATCACACCAACTATGGTTGTGGTGTGGCCGCCACCATGTACCGGAGGGAACAAGGTCCATGGCGTTTTGGCTAGAAGCTTGATAGTGAAGACGACGGGAAGCATCCAGGAGAGGTTTGCCAGAAGGCATGTCAGAGACCCACTTGCACGTGGGGAAGGCCCGAGGCTATCCACGGAGTTACCCGACCTAGAGCTTGGCCCTTGTGAGGGATTCCTTGCGAGGGGCTCCAATGAGGACTAGGGGGAAGCTTGCGCGCTTCTATTTACACCAAAATTTGTAAGAAGAGTCGTAGGGACTCAAAAGCTCCCAAGATCATGTCATCAAGGAATCAATTGTGTGTAGATCGGAACCAGCTGATTCGAATGCAACACTGAAATCGGCTTTCTTCAAGAAGTGCCAGCAGATAACGATAAAGGCTATGATTGGCGTCGGGACAAAGCATGTTGGACTCTACAAAAAGGGAAAGATTAGAGTCCAAGTTATCTTAAATTAGGAATGTTTTCTCTAGAGTCAAAGGTTGTGATGAGTCGTGCTTAGATAGGAGTCATGTGCAGGTCCTGGGTATAAATATTAAAGTCCAGCTATTGTAAAAGACACATAATCATTCAAATACAAGCTACTTACTTTTTTGGCTCTGGTCACCCCTTAGGAGTAGGAGTAGAGTAGATCTCGGTGAGTTCTTTAGCAAGTACGGCTGCATCGATTTGATCGACCTCCACTGCTTGTCTGTAAGTACCATCATGGCTTATACCTCTGTTCATATGGCTGGATCGATCTGGTCAACCTTGACTACGACTCTAGTATAAGTTAGTTATCGACTCTTGTCTAGTTCAAGTATGGCTGCATCAATTTGATCGACCTTCACTGCTCGAACTAGATCAAGGTCAAGTTATCAGCTCTATCTAAGGGTGGCGTTCCTTCAGATAGATTCATTAAGTTACCGATATTGCCTATTGCTTCCATTATTTATTTAATTACAGTAATATCACTTTGCCCGATTAAGATTGATCTAGATCGGCCTTATATCTTGTTTAACCCATCATTTGTTAATCTAAACTAATCTAATCTGCACTTTAAACAATGAGTTATGTTTTATCGGCTGTTTTACATCAATCTTGATCATGCATAGCGTGCGGTTAAGGCATGTTTGATCTTGAGTAGATCTATTGGCTAGCAAAAACTGTTTCATGGCCTGTGTGATTCTGCCTCACACCCCACTGTTAGCACCATGGAGTGGGGATCATTATTTAGTAGATCTGTTCTTGAGAGGGCATGACTTTAACTATGCGCTATGCCTGAATCGACTGTTTTAGCTGATATCGAGTGCTTTCACGAACAACTCACATCACAAGATTATTGAAGTAGCGATAGGTTTAAAGATGTGTTAGCCCCATGATCTTATTATTGTATTATGGCCTATATGATTCTGCCTCATGCCCCACTGATATTAGTAATAAGTTAGGGTCATTGAGTCTATTATTGTTTCTATGGTCTGCATGATTCTACCTCATGCCCCACTGGTCATAGCGATAGATGAGATCTAATATGTTCATTAGATTTATCTCTATTAAATGGTTGAATGATGATGAACTGTTTCTTTTATAAAGGGGTTCGGTTACTTGCAGTCATTGGCTCAACATAAACCAATTATTGTTAATATCTTATTGCCATTGACCAATATTTGTCTAAAGAATGATATTGATCCTAAATTATTACTGATTCTCCTTACATAACCTCTTGAGCTTTAACCGATTCATTCTTATGAATATGGTGGAATTGACTATTTAGTTGATCTCCTTTCATGTCGGCTCTCAGAGCTACACATTTGGGACTGTCTGGCAACACCGGCACATTCCACCCTTAATTATTGATAAACTTTCTCTCCTTGTCAATTATAGGGTCAAATTGATTAGCACGTCTCGGGAGGAGTGCATAGGATCGACCATCCCTACGTTGAAGCTAGGTAGATCTTTAGCTCCATCGAGCGGACCCTTTTGGCTTGCTCGTGTGTCCTCGGCATGAAACAAAATTTTGTGTCGACACACGTTTCTGGCATGCCCGATGGGACTCGAACCCACAATCGCCTGATGGCGGTTCACAACAATAAAGACATCCTTATGCTACATTATGAAGATCTACCTGATGGAGATAAAGATGTCATCGACAAAGCTATAGAAGGGTTTTAGAGCAAATGTTTATTGTCCTACACCAAAACACATGACAACACAATTGTTTAGAAATTTCCACTACCAAGAGTTCTATTACATGGGCAGACAGATACAACTGAAGCTAAAGATAGGCATTTCTTTATGGAAGTTATAGGCAAATATGTTCGTGATGTCATATCAAGCCAAAATGAAGCTTTCTTGGACACATTCCACAAGTTGGGCTGGCTTATTACAACATTCCAGATCCGTCGACCCAAGAGACTAATCAAGTCAGTACCAGCCATTAAGAAGCAGCACCAGCTGGTAATGGTGATGTCTAGGTAGTTCAGGAACAAGCTCAAGGTGCTACTATGAATCAAATATAGTATAATCCTAGACCGTCAGTACAGCATGTGCAACAGCCAGCAAGGCAAGGTCAGAACCAGGTGATCAATTTTTGCACATCAGGCCACATACCATTGTCGGCTCAAAAAATAGCACCCTCAATTCAAAGGATCCATAGAGATATAGTTCCTTATGTCTATAATCAGAGACTTCAAGCAGCAAGCCAGCAAAGGACCCAGTAGATGGAAATTCCATAGGGTTATCACTATGGCATAGATTATAACACCCTCCACATGATTCCAAATCTAGGGTATCAAGGCACACGGAATTTCAATCCATAGATGGGTCAGCCGGTACAGAGAAATCCAAATTCAAATGTTGACGAGTTGCTACTGAGGGTGACTGAGATGATGAAGAATCACTTCGGTCTAAAGCCAAAAGGGCTGACCTTCTCATACAAATGCCCATATCCAGAATTGTATGATTTGGTCGCTCTTCCCACAAATTGCAAGCTCCTAGAGTTCGCTAAGTTCACTGGCCAAGATAGTACAAGCATGATAGAACATGTCAGTCGGTATCTTACATAATTGGGTGAAGCATCAGTTGAGGATGCCCATTGAGTGAACTCAGTTTTCATCACTGCCAGTCAATTCCATTGCCAATTGTGTAATACCCTAGGTGTTAAGCTTGCATAATTTGACTTGCATTGCATGAGCATGAGCATTAAGCATTCATATATAACCTTTTACAATTGAAACATGTGATTGAAACATATGAAACATGCTTGTTATTTTATGTTTCCTTGTATATATGCATATGATCATGAGTGAATACATGTAAATGGTTGATGTGAGTCACTAAAACATCTTAGCTACACTTAGGATGACTAGTGGAACAATGTTCATGAAGGTCACTTTGCATGATCAAGTCCTTAAGTGATGCTATGTATGTTGACCTAGAAAGCTTTATGTGTAACCAATGTATGAAATGATTGTGTGACCCTAGGAATAGCTTAAACATGTTTGGAATGTCATTAGGAACATCTTTGGTATTCATGGCTAGGGCTAATTTGGTCACTAAGTCATAGTTTAAGTGTATACCATCATTTGAATGTAGCATGTTTGACCTAGTTTGAACTATGTGATAGAGACTTTGCATGGATGTGGTCACTAAAGCAAAGTTGTAGTATTTGGTGAGAGGAACAACTTTTATTTTTGGGTTAGAAGCTAGTTCATCTCCTAACATGCTTGAAATTGGCTCACAAAAATCAGCTTTGCACTGTTTTCAGCACTTAAGAAAATTTTTCTAAGTCTTGTACACTGATAGTTCGACAGCCTCAACTTGGTGATGATTTTACCCACTAGCCATTGAGATTTGGACTTTGGTTTGTTAAGATAATTTGTAGATGGTACTTAGGGCTATAAGTTCTGTTTAGGTTGTTTGCACTAATAAGCTACGGATTAAGAGATTTAAACGATTGAAATCGCTCTGTCAGGCTTGGGTTCAGGTGCTGAAGAACGCCGCACCACGCGCTGTCATGGCCGACCATGGACAGAGCATGGCCGCCGCATGGCCGACGCCTAGCCCTTGATGCCATGCACTGGTAGCCAATATCTGCATGCCCCATGCTTCATTTCTGCTCACTCCCATCCGCTCTCTCACTCTCCAGTGCTCGCCCTTCCTCTCGCCGTGGAACTAGAGCAGTGCTGCAGAGCACAGCGTAGCTTCGCCATTGCCCAGCACCCACGCCACCGCATCGTCACCACCTTCATCTCACCCATAGCTGTGCCACACTCCCCTCTACCTCTTTGACTTGATAGCAGCAGCTGACAAGCTTTGGTGAGGGCATATTCTCCATTTTCTTCCTCACCGAAGATCTCGACTGCCATGGCCGCCTCCATGGCGAGCTCGCCGCTGCACTGCTCGCTTGGGCATTTGCTTTGATTCCTTGCATTAGGGCTTGTCTAGGGTGTGTCCTTTCTTGTTGCATGATGTTACCATGGATAGTGGTCTCACCGGCGTGGAACACGGTGATCTGTGCCACCGCGCTCGCACCCCGCGCCACCACGCACGTGGCCAGAGCTCATCGAAGCCTCTTGTCTAGCTTAGGAAGTAGCAATAGCATCACTTGGTCACCACAGATCTCATGTGCCTCTCGCCAAGCTTCGCCATGGCCTTCCATGGCCGGTGCACTACAGAGCCACGCCGCCGTGCTGCCATGGCCAGCGACGAGCACGCTCCTGTGCATGCGCGCCTCCACTACCTAGGTCATTCGATGCACCTTGATGTGTAGAGCACGATGTTGGGGTTGGGTTGGCCGGAGAGCTCATCGGCGATGAGCTGGGGCCAATCCGTGTCGAGCTGTGCCACTCCCCTATTTTTGTTTCACTGACGTGCGGGCCCGTCTGAAGCGTGGACCCCGGCTATCAGCGACACTGTTTCAAAGGATAGCTCAGTTATTTTTAGATTTACATGCTAGCTTTGGAATATCATAAGTTGAGTTGTAGGGATCCAAATCTTGTGAAACAAATTTTGTTGTGTTCCTAAGGAAGTGTAGTATTTAATAAAAATATAATATGTACAGTTTCTGATGGTTTTATTGGGGATTTAAATGTATTCAGATAAATGCTTTTTGAATGTTAATAATCTTGTAAAATAGATATCTTAAGCTAGAAAACTCCTAAAATTGTGATTCCAATTTTGTGGGTTTTGTATTTACAGGCTCTAGCTATGAAAAATAATAAGCATGCTGCAAACTTGATTTAAATATGGTATTTCTATTTATTTATTAATAAGTGGCATTTTCTAAGGAAATTTCTAGGGATGAAAATATGTAATATATTGCTATGTAAATTTTTGTACAGTAGTATGACACTAATATGAAGCTAGGAAAAATATATAATCTGTTGCTTGACACTTTTCTATAGGGTTTACTATTTTCACTAAATTAACCATTGCTAGCTTATCATTTTTGCATAGGATGTTATACATGTGCAAATGGTATGAATTTTTCACAGTAGCCTATTGTGAGAATTAGGAGTCCACTGTAATTTTATGAGAATTTATTGTGTAGCTTTGGTGTATGTTTATTATTTACCCTAATTATTTAATTTAATTAATAAAGGCATTTAAGTAATTGAATTGGGGTTCACCATGATGTTTTCTATGATTCTTGTGATGCATAGTAACTATTGATGTTCATAGTAGGGTGTAGAATCCATTGGTTGTATGCAATTAATTAATTGTTACTTTGTAATTCAAATGGGTGGTTGCATGCATAGTTTTGATTGTGTGGATGATTTCATGTGGATAATGATATTTGCTGTAAAACTTGTTAGTAACAAAGTTGTAGATAACTTACTAGTCTACCTTGTGTTAAATTTTCACAGTCATAGGCCTTAAGGTTTAAGAGTTCTAGCTGTTACAAGTTTGCTGTCCGAAAGGTTTACTTTCTAGACAGATTTGATTGAATGATTTGTTTGCCCTATATAGCTGTTGAATCATAGTGATGAGGACATCGCCACGCTGGACACACCGACGCCATGGTCTTCCCCAAGTTCCAATTCGTTCCCAACTCAGCTGCCACGTCGCCCTCAGATTCAGCAGACACGTCGTCACTGTTTCGGTCATAACTTCCTCATACGACATCGAAACGGGCCGTTCTTGGATACGTTGGAAAGGGGACGACGATGCCGTCGTTTTGGATCTGGTCCCAGCTCTAGAAGGTCTGTGGATCATTCTGTGTGACCACGGCAAGGTGCTGCGTCACCTATTTGGGCCAACTTGGCCATGTATCGTGTCGGGCCTTAAGCCCAAGTTGTGGGCGCCCAACCCCTGGCCGTCCCCAACCCTAGGTCGAGTCTTAGACTATAAACACAGCCACCACCGCTGCTACACAATTGGGTTTTGTTTAGAGTTTAGTTTTCCATCGAGAAACTAAATCATTCATTGTAACTGTGGTGACAAATCCTTTTACAGTGATCCAGGGCCCCCGTTCTTGATCTCCTCCACTGTGTCGATTAGTCCTTTGGAATCGAGTTCTTGAACCCTCTATTGATATTCGCGTCATTCATATTTGCAATTTCAGATTGGTTGTTTTACCTTCTTGCTTGTGCTCTTCGATTCGCTTGCAGGAAAAGCCTTCTTGGTGAGGTCAATCAAGTTGTGCTTGGTTGATAACCAACGGAGCAGTGGTGTAACGGTTGCAGGGTTCGAATCGTGTCTGATTTGAAGTCGGATCGCCAACGTCGAGATCTCCACAAATCGAACTTACCGGCTACCTCTCGGAAGATCGGGCCTGTACTCATCAATTGGTATCAGATATTTCAGGTTTACCACTAGGTATAATCTCGTTTGCCTTAGATTCATATTTGTTCATTACCTAGAGTCCACAAAAAGCCCAAAAATATTTCAATTTCTGCTGTCCTATCGCCCTTTGTGCCTTTGCAATTTCATTTCAGATTCGTGTTGTTGAGTTTGTGTCCGTGGTCGAGTCTTGTTGCTGGTTTAGGATTGTGTTCGTGGTCGTAGTTCAATTGCCCATTGCTTTGATTTTGTTTTCCGCCGCTATCCCATCCACCATTCCCAAACAACAAGTCGTAGCCACCACATTACTTGACTTGCCCCGCTAGCCGTCTTGTGTAACTTCTCGCCGCCGCGCAAACCCTAGATAGGTTGCCAGCCGCTCTTATTTTGCCTGCATCGCAGCCCTCCTTACATCATCAGGCGAATACCTACTGCTGTGATTGGTGTTAGAGTTTAGGGATGCTTTGCCCTAACTGCCGCCGCTGTGTTGTGCCTCCCGGAAAACATACCTTGAGATACCTTCGGTAAAACAGGCATAACTTTTCGCTCGTTTATCAGAAAAATCTGAAATTTTTTGTGTAGCTTCTTGACACCATTTGGACCCGACCCAAACTATGCTTCGCCCTGTTTGGTTTCCTCAGAATTGCCAAAAAAATTCGGGAAAATATAGAAAAAAAATTGTCAAAGTTTTTGCATGCTTTTCAGAGAACGTGCTGAATTTCTGTAGACCACATCCCACCTCAGTTGTAGGTGCCAATTTTTGTGGTTGCATCTTTTGTGATCCTTGTTCAGAGAAAAGTATAAAAAAATAGTCAAAAAAAGAAAAAGTTTGTTTCCTACTAGTGCCTTTTGGAAAAATCCGGGAAAAATTCAGGAAAAAGGAGATATCTGGGCTATTTGCTTGTTCTGTGAGTTCTTTCGATCATCCTTTGTTTTCACCTTGTTGCGCTACGTCTCGACACGTCTTAGCTAGCACCTGTGATTTGTACTTTGGATCCAGATTGAATAATCGCTACTCTGCACTCGTTAATTGCTAATCCTTGCTGTCATATTGTGTGCCTACCCATAGCTCCACATATTCTTCTATCAGCACTGGTTCATCTTGCAACTGTTACCCACGCTCAACAACAGATTGCTTCGCCACTTTGGTTTTGCTCCTGTTTGGCGTTGGTAAGAATACAGGCAAGACGGTGGTAAGCCGCTTGTGATTTTGCATTCCACTTTCACCACCATCACCACCACTTGTTTTCTTTTAGTTGATAGGGATAATACTTTAGTATTGTCTTTTTCTATCTTCTAACCATGGCAGGAACTCCGACGGACTTCAATGAGTGCGTGTCCAAGGGCGAGCTTGCAACGTTCATGACTGAACAACGCAATCTTATGATCGAGCTGACG
This sequence comes from Miscanthus floridulus, assembly GCF_019320115.1. Taxonomy (NCBI): domain Eukaryota; kingdom Viridiplantae; phylum Streptophyta; class Magnoliopsida; order Poales; family Poaceae; genus Miscanthus; species Miscanthus floridulus. The sequence goes on along the minus strand of NC_089584.1, from coordinate 76,428,537 downwards.
CGCAACATGAACAATCTGGTCACCCACATTGAACAGCTTGAGCAACGCCCTCCACCTTATCGTGCTGATGATGAAGATGCGGATGCTTTTGGTCATGAAGATGCGTATGCTGATGGTGGTGCCCATCGCCGCCTCAACTTCAATTGTCGCGGTATGGCAGGTAATAATCATGGTAATAATGATCCTTTTGCTAAAATTAAATTTAGTCTACCACCTTTTGCTGGTAATGTTGATCCAGAGGCATATTTAGATTGGGAGCTTGCTGTTCAACAAAAATTTGATTCTCATAATGTTCCTGCTGAGCATAGAGTTAGACTTGCTACTAGTGAGTTTACTAATTTTGCTTTGTTCTGGTGGAGTGATCTTTGCAATGCCAATAATGCTGCTGCTGTGCCTCAAACTTGGAATGTTTTAAAGCAACGTATGAAATCTCGTTTTGTTCCTCATTACCAACGTGATTTATGTTTGAAACTACAAACTTTAAAACAAGGTGATAAAGGAGTAGAAGCATACTATCAAGAATTGCTTATTGGTTTAGCACGTTGTGGTATAAATGAAGATGATGATGATGCTAGTGCTAGATTTTTTGGTGGTTTAAACCATGATATACAGAACATACTTGATTACAAAGAATGGCGCAATTTTTCCCAATTGTATCATCTTGCTATTAAGGCCGAACAAGAAGTATAGGGACGCAAACAACACCAGCCTTTCAGGTCTAACAATGGGAGGAATTTTCAGCAGCGTTCCGAGCCGGAGACGCCCAAGCTTCCTGTTGCACCACAGCCATCTACACCTCCATTTTCTTCCGGGGTAAGTAAATTGTCTAATGTGCAGTTTCCACAGCTGAAGAAAGGTGGCACTCCGGGTGCTTCTACTAGCTCCTCCTCGTCCAGCTCTAAAATCATTTGCCACCGATGCAAAGGCATGGGACATGTCATGAAGGAATGCCCCAGTCGTCGCGCTTTCATTGCTAGCGAGGATGGATATGTAAGTGCTAGTGATGTTGAAGATGATTTAGCCCTTGCTGCTAACATTGATGCAGATCCCACCGAGGGCGATCATGACAAGGAGGCCATCACCATTGACTCTGTGGCTGCTGCCGCAGACTACCCTAGCCTTCTTGTGCAGCGTGTGTTGAGTACACATGTGGGTCATGAAGAAGAGATGAAGATCCAACGCCACAATTTGTTCCACATGTATCTCATTGTGCAGGGTTGTCGTGTTCTCACTATCATTGATAGCGGGAGTTGCAACAACTTGGTGAGTTCAGATTTGGTTGACAAGCTTGGCTTGACCACATGACAACATTCGTATCCATATAAACTTCAATGGTTCAATAATAGTGGTAAGACTAAGGTAACTAAATCAGCACGCATTAGCTTTTTCACAGGCTCTTATCATGATACTGCTGATTTTGATGTTGTCCCTATGCAAGCTTGTTCCATTTTGTTAGGTCGCCCATGGGAATTTGATAATGATGCTTTACACCATGGTAGAACTAATACATACACTATCATACATAAGGACAAGAAAATTACATTGCTGCCTTTGTCTCCTACGGATATTATTAAACATGCTAATGAGATCAAAAATAAACCTCCAACAGACATTGCTAAAAATAATGGGATTAAGTTAAAAGGAGGTGCTTTTCTTGCTACAACTCCTGCTACTGCTGAGTTATGTGATAATCCTGATGCACCATGTTATACTATGTTTTGTCAACCTTTTTATGTCTGGTGCATTGCCTGCTGTCACTAACCTTTTGTAGGAGTTCGCTGATGATGGGATGGAGTCGAGGACGACTCCAATTCTACAAGGAGGGGATGATGAGGACATCGCCAAGATGGAGTCAAGGACGACTCCAATTCGAGAAGGGGAGGATGATGAGGACATCGCCACGCTGGACACACCGACGCCATGGTCTTCCCCAAGTTCCAATTTGTTCCCAACTCAGCTGCCACGTCGCCCTCGGATTCAGCAGACACATCGTCACTGTTTCGGTCATAACTTCCTCATATGACATCGAAACGGGCCGTTCTTGGATGCGTTGGAAAGGGGACGACAACGCCGTCGTTTTGGATCTAGTCCCAGCTCCAGAAGGTCTGTGGATCATTCTGTGTGACCATGGCAAGGTGCTACGTCACCTATTTGGGCCAACTTGGCCATGTATCGTGTCGGGCCTTAAGCCCAAGTTGTGGGCGCCCAACCCCTGGCCGTCCCCAACCCTAGGTCGAGTCTTAGACTATAAACATAGCCACTGCCGCTGCTACACAATTGGGTTTTGTTTAGAGTTTAGTTTTCTATCGAGAAACTGAATCGTTCATTGTAACTGTGGTGACAAATCCTTTTACAGTGATCCAGGGCCCCGTTCTTGATCTCCTCCACTGTGTCGATTAGTCCTTTGGAACTGAGTTCTTGAACCCTCTATTGATATTTGCGTCATTCATATTTGCAATTTCAGATTGGTTGTTTTACCTTCTTGCTTGTGCTCTTCGATTCGCTTGCAGGAAAAGCCTTCTTGGCGAGGTCAATCAAGTTGTGCTTGGTTGATAACCAACAGAGCAGTGGTGTAACGGTTGCAGGGTTCGAATCGTGTCTGATTTGAAGTCGGATCGCCAACGTCGAGATCTCCACAAATCGAACTTACCGGCTACCTCTCGGAAGATCGGGCCTGTACTCATCAATTGGTATCAGATATTTCAGGTTTACCGCGAGGTATAATCTCGTTTGCCTTAAATTCATATTTGTTCATTACCTAGAGTCCACAAAAAGCCCAAAAATATTTCAATTTCCGCTGTCCTATCGCCCTTTGTGCCTTTGCAATTTCATTTCAGATTCGTGTTGTTGAGTTCGTGTCCGTGGTCGAGTCTTATTGCTGGTTTAGGATTGTGTTCGTGGTCATAGTTCAATCGCCCATTGCTGTGATTTTGTTTTCCGCCGCTATCCCATCCACCGTTCCCAAACAACAAGTCGTAGCCACCACATTACTTGACTTGCCCCGCTAGCCGCCTTGTGTAACTTCTCGCCGCCGCGCAAACCCTAGATAGGTTGCCAGCCGCTCTTATTTTGCCTGCATCGCAGCCCTCCTTACATCATCAGGCGAATACCTACTGCTGTGATCGGTGTTAGAGTTTAGGGATGCTTTGCCCTAACTGCCGCCGTCGTGTTGTGCCTCCCGGAAAACATACCTTGAGATACCTTCGGTAAAACAGGCATAACTTTTCGCTCGTTTATCAGAAAAATCTGAAATTTTTTGTGCAGCTTCTTGACACCATTTGGACCTGACCCAAACTATGCTTCGCCCTGTTTGGTTTCCTCAGAATTGGCAAAAAAATTCGGGAAAATATAGAAAAAAAATTGTCAAAGTTTTTGCACGCTTTTCAGAGAACGTGCTGAATTTCTGTAGACCACATCCCACCTCAGTTGTAGGTGCCAATTTTTGTGGTTGCATCTTTTGTGATCCTTGTTCAGAGAAAAGTATAAAAAATAGTAAAAAAAAGAAAAAGTTTGTTTCCTACTAGTGCCTTTTGGAAAAATCCGGGAAAAATTCAGGAAAAAGGAGATATCTGGGCTATTTGCTTGTTCTGTGAGTTCTTTCGATCGTCCTTTGTTTTCACCTTGTTGCGCTATGTCTCGACACGTCTTAGCCAGCACCTGTGATTTGTACTTTGGATCCAGATTGAACAATCGCTACTCTGCACTCGTTAATTGCTAATCCTTGCTGTCATATTGTGTGCCTACCCATAGCTCCACATATTCTTCTGTCAGCACAGGTTTATCTTGCAACTGTTACCCACGCTCAACAACAGATTGCTTCGCCACTTTGGTTTTGCTCCTGTTTGGCGTTGGTAAGAATACAGGCAAGACGGTGGTAAGCCGCTTGTGATTTTGCATTCCACTTTCACCACCATCACCACCACTTGTTTCCTTTTAGTTGATAGGGATAATACTTTAGTGTTGTCTTTTTCTATCTTCTAACCATGGCAGGAACTCCGACGGACTTCAATGAGTGCGTGTCCAAGGGCGAGCTTGCAACGTTCATGACTGAACAACACAATCTTATGACCGAGCTGACGCGCAACATGAACAATCTGGTCACCCGCATTGAACAGCTTGAGCAATGCCCTCCACCTTATCGTGCTGATGATGAAGATGCGGATGCTTTTGGTCATGAAGATGCGTATGCTGACGGTGGTGCCCGTCGCCGCCTCAACTTCAATCGTCGCGGTATGGCAGGTAATAATCATGGTAATAATGATCCTTTTGCTAAAATTAAATTTAGTCTACCACCTTTTGCTGGTAATGTTGATCCAGAGGCATATTTAGATTGGGAGCTTGCTGTTCAACAAAAATTTGATTCTCATAATGTTCCTACTGAGCATAGAGTTAGACTTGCTACTAGTGAGTTTACTAATTTTGCTTTGTTCTGGTGGAGTGATCTTTGTAATGCCAATAATGCTGCTGCTGTGCCTCAAACTTGGAATGTTTTAAAGCAACGTATGAAATCTTGTTTTGTTCCTCCTTATTACCAACGTGATTTACGTTTGAAACTACAAACTTTAAAACAAGGTGATAAAGGAGTAGAAGCATACTATCAAGAATTGCTTATTGGTTTAGCACGTTGTGGTATAAATGAAGATGATGATGATGCTAGTGCTAGATTTTTTGGTGGTTTAAACCATGATATACAGAACATACTTGATTACAAAGAATGGCGCAATTTTTCCCAATTGTATCATCTTGCTATTAAGGCCGAATGAGAAGTACAGGGACGCAAACAACACCAGCCTTTCAGGTCTAACAATGGGAGGAATTTTCAGCAGCGTTCCGAGCTGGAGACGCCCAAGCTTCCTGTTGCACCACAGCCATCTACACCTCCATTTTCTTCCGGGGTAAGTAAATTGTCTAATGTGCAGTTTCCACAGCTGAAGAAAGGTGGCACTCTGGGTGCTTCTACTAGCTCCTCCTCGTCCAGCTCTAAAATCATTTGCCACCGATGCAAAGGCATGGGACATGTCATGAAGGAATGCCCCAGTCATCGCGCTTTCATTGCTACCGAGGATGGATATGTAAGTGCTAGTGATGTTGAAGATGATTTAGCCCTTGCTGCTAACATTGATGCAGATCCCACCGAGGGCGATCATGACAAGGAGGCCATCACCATTGACTCTGTGGCTACTGCCGCGGACTACCCTAGCCTTCTTGTGCAGCGTGTGTTGAGTACACATGTGGGTCATGAAGAAGAGATGAAGATCCAATGCCACAATTTGTTCCACATGTATCTCATTGTGTAGGGTTGTCGTGTTCTCACTATCATTGATAGCGGGAGTTGCAACAACTTGGTGAGTTCAGATTTGGTTGACAAGCTTGGCTTGACCACACGATAACATTCGTATCCATATAAACTTCAATGGTTCAATAATAGTGGTAAGACTAAGGTAACTAAATCAGCACGCATTAGCTTTTTCACAGGCTCTTATCATGATACTGCTGATTTTGATGTTGTCCCTATGCAAGCTTGTTCCATTTTGTTAGGTCGCCCATGGGAATTTGATAATGATGCTTTACACCATGGTAGAACTAATACATACACTATCATACATAAGGACAAGAAAATTACATTGCTGCCTTTGTCTCCTACGGATATTATTAAACATGCTAATGAGATCAAAAATAAACCTCCAACAGACATTGCTAAAAATAATGGGATTAAGTTAAAAGGAGGTGCTTTTCTTGCTACAACTCCTGCTACTACTGAGTTATGTGATAATCCTGATGCACCATGTTATACTATGTTTTGTCAACCTTTTATGTCTGGTGCATTGCCTGCTGTCACTAACCTTTTGCAGGAGTTCGCTGATGATGGGATGGAGTCGAGGACGACTCCAATTCTACAAGGAGGGGATGATGAGGACATCGCCAAGATGGAGTCGAGGACGACTCCAATTTGAGAAGGGGAGTATGATGAGGACATTGCCACGCTGGACACACCGACGCCATGGTCTTCCCTAAGTTCCAATTCGTTCCCAACTCAGCTGCCACGTCGCCCTCGGATTCAGCAGACACGTCGTCACTGTTTCGGTCATAACTTCCTCATACGACATCGAAACGGGCCATTCTTGGATGCGTTGGAAAGGGGACGACAACGCTGTCATTTTGGATCTGGTCCCAGCTCTAGAAGGTCTGTGGATCATTCTATGTGACCACGGCAAGGTGCTGCGTCACCTATTTGGGCCAACTTGGCCATGTATCGTGTCGGGCCTTAAGCCCAAGTTATGGGCGCCCAACCCCTGGCCGTCCCCAACCCTAGGTTGAGTCTTAGACTATAAACACAGCCGCCACCGCTGCTACACAATTGGGTTTTGTTTAGAGTTTAGTTTTCCATCGAGAAACTAAATCGTTCATTGTAACTGTGGTGACAAATCCTTTTATAGTGATCCAGGGCCCCCGTTCTTGATCTCCTCCACTGTGTCGATTAGTCCTTTGGAACCGAGTTCTTGAACCCTCTATTGATATTCGCATCATTCATATTTGCAATTTCAGATTGGTTGTTTTACCTTCTTGCTTGTGCTCTTCGATTCGCTTGCAGGAAAAGCCTTCTTGGCGACGTCAATCAAGTTGTGCTTGGTTGATAACCAACGGAGCAGTGGTGTAACGGTTGCAGGGTTCGAATCGTGTCTGATTTGAAGCCGGATCGCCAACATCGAGATCTCCACAAATCGAACTTACCGGCTACCTCTCGGAAGATTGGGCCTGTACTCATCACATAGTAAGAGTATTAAAAGGGAGTTGTAGACAATTTCTTTAGGTTTCCATAATGTCCACAACCATATGATTTTGATGTATATAACTCCAATTATGAGTAAAACAAGTAGCAATTGTTTTGTGGTGTAGTAAACGAATTGTTGAAGTGTTTAATTAAGTAATCAAGAAGAGATATGCACCTACTCAGTAAAATGTGATGCACTTGTTATTAATTTAACACCATGCTATTAAGAATACTTACATGAATGCATTCATCATGTGTCATCATACTATACTTGTCAGTATCTATGCATTCACAATATCTTATGCCATATTCATGCATCTAGGATCGACAGAGGAGATAACGTTGCTGGAATTCAACGAAGAAGAGGAAGGGGATCAGCAGAAGATTCCTCAAGCTGTTGCTCCCGAAGAAGAGGAGCGGACCCTAGAAGAGCTCCTGGATTGTGCCCTGACCACCGCCCACTTCTTTTTTGAAAGGCAAGCCCTAGAGCATTCTAAGTCTCCTAGTGTTTTACAAAATATTACTTGAGTCCTTTATGATTGATGCATTAGGTTATAAGAGTTGTCTAGAAACACTTGATTCATTGAACTACCTTGTCCAAATATATACACCCTTAACTCTATGTAGGTCCAGGATCGAATATATGCTTAGCCCTGCTTAGACCGGTAGAAGTCAGGTGATTTCTTGTCACCTGCGAGATATAGGTGGATACCAAAGCACGATTTGCTATATTTGCTATCATGGAAAAGAACCATGGGGTGAAAGTAAATGGAGGTTAGGCGGAGTCTATGGTAGGTTAACTCATGTGATTCCGTCTATGCCGATTAAGGACTGTATCGTTGTTGGCGGTTCTGACAAGATTGAACGCATGCCTATCACTTAGCTGACCGGATAACTTGTTCCGACCACGAAGCCAAGTAGCTCAACTCAAGCTGGGCCTCGCTCTATCAAAGTGCGCACTCTAGATGGTAGTAAGGATGTGTGGGGAGCCAGACGTGAGTCTAAGGGCAGGCCAGGCCTGAACATCCTGGCAGTTGGTTGTCCCTGATTGTGCGGCACTGGGTGAACCCACGAAATGTGTACTTGAGTTGTACCAAAGGTGACCTAAGGCGACTAATGATCTAGTCTACCTAGGTTCATGTTAGGAATAAATTCCTAGCTGGTTGAAATTGATTCGAATCACCATCTCTCTCGGATAGTGAGAAACTTAGCTAGTCCCAACATCGTAGTAATTGTATTATGGAATATGTTGGTTCGGATAAACATGGATTTACTATACCTGCTTTGTTTACTATTGTATGCTCTTAAAATGATATACCACATGTTTGGCATAGGATAGCTACTAATCTAGAGATGGATAGTTATAAATAACTTGATAGAATTATAACTGTATAACTGAATTAATCGCTCTTTATGCAAATTGTTGTCAAGCTACCTCCACTTATAAAGCCTTGCATAATCCTTGGAGTCAATTTATTTCTTGTTTATGATGGCTAAGTCTAGCTAAGTACCTTCTCGTACTCAGGGTTTTATTCCCATTATTGCAGATGGCACAGTATATCATGGATATTACAAGAGTTGCTTCTATCCCGCTGTGGATGAGGAGTAAGCCTTGGGCAAGCATCTTTATTAATTCCTCTATATGCTTTTGTGGATTGTGATCTTATGTTGGCACTGTATTTGAACCATGTTGGAAACACTACTTTCAAACTTAATTTGCTTCTGCTATTATCTATCAAACTTGGTTTGTAATAACTTTATTTCATACTCTGATGATGGAAATGTATTTGTGAACTTTATGTAATATGTGACATGTATGTTGAATCATGTACGATCTTGGTTGTTTGTGGATTGTTTATTGAGACCCATCGTGGTACTCGATAGACTACCGGGTTTATATGGGCTCAAGTATGACAATGTGACTACTTGCGAACTGCCATTGTACTTATGCTCTTATAAATTGGTCAGTTTTGTGACAGCTGGCATCAGAGCAAGATTCAACGTTAATTGTCACATGTGTATTTAAAACAAAGGTTTTTGTTTTCCAAAACCATTTTCTAGCAACTAATAGTTATAAAAATAGGTATTTGAATCCTAGAATTGAAATCTAAAGTGTGCCAGTAATCACTTTCCTTATGCCCAAATTAAGGATTCTTAGGTGGCTATTTAAGTACTAACATGGGGGTTTTTACTTTCATCGTCCATACGGCGTGCTATTGTATGGATGCCATTCACTTGAATGGTAATGTATGGATCAAATGCCTCTAAGCCAAGGTAAGAAGGTAAGTCGATGAGTGGCATGACCACAAGATGTGAGCGTGCGGTCGGGGAGAGTTAGCTTTGGTATGGCTATGTATGCATGCTTGCATGTGTATGTGGTGCGTATTTAATTGTGGGTATAAACTATCATCGGGTAGCTTTGATATGAAAGTATATGTATGGGTATACATATATAGAAGTATTTAGATTACAACTTAGAGCCTAGATTTACATTCTGCATATATAATGGTGGGGTTGGGCTGAAATGAAACTCTTATGTAGGTACACTAACAATAAAACATGTAGTTCGACTAGTTACGCTATATATGAGAGAACGTATGTATGCCACCGTGTATGTCGTTAGAAATAATTTTTCCTAAGTTTATAAGGACGTACGGAACGTGCATGCATCATGATAATAATTAGTCAATACTTACATTGTTCCTCCCCTTATAAATTTCTTACTCGATTATGTAACTCTTATCCATTATAACCTTGTCTCACAAAAGTTGTACATGTTGGTACAGATGGCAGCACCTGTTGGATGTGAGAATTTCTTGATGGTGTTCAGAACTCCTGCTTTGCTTTGGAGAGTTTTGCACTTTGTGGGGTACCATGAGCCGCCCCTTTATCATTGGAATGAAGAGTACTTGGAGGGATAGCCATGGTATGAGGTGCGGCTTACCATACCAGCCCGCACACAGGCACCTTTCTGGTAGGAGTGGAAGGCAAAATCTGAGGGAAGAACTCCTTGGGAGGCTACCCAAGTAGTGGCCTTTGAGGTATTGAGTCAGATCTATTAGCAGCATGGGGATGCACTTACCATTAGTTCCACTGGTATGTTTCCTCGGGTGGATCGGTCCACAGCAATATGGGAACAATGCAACCAAAATGCATTGATCCAAGACCAGGATGAGCGGGCCAATAGCTCTAATCCCGCTATGAGCGCCATGTTTGCTGTAATAAAGATGTTCTACACCCGCCAGGACACTAGAGACTTCTAGCAAGAATGATACACCTCTTGCATGGATAGGCTCATGAGGGTTGAAGCCGCACAACGTAAGCTCAAGAAGCATGTGTGCAAGCATAAGAAGGCAACAAGTGAAGCCCGATGGGAATCTAACCAAGCCTATGTAGCTTTGGGGAACCTCCACACTCAAATGGAGCAAGTGGATCAACAAAGAGAAGCAGCCCAAGAAGCAAGAGCAGATGATCAAGCATTGCTTGCAGGACTACAGGAGCAGTTGGAGGCCACCCATGCCAAGGCATCCACAGCTACATGCCAGTGAGACGCAACAAACAACCATGCCACTGTAGCAAAAATAGAACAAGATAGGCACCATTCCATAAGTGCCATGTAGGACCATGCTAAGAGGGATTTGTGTTGGTAGCTTGCATAGGCTCAGCTTTGAGTGATGGACCTTCAGCATGAGGTGCATTATCTGAACAACCAGCTGAACCCAATCCTTGATGGGGAAGAAGATGGTCCAAATATGGAAGAAGATAATGATGAGGACGAGGAAGAAGTGGAGCCAGAGGAGGGAGATGATCCTATCTCTAACCTCGACAGTGATCATAATGAGGATTAGATTGCTTAGTGGCTAGTGGAAATGCTAGATGTATCCTCGCTATTTATGTAATGGACCTGTAGTTTAAGTTTGGTGTTTGCGATGGAACTATCATGTAATATTGGTACTTGCATGTTATCTCACATTTGGTTGAATGCTAATGCAATTCCAATTCATTTTATCGATGATCATGATTTGAATGTTAACGCGCTACGAGCCCGATAAGTGATCAAATTGGTGGTGTCATGTTGCGTGAATGAATTATTATGCCTTTGTTTTTATTGTATGAATTTAAGATTCTCTCTAGTAATTTTAGTTTGGCATGACTATATAATTCATCTGCAATCTCTTGACATCATCCAATAATCACTTATTGTTGCAACTTTATAGATGACTCACACCCATGCAGGAGCGAGCAACAACCATGAGGGCAATGACGGTGAGTTACCACCACTGCCACCACCATCTGCTCAGGAGTTCTTTGCCCAATTCTTGGGAAGCCAAAGGACTATGGAGGAAGCTCTGCGCCTCATTGCACAGAACATGACTTGTGCCCACCCACAGCAATAGGGGCTTGAGCCAAACTAGTACAGTACCTTCAAGGAATTTTTTGATACCAAGCCGCCTATCTTTAAGGTGGTAGAGGAACCACTTTAGGCAGACAAGTGGCTCAATACTATTGAGCAGAAGTTTCATCTGCTAAGGGTCACCGAGCACCAGAAGGCTGAGTATGCGTCCCATCAGTTATAGGGACCGATAGGGATTTGGTGGACCTATTTCTTGTCCTCTCTACCTGCTAATGCACAAGTAACATGGGAGCAATTTAAGTTGGCCTTTTGGGGACATCACATTCCCCCAGGGCTGATGTGCATGAAGGCGGCTAAATTTATGAGGCTCACACAAGGGACAAAGACCCCTATAGAGTATATGCATGCTTTTAACAACCTGTCTAGGTATGCTCTAGGTTTTGTTGATACCGAAGAAAAGAAGACAGAAAGTTTCAAGCGAGGTCTTGGCACGAAGCTGATGAAGACCATGGCTAACTCCAAGTGCACCACCTACAACGAGTTTATTAGTGATGCTTTGACCTAGGAAAACCATAACAATATGCATGTGGCAGCTAAGGGCCACAAGAGGGCAGTAGAGGCAGGCGCCTTAGGGTCATCTCAGTCCAGAGCGCCTATAATAGCTAGGCCACAATTCCACCCACTAGCACCTAAGTTTAGGCCTCCACCACCAAAAGCTCAGAATAGCCAACCTTAGAAAGTGTTCCGTAAGGCATTCACTATTGCCTTACCCAAAGGGAATGGCAATCAGGGAAGCTCCACAGGACCTAGGGGCAATGAACCCTGCTACAACTGCAATCAAGTGGGTCATTGGGCCAAAGAATGCCCCCACCCTAAGAAGAATGACAATCAAAATCAGAACAATCAGAGGCAGGCAAACCCTAAGGCACGTCCTAGATATGTGCACTATACTGCTGTTGAGGAGGTGCCCGCAGGAGAAGTTGTCACGACTGGTATGTTTCTTGTCAACAAGCATCCCGCTATTATTTTATTTGATTCGGGAGCTTCTCATTCATTTATGAGCCAATCATTTGCATCTAGACATGATTAGAAAATAATTGAAGTAAGCAAGGGTGGTTATAGTATAAGTTTGGCTCAGGCTACTATCTCTATAAATAAGATGGTTAGGAATGTGCTCATCTCTATATAAGAGAGGGAGTATATGATGGATTTGATAGTATTGCTCGGATTATCTTTAGATGTGATCTTAGGCATGAAATGGATGAGCGATCATGGTGTTCTCATTGACACTAGCACTCATACCATTATGTTGAGAGAACCAAAGGGAGGTAATGCTTTCCTAGTACCACTTTCCCAAAATTTTGAACTCCAACACTTGGCTTGTGCTATCCAAACCACTACCCTGTGTGATATCCTAGTGGTTTGTGAGTTTCCTGATGTATTTCTAGATGAGTTACTAGATTTGCCACCTGATAGGGATGTGGAGTTTAAGATTGAGTTAGTGCTAGGTACGACACCTATCTCAAGAAGACCTTATAGGATGCCACCGAATGAGTTAGCGGAACTTAAAATTCAGCTACAAGATCTATTGGACAAGGGTCTCATCCAACCTAGTTCATCTCCATGGGGATGTCCAGCATTGTTTGTAAAGAAGAAGGACAAGTCCTTGAGAATGTGTGTGGATTACAGTCCACTTAATGCTGTGACCATCAAGAACAAGTACATGTTGCCTCTCATCGACATCTTATTCGATCAGTTGGCAAAAGCAAAGGTATTCTTCAAGATTGACTTGAGATTAGGCTATCATCAGATAAGGATCAGGCCAGAGGTCATACCTAAAACAACTTTCTCCACTAGGTATGGCTTATATGAGTATTTAGTTATGTCTTTCAGACTGACAAATGCTCCTGGCTACTTCATGTACCTAATGAATTCGATATTCAAGCCTGAGCTCGACAAGTTCATGGTGGTGTTTATTGATGATATATTGATCTATTCAGAGAATGAGGCAAATCATCTAAGAATTGTTCTGTCTAGATTGAGGGAGCATAAGCTATATGCAAAGTTTAGCAAGTATGAATTTTGGTTGAGAAAGGTACCTTTCTTAGGTCACATCTTATCAAGAGATGGAATATCTATAGACCCATCAAAAGTACAAGAGTCATGGATTAGAAGGCCCCAACTTCGGTTCATAAAGTTCGGAGTTTTCTAGGGTTAGCAGGATATTATCGTCATTTTATTTTGGATTTCTCCAAGATAGCTAAGCCCATGACTAGGCTACTTTAGAAAGATGAGAAGTTCAAGTGGACACCAGAGTGTGAAGCAGCTTTTCACACACTAAGGACCTTGTTAACTACAGCTCCTGTTTTAGCACAACCTGACATTGAAAAGCCTTTTGATGTGTTCTATGATGCGTCGGGTATTGGTTTGGGGCGTGTGCTCATGCAAGAAGGAAGAGTTATTGCATATGCTTCTTGATAGTTGAGGAAACATGAAGTCAACTACCCTACACATGATTTAGAACTTGCAGCGGCTGTTCATGCATTAAAGATATGGAGACATTATTTGTTGGGCAATGTATGTCATATATATACTGACCACAAAAGTCTCAAGTATATGTTTACCCAACCTGAGCCGAACATGAGATAGCGAAGATGGCTAGAGCTAATTAAGGACTACAATTTGGAAGTGCACTACCATCCGGGGAAAGCCAATGTTGTGGCCGATGCACTTAGTCAAAAATCTTATTGCAACACTGTGGAAGCATTGTTGGAAGATGGATTTAATTTGTTATATCCTATTGTACTGCACAATATCACTATCAGTTGTTCAATTGAGAGCAAAATCATAGAGCTGCAGAAGACAGATGTAGGTATATTTCACATCAAGAGAAAGATGCAAGAACAAGAAACCAAGCATTTCAGATTGGATGAAAGGGGTGTGTTATGGTTTGAAGACCAACTTGTGGTACCAAAAGACCATGAGCTTAGAAATAAAATTTTAGATGAAACTCATTCGTCCAAGTTGTCAATCCATCTGGGTAATAGCAAAATGTATCAAGATTTGAAGACCTGTTTTTGGTGGACTAAGATGAAGAAGGAGATCACAGCCTATGTTGCTAGGTGTGATAACTGCAGTAGAGTAAAAGTTGTTCATATAAAATCTACCGAATTACTTCAGCCATTGTCTATTCTAGGTTGGAAATGGGAAGAAATCAGTATGGACTTTATCATAGGCCTTCCGTTGACACAGCAAGGTCATGATTCTGTATGGGTCATTGTAGATTGTCTCACCAAGTCAGCACATTTTATACCGGTAAATACAAGGTATCTAGCTAGGAAATACGCTGAGCTGTATGTTTCTCAGATTGTGAAACTACATGGAATACCTAGGACTATAATCTTAGATCGAGGACCCTAGTTTATAGCTCGTTTCTGGGAACACTTGCACCGGGCTTTGGGAACGAAGCTAATTAGAAGTTCAGCATACCATCCACAAACTTTCGAACAGACTTAGCGAGTAAACCAAATCTTAGAAAATTTGCTGAGAGCTTGTGTTATATCTTCCAAGGGTTCATAGGAGAAATGGTTACCTTTAGCTAAGTTCTCTTACAACAACAGCTATCAAGCAAGCATCAAGATGGCTCAATTTGAAGCCTTGTACGGTAGAAAATGTAGAACTCCATTGAATTGGATTGAGCCCGGTGAAAGGAGATACTTTGGTATTGACTTCATCACTGAAATTGAAGAGCAAGTGTGTATTATTCAACAGCATATGAAAGCCGCTCAATCTAGACAAAGGAGTTATGCTAAAAAAAGAAGAAGACCACTGACTTTTGAAGTGGGAGAATATGTGATACTTGAAAGTATCACCCATGAAAGGAGTATAGAGATTTGGAGTGAAAAGAAAGCTCGCGCCTAGATATGTAGGGCCATATAAGATTATTGAACAGAAAGGGAATGTCGCTTATAAGTTACAACTTCCACCAGAGATGAGTACAATATTCGATGTCTTCCAAGTTTCTCAGTTGAAGAGATGTCTTCATGTACCTAAGCTATTGCACCCACCAACATAAAGCTTCAATCGGATTTGACCTATGAAGAGAAGCCAATCCAAGTGTTAGAAGAGATGGAAAGAGTGACCCAAAGTAAGATCATTAAGTTCTATAAGGTGGTGTGGAACAATCACAGTGAACAAGATGCCACGTGGGAACGAGAGGATTATTTACGAGAGGTTTATTCCACCTTTTTCCAAGAATGGTAGGTCTTGCAAATCTCGGGATGAGATTTTATAAGGGGAGGGGCTATAACACCCTAGGTGTTAAGCTTGCATAATTTGACTTGCATTGCATGAGCATGAGCATCGAGCAATCATATATAAGCTTTTATAATTGAAACATATGAAACATGCTTGTTATTTTATGTTTCCTTGTATATATGCATATGATCATAGTGAATACATGTAAATGGTTGATGTGAGTCACTAAAACATCTTAGCTACACTTAGGATGACTAGTGGAACAATGTTCATGAAGGTCACATTGCATGATCAAGTCCTTAAGTGATGCTATGTATGTTGACCTGGAAAGCTTTATGTGTAACCAATGTATGCAATGATTGTGTGACCCTAGGAATAGCTTAAACATGTTTGGGATGTCATTAGGAACAACTTTGGTATTCATGGCTAGGGCTAATTTGGTCACTAAGTCATAGTTTAAGTGTATACCATAATTTGAATGTAGCATGTTTGACATAGTTTGAACTATGTGATAGAGACTTTGCATGGATGTGGTCACTAAAGCAAAGTTGTAGTATTTGGTGAGAGGAACAACTTTTATTTTTGGGTCACAAGCTAGTTCATCTCCTAACATGCTTGAAATTGGCTCACAAAAATTAGCTTTGCACTGTTTTCAGCCTCAACTTGGTGATGATTTTACTCACTAGTCATTGAGATTTGGACTTTGGTTTCTTAAGATAATTTGTAGATTGTACTTAGGGCTACAAGTTCTATTCAGGTTGTTTGCACTAACAAGCTTCAGATTAGGAGATTTAAATGATTGAAATCGCTCTATCAGCCTTGGGTTTAGGCGCTGAAGAATGCCGCGCCGCGCACTGTCATGGCCGATCATGGACAGAGAATGGTCGCCATTGGCTGATGCCTGGCTCTCAATGCCTCACACTGGCAACCGATATCTGCATGCCTTGTGCTTCATTTTCGCTCACTCCTGCCTGCTCTATCACTCTCTAGTGCTCGCCCTTCCTATCGTCGTAGAACCAGAGCGGCGCCACCGAGCATAGCACAGCTCCACCGTCGCCCAGCACCCACGCCACCGCACTGTCACCACCTCCATCTCACCCACAGCTACGCCACACTCCCATCTACCACTTCGACTTGATAGCAGTAGCGGATGAGCTTCTGTGAGGGCATATTCACCATTTTCTTCCTCGCCGGAGATCTTGGCCACCATGGCCGCCTCCACGGTGAGCTCACCGCTGCACTGCTCGCTTGGGCATTTGCTTTGATTCCTTGCATTAGGCTTGTCTAGGGTGTGTCTTTTCTTGTTGCATGATGTTACCGCGGATAGTGGTCTCACTGGCACGGAACACGATGACCCACGCCGCCGTGCTCGCACCCCGCGCCACCGCGCACGTGGCTAGAGCTCATCAGAGCCTCTCGTATAGCTTAGGAAGTAGCAATAGCATCACTTGGTCACAATGGATCTCATGCGCCTCTTGCCGAGCTTCGCCATGGCCTTACATGGCCGGCGCACCATAGAGCAGCACCGCCATGCCGCCTTGGCCGGCGACGAGCACGCTCCTGTGCACGCGCGCCTCCACTACCTAGGTCATCCGATGCGCCTTGATGTGTAGAGCATGATGTTGGGGTTGGGTTGGCTGGAGAGCTCACCGGCGACGAGCTGGGGCCGATCCGCATCGAGCTGTGCTTCTCCGCTATTTTTGTTTCGCTGACGTGCGGGCCCATCTAAAGCGTGGACCCCGGCTGTCAGCGACACAGTTTCAAAGGATAGCTCAGTTATTTTCAGATTTACATGCTAGCTTTGGAAAATCATAAGTTGAGTTATAGGGATCCAAATGTTGTGAAATAAATTTTGTTGTGTTCCTGAGGAAGTGTAGTATTTTATAAAAATATGATATGTACAGTTTCTGATGTTTTTATTGGGGATTTAAATGTATTTAGATAAATGCTTTTTGAATGTTAATAATCTTGTAAAATAGATATCTTAAGCTAGAAAACTCCTAAAATTGTGATTCCAATTTTTTGGGTTTTGTATTTACATGCTCTATCTAGGAAAAATAATAAGCTTGCTGTAAACTTGATTTAAATATGGTCTTTCTATTTATTTATTAATAAATGCCATTTTCTAAGGAAATTTGTAGGGATAAAAATATGTAATATATTGCTATGCAAATTTTTGTATAGTAGTATGGCACTAATATGAAGCTAGGAAAAATATATAATCTGTTGCTTGACACTTTTCTATAAGGTTTACTATTTTCACTAAATTAACCCTTGGTAGCTTATCATTTTTGCATAGGATGTTATACATGTGGAAATGGTATGAAATTTTCACAGTAGCCTACTATGAGCACTAGGAGTCCGCGGTAATTTTATGAGAATTTATTATGCAGCTTTGTTGTATGTTTATTATTTACCCTAATTATTTAATTAAATTAATAAAGGCATTTAAGTAATTAAATTGGGGTTCACCATGATGTTTTATATGATTCTTGTGATGCATAGTAACTATTGATGTTCATAGTAGGGTGTAGAATCCATTGGTTGTATGCAAATTAATTGTTACTTTGTAATTCAAATGGGTGGTTGCATGTATAGTTTTGATTGTGTGGATGATTTCATGTGGATAATGATATTTGCTGTAAAACTTATTAGTAACAAAGTTGTAGATAACTTACTAGTCTACCTTGTGTTAAATTTTCACAGTCATAGGCCTTAAGGTTTAAGAGTTCTAGCTGTTACAAGTTTGCTGTCCGAAAGGTTTACTTTCTGGACAGATTTGATTGAATGATTTGTTTGCCCTTTATAGCTGTTGAATCACAGTAAGAGTATTAAAAGGGAGTTGTAGACAATTTCTTTAGGTTTCCATAATGTCCACAACCATATGATTTCAATGTATATAACTCTAGTTATGAGTAAAACAATTAGCTATTGTTTTGTGGTGTAGTAAACAAATTGTTGAAGTGTTTGATTAAGTAATCAAGAAGAGATATGCACCTACTCAGTAAAATGTGATGCACTTGTTATTAATTTAACACCATGCTGTTAAGAATACTTACATGAATGCATTCATCATGTGTCATCATACTATACTTGTCAGCATGTATGCATTCGCAATATCTTATGCCATATTCATGCATCTAGGATCGATAGAGGAGATAACGTTGCTAGAATTCAATGGAGAAGAGGAAGGGGCCCTGCTCTATCAAAGTGCGCACTCTGGATGATAGTAAGGATGTGCGGGGAGCCAAACATGAGCCCAAGGGTAGGCTAGGCCTGAATGTCCTGGCAGTTGGTTGTCCCTGATTGTGCGGCACTGGGCGAACCCGCGAAATGTATACTTGAGTTGTACCAAAGGTGACATAAGGCAACTAATGATCTAGTCTGCCTAGATTTGTGTTAGGAATAAATTCCCAGCTGGTTGAAATCAATTGGAATCACCGTCTCTCTCGGATAGTGAGAAACTTGGCTAGTCCCAACATCGTAGTAATTGTATTATGGAATATGATGGTTTGGATAAACATGGAATTACTATACCTGCTATGGTTACTATTGTATGCTCTTAAAATGATATACCACATGTTTGGCATAGGATAGCTGCTAATCTAGAGATGGATAGTTATAAATAACTTGATGATAGAATTATAACTATATAACTAAATTAATCGCTCTTTATGCAAAATGTTATCAAGCTACCTCCACTTATAAAGCCTTACATAATCCTTGGAGTCAATTTATTTTTGGTTTATGATGGGTAAGTCTAGCTGAGTACCTTCTCATACTCAGGGTTTTATTCCCATTGTTGCAAATGGCACAGTATATCATGGATATTGCAAGAGTTGCTTCTATCCCGCTGTGGATGAGGAGTAAGCCTCGGGCAGGCATCTTTATTAATTCCTCTATATGCTTTTGTGGACTGTGATCTTATGCTAGTACTGTATTTGAACCATGTTGGAAACACTACTTTCAAACTTAATTTGCTTCCACTATTATCTATCAAACTTGGTTTGTAATAACTTTATTTCATACTTTGATGATGGAAATGTATCTATGAACTTTATGTAATATGTGACATGTATGTTGAGTCATGTACAATCTTGGTTGTTTGTGGATCGCTTATCGAGATCCATCGTGGTACTCGATAGACTATCGGGTTTATATGGGCTCAAGTATGACAGTGCGACCGCTTGCGGGCTGCCATTGTACTTGTGCTTTTATAAATTGGTCGGTTCTACGACAAATTTGGCTAACCTGGAGAAGAAGTTTCTTACATATTTTTACACTAGGACTGGGGAAAAGAAGATAACTGATCTGACAACTATAAGGTAGAAGACTAATAAATTGGGCACTGAGTTTCTTCAGAGGTTCTGAGAAACTAGGAACTTATGCTTCTCCTTAAACTTGGCTAATGATCAACTAGCTGCTTTAGCTGTTCAAGGAATGCTACCAATGTGGAAAGAGAAGCTGTTAGGACAAGAATTTGATAACTTGGGTCAATTGGCTCAATGAGTGGCATCACTCAATAGCCAATTCCAGAGTATGCGCAGAGATTCCCGATTTCAGAAGAGTACCATAGTGGCTGAAGCTTACAATCCATACTCCGTCGATGATGGCTATGCAGATGACGAAGAAGAGGTTGCTGCAAATGAATGGAATTGGGGCAAGAAAATAGTAATGGTGCCAAATCCTTGGGGAAGAGGAGTCGAGGAGAGCTATGACTTCGATGTCACAAAATAAGACAAGCTCTTCGATTTCTTGCTTGAGAAGGGATAGATCAAGTTACCCGATGGTCATGTTATGTTGCCCCCTGATCAGTTGAAGAACAAGAAGTTCTGCAAGTTCCATAATGCTACTTCTCATTCCACTAATGAATGCAGAATCTTCCGACAACATATACAAAGGGCAATTTAGCAAGGAAGGCTCAAATTTGATACGCCTTGGAGAATGAAAGTTGATGATAATCCTTTCTCAGGAGATCAAAATATGGTTGATGCTGGGCTACTCAAAGGAAAGACTAAGGTCCTAACATTAACCAAATCAAGAGAAGCTGGAACAGTTGATCCCAAGATGCAAATATCGGCTGACGAGTACAGAGAGACTAGAAGATGTCGCGCTAAGCAAAAGAGCCGATATGAGCAGGGAGAAACGTCAAGAGATGGGGCGACAAAGCCATGAGTTATGTCTTGAATCCTATTGAATAAGTGGCAGCAGTAGAAAGAAAAGGATTATCAGCGTTGGTTAAAGGATCAAGAATACCAGCATCAACTAGAAGAAGAGTGGTATGAAAGGAAGCAAGCCGAATCACATTGAAATTGTCCTTTCTTCAGACATTGCTGGAATGAAGATTTGAAGTTGCCTACCAGACATGATTGTCCAAAATGTAGCAATCAATATTGGAAGTTTAGGCAATCTCAAACCAACCACCGGTCTATTCATACTAAAGATGTATATCATCATAATAACATGGATCGACGCTTAACAAAAAAAAGTGTTCATGATTGGCTTGGAAAACGAGTGGTTGATCAAGACTGGGCTGATTATGAAGAAGAAGGCAACGAAAGAAAATATGTTTGGCAAGAAGGCCAATGGTGTCCAAGAGGTTTGATGAGAAGCAAAAAGAGAAGGGTGCAATGCCTAAGAAATAAAGAGTTGGAACAGGCTCAGGCATCCGGTAAACCTCAAGTATGGCGTACTAAGCAAATAGCCGAGAGAAAGCAACCATCGGCTAACATCCAAATGGCTTTTCTGTTGCCATCAGAATTCAGAGTCAATGATGAAAGCCAATAGCCGATCCAAGCAGTCGACTTTGAAAATTTGTCTTAATGGACAATCCAATGATGGTACAGATGGCAAACTAGGACATGGCTTCACATCGGCCAATGAATTGGAAGAAGTAGATATTGGTTCTGGAGATAGATCTAGGCCGACGTACGTAAGTGCTAAGTTGGATCTAGAGTATAAGCGGGAATTAATTGATTTATTAAAGGAATTTAAAGACTGCTTTGCTTGGGAATACTATGAGATGCTTGGTTTAGACTGGTCAATTATTGAACATTGGTTGCCAATCAAACCTGGATATCAGCCATTTAAACAGGCTCCAAGGAGGTTCAACCTGAATGTGCTTGATGATATAAAAAAGGAGACTAAAAGGTTACTAGAGGTGAAGTTTATCCGACTATGCCAATATGCAGAGTGGATATCGAATGTCGTCCTTGTAGATAAGAAGAATGGAAAATTAAGAGTTTGCATCAATTTCAGGGATCTAAACAAAGCCACACCCATGGATGGTTATCCGATGCCGATAGCTGATATGTTAGTAGATGCAGCAGCCGGGCACAAGGTTATTAGCTTCATGGATGGCAATGCAAGGTATAACCAATTTTTCATGGCTAAGGAAGACATAGCAAAGACCGCTTTTAGGTGCCCCGGTGCAATCGGTTTATTTGAGTGGGTTGTGATGACCTTTGGTCTGAAGAATGCCGGTGCAACTTATCAAAGAGCGATGAATTACATTTTCCATAAGTTGATTGGTAGGATTGTTGAAATCTACATCGATGATGTGATGATAAAATCCAAAGGGTACAAAGAGCACCTAGCTAATTTGTGAGAGACTCTGGAATGCACAAGAAAACATGGTCTAAAGATGAATCCTAATAAGGCTTTCGGAGTGTCAACTGGACAATTCTTGGGATTTATGGTCCACGAGAGAGGAATCAAAGTTGGTTAGAAAAGCGTAAAAGCAATTGATGAGGTAGTTCCCTCAACTACTAAAACAAAGTTTCAATCTCTACTTAGTAAGATCAATTTCATCAGAAGATTCATTTCAAATTTGTCGAAAAGGATCCTGCCGTTTTCTCCCTTGTTGAAGTTAAAAAATGATCAAGAATTCAAGTGGGGTGAAATACAACAAAAGGCGTTTGAAGAGATAAAAGAATACATGAAGTGTCCACCTATGCTGGTCCCCCCTCAGCAAGGTAAGCCTTTTAAGTTGTACATATTGGCTGATGACAAGACAATTGGATCAGCCTTGATGCAAGAATTTGAAGGAAATGAGAGAGTTGTTTTCTATCTGAGTAGAAGACTACTGGATCTAGAGACAAGATATTCTCCCACCGAAAGTTATGCTTGTGCTTATATTTCTCTTGCACTAAGTTGCGACACTACTTATTATCGGTCGATTGTACAGTTGTTTCCAAGGCCGATGTGGTTAAGCACATGTTATCAATGCCAATACTGAATGGAAGAGTGGGAAAGTGGATTATTGCATTATCAGAATTTGACTTGAAGTACGGATCGACTAAAGCAGTCAAAGGACAAGTAATGTCTGATTTTGTCACCCAACATCATAAGTCAAGCATTGGTTATGTAGAGCCGGTGCCTTGGACGTTATTCTTTGATGTATTATCATGCAAGCAAGGTGGTGGCATTAGTATTGTTATTATTTTGCCTCGGGGGGCAAGTTTTGAGTTTGCTCTTCCAACTAAACCAATGATTACTAACAATCAAGCAGGGTATGAAGCTATTCTTAAGGGACTTCAACTTGTTCACAAAGTAAAGGCCAAAGCAATTGAAGTATTTGGAGATTCATAGTTAATTATCAATCAGCTAATCGGCCTATATGAGTGCAAAGAAGAGACTTTAAAAGGATACTATGATAAGTGCGAAAAGTTGCTCAAGGAGTTTCTTCATATCTATTTCCAACATATTCCAAGAGCATAAAACCAAGAGGCTAATCATCTAGCTCAAAGTGTATTAGGATATCAAGTGTTTCAAGAAGTCTTGAGTAGTGAAACCTCAAGTGATGATTGGAGAGTCGAAATAGCCGATTACCTTAGAGATCCATCTTAGAAAGTCACCAGAAAGCTAAGGCATAAATCAGCTAAGGTGTTGATGGGTGAGGTGCATGAAGGGATATGTGGAGCTCATCAATCGGCTTATAAGATGAAATGTATTATTCGTAGAACTGGATATTTCTGGCCAACGTACTAGAAGATTATTTTGAATATTACAAGGGGTACCAGGACTATCAATGTTTTGGTAATGTCCAGAGATCACCTGCGCCGACCATGAATCCAATAATCAAGCCATGGCCGTTTTAAGGTTGGGGAATTGATTTAATTGGCTAGATTTTTCCGCCTTCAAGCAAAGGACATAAGTTCATATTGGTAGCAATATATTACTTCACTAAATGGGTTGATGCAATTTCTTTGAAGATGGTAACCTCAAAGAACATGATTGATTTTGTCAGGGAACACATTGTGTATTGTTTTGGGATTCCTCAAACTATAACTACTGATCAAGGGGCAATGTTCACATCACAAGAGTTCAGGGATTTTGCTGCCAGTATAGGAATCAAGCTATTGAATTCCTCCCCTTACTATGCTCAGGCTAGTGGCTAGGCAGAGGCGTCCAACCAGATTATTATTAAGCTGATCAAGAAAAAGATTGAGGAACAATCAAGGAAGTGGCATTCAACACTAAATGAGGCACTGTGGCCCTATAGGATGGCCTGTCAAGGATCAATTAAAACACTACCTTATAAACTTGTGTATGGCCATAATGCTATTCTTCCTTAGGAAGTTTGGACTAGATCAAGGCGTGTTACACTATAGAATGATTTGTCAGCCAAAGTCTACAAAAATCTTATGATAGATAATTTGGAGGACTTGAGTTGCCTTCAGCTACGTGCTCTTGAAAATATCGAAGCCAATAAACTGAGGGTTGCAAAGTATTACAATAAAAAGGTCAAGATTAAGCAATTCTCTAAAGGAGACTTGGTCTGGAAAGTGAAATTGCTGATCGGGTCAAAGAGCAATAAATTCGGCAAATGGTAACCTAACTGGGAAGGACCTTATCAGATCAAACGTTGTGCGCCTAGTAATGCTTATATTTTGGAAACACTAAAAGGAGAGGAAGAATTTGGCCGAGCAATCAATGGGAAATATCTAAAGAAATATTACCCTAATGTTTGGATTAATACCTAATAACCAATTTGTTCGGTAGTCAACTCTGATAGCCGATATCAGAAAGGTATCGCCTCTAGAGCAAAAATAAGCCTAAAGGGGTAAAAGCTGGTACAATGTGTATCGCTTATAGAACCAAAGCAAACACGGACAAAGGAATGTGTATGAAGTACGAGACAAAGGAAAATCACTCAAGACAAAAAAAAGTTGTTTGCTAAATCTCACCTATTACCTGCTACGGGCCAAAAAACACTTTGTTTACTATATCATCGGCTAGGGTGTTGAAGGCTATAGAGTTGGCGACGCTAGAAAAGTCCTCAACTAAACGCTCATGCTCCCTAAGGTGCGCCATGTCTAGAAAACCATGGGGAAGAAGATGAAGATTGTGGCCAGAATGGGCTTGTGCAGCAGCCAATGCCATGGCAGCACCATGATGAACGTCGTGAAGAGCGACCTCCCTGACATGGTTTGGGTTGTCATGCAAGCGAACCACGGGTATGGCACCCCTAGCATTGACAAATCCTACCGTGTGATCCATAGCTGATCGAAGGCTTTTCAACTAAACAGTTAGATCTAAAAAGATTTAAGGAAAGAATGATCAGAAATCTTAAAGGCAAAATTAAGAAGATAGAAAGATTGTGGTAGATGTCTCACCCATGATTCTGGCTTTAGCTTTGGCTAACCTTTCCCCCACTGGGCTGGCCTCAAGGGATGATCGGCCTTGAATCATGGCCAAAGCCGACTCTACAAGGGAAAGGTAGCTGGCTAGGTTCTGGTCAGTCCAATCGATGGAGGCCAGCAGATCATCATTGCTGATCTGCCTGCTTAGGTAGCGGGGGAGCTAACGGTGAATTGGTGCTGAAGGTGACCCCAAAGGCCGAATAGAGTCAGCCCTCTGCTCCAAAATGATGGGAGCAGCCCAAGTTGCACCCTCTTATCGATGAAGGCACTGACATGATGATGCAGATCCATTGAGGGCCTCCTCGGTAGACCTCTTGCTATTCTCCATGATCTCAAACCTATGGAAAAAGCGGGAACTATACTAAGGATGCAGAAGGTTTGAGACAAAGCGGGTTGTTGTTCGATCCACAGCCGTGGCCTATATATATAGCCTAGGAAGGCGAGAAGATAGATTTCACTGGGGGTGTGAAATTGGAATCAGAAATGAAAGTGGATCAACACTCCTATAATTTAGGAGACGGATAACGAAGAGATAACAGATTCGAACTTATTTCTTCCCCAAATTACAAAATATCATGGGATGAATACGAAGAATTTACATTGACTAGAGATCAACCCATCAAGGCTTCTTTGGATTGAAGGGAGTCTGGGTCCCCACAAGGCCGAAGGTCATCGTGAACCGAATCAACATCGGCTCGTTGATAAAATTGTGCCAGAGAAGAGGAAAGGCCACCCGCCTAATAGATGCTCAGCCGATTTCTCAGTAAATTGAGGAACCATGGGAAGGAAACCTATGGCTTTCCTAGTGGGCATTTGGAGGAGCAAATAAGGGAAAGGTGTCCACACATTTTAGCCCTCGCAAACACTAGAATAGCTTTGCGAGCATGGAGAGAAGACTCAGGTGATATCACAAGAATTCTTCTAACCGCAATAGCTGGTCTTCTTGCTCAACAAGGCGCTAGAGTGAGTGACACAATCACCCTATGCACAAGAATTCTTCTAACCGCTC
This sequence comes from Miscanthus floridulus, assembly GCF_019320115.1. NCBI lineage: Eukaryota > Viridiplantae > Streptophyta > Magnoliopsida > Poales > Poaceae > Miscanthus > Miscanthus floridulus. The sequence continues at coordinate 76,402,501 of NC_089584.1, read as the reverse complement.
GAGATCTTCATAGCAAAAGGATGGACCATGGAGGGTCCGACAGAGTTAGAAGCACTCGACGGGGGAGATAGAAGAGAAACATAGCTAGATTGTTGAGTTGCTCTCGCCAGGGTCGGATAGACATTTTATAGCCAGCGTGGAAAGATGAATCCAAATGCCCGTGAAGCAATGATACTCTCATGAAAAGTTTTGAAGCATGGGCTCATGAGCTGACATAGACAATGACAAACAGTAGACCCTAGATCAAGATTCTCTACCCATGACTGTGGACTTATCGGGGATACAGACATGATAATTTTGGAATAAAATTACTTTTATCTCAAAATTGGGGGGCATGTGTTTACACCAAAATTTGGAAGAAGAGTCATAGGGACTCGAAAGCTCCCAAGATCATGTCATCAAGGAATCAATTGCGTGTAGATCAAAACCAGCTGATTCGAATGCAACACTAAAATCAGCTTTCTTTAGGAAGCGCCAGCAGATAACGACAAAGGCTACGATCGGCGCCGGGACAAAGCATGTTGGACTCTACAAAAAGAAAAAGATTAGAGTCCAAATTATCTTAAATTAGGAATGTTTTCTCTAGAGTCAAAGGTTGTGATGAGTCGTGCTTAAATAGGAGTCATGCGCAGGTCCCGGGTATAAATATCAAAGCCCGGCTATTGTAAAAGACACACAATCAATCAAATACAAGTTACTTACTTTTTCAGCTCTGGCCACGCCTTAGGAGTAGGAGTAGAGTAGATCTCGATGAGTTCTTCAGCAAGTATGGCTGCATCGATCCAGTCGACCTCCACTGCTTGTCTATAAGTACCATCATGGCTTATACCTCTGTTTGTATGGCTGCATCGATCTGGTCGACCTCCACTGTGACTCTGGTATAAGTTAGTTATCGACTCTTGTCTAGTTCAAGTACGACTGCATTGATCCGGTGACCTCCACTGCTCGAACGAGATCAAGGTCAAGTTATCGGCAATATCTAAGGGTGGCATTCCTTCGGATAGATTCATTAAGTTACCGATATTGCTTATTGCTTCCATTATTTATTTAATTACAACAATATCACTTTGCCCGATTAAGATTGATCTAGATCAACCTTATATCTTGTTTAACCCATCGTTTGTTATTCTAAATTGATCTAATCTACACTTTAAACGATGAGTTATGTTTTATCGGCTATTTTACATCAATCTTGATCGTGCATAGCGTGCGGTTAAGGCATGTTTGATCTTGAGTAGATCTATTGGCTAGCGAAAACTATTTCATGGCCTGTTATCATGGCCTATGTGATTCTACGTCACACCCCACTATTAGCACCGTAGAGTGGGGATCGTTATTTGGTAGATCTGTTCTTGAGAGGGCATCACTTTAACTGTGCGCTATGCCTGAATTGGCTGTTTTAGCCGATATCAAGTGCTTTCATGAATAGTTCACGTCACGAGACCGTTGAAGTAGCGATAGGTTGAAAGATGTGTTAGCCCCATGATCTTATTATTGTATTACGACTTGCATGATTCTACTTCATGCCCTACTAATATTAGTAATAAGTTAGGGTCATCGAGTCTATTATTATTTCTACGGCCTACATGATTCTGCCTCATGCCCCACTAGTCATAGCGATAGATGAGATCTAATATATTCATTAGATTTATCTCTATTGAATGGTTGAATGATGATGAACTATTTCTTTTATAAAGGGGTTCGGTTACTTGCAGTCATTGGGTCAGCATAAACCAATTATTGTTAATATCTTATTGCCATTGACCAATATTTGTCAAAAGAATAATATTCATCCTAAACGATAACTGATTCTTCTTACATAACCCCATGAGCTTTAACCGATTCATTCTTATGAATATGCTAGAATCGACTATTTAGTCGATCTCCTTTCATATCGACTCTCAGAGCCGCACATTCGAGACTGTCTGGCAACACTGGCACGTTCCGCCCATAATTACTGATAAACTTTCTCTCCTTGTCAATTATAGGGTCAAATTGACTGGCATGTCTTAGGAGGAGTATGTAGGATCGACCATCCCTGCGCTGAAGCTAGGTGGATCTCTAGCTCCATCGAGCGGACCCTTCTGGCTTGCTCGTGTGTTCTCGGCACAGAATGAAATTTCATGTCGACAGCTTCTTGATACCTTGGTAAAAATACCAAAGTCGTCGATGGGAGTTTGCATATCTCTACCTTGCTCTTTAGCTTTCGCATTTATAGTGATTACTTTACTCCTTTTGTGGTAGAGATAGCAACACACTAGCAAAACCGTAGTTGCACATTTAGATAGTTTATCTTTTGCATAGGTTTTGCTAAGGGAAGAAAAAGAGGCCATAGTTTAGAGTTAGAATTTTAAAGTTGCCTAATTCACCCCCCCCTCTTAGGCATCATGGTCCCCTACAAGTGGTATCAGAGTCGGTTGGCTCAATTTGGGCCTTTGTCTTAACCGCCATTGAGCCGATGCTATTTAGAGTGGTTGGGATGGATACCTCTAGGCCTCCGCACTTTGATGGCACTAACTTCCCCTACTATAAAGCTAGAATGGCTTGCTATCTTGAGGCAGTTGATTTGGGTGTTTGGAGAGTCACTCATGATGGGATGAAATCCATTAAGAATCCTAGTAAACCCACAAAGAGTGAAGAAAAGGAATTGCGTTTCAATGCTAGAGCTAAGAATTGCTTGTTTGAATCATTTAGCATGGATGTGTTTAACCAAGTGTTCACTTTTAATACGACACATGAAATTTGGTTAAAACTTCAAGAGCTCCATGACAGCACATCTAATGTCCATGAGAAAAAACATTATCTAGCTAAACAAAATTTTGATTCCTTTACAATGAATGATGATGAGCTTGTTCATGATATGTATTCTCGTTTGAATCTAATTATCAATGACTTCCATTCAATAGGATTAACAAAGCTAGATGATGTGGACATCATGAGGAAGATCATCTCTGTGCTACCACAAAACAAATATGCAAGCATCATTACCATCCTTCACAACATGGAGGACTTGAGCACCATGACCCCAGGCATAGTCATTGGCAAGATAGTGGCATTTGAAATGTCACATAAGATGGGTCAAGAAGAAGCCTCTTCATCAAGCAAAGGCAAAGCTCTCGCAAGTAGCGAGAAAAAGAAGATGAAGGGTAAGCAAGTTGAGACAAGCTCAAGCAAAGATGAAGAAGATGAGGACGATGATGACAATGATGAAGATTCAAGTGAAGATGATCAATCTTCCTCCTCCACCTCTGACCTTGATGAAGAATTAATCAAACTAATCAACAAGGTGGAGAAGATGATCCAAAGGCTCAATGTCAAGGGTGTGCCCATCCAAATTCAAGATCTCATTTTCACCAATCAAAGAAATGAGCAAAGAAAGAGAGGATGCTATGGATGCGGCGAGTTGGGGCACTTTATGGAAGTTTGTCGAAACAAGCCCACACCCAAGACAAAGAAGAAGGCATGCAAGAACCAAGCCCTCACATCAATAAGGTCATGGGATGATTCTTCAAGTGAAGAAGAACACCATCACAAGAGGTGAGGCCACAAGCACTCATCATCAAGCTCTTCTCGTGTGTGCCTTATGGCACGAGGTAATGAAAGCTCATCCTCTAGTGAGAGTGATAGTGATGATGAAATGCCTTCTTATGATGAAATTGTGCAACAGAATCTTAATTATGCTAAAGTTTTCACTAGTTAACAAAAGAAGCTTGAAAAATTAAAAGAAAAGCTAGATAGTTCACAAGAAGCACACAAAACTTTGCTTGAACAATATGAGAACTTTGCTAATCTCAATGTTGAACTATCTACTAAAATTGAGCAACTTGAGGCTAGTGCAACAACAAATGCATGCACAATCAATGATGAGCAACTTGTAAAGAAAAATGAAAAATTAAAAGAAAAGTTAGTTAGATCACAAGATGCTTATAAAAGTTTGCTTGCTAAAATGGGAACCATGTGCAAACATTGTGATGATCTAACTATTAAAGTTGCTAATCTTGAAGCCATCGGTACAACCCCCACCAAGGCGTCTAAAAAGAAAAGTTCTATCTTTAACATGCCTAAAAAGGATGCCTCTACTTCTTGTAATGATTTATGTTTAGACTCATCTTTGTGCAACCAAGTTTGCGTTGAGAAAGTTGTTGTAGATACATGCACACAAGAGGTTGCAAAGGAGAATGAGCAACTCAAGCAAGAAGTAGCTCGCCTCACCAAGGACTTGACTCAAGTGAAGGCAAGGCGAAGCAAGCCCAACTTCATCAGGATAACACCATCAAGAGAGTGAAGAAGCTTGATGAAGGACAAACCATGGTTTGCTATGTGTGTCACAAGGAAGGTCACAAGTCCTATGAGTGCAAGGTGAAGAAAGGGGGAGGAGCAAAGAAGAAAGAGAATAAGCAAACAAGCAAGCTCTCCAACACCTACACCAACAAGGTGGACAAGAAGGCCTCCACACCGTACTTGTTAAAGAAGAAGAAAAATGACAAGGTGGTGGCCATCAAGGTGAACAAGCAAGCCAACAATGGGGTCAAATGCTTTTGGGTGCCAAAGGAAATCATTTCCAACATGAAGAGCACCAAGAAGGTTTGAATTCTGAAAGGGAAGTGAGAAGTTCGATTGACTTCGGGGAATTTGGAGACTTGGCAAAGTATGGGTGCAATTCATGGGGTGCATCATGATGGACAAAATCATTGCCAAGTGGGTTGGTGAATACTATGGACCCAAATTCCCCTTCCCATGTTAGGTAACTAGATTCAATTTGCTTCAAATGGTACTAGATTTAATTTCCTACTATTGGCATCTTTAAGCATCTAGTTACTTTTCATGCCTAGGTTTGCATTTGCATGCTTATATCTTTTTTGTGATGCATACACTAGGTATATCTTAAGGTAGGCTTGCTTGGTTTCATTCTTATTCCTTGGAGCAATCCTACATGGTTTAAAATTGTTTAGGAGCTCGGCACATAGCTTGTCTTTCGATTTTTCATCTAATATGTGCCAAAGTCCAAATTGTAGATAATTTCTCCCGAATATCGCCTTCAAAAATGACTCTCACATTCATGTGATGTCATCTTTTAAGTGGTATTTTTTATTCTAAAATCAATGTGCATGTTTCCTACAAGTATTCCATACTTGTGTGCACAAATTTAGGGGGAGGTTACTCTACAAGTTGGATGCTTTGAGACTAACACCTTTTCAAGCTTATCATGTGTGTAGTAGTCTCATTGCAAGGAAAATGGAGTCCCCGGAGTTAAGCATCATACTTCAAATATCCACCACCTATTGCAAGTGGTAGAAATCAAATTGGTTTCCACATGTGGTATTTCTAAAATCGATATCATCATATTGATTCCATTTTGATATTTATATGCTTTCTCCATGCATTATATAGATTAAATTCCCTTGAGCAACAATTTGCCAATTATGCATATGCTTTGCCTTCTACCATATGTATGCATATATTTAGGGGGAGCTTAGTCTATATAATGTGAGAGTCAAATTTTGTGACCTATTCCGCTCTACATACAAAGGATCACAAAGTTTGACCCTCCCTTGTGCTACTAATGTCTTCCTTTTCAGTGTTTGATTCCAAAGGGGGAGAATTTAGAGGACCAAAAGAAAACATTAATTTATAGGACCAAAAGCTAGATCATAATAATTTACAAGTGGTAATGGTCTACAAGTGGTGCCTACAAGTGGTGATGGTCCAAAAAAGGGAGGATATTGGATTATGGATTGCCTATGTAATGGGGAGAATTTGTAGGAAGCAAGGCTTAAATCCATAATGCCACATGTGAAATTTGCAAGGGCAAGATAAGTTTTTATGTAGTATCTTTTAGTCTTACAAGTAGTATCTTTTAGCATCATATAACCTTGCCCCTTGCATTGCATCCTAGCAAGTAGATAGTTTTCAAATTTCAAAATTCTATTATTTGCTTGTTTTGGTCGTGTTGTCATCAATCACCAAAAAGGGGGAGATTGTAAGGAAAATAGACCCTAGGCCCATTTACTTTGGATTTTGGTGTTTTATGACTAACACAACCAAATTGGACTAAAGAATTTGCAAGTGTTTGTTTTGTAGTTCAATAGGGTGCAAGACGTGACTTGGACGAAGTTGACGAGATGATCCGATGATCAACACCATAAGCAAGACCCTAGAAGCATAAGAGAAGACCCAAGATATCAAGCAAAGTCCAAGCATGAAGATAGAAACCAAGCCATACACAAGATCGTGAAGAAACGAGCTCACAGAGGTGATCGGACGCTAGACCGAACGCTGGTGGAAAGTAACCAGATGCTCCGATCAAGAGGCTCGACAAATAGGCATCAGCAACAGTGGCCGGACGCTTGACCGGATGCTGGCGGCAAAATGACCAGATGCAGAACTATAGTGTTCGATCGAGTACAAAGAGGTTCTAGAGCGGCAAAATTGCGACTGGACGCGTCTGGTGGCAAGTGACCGGACGCTGGTAGCGTCCGATCAGTTGATTGTGGCTCCAATGGTCGGGACAACCGGACACGTCCAGTTAGGACGTGATCAGTGTCCGGTCATTAGCAGAAAAGCAGGATTCCATCCCCAACGGCTACTTTCTCAGTGGGGCTTGTAAATACAACCCCCAACCGGCCAAATAAAGGGTGTGGAGCTGAGGAAACTTATCAAGGGTGTTGATACATCATTTTAGTGATCTCCACTTACATAGTGCTTAGTGATTCATTAGGTGATTAGCATAGGTGCATTGCGAAGTGCTTAGGTTGATTAGACCATGGCTTATGCGCTTGCTCTAGGTTTAGGCCTAGTGTTTAGTGAGGTTTGCATTCCACTTGCACACCATTGTTGTACATCGGAGGGCTTGTAGTCTTGCGAGATCACACCAACCGCGGTTGTGGTGTGGCCGCCACCGTGTACTGGAGGGAACAAGGCCCTCGACGTTTTGGCCGGAAGCTTGATAGTGAAGACGGCGGGGAGCATTTGGGAGAGGCTTGCCGGAAGGCACATCGGAGACCCACTTGCGCGTGGGGAAGACCCGAGGCTATCCACGGAGTTACCCAACTGGGAGCTTGGCCCTTGCGAGGGATTCCTTGTGATGGGCTCCAATGAGGACTAGGGGGAAGCTTGTGCACTTCTCGATACCTTAGTAAAAATTCTAGAGTCGTCGATGGGAGTTTGCATATCTCTACCTTGCTCTTTAGCTTCCGCATTTACATTGATTACTTTACTCCTTTTGCGGTAGAGATAGCAACACACTAGCAAAGCCATAGTTGCACATTTAGATAGTTTATCTTTTGCATAGGTTTTGCTAAGGGAAGAAAAAGAGGCCATAGTTTAGAGTTAGAATTTTAAAGTTGCCTAATTCACCCCCCTCTTAGGTGTCATGGTCCCCTATAGATGAAATGTTAGAGCGGTTGGTGAAGCATTATTTCTTCTATTTTCTCGATGGGTATTTGGGATATCATCAGATTCCCATCCACCCCGATGATCATATCAAGACGACATTTACATGCCCGTATGGAACATACGCTTATCATAAAATGTCATTCGTGTTGTGTAACGCACCCGCTTCATTCCAATGGTGCATGATGTCTATTTTCTCAGTCATGATAGAAGAAATCATGGAGGTTTTCATGGACAATTTTTCGGTCTATGGCAAAACCTTTGATCATTGTCTAGAAAATTTAGACAAAGTCTTGCAGAGATGCCAAGAGAAGGACCTAGTACTTAACTAGGAAAAGTGCCACTTTATGGTCCGTGAAGGCATTATGCTTGGGCACCTTGTGCCCGAGAGGGGGATTGAGGTAGATAAGGCCAAGATAGAAGTCATTGAGCAACTACCACCCCTAGTGAACATAAAAGGGATCCACAACTTCCTAGGTCATGCATGGTTCTATAGGAGGTTTATCAAAGATTTTTCACAAATTGCTAGACCTCTCATGAACCTACTAGCTAAGGATACACCTTTTGAGTTTACAGATGAGTGCTTAAACGCTTTCCACACTCTCAAGAAAGCACTCATCTTAGCGCCAATCATCCAACCACCCTATTGGTCGCTGTCGTTCGAGATCATGTGTGATGCTAGTGACTATGCTATTGGTGTGGTCCTTGGCCAAGCCAAAGATAAGAAGCATCACGTGATCACTTACGCTAGCAAAACGCTGACAGGCACAGCTTAACTATGCTACCACAGAAAAAGAGATCTTAGCAGTCATTTTTGGCATCGACAAGTTTATGTCTTACTTAGTGGGTGTAAAAGTCATCATTTATACTAATCATGCTGCACTTAAATATTTGCTCACTAAGAAAGATGCTAAACCTAGATTAATAAGATAGGTTCTTTTAATCTAAGAATTTGACCTTGAGATAAAAGATAAAAAGGGAGTAGAGAACACTATCGCCGATCATCTATCACGTTTGCAAGTCACTAACATGCAGGAACTACCAATAAATGACTTCCTACATGATGACATGCTACGGAAGGTGACGGACACAAACCCGTGGTACGCAAACATCATGAACTTCATGGTTTCAGGATATGTACCATCGGGCGAAAACAAAAGAAAGCTGCAAGCGGAAAGCAGACGTCACCTTTGGGATGACCCATACTTGTATAGGGTATGCTCTGACATCCTATTGAGGAGATGTGTACCAATGGCAGAAGGATTGCAAATCATTGAGAAATGTCATGCAACACCGTACAGAGGCCATTACGGAGTATTCTGCACACAAGCCAAAATCTACAGTGCGGGTTCTTCTGGCCGACGATGTACAAAGACACCAAGGAGTTCATCCGAAGGTGCTCAAAATGCCAGTTGCAAGGTGGCATCATAGCTTGCAATGCAATGCCCCTCCACTACAACCTACAGTGGAGATCTTCGATGTTTTGGGCATTGACTTCATGGGGCCACTCCAAAAGTCACATGACAATGAGTACATCCTCATCGCCATTGACTATGTGTCAAAGTGGGTGGAAGCCCTACCATGATGAGCTGCTAACTCCAGGCATGCAAGGAAGATGTTTCATGAAGTGATCTTCCCTCGCTTTAGAACACCACGAATGGTGATAAGCGATGGAGGATCCCACTTCATTGACAAAACCATCAGAGCCTTCCTAAAAGAGCTTGGCGCCAAGCACAACATTGCCACCCCATACCATCCTCAAACAAGCGGTCAGGCAGAAACTTCAAATAAATAGATCAAAAATATCCTGCAAAAAATGGTCAATGCAATGGGAAAAGGATGGAAAGATAAGCTACCGAATGCACTTTAGGTATATAGGATAGCTTATAAAACCTCCATTGGCATGTCGTCATTCCAGCTCATATATGGGAAAAGCTACCATTTACTAGTTGAGCTTGAACGCTAAGCTCACTAGGCCATAAAGAGCTAGAATATGGATGTGAAGCTAGCCAGCAGAAATCATCAAAAACAAATTGCTGAGCTAGAAGAATGGTGAGAGAAGGCATACCACAGTGCCATGCTCTACAAGGAAAGAACTAAGAGATGGCACAATCACTGAATCCAATATAAAGAGTTCAAGGAGGGAGATAATGTTCTTCTGTTCAACTCCCAAGCTCTACAAGGAGGTATAAATTAATGCACACAAAATAATCCACAAGCGGACAGATAATATACCGATGTAGCACTTCACCAGGAGTACCCAGTTTTATATCAAACTCGAGGAAACATGTGTGAGAATAACCAAATCTAACTTAACCCAACTTCACAATCAAGGCTAGATAATAGGAGCATACAGGAGACTGCAAAGGTCTTCTAGTTCTAACTTTGATAAGCTTTGTCTTCAATTCAGGGGATATTACTAGAGAAAATAGAAGCAGAGTATGTTTCCTATAGCAACAAAGTCCTGCTTGGCCTACTAACAGGAGGTGGACTATAAAGGATTCAACAAGGCTATAAGAGTCACCCTCGTGAGCTACCACCAATCTGGAAAATAGGGTACATCCACGAGTAACCGAGTCTAAGCACCACGCTTATACTCCAAATACTACTTTAACCTAGGAGATACAAGGATTAAAGTACTCAAAAGAGAGTCACAAACCTAAAGAATAATATGAACAAGTTGCTTACTTGAACTAGAAGTCAACTACTAGAGAAATCTTAGAAACAAGCTGAAGAACTTGATTCCATTAGGGTACAAGCCATAGAGAGAGCACCGATAGGCCGAGACTCCTCCAAACTCTTCCCTCTCACTCTATCTCACTATCTCTAATACAAGACTAGACCCTATTGAGGACTAATCTTCTCTTGATTGCTACCTCTGATCCTAGTGAACATATGAATTAGGGTTCTGGCTTCTCAGCTCTTAGGATCAAATGAGGCATCTACCCTAAGCGTCAATCCTGAGCCCTCGGATCAAACCGACTTGAATAAACAGCGAAGATGCAATCCTTAATGTGGTGAACTAACATAGCAATGGGAGACTGACATGTGGGGCCTATAGGTCGGTAGGCCTATAGGCCAGCCGACCTACAAGTGGGGCCAGCCAGCCCCACATGGTAGTGGCTTAGGGTTTGTTTCAGTGGAGAGCCTCCTAGAGTCTTCTACAATCTTCCCATGTTTCCTATAGCAACAAAGTCCTGCTTGGACTACTAACGAAAGGTGGACTACAAAGGATTCAACAAGGCTATAAGAGTCACCCTCGTGAGCTACCACCAATCTAGAAAATAGGGTACATCCATGAGTAACCGAGTCTAAGCACCATGCTTATACTCCAAATACTACTTTAACCTAGGAGATACAAGGATTAAAGTACTCAAAAGAGAGTCGCAAACCTAAAGAACAATATGAATAAGTTGCTTACTTGAATTAGAAGTTGACTACTAGAGAAATCTCAGAAGCAAGCTAAATAACTTGATTCCACCAGGGTACAAGCCCTAGAGAGAGCACTGATAGGCCGGGACTCCTCCAAACTCTTCCCTCTCACTCTATCTCACTATCTCTAATACAAGACTAGACCCTATTGAGGACTAATCTTCTCTTGATTGCTACCTTTAATCCTAGAGAACATATGAATTAGGGTTCTGGCTTCTTAGCTCTCAGGATCAAATGAGGCATATGCCCTAAGCTTCAATCTTGAGCCCTCGGATCAAACCGACTTGAATAAACGGCGAAGATGCAATCCTTAATGCGGTGGAGAACTGACATAGCAACAAGAGACTGACATGTGGGGCCTACAAGCCGGTGGGCCTATAGGCCGGCCGGCCAACAAGTGGGGCCGGCCAGCCCCACATGGTAGTGGCTCAGGGTTTGTTTCAGTGGAGAGCCTCCTAGAGTCTTCTACAATCTTCACATGCTGTTTACGCGGCGAAATTCCGTGATTTCCTTTGACGAATAGGTCCTCCTTGGCGGTTTTTGATTAAATCCTGCTGGAAACACAGATTCACCAAAACTCATGGAATTTGTTAGTTTAAACCCCTAAGTCTACATTGGTGATCCATTTTAGCTATTTATATAAGTTATATTTATGATTTATGATGAATGTTTACTACCATCAACAAACTCCCCCACACTTAGGCTTTTACTCGTCCTCAATAAAATGATGGATTACTTAAGACATAATCTTAGGACAAGACATCAACATAAAACCATTCCCAGTCATGCATGCACTACATGATTCAAAGTGTCTACCATGAAATTTTGGGCGGTTGAAAATTGAAACAGTTGAAACAGATCACCATCTTCCTTCAGTCAAGTCAATTGGAGAAACATTTTAAGATTTTTTGAAAACAAAACATAGCTCACCTTCTCTATTTGTAGTACTCTCAAATCACTCTGTATATATGGTATTTTTGGATCTTTACCAAGGCATTAATGACTTTTTCCTTCTTTTTGCCAACTTTTAAAAGCTTATGTGGAGCTCAGGTAGGGATGAATATGAAAGCATACTTGCATTGCATATACTATGAAGTCAAAACGAGGATCTGAGGAGAAAAATGTCATACTTTTAGATCAAGATATGCATGTGTGTGGATATGTATACTGTGGCTAATCTAATTCTACTATGCTCCTTGAAACATATCTCTCTTGATTGAAATTTGAAAATACTTTGCAAGAAAACATGGGCTATCTTATTCATTTTTCTTTCTTTCTCTTTTTTCAGGCGGGCATCTAAGTACCCATTGTTTTAGATATCTCAAACACTTGTCCATTTTTTTCAATACCTTTTCTTTTTCTTTCTTTTATGAATAACTTTTGCATAGCCCATGTCTCTCTTTCTACAATTGAAACTTTTCAAGAGAGACATTTACAAGAACTTGGAGCATTTATCCTATCAAGCATATTTTTGTGTCTATTCCCAATATAGGAGTAGAACATTTTTGGGTGGATGGAAAATATGTTGTTGCGTATTCCTAGTGTAGGAGCAGCAGATATATGTGGATTGTACGTGATCTTGATCTTGAGAGCATGATAAGTTTCTCAACAAGGGTCACAAGGTTTGACCAAACTCAACACAATGACAAGTAGTATATGTAAAAGGCTTCTCTAGTCTATATTTGGCTCTAGTAGGACATTGCTTACCACAAAGGAGAGGTGTAGCTATTCATTTTACTTTTTGAAATAAAATTCTCCAATACACTACAAGGATCCACCTCTAATGCCATGCCACATGATTGCAACACCACTAATTTGGTTGCCATAGGAGGGTCGTATTGCAACCTTTCCATAGAATGGTTGCAATATGTGCCTATAATGCAACAAACTAAATGTGTTGCAATATGTGTGATTTGTCATTACAACAAGCATGTGCTATTGCAACCATTTAAGAATTGTGTTGCAATTAGTTGACATTATTGCCACGACACTTTTGAGTTGCAATAGTATTGATTTTCGTTGTGATTACTTGGTGTTATTGCAACTATATTGGATTTGGTTGTTTTTGCTTGTAACTATTGCCATGGGTGTTCTGGGTTACAATAATCTTCCATGGTGTTGCAATTGCTAGGGTGGTTATTGCAACAAGAATTCTGAATGGATGCAATAGCATGTTCCTATTGCCATGGTTTTCTAGGGTTGTAATAATCTTCTGTGGCATTGCAATTGTTACATACTTATTGCAACTACAATCCTAAATGGATGCAATAACATGTTACTATTGCCATAACTTTTCATGTTGCTATAGACTACCCCTGATGCAACAGCCTAAAAGTGTTGCAATGTACCAAAAATGGTTGCAATAGACAAAATGCTCCACACATTAGACTACCCCTGATGCAACGGCATAAAAGTGTTGTAATATACAAAAAATGGTTGTAATAGACAAAATGCTCCATGCATTTCTGAATAATATATTCCATTAACAAAAAAATGCTCCATGGAGGATTTGATCCCAGGAAATAAAGTACAAGCAAACCCTCATCTACCACCGGGGTACTGAGGTGTGTTCGACATCAAGCAGCCTTTATATTACTTGTCTACATGATGAAGATGGCTAATTAACTTTATTTTTCAACCATGGCGGCTTGATCCGCGGCCCGGAGTTCAGGAGCCTCCACCGCCGCCTCGGCGCACTGCTACCGCAACCGCACATCGCGTACGTTGCAACAACGCCTATGAGGAGGAGACCCAAGTAGAATCCCGCCAGCCGGTTCTACGGCTTCCATGTCGCCGGCGCTGGGCGACTCAGCTGTGATGGCCTGATGCACACGGTCGCCGGTTGGAGGTGCACACTCTAGGTTTTACCCTTGATGCAACGGTCTAAAATTGTTGCAATAGATAAAATTGCAACACAAAAATTTCGTTGGCAAGCGTTGCCACAGTAACCGTGGTTTAAAGTGTGTGTCTTTATATTACTATGACCTCACTAACATTTAGCAACTGCGTATGTGCTGCAGTTAGTCGGCTCGCAAGCTACTTGAGCTAGCAACAGCAGGCCAGGCTAGCTAATCTCACAGTGCAATTAGCTGGCTGACTCTGCTACAAGGTCTCTAATTGCAAAGGCCTAGATCTGCAGTCATGCTCTCGCATGTCAGATGTGCAGTCATTGGTGGCAAAGCGCGTGGCCTTGCTAACAAGTAATACTAAAATAAAATATAATGTTCACCACCTACAAGAATTACATACTAGCTTAATGGTTTACCTGGTGCTTTGGAACTTGTAGTACACGGTTCAAAGTGGTTGGGCAGCAAAATATTAGAGAGTTTTTTTCAAACTTTTTGCTAGTTTTTTTTATTTTCCATATTTTTCCTAAGCATGCAAAATACAATTCGTATATATTTTCTTAAGTGCTAACACAATGTACAAAGTGAATGCTATAGGTTTTAGTGGTGAAAGATATTTTTGTAGAAGATATTCTTTATTGTAAGTTTATGGGACAAAAATATGTTGCCACGTCAATTTGTAGAATTTTTTGATCAAATTTAGATATTATTCTAATTATTATTGTTATATGCTAGAAAACATATACGTTCTCATCTAAAAGAATGATATGTACATAACTTGCATTGTGGTCTTCCAGATGGACAAATCCACATTACTTGCGATACCTGCATTGTAGTTTTTCGGATGAGCACCTGAAGTTGAGTGTCATCGCCGCTTATCACCAGTGAATGCCCGAGCGAACACATGGCTCAACGCCACCTGATCGATTGTCGTGGTGCGGGTCTCTGTGATGGCGTATGTGAGGCTCTTCTTGGAGCGCGGCCACGACAGAGATTCTAGGAAGTAGGAGTAGAGAGAAGTTTTGGCTATGGGTGTGTGACGCTGACTGTGGTCATTCGGCGCTCAAGATGTTCTCGATAAAATGCTTGAGACGGAGAGAGAAAGAATGACTTGTAGTCAAGGTTATCCAGGGAGTTGCCTTGTAAGGCATAAAACCAAATTTTAGATCAATAACAAATCAATACACATGACTAGCTCAATGGTTGTGCTCTTTGGTTGGATAGTGCAGACCGCGGTTCGACTACGCGATGGAGCACACTTTTTGTTAATTATTCCCCTTTTTATTTGGGATCGAACCAGCAACCTCAGACCACAAAGAGTGCAAGCAATACCACTGGACCACTACTTCAGTTGCGATGATGTGAGGATGGTTTATTCTATGTACACAATTTCTAGTGGACATCTCGCGACCACGTGGCGGCACCGGGATGGTTGAGCTGCCTCGCCCTGGACCACATGGCGCGCTGAGCTTGCTGCCCGCAACATCTTTTTTCTTTTTAATCTATACTTAAAACTTGTAACTGGTATTTCTCGGTCGTAGTAACTTCAAATTTGTTGGTTTTTTTCTAATTTTTTGTAAAATCACGACCTTTCATGTAATCTCATTTGTTTGCCTACTACATTACTAAATTGATATTTTATGTATCATTTTTATATAGCTTTTTTTCTTCCACCAAAAAAGAATAGATAAAACATGTTTTTTTTGCATAACAATTGGTAACATAACTTCATATTTTCTAATGTCATGGTAAATATAAGGTTCTATCCAATTTTGAGGTGAATTCGAGTACGAACATGTAAAGTGCTACTTAAATCTTAAGGTTTGACTAGAGTTACTACGAACTATGTGAGGGATGTCTCCATTTGTGAACAATGTATGCTCCAACTTTATCAAAATACTTCATTTTTTTACAAGCTTAATTTTGGACCAAAAATATATTGCCACATCAATTTGTAGAATTTTTGGATCAAATTTAGATATTATTGTAATTATTATGCGCTAATTTGGAGATAAAATTTTGAATTGTCTCTAGAAGACAACATAAATTTTCTCTATCTCCAATACATGGTCTGTAATGGAACATATGAACCTAAAAATATTTTTGTGCAATTTTTTGAATCTTATTGGAGGGACACATAGTTCAACTTAGGATTACTTTGAATAAAGACATAGAAAGTCAATTAAATGATAGAAAATACCAAATCTACTTAGAAATTATTCAAACTCCTACATGACAACTTATATGTTGCCTATTACATTTCAAAAATGTATTCATCATATTTAATATAGTTTATGTACAAGTTGCTTTACAAAGGTGCCTTAATTTCTTATTTAAAAAAAGTTGCTTCACATAAGCTTTTCACGTGCTGTGCTGAATTCAGTTTGCCCCCCTCCTTTGGTCCAATGGCGCCAGCCCAAAAATTTCGCACAGTTAATTGACGCTACTACCCATCCTCCTCTGAAAATCCCCACATATTTTTAGGGTATCTTGGTAATCTATCCTGCACCCGCGCCCCAAATCTCATCCACATCTCCACAATCTCATCCACCATAGACCTCCCTCCACCGACTGTATCTCCTCAGCCGCCGCCGCACCCCCATCTCGTCTTCCATTGCCGACCGCTACGCCCCCCTCCCCTCCCTCCACCGACCGGCGGCGTCGGCGTGGGGGGCGCCCGGCGCACCATAGGAAGTCAGCATGGCTCACTCCACCACCCTCCTGGAGACTAGAAGAAGCCATGATGGAGGCATGCTCCTAGCCCAGTGGTGGCTCGGCAAATGAGACCCCATGAGCAGATCCGGCATGGCGGTAAGAGCTCATTCACCAATGCCAGATCTGCCCCGACCGTCTCTAGCTAGCCCTTGGTCCGTCCTGGAGCACCACTAGGTGGTAGCGCCATGGCGATTGGTGGACAACGGGAGTTCCTTCCATACCATCGGACGAGGATGAGAATGTGGCAGCCACGGTGCCCGATAGCTAATCTCACTCCTACAGGTTCTTCCCCTCAACTTTGGATGACCCCACAGTGCAAGCTGCCCCTCCATCCGCACATGTAGAGTATAGTTTGCTACTTTGCTCAGATTAGCACCCTCCTATGCTAGATTTTGCTCAAATCTCTATGTAAATGTGGACGATTTGTGCAGGTATTAGCTTATTACAGGTGTCCGGATGTTTAATTTCATCATTGCTTGATGCTAGGTCCTTTAAAGCCGTAAATTGTTGCAGTCGCTTTTCCCAGTTGTTTGCGCAATAACTTATTTTGATTGTCTATAATTTGCAGGATATACATGGATAAGGGTATGACAATGCTTGACGCCGAGGCAGGATTAGTGAGAAAGCTTTTGTGCTTTCACATGCTATTATTTATGAACAGACTACTTGATTATAAATACTTTAGGTTTTTGCACGCATATAAATCATCATTTGCTAGTTCAGAAAGAATTGGATGTACAATTTAAGTTTTTGTGTCCACATATAACACTATTTGCAATCAGGCTACTTTAGGTTCCTTGTTGGTATTGCTTTAATTTTGCGTGTGTGAATACTAACTGTAAAATGCTTTAGTCATAGGACTGCTTTAGTTGTATTTATTTAACATAAAGTAAGTACATGTCTTTAGTGGTTATCTGCATTTGTGCTCTTATAATTCTCTTGAGATCAGTAATAATGTGCTGTTATGGTTTCTGCCTCACATAATTAATCCTAGTAGCTAACTGCTATGGTTTCACTACCTTTCTATTGGCATTGCTTTGAACTATTTGATGTAAGTCATCCTGACTTTTATTTCTTAGGTTGTCGAGGCAGTTCAAGGTGTGAAGATTACAAATGCCAAGGGAGAAGTGAAGTATCCAATCAAGGTCAGTCAATTACGTTTGGTTACAACACTGTTCCACTAAATCTATTCTCTCATATGGATTTGTTATGTTGTGAATAAGACATCTCTGGGATATCCTATTGATCAATTTACTTTTCCACTACTTACGTACTCTGTAGTGGTACTTGTTGCCATATTATTGTTTGGACAATGTGCTCTACCAAAACATTCAATTAGGATGTTTGATGTTAACTATAGCATGAACTACTTTGGACCACCTAGGTGGTCCTTCTGCCCATGTTGGGTCAAAGACCTTGATGATTGGTTGCTTAGTAGTTCATGGACAACAACTTTTAAACATGTATTATAGTTCTCTTTAAGCTCCCAGGTTTGGTGTTAATTATTCTTATTGTTGAGTTCTTTCATAAATTTAGCTTGTAACTATGGGTTTTATCTGATCTTTAGAGCATCAATATTTTGAAAGCTCATGGTAAAAGTGCCAAGGATAGTTACCTGCCATGTTATAAGGTTACTAGTCAAGATGCACTTGAGTAGTGTGGTATATCGTTTTCTAGGTAGCAGCGTAACATGTACAAGATGCTTAAAAATTTGTTCACAATATTGCTCATACAATGTAGAGGTCATTGTATTTCTTTTGTCCTCAAAGTCAATGCTTGTAGTTTGAGAACTGAAGAGTGTTTAATGTTGTCATATGATAGTTCTTAGTATGGGACCTAATTTTCCCTCCATCTATTGATTTGCAGGAAAACCAAGATAGCAGCCCACCACAAACACAACTCGTAGCTACCACAGCGGCAGGTACAAGTACTGGTCGGAGCAAGATAGAGTTTGAGTGGAGCACACAAGTGATGGGATGGTCAATGCCAAGCCAACCTTTGCTACAGTGCTAGACATAGCTTATTACATTTTGATGTGTTCAAACTAGCTACTATGAGTTGGATACCTTATGTGTTTCAGTTGTACGAACAAAGCATATTTTGGATGAATGGATGTCTAAATGTTTCTTTCATCATATATTGTTTGGCATGCAATTATTATTTGAAGCAAATAAGGCGTTGCAATATGGACTATCGACATAATAATTTGGCGTTGCAATATGTGATATAGCAACAAACATTTATCGTGGCAATAGACGGTTGCACCTATAGCAACCACAATGTTTAGTGTGGCAATAGAGAGGCTGTGGTGGAACCGCCTAATCTAATGCCTCCCAAGAGTGCTCGTCTTCCATTAGACACTAAGCACTCAAAGGAGGATACTAAATTACTCAGTTTCGTCGGGCACACACTAAGGGAGAACCCGAAAATCCATATTTTTACCATCAGGATCACAAATGAGAGAATAACGCTTACATTATTCTTAACCATTTCTTACATCACTTTAATACAACATCAGAGTATAATAATTATTATTATAACAGCGTAATGAAATCATATTATCAGAGTTTTAAACAATTTAGTTGAACAGCGGAATATAAACATGTGATCAGAATTACAGCGGAAATGAATATCTATTCATGACATGTTGAAGTATTGATATATAACAACTATGACAACAGATTATAAACTTTCATTTATAAAAACATTTAGTGAGAGTTATAAATAATAACTATGATTGCAGCGTAAAGGAATCCTCGCTGAGCTCACCAGGAGGTATCAACACACAAGGGTCAGCCTTAGCATCCACCTATCACCTGTAACAGGGGGAATAAAACCTTGAGTACTCAATTATACTCAGCAAGACTTACCCAACAGGAGGAAAGAAAAGACTTCAAGGATATGCAAGGCTATCTAGCTGGTGGGTTTATTGCATTTGCAGGAAGCATTACTAAGTGTGCGTCCTTATATTCAATTTTTATTAATAGCCGCATTGGTTCATTAACTAACCATTCTATGTAAGCATCTGTGCTACTTTCAAGCAGGTGGTAAGCAATCAGATTTCCTTTTCTTCCATCTTTCATCTTTTAGTCCTTACTACAATGCTAAACCGTAGACAAGCCGTACCAGATCGCCCGACGATTCGCGAATCAATGCCTCTAGCTAGATACCCCAAAAACACATGCCCCGCTTGTACCCAAGGCACAAGCAGAACCAACCCATCACTCTCCTATCCTAAGGTCTAGGTCCCTGTCCAAACTAGGACTCCAAGCCCCCGCCCCTAAGTCCCGGACTCAGTGCGGTGCAAGGACCTCCTCCACCAAAAAGAAACCCTAACAGTCCATCTGGAAAGAGCCGGATCCACGACAAGAGAGCAACAAGTCTTCCAAGCGCCCATACACAAGTATGTGCTCGGGATAATAAGTCTATGACTTGTCTAGAGTCTTATGCAATGGTCGATCCTTAATCGACACAGACATAGAAAGCAGTGTAACCAAGCCATGCCCTGCGTCCATGGTGACATAACCTCTTACACCCACCAATACCCAAACCATATCCCTGCTCGGTCACCATTTTCCTTTCCACCATTTTATTTTCCAAGTGATAGTAATACAGTAACATATTTCCTATCTCTCGCGAGTGACAGGCAATCACTCGACTTCTACCGGAGTCCTGTAGCATAGCATTCTACATGATCCTATCATACTAGTAAGACTCATAGGATAAAGATATATATGTAAGTAGGTTTCATTCAACTCCTTAAAACTTAATGCACAAATATAATTTAACTGTAGAAGAGTAGGGGTTATGCACCGGGGCTTGCCTGGGTAAGATATATATTAAAAGTTAGTATCTGCATCTTCAGATCATCCATCAACAACTGGATAGAAAGCCCATTGCATCATCTCCTGGAGAGAATAACATTATACCATCTTCGGATTCCCAACCATCCTTCAATTGATCCGTTGATCCATCATCGTACCTATATGAGATGCAATGTGATGCAAATGCAAAGACATAATTAATTAACTGCAATTGTGACTCGTAAAGTATGATTTACGTCTCTCAATTTAACAGCTAGTTCTAACGACGACCATACTTAGGCTACATATACACGTTGTCGGATAAGACGTTATTTCCCAACAATTATTTTAGCTATATAAACCCAAGTTGTTTCTTTATTCTGTTCTATCAATTTAATCTTTATTTGAAATAGGGCATCATTATCTTATTTAGCAAACTAATTATTCTGGAGCTACAAAAATTATAGTGAGTACCTAATCTTGCTAGGAACCTACTGTAAAAATTTTAGATCCAACACTATTACCAATTTATCATGAAAATCCCTATAAGTTTATATTTTACAATATTAAGTACCTTAAATTAATTATATAGCTTCCAAGAATATTATCAAACTATGTGAACAAAATATACTAACAAGTAGATCATGATTTTTAGGAGACTAACAAAATTGGTTTCATCATTTTTGGATACCTATACAATTTTATATTGATTTTACAAGTTTACTGTATAAGCTAAATTATAAATTGCTCTAAAATTCAAAAAGGCCAGCGACACCCCTTTCAGCCCAGCGGCACAAGCGTAGGCCGGCCAGCTGGCCCACAGAGGAGGTCGGTGGCCCAACCAGTTAGCCCAACTAGGCAAGCCCACGTTCGCTGATAGATTTGCAAAAACATCCCCAAGTTTCTATCTATTTAGTATGCTACCATTCTACTATTCATTCGAGTCATAGTCTTTACATCAAGACCCTCGAAAAACCCTGTATTCACATATTTATGTCCTCACCTCAACCTCCAAAACAAAGCATGGTCAGGGAGGCGATCTGTCGGCCCAATCGGTGGCTCACCAGCGGCAAAAGTGAAGGGAGGCGGCGTGGGGAAGTACCAGCGGCTTTGACTGCACCCGAGGACGGAACAGCGTGGCCGGGTGAGACCTGAGGAGCACCCGCCAAGCGCATACCCGGATGGTGGCGGTTGGCGAGGTGGAGTGGTGCGGGTCCACATCGCAGTGGCGTGCGTGCATGAAGATGAAGTTACGGGGCTAGGTGGAGCCACGCACGGGCTCGGTGAGAGGCAGGAGAGTGGTGGCATCCTAGGGCGAGGTGGCTGCGGTCATGCCGGGCAAGGGGCATGGACAACAGGGAGGGAAGAGGAGGGGCAGCGCCGAGGCGGTGTAGATGAACCCATGCGGCCAAGGAGCTCACGCACGTGAGAGGCCACGGGGCACGGGTGCGCCTGGCCACGGCGGTGGACCAAGGCAGAGGGGGAAGCAAAGGGAACGTGTGGGTGCTCGCGAAGGACGGTAGGGGGCTGAAATGGCTCAACGGCGGGGCGCTTTAGAGCGTAGCATGGAGGAGGCGCTGTGAGTCATGGTGGCTCGGTGAGGGTAGACCCTTCGGTAGTGGCAGACCTAGCATGGACACTGGTAGGGTGCTAAGGCTCTGGCGCGGAACCAAGGGAGGCCGTGCTCACCTGAGGGACCAACGGCGGATGGCATAGTCAGGCGGATGCTCATGCGAGGCAGCAGGGCTCGAAGGCTGGCGAGGCGGCTTAGCGTGCGAAGCTGAGACGCCTTCACTTGGCTACGGTGGAGGAAGGCGTAGCCATGGAGGGCATAGGCGCAAGGCAGCAGCACGGCCAAGGGCTCAGTTGTGCCTATGAGCGCGGTGACTCAGCCGCTGTGGGTGCGGCCCAGCAGGTTGCTCGGTCGGGCAGCGTCGGCGTGAGATAAGAAGAGGGAGCGGGGAAAAAGTAGCGTTCGGCTCGACAGACTTCAAGGCCGTGAGGATACAAACACATGTGGCACAACGTGGCTAGTAGGACGTGCTAGCTAGCATGGACAAGACCATAGCCATAGAGACAAGGTAGGCAAGGACAAGACCTAGGCAGTAGAGGCAAGAACGAGATGACTCCTCTTGGCCAAACGTTGAGGCAGTGCTGTGGAACGATGAGATGGAGCAGATAGATACAAGCAAGGCAAGCCACCAAAAATAGAAACAGAGGAAAACAAGAGTGTTCGTCACTATTGGAGTAGCGCAGAGATAAGGAAGAGGCAGACAAATAGAGGCATTGAAAAGCAGGCGCGCGAGATAGAGCGGGGAAAAGAAAAAAACTGCTGCTGCCAGAATGCTCGGTGCAACTGCCACTCACATAAAAATATCAGACGCAATAGCTCATACTCGTACCAAGCCATGGAACAAAATATTAAAGTGTTATGTGTTTATTTTACGCAAAATAAATCACCACAAACCATGCTTTAAAATATACCTTCCAATTTTTACCGTTGATGCGAAAAGCTGGTTTTTAAATTTTAAAATCTAGAAAAATCATTTCAGTAATTTTTCTTAGGCCTAAATCGTGGTGCTAAACAAGCTCGTAACACCAGGGGTGTTACAGAGGCAACCACTAGCAACCAAACATTTATCGTGGCAATAGACGGATGCACCTATAGCAACCATAATGTTTAGTGTGGCAATAGAAAGGCTACCTCTAGCAACCAAATATTTATTGTGGCAATAGAGGGTTCCACCTATAGCAACCACCGAGATAGCGTGGCAATAGAGGGTCCATCTATTGCAATGCTATTGATACGTGGCAATAAGGTCTATTGCAACACCCATTGTCGTTGCTAGTGCACCTATTGCCACGCTTTGGGTATGTGGCAATAGGTATTTCTGGCAACACTGGGTGTGTTGCAATAGTAACTATTGCAACACCCACGATGGTTGCCTATACTATGGGTTGCAACACTACATGACGCTGCAACAACACTCCTTGGTGTTGCAATAGGGGGGAAAACCTATTGCAACACCAAAATGAGTCATTGGGCAAACCTTTTGCCACGGTTACTATGGCAACGCCTGCCAACAAAAAAAATGTGTTGTAATTTTATCTATCACAACCATTTTTGGTATATTGCAACGTTTTTAGGCCGTTGCATTAGGGGTAAAACCTTGTAGTGATAACGAGACATCAAGAATCAAGTTCTCATTATTCTACTATATCTTATTCCACAACAACTTAAGTAACCTAGGGTCCCTAATAATAAGTTCCCAATAGTAGCAAGACTACTAGGACAAGTGTTATGTGAATCTATCCTTTAGTCATGACTAAAATAATCTTTTCTCATGTTTTAAAGTTGTTTATCAAAGGATTCTCAGTTCGGTTCGAAACGGAAAGCAAAACATATAAAAATAGAGTTTATTGGGCTCAAACCTGACCATGGACGAAGAGCGAGGCGAGGCGGCGCTGTGATGGGCTGGCTGGCCCAAAGAGGAGGGCAGGCAGCCTACTTCATGGGCTACTCGAGGCCCATTTCATAGGACGTGGTTCTTCGCTCATTACTTTCCGAATTTCATGATTTTCGCGATCGAATTCTGTCTTGTTGTCATGGTGTGTCTCCTCCACACTTGTTTTCCTATATACCTTTATGCACAATATGTGGAGACAAAACACATACTCAAAACAAATAGAAAGTAGATAATAATAATAAGGCTCCTTTGATATATAAGGCACTTTATTACACAAGCACAAACTAAACACAAACTTTTGACTACCTAGCACAAACTTCAACATTCTAACGATCTAAGCTAAGTGAGTAACCTAAACATACTATCTTTAAACACTTGACCTAACCACTCGTGCCTTATTATTAACTACCTAATTCTCATTCTTCATCTTAGCAACAAAATGATTTAAAGTATTTAGGTCATGTTGTAGGCTCTTGAGATAGATGTGTTCTTTGTCGATCCTTTGCTCTGGGGTATAGATAACATCGGAGAGGTCTCCAATCTTCTTCTCTAAGAGAACAATAGTCATCCTTGGATGCTTCTCAGCCTCTAGGATAGGTGGTGATGGTGCCTTCCTCTTTTTCTCCTTCAGAGGAACAACCTTGATCTGATCTAGCATAGCGCGAACTCCTTTGATGATGGTACGAGGGGTGACTGACTTGTATTTTTCACATGTAACGTCTCCAAATTTGTTGGTCTTCACTCCGGTCAGCACCTCGTGTCCCTTTGGAGGAAGGAGGTTGATCTCCTTTGTCCCCTTGATCAGCTTCTAGACATCTAGATGAGGCTCTTATTGGTGTGGCTTGCCTTCAAGAAGTAGACGTGGTGGCGGCGTAGCGATCATCGGACGACATATAGCTTAGGCAAAGTAAGATTGACTTGAGCTAATGAAGGTAACTTCTAGAGGAACGACGGTCAGCGCAAGCGCGTCGGGCTTCTTGCTTAGATCAAAACTGTAGGGGACAATCTCTTTATTGTCCATGGGAACTTGATAGGAGGAGAGCTTTGCTGCTGTTGGAGAGCGAAGGCTTTGATGGGATGGCTATGGAGGCAGGCAAAGGCTCGCTTATATAGGGGGGAACAACTTGCAGCAAGGGTCAAGATCTATCAATATGAGGTCTCGTAACGAGGAAAAACCAAATGCATCGAAAAACTATAGGATTTAACAAGGAAGGATCTAGAAGACACAAGAGAGTTGACCGGGCACGAGAGGGACTGATAGTGGGCTGGCTGGCCTGTAGGTGGGGCCGGCCAACCCCACATGTCATCCTCTCATGGTGATTTTTCTCGCAGTGGTTTCTAATCCCTATCTAATCCTGAAAAGTATATTTTCGCATTATGAAATGTAAGGGGGATGGTGGTGGTGTAAATCTATGGTAAAATCAGAAAATCTACCTCATCCAAATCCTAAGGTGTTTTTTAGGTTCTAGAAAGTTCTTAAAACGGTGGCCATTTACCTTGAATAGCATACCTTTGTCATTTTGAAGTGTTACCGCTCCATGCGATGAAGTGCTTACCACCTTGAATGGTCCTTTCCATTTGCTCCAAAATTTTCTGTGCCCAAATAATTTAACCCTAGAATTAAAAATTAATACCTTATCTCCTGGGTCAAACTCCTTCTTCTTAATCCTTTTGTCATGCCATCTTTTCATTCTCTCCTTGTAAATCTTGGAGTTGTGATATGCTTTTTCAAGCCATTCATCAAGTTCAGAGAGATGCATCTTCCTCTTAATTCCTATGGCTTTAAAGTCCATGTTCCATCACTTGATAGCCCAGTGAGCCTTGAAATTCTAGCTCAACAAGTAGATTACAAGTCTTTCAATAGACAAGTTGGTATGGTGACATCCCAAGTGGTGTTTTATAGGTTGTTCTATAAGCCTATAGTGCATCAGGTAGTCTATCCTTTCATTCAATCCCCATCTCATTGACCGTCTTTGGCAGAATATTCTTGATTTGTTTATTTGATGTTTCTGCTTGGCCACTTATGTGAGGGTGATATGGAGTAGCGACATTATGATGGATCCCATGCTTTAACAAGTAATTATGAAAATTCTTGTCAGTGAAGTGAGTTCCTCCATCACTAATCACCATCCTTGGAACTCCGAATCTTGGAAATATTGTTACTTCAAACATCTTCTTGGAGTTCTTAGCATCAGCTGCTCTGCATGGCATGGCTTCAATCCACTTGGAGACATAACCAACTACCACCAAGATGTATTCACAGTTCTTTGACTTCAGAAAAGGTCCCATGTAGTCGATTCCTCAGACATCAAAAAGCTCAATCTAGAGGTTGTTGCTGAGTGGCATGGCATCTCTTGAATTAATATTGCCATGTCTCTGACATGCTCTACACCTTCAGATGAAATCCTTTGTGTCTTCATACATGGTTGGCCAAAAGAATCCACTTTGCCAGAACTTTGAATGAGTGCGGAATGCACCAAAATGTCCTCCATATGGTGATGAGTGGCATCGTTCGATGATCTT
Organism: Miscanthus floridulus; assembly: GCF_019320115.1. Lineage (NCBI taxonomy): Eukaryota > Viridiplantae > Streptophyta > Magnoliopsida > Poales > Poaceae > Miscanthus > Miscanthus floridulus. The sequence continues at coordinate 76,376,323 of NC_089584.1, read as the reverse complement.
GATACCTTCTTTCACCGGTACACACCTTTTGAGCAGGCTATCAGAGCAGACTCTGAAGAGGTACAGGTCAACCCATATGTGGAGATGACTTTCATAGATAAGCTTCCTTCTATTCTCCCCTAGTGGCACATAACCTATAAACATAAAGTGAAAAATATTTGCGTACTAGGGGTCGGATTTTGTGACCTTGAAGATCATATCTTCCCGCAGCGAATCATTGATGGGCAGTTCCTACGAATTCTCAAACTGCACTTTGGACAAGTGATTGGCAACAGAATTTTCTACTCCCTTTTTATCTTTTATTTCTAAGTCAAATTCTTGGAGTAACAAAATCCATCTTATCAATCGAGGCTTAGCATCTTTCTTAGTGAGTAGGTATTTTAAAGTAGCATGATCAGTATAAACAATCACCTTAGCTATTACTAAGTAAGATCTAAAGTTATCAATTGCAAAAACAACAGTCAGGAGTTCTTTTTTGGTTGTTGCATAACTAAGTTGAGGTCCTATCAGAGTTTTGCTAGCATAAGCAATTGCATGATGCTTTTTATCTTTAGTTTGTCCCAAAATTGCCCCCACAGCATAATCACTAGCATCACACATAATTTTAAAAGGTAGCAACCAATCAGGGGGTTGAATGATTGGTGCAGAGATGAGTGCTTTCTTAAGAATATTAAAAGATTTCAAGCATGCATCATCAAATTCAAAGGAAACATCCTTAACCAAAAGATTTATAAGTGATCTAGTAATATGTGAAAAATCTTTTATTAAGTGACAGTAAAAACTAGCATGACCAAGAAAACTGTGAATCCCTCTAAAATTTATGGGAGGAGGTAACTGTTCAATTACTTCAATTTTAGCTCTATCTATCTCAATCCCTCTTTCGGACACCAAGTGCCCAAGCACTATTCCTTCTCTACCCATGAAATGATATTTTTCCCAATTAAGGACTAAATGCTTTTCTTCACATCTTTGTAAAACCTTGTCTAAATTTTCAAGACAATTATCAAAAGTTTTTCCATAAACAAAAAAGTCATCCATGAAAACTTCCATGATTTCTTCAATCATATCATAAAATATAGACATCATGCATCTTTGAAAAGAAGCTAGAGCATTACATACTCCAAAAGACATTCTACGGTAAGCATAAGTTCCATATGAATATGTAAAGGTGGTTTTGCTTTGGTGATCTGATGGATTGGTATCTGATGATAACCTAAATACCCATCAAGGAAACAGAAGAAAGAGTGACTCGCTAGTCATTCTAACATTTCATCAATGAAGGGCAATAGAAAGTTATCTTTCTTTGTTACCTTGTTAAGTTTTCGGTAATCAATGCACATCCACCATCTAGTGATGGTTCTTTGGGGGATTAATTCATTCTTTTCATTTTTAACAACAGTCATGCCTCCCTTTTTAGGAACAACTTGAGCAAGGCTAACCCACTCACTATGCGGCATAGGATAGATAATCTCAGCGTGTAAGAGTTTCAAAACCTCTTTCTTAACAACCTCTCTCATCACATTATTAAGCCTATGCTAGGGCTCCCTAGAAGGTATAGAGTTAGGATCTATAGGGATGCGATGGGTGCAAAGAGTAGGGCTAATTCCCTTAAGGTCTTGGAGCGAGTAGCCAAAAGCAGAATGATGCTTTTCTAAGACAGTTAGCAGGCGAAGGGATTCTTCCTGAGAGAGTTTATCATTTATGATCATAGGATAATCCTAATCATTATTAAGAAAAGCATATCTAAGACCAGAAGGTAGGGGTTTAAGTTCAATGGTGGGCTTAGGTGGTTCTAGCAATTCATCAAGAGGTTCAAACTCCATATGATTTTCCTCTTCTTCCTCGATGAAGAACTAAGCATAATCTTCAAGGTTGGGTTCGATCAAGTCATCAAGAGATGCAACCTTAACCTCTTCCATTGGGTCTTCCTCGAGAATTGGCTCACACTTAGTATTTAGAGAATGTGTAATAGGTATAGAAAGCTTGAAGTTTTTCTAGAGTCTTATATTCAACTTCCTTGTTTGTCCTTCTTAGATAAGTCTTTCAATTGGTTGTCCTATCAATAGGTCAAATTCCATAATATCAAAGATATAGAAACTCAAATGAACCTTGGTTCCTTTTACCTGGATAGGGAGGACATACAAAATTCCCAAACTTGGGAGAATGTGTCCTGAAAGACTTTTCAACAACTTTGTTGTTGGGGTTAATGACACATGTTTCAATAAATCATGAGCAAAAGATGTAGACATGATATTAACACCGACAACTAGATTATAAAGAGCATAGAAAATAGCTTTATTAATTTGGCAATGAATGGATATAGAAGGTGAATCTAAGCGAATCACATTAGAGGAAAGCTCTGATTCTTGTAACCATTCATTGCTTATAATAGACACTAGCTCTTTCGTAGTCTCTTTAAGGAAAGCTTCCTCAGAAGGATCTAGAGGTTCTTCATGCAATGATTTTTCTAGACTTCTAGGTTTCCTCATGGTATTGTAATTCGAGGTATTTCCATATTCATCAAAAAGTCCATCCTAAACTTTAAGTCCAAAATCAGAGTTTCCTCTTTTCTGGTGGTTCGGGATTTGGGATAGCTAAAGTTGGTGATGGGTCTGGTAAAGATTCAGGTTCAACTATCTAGGATTCATCCTCTAATGGCTTCTCTTCTACTTCTTCGGGGATGTTCTCTAAGATTTTCATAAGAATGGTTCTTCCCACACTAGCAGAGACATGAAAGAACAAGCCTTCTGAGGCCATATTAAGAAGCTTTGAGGTTTTCCTATCAGGACCCATATGGAAGTGTTGAAGAAGAATAAGGTCTTGAATGGCAAGGTTAGGGCCATTATTAATGAGTATTAAAGCATTCCCAAGCCATGCCTAGAGATTCTTTTTTCTTTTGTTTAAAAGATAGAACCTCTGAACGAAGTCTGACTACCCTAGAGATGGGATAGAATTGCAAGCAAAAGTTAGAACACTTGGCTTCCCAATCTCCTTATCTACTCCCTATGGTGAGATTGTACCAAAATTTAGCTTTTTCGTCAAAGAGAAAGGAAAAAGCTTCCATCGTAAGGTGTCATCTGACATGCCTGCAATGCGCATGCATGCATAGGTCTTCTCAAACTCATTTAGGTGGGAATAGGGGTTTCATCATCTTCGCTCGAAAAGGGTTGATCCTAAACCATGTTGATTAAACGTGGGCGTAGCTTATAGCCAGGTGTTAGGATAGGTTTTGAAGACTCTTTTGGATATAGGCATGCCCTCGTGGGTGCACCATATTGGTAGATAGGGGTGGATTCTAGATCCATGGTAAAAAGAAAAAGAATAAAAGAATAGTGATATAAGGATAAGCTAGGTTCGAAGTTAACTCAGCAACTATTTCTCCAGCAACGACGTCAGAAATGTTTGTTGGTATAAATTAATGCACACAGAACAATCCGCAAGTGCACGGATAATATACCGATGTAGCACTTTACCAGGAGTACCTAGTTTTATATCAAACTCGAGGAAACATGTGTGAGAATAACCAAATCTAACTTAACCCAACTTCACAATCAAGGCTAGATAATAGGAGCATAGAAGAGACTACTAAGGTCTTCTAGTTCTAACTTCGGTAAGCTTTATCTTCTATTATTCAATTCTGGGGATATTACTAAAGAAAACACAGACAGAGTATGTTTCCTATAGAAACAAAGTCTTGCTAAGCCTACTAACGGGAGGTAGACTATAAAGGATTTAATGAGGCTATAAGAGTCACCCTCACGAGCTACCACCGATCCAAAAAATAGGGTACATCCATGAGTAACCGAGTCTAAGCACCATGCTTACACTATGAATGCTACTTTAACGTAGGAGATACAAGGATTAAAGTACTCAAAAGAGAGTCGCAAACCTAAAGAACAATATGAACAAGATGCTTACTCGAATTAAAAGTCAACTACCAGAGAAATCTTAGAAGCAAGCTGAAGAAGAACTTGATTCCGCTAGGGTACAAGCTGTAGAGAGAGCACCGACAGGACAGGACTCCTCCAAACTCTTTCCTCTCACTCAATCTCACTATCTCTAATACAAGACTGGATCCTATTGAGGACTAATTTTCTCTTGATTACTACGTCTGATCCTGGTGAACATATGAATTAGGGTTTCTAGCTTCTTAGCTCTCAGGATCAAATGAGGCATCTGCCCTAGAGGGGGGTGCAGGCAAGTATATATAGGCCGAAGTGTCAATCCTAAGCCCTCGGATCAAACCGACTTGAATAAACAACGGAGATGCAATCCTTAAGGCGGTGGACAACCAACATAGCAACGGGAGGCTAACATGGGTGGCCACAGGACGCCTGACCTGCAGGTGGGGCCAGTCAGCCCCATAGGCAGTGGCTCAGGGTCTACTTCAGTGGAGAGCCTCCTAAAGTCTTCTAGAGTCTTCCCATGCTATTTATGCGGCAAAATTCCATGATTTCCTTTGATGAATAGCCATTTATACAAGTTATATTGATGATTCATGATGAATGTTAACTACCATAAACAGTCATCAACACTTCGCCACACGACATGATCACCGTCCAGCATGATGACGGTAACATTTTCAAAGTTAATGGTCAACGTTTAAAAGTTTTCCTAGAGCCTTCTTATAACACTAACTTAGAAACAGATAGAATAAACTTAATTGCTTTTGATAAATTCATTCAAAACTTATGAAAATTTAAAATTTTTCTTTATCTTCTTATAACACTAACTTAGAAAATTAATTATACTAACATATTCTTTCATTCACTTAAAATATAAAAATTTTCTTTATCTTCTTAAGCAAGTCATGATGCTAAAATGACCTTTATGCCCTCACTAGACAAACCATGAATCTTGCTCTATCTTGCTTGATTTTTTGTTGATCACATGTTTATTCATTCATTAATACAAAATCATGTGAAATGTTGCAACATGAATATTCTCTTGATTCATCATGATCATATGCAGCTCACTCTATCACTCGTTGATCCTACTGGATCAAATCTGAACACCGGTATCCTAAGGATCCCCATGCGTGCACAAGAACCTAGATGAAATCCCAGGCCAGGAGGGGGAGCTAGGGGTGCGGGCGCACCCATGGTGTGGCCACACCACCCCTAGCTCTGCTGGCTCCCAATCTTCTCGTGCATCTTCTTGATCCTCGGTGTATCATAGCCATGGCGGTGGTTGGTTTGTTTCCATCGTGGTAGAGGCCTAAGCTCCTATATAAGCTACCCCATAGCCTCTCCTCTCCTCACACCAAGCTACAATATTTCTTCTCTCCCTCCACATAGCATTCTAAGACACTCTCAAGCCTAGCATGGCTAGCCATGCCCTCACCTTGTACATGATCTCTAACTCCACCTATGACCTTGAAGGAGTGCCGCTATCGATTGGCTTAGTGCCTGAGAGCTCCTTTGTGAGGGAGTCCTGTTGAGGCTGAGGGTGCCGATGGAAGGCGTCCGACATTAGTAGACCTAGCAAACGCCCTGTTGTAACGCTTTCGGGCAATATGGTCTCTCACGCTAGTTTGTCCTTTCAAACCACTAGGCCTAGTCTCTCCTACACCATGGTAGGAGTGTGCAAACCCGAAGGAGGGTACAGAAGGCGCTCATGCGCAAGCCGGCTAAGAAGCCGGTAAGCAAATTGGCTCCATCAAGGAAAGAGCCGTCAGAATCCTCGGGTGCACCCCTTAGGTTCAAGAGGATGGTGAAGCCTCAAATTAGAGGGTAGCCTAATGGATTCTTTAGCGATAGTGACAGCGAGTAGCCGCACAAAGACCCTAGGCTCGCATGCCTTAGTGCTAGTAACAAAAGTCTACACGAAAGCGTTAAAAATGCTAATGATCGTCTTGCCGAGAGTCTAATGAAAATCAAAGGCCTCAGTGATGAGATCAATGAGCTTCGCCACAGCTTTAGAGAAAAGGTTGCTAGAGTCGCTAAAGCAGTGGTAGTTGAGCATGCTTTAAATCAACCTTTTTAGGCCACTCCCGCTGCAACAATAAATTAGGTGCATATTTTCTTTATATTTCAAGTTTTTCATTCCAATCATTTTGATTTTCAATCATGTAATGCGCCTATCATTTTATAATTGAATAAAGATTTTATTATTAGAAATATTTTGTTGCACTTTTTTTCTTTTTTCTTTATGTCAAATAAAGACAGGTAAGAAAACAAGTGTGGGGGAGGAACCACACTCACCTCCGACTTGGTTGCACAAAAAGACGGTCAAATTCAAATTCGGCCTGTGCAACTCTCTCTCGCTCTCATTTCATATTTGAATAGAAGCTTAAAAACTAAAACAAAATTGAAAAAAACATAGTAAAAAGAATATGTTCCATCTCCATATCTTCTTATGATTAAAAAGTTTGCATACTTTTTATTAATTGCTAACTATGTAGCACGGATACGGATACGCGTATCAGTATCGGGAGGATACAGATACGCGGATACGACAATTTTCTAAAAAATCCGATACGCGGATACGTTTTACTATTTTAAAATTAAAAAGATAATAATGCATATTAAATCTAATAACAATAAAACATTGTAGTCTACTTAACTACTTAAGTTCTATTATTCGTTTTACTATTAATAAATGGCATTCAGGCTCGCATCAACTCCCTGTTTCCTCATTTGTTTCACTCTCATCCACATTCCACAACATCAAGCTATAGAGTAGATTGAGTAGATCGAGAACAGAAAAAGGAGATGCCATCTACTCATATTTGGAGACGCCAGACGCCATCCACTGCATACAAAGAAAATCAAGAAGAAATTAAGAAATACAAAAACAGAGTAGATCGAGAATGGACAGAGGAAGAGGAAGTGCGGACCAAAGAAATCAAGCAACAATAAGTCATGAACTGCAGAAATATAGTAGATCGAGAACGGGGAAGGGGATGAACTCACGGGAGGTCGCTGGACGCTTGGATCCATGTCACGGGGACAGAGATGTTGTCGGCGGCTAGCGAGGAGGGGCGGAGGCTCGTCGCCGGCGAGCAGGAGCAAAGGCTCGTCGCCGGCAGCCGCTAGCCGCTGGGGATCCGGATCCGCCGTTCAGGCAGCCCAGGCTGGCGCCATGTCCACCGTTGAGGAAGGAAAGGGGCCGCCGCCACCGCCGGGCACCCTCATGGCCGGACAGGATGCCCCAGGCGTGGGGGCGGCAGATCCAGCCGAGAGGACAAGAATCCGCGCACCCCCGGGCCAAGAACCCGCCGGCAGCCACCGCCCCATGCACACTAAGCTTAGGAGCGCCTCCGGCCTCTAGGAGAGAGAGAGGGGTGGGGAGAAGAGGAATGAGCAGGATGAGGCATCACCGCATGTGTTTGCTGGAGGTGGCGCGAAGTGCGGGAGTGCAGGCGTCGGGGGCTGGCATTGGGGACAGAGGAAGGGAGTGCGCGAGTGTTTGTTGGGCTAGGCCATATCGAATGGGCAGATACGTATCATCCGACGTACTCAATATTCACGAAATTAATAAAAAATCAGATACTCTTTAGATATGTATTCATCACGTATCGGACGCGTGCCCGCATCGGATACGTATCCGATACGGGATACGGCACCTCCCTGGCGTATCCGTGTTACATACATTGCTAATATTCCTAAAAACTTGTGAACACTTATAATAGGGAATCCATTCTATCTAAGTAATTGGTGAATGAGATATAGTAGGATGACATGACGTTTGCTCATTTCTTGCAAAGTACTTGGGATTTATTTTTACAAAACAAAATTCAAATAGCATGTTCCTTGAATGACATTCAAATACCTACCAAGGTCATACATGATCTTACATGACAAAACCTTCCATATATGCCTCTTACTTTGTGTTGAGTTTGGTCAAGTTTTGTGACCCCTGTTGAGAGATGTTTCATGCTCCCAAGATCAAAACTCACGTACACACCACAAAATAATAAGCTATTCCTACACTTGGAATACGCTAAACATGTTTTCTATCACCAAAATAAATACTCCATGCTCTAAAATATGATTTCTCTAGCATATATCTTAGAAAGAGACAAAAAGGCTATGCTAAAAGAAAAGAATTGGACACATGAAGGTCCCAAAGTATAGAAAAAATATAGGGACACAATGAAGGTCCCAAAAGTATTCAAAAAAATGATGAGCACATGAAGGCTCATAGAAGAATAAGATAGCCATGTCTCAAAACAAAAGCTAGAGGAAAATATCATAACAAATAGAGGAGTGCATTTCCACCAAAAAAATCCACACATTTGCACTGTTTTGATCTAAGAGTATGACGCTTCTCTTCGGTGCGGTTCGTGATTTGACTTTACAACATATGCAAGATAAGTGTGCCTCAAAATATTCATCCCTACCCAAAACTCCATATAAGCTTTTTAGAAGTAGAATGATCAAAAGGGAAGGAAAATTTTCAAACTATGCCTTGGTAAGGAACCACTTACAAATTTGAGCGACTCGAGAGAATTATTGAAGGAATAGAAGCTATCTTTATGTATTCAAAATCATACAAAAACCCAAGTTTCTGAGCATGAATAGAGTGAGAAGATTTGAATCCAGGCTATTCCATTTTTCAATTACCCAAGATACTTTGGTAGACACTTGGAAGTTCACAAGTGCAGGTGAAGCTTGGAATAACCAGTATGCAGATTTTTAAAATCAAGGAGATGAACCTGCTTGGTCCTTAGAACTTTACACGAGGACGAGCAAAGGACTAAGTGTGTGGGAGCTTGTTGGCGGTGCTTAACTCATATTTCTACCGCCAACATTTTAACAAAACAAAACAAATATAAATACTAAAACTTAGAATTAGGGCTTACAACTCACATTTTCCATGAGTTGTGGTGTGTACATGTTTTGCAGACACAAGTATAAAAATACACCAAAATGCGCAATCAAGAAGGCGTATTCAAGCAAAATGTATGCAAAAGCCCATTCACACTTCACACCGGGGCAGAACACCAGCACAGTAGAGGACTAAGCCTAGCCAGGAGCCCACACGCCGAAGGCGGTGGCCAGGCGAGCAGCCTAGGGTGTGGCCGCACTCCTGGTGCATTCAATGCCCCAGAAGGTGGTTGCATGCGGTGTTTCCTCAAATATCTAAGCAAGCCGACCATCTTCAAGCTATAAAAGGAGCCCCCCTCCTCACATTCAAGAGGATCATACACATTTAGATAAGAAGGGCTACACTCATTCCATTAGCTTCTAGCTAGACTAGTTAGTGAGTGAGAGGGAAAGAGTTAGAGGAGTAGCGGAGTAGCGGTGCCCTCTACTTCTTGTACTCGAGGAGCCTTGTACATCGGGTGGATGAAGTGTCGAACTTGTCGGCCCCTCTACACTTGTACCTCTAAGTTTGTCTTACTACTTGGAGTAAGAAGTTTGTGTTCATCTTTTGGTTTGATCCCTTAAGTAAAGTTATCATTGTTGCTACTTACTTGTGGGTTCATCGTCCATCCTTGCGGTGGATGCTCTAGTAGAGGACTCCTGATAAGATGGAAGTTCCTGACCAACGCTAGAGTAGTAGCGGATAACATAGACATGGTGTATAAGCTACACATTACCTTTGTTTGCCTCATATACCATGGTTGAGGGGTAGGCGGCAGGTGATGATAGCCCTATCCATCCTTTGTAATCCCTCACATTTGGATATGACATAGAGCTGTATGCCGGTATCACCTGACAGATCAGGTGCGTTCTGGTGCCCGAAGTGAGTCTATAGTAGCAAAGTTATCTTCATTTAAGGTTTCTACCCCTAGAAGAACCTCACTACCCAAGTTATCCTTCTTCTAATTCTTGTTAGGTAAACTAGCCAAGAGACTACTTACACCTCCGTTCCTCGTGGAAATACGATACCCTGAATACCACCGGGTGAAGTGCTACAATGGTACTTCCGTGCGCTTGTGGACTTTTCTGCCTATGCTAAGAAGCACCAACAAGCATAAGTCAACCCAGGTCAATAACACATATATCCTATACCATCTACACATAGCATATATGATTGAACCCTAACCAAGTAACACCAATGCATATCATCTCGTACCATTTAGTTCATGCATTGTACTCACCTAAGAGTTGAACCACACAAGCCCCTCTCATGTTGCACTCTCATCTCTCTCTTGCATGTTTCATATAATGTCATGCATACATAGATATCTTATACATGTGCATACATATAGGTACGCGACATCAGAGAGACATCAAGTGGTGTTCCAAGCTATGGGAACTTTGCTCATCCAACAGGTAGGCACTACTATAAGCCCTATTTTGGATATGAATTACTTGTCTCATTATGAGTCGTGCACTGCATCCAAACATGTTTTATAACTCAACTAAAAATCATCTCACCACCTTAGACTCACACACTAAACAACTAGAAGCCTTTTATATCAACAACTGGGTTGGGAATGCGCTAATGCTATGCTTAGTTGTAGGAGCTTCACCAGGATAATTAATCACTTAAAATTTGGGCGAGCATTAACTTGATTCATAGGTATTCAAATATGACTGGGACAATTATAAATCCTTTTGGTAGGTCTCTCCCCATTCAAAAGAGAGTCCAAATCCTTTTCCAAACTGAATTTGTTTCCAGAATGAATTGCGAATGATTTATCAAACAAAATGCTTGCGAAAACATTTTGTTATTTAAAATCTTGATCTCTTCTAGTTTCAAAATTGTCACTTTGAAAAGGTTTTGGGGAAAACCAAATTTGCTTTGTGAAAGCTTTACCTTTCAAAGGAGAAATGTTTTGTTTTAGAAAACTAAAAACAAGTATCGAAACCTTTTGATTTGAATTTGTTTCTAAAAATGTTTTGTTTTACCAAACAAAGGCTTTTCAAAAGACTTCGGTTTCCAAAACCTGCCTCAAAGGACCAACCCCAACTTGAGAAATAATTCGATGGTCAACTTGTTACTTACTCTTTAGTCATGCGAGGGGTAGGTCACTATGAGTGTGGGATCTCAAGTGACATAGTTCGCAAAGGTTTAAAGACCATTCCATGGGATTGTGAGTCTGAGTAACCACCCATACAGACCACATATCACAAATGGGGGTGGTAAGCCAAGTAACTAATTGCGACTGATTTGTCCATTGAGCTGGCATTAAGGTGGAGCCGCGTAGATCATGGTTGCATTACCCATGAACCAATCAACCCTTCCATGGACATCCTTGGCCAGATTAGGGAAAGGTTGAAGACATGAGGCAACCCTTACTCAGGCACAGGTATGGTGGTTCATCCCATTCTTCATGTGGGTACAGTTGTACCCTTTGTGAAGAACCTTTCAAAAGCCTGAAGCCCTCGGGACGGAATCTTATCAGTTGTTCTTACTTCTAGACCCATGGTAGTGTTGGGTATGGGAACACTTTCTTTGAGATGGATGGTGATGTTGATCACCTCGGTTACGCTACTCATCACATTTCATCACAATCTTATGATTGCAAATCTTAGAAATTGGTGACATGCATTTCATCCTTTAACATGAGCTATGCTTTCTCTACAAATGTACAAATGCCTATTAATCCCTTTTGCATCCACCAAATATATGTTGGAATTAAGTCCTACGAGTACGCAATGTACTCACGATGCTACCGTTAAGTTGTTTTGTAGGTAAAGGACACTAGCGGCCATTTCACTCCGTTGTTAAGTGGCAAAGTGGGTGAATGGTAGGAGCCGTCCGAGCTATCATGGTGACACCCATGGGCAAGGCGACCACCCATTACTAGTGAGTGTATAGTGTAGTGTAGTGATGTTTGACAAGACTTGTAATCTATGTTTTCCGCTGAGTTATATACTCCGATGATGAGATGTAATCTTGAGTTGTGGCGGCTATCGTGGTATGATACTCAATTGTAAGATCCTGATGAGGGGAAAGCCGGTCAGCACTCTCTTGTTGGTGACCTGCTGTTGGTCAAGCTGATGCAAGCTAGTCAAGAGGATGACGCTTGTGTTAGTGTGAAAAAACGGTATCAGGTCATCACAGCAGATCTACTATGTTGGTCTATTCTCCACCACCAGCCTCTACCATAGCGCCACTAGCAACATCTCCTAGTGGTGCTACGTCATCCTCCATGCCTATGGCCTTTTCTTTTGGCTTGCCTCCCCTAGATGTTAAGTGTAACATCCCTAGAAATCCCAAACCCAAAAATTACAACATTCAAAAACTTTTCTAGAAACCCTTGCTTGGTGAGTGATCATGCTAGCAAGCCACCCTAGTTGCACAAGTAGAACCCATCATAGATGTGTGAGCATTGCATCTTAACCCAACTTGATTTGCTTCTTCTTGGATTTCATGTATTATTTAATAAAGCAATAAACAACCCTAGGCTAATTTGCTTGTGTGTGTGCCTAGGCCCTGGCTTGACCCCAAAGCCCCTAAGGTTGACCTTGATGGACCCCACTAAGGGTGTGTACATGTATGTGATGCATGTATATGCATGGTTGGAGAAAAAGGAATAGAAATAGAAAAGGGGAGAAAATAGGAGAAATAGAAAAGGAGAAAGCAGCCCACCAGGCCAAGCCACCCCAAGCCAAGCGGCCTAGACCAGCCCTGCATGCGCACCCACGTTGTTGAGCCAGTCCAGCAGCACGTGGCCTAGCTCGCCACACTGAAACAAACTGAGATTTCCAAGATAGAAATCTCAATCCCTGCATAGATGTGAGTCCCAGGAATAAAAGCTATCATGTGCAATCTCTATTTCAGCTGATTTCATTTCCATACAAAGCATTACAAATCATTTATTACAAATTCAAAGTACACTTAGATAATAACCTATTACAAACTACGAGATTGAATCCACATGGGTCAATCCATAAGCAAGGAAAACATTGATCTATCAGAGCATAACAACAAAGCTTGGCGAAGTCCACATCCAGAGGCATCCTTGAGCGCGGTCGTGACCTTATACCATTCCCAACAATCTGACAAGTCCATCATTCTGCACGCCACCAGATGCGTGTAGGCCATGGTCAGCACCTATGAGCTTTAAGTGGCCTATTTCTAAGGGATTTGGTGATCCTATTATTTTGGGCTGTGGGTTGCATCCTAAAATGCAAATAATAATATCCCCCAAAACATTTCTAAGCCCCGACTCCACCAAGGAGTCAGGTTCCTACTCTCATTCTCATAGCCTGAGTCCACCCGAGGAGTCAGGTTCCCACTGTCACACATCACCTCAAGTCATCTCACCCATCATCTCTCTTCTTCCACAGTCACACCTCCGCCTCACTCTCTAGGCAACAAGGACAACTCCCTCTTGTCCTTGCCTCAATGGCCTCAAGTCGGACCTTAGATCAACTAGGGGGAGAGAAGAAAACAACATCTCACACTAATTGGGTAACAGAAAACATGATATTGTCCATATCCGAGGATGCAGCTATACATATAGATTATAAACTCTGTAGAGTGTGTATAACTTGAAAATCCCACATGAAGTGCCCTTAGTATGGTAGCTAGTTGACTAAGGAGCACAACACCCAAACTTGGAACCCACCATAATGGCACCATCCTGCCTCTCTCAGGCCTAGGAAAAACACTGGGTCGCCATCGGGTACCTGAAGCTATGAATCTGAACCAACCGGGCCAGTGGTGGCCGAGTCTCAGGATGGTGTGAGCCCCATGCTCACCCTCCCTAACACTATCTGCTAACTCCTACAGTAATGGTGCCATCCTAAGCAAGTCACAAGCCTAGGACCCCTTCCATGGAGCGTGTGGTGTGCACGTAAGTCCTGTGAAGCATGATCACACCAACATATCGGTCCTTACATGGCTAGAGCGACCATCTCCTCCGATGGGTCACAAAAGACATGTGCCCTCAATGACATAATCACCACACCACCTTCGTATTCATAAGTTGTACCTGCCACAGGTACCTTCAGGGAGCCCTAAGTACACCCCTGACATGTCACGTCAGTCACTCCAGCCGAAGTTCACCCTTATACCTCACCTCTAACACCTCACTCTCAAGGATAGGAGAATCACTCATCTCAAGTATCACTACACAAGGCATCAGCTCAAAAGCCTCCACTCAAATCCAACATCCAACATCCATGAAGTCTCAATAATCAAAGTAGTGAGGTATATGCAAGCAAGCAAGGTATAGCATAAGCATGCGCGAATATGAATGTGAGCAGGTATGCTAGGGTATATGGGTTTCAATCAAGGCAAGGGCTCAATCAATGCAATCAAGTAGCAAGCAAGCAACAAAATAAAAAGCGCTAGCAAAACTACTGCAATGTCTAAATAGGTTACTAAGAGAATGGTGCAACCATGACACCTGTGTTGTCGGGATGGTAAGCTTCACTTTGTCGATATAGTCGCTCTTTGCATGGTCCGTCTCGTCCTTCGAGAGTTTCCTCGGATCCGAAGCTATACAAAACGTACAATGTAGAAATAAATACGAGTGACTACTAGCAATAAGATCCAATAAACAACAACAAAACCTAACTCCACTAAACTCAAAAGCAGCACTAGTAGGTAGGTGATGATTTTAGAAAAAATATGAAACTGGTTTCATAATTTTTGGAGTTGGTATGAATTTGATATGAATTTTGGAAGGTGGATAGGTATTCTGAAAACATATAAAAGGAGAAAGTCAAGGGTTGGCTGCAATTGCTGCCCACCAGGCCAGCCCGAGGCCTGGAGCTAGAGATGGGCCGGACGGCCACTTGGGCCCGATCCAAAGGCTGAGAAAGGGAAGGGCTTCGGCTGGGCTAACTAAGGAAGGGGGCAGTGCTCCACCAGCTAGGTGTTCGACGGACGGGCAGCGCACCGGCAGCTGCTGCAGAAGTCTGTCTAGGTGATGATAGAGACAACGGATTGGCGGTGGAAGGAAAGGAATACAGGCCCCGGTCAGGGGCTCAACGAGAGGGTCCGCGGCCAGCGCGTGCGAGACTATGGCGGCCGCATGTGTCGCAGCGCCGGGCAGGCGTTCGTGTGAGCCGAGGGCGCGTGCCAGACCGCGGTTAGGGCGGCCGGCAGCGGCGGTGCTGTGCGATGGCCCGTGCAGTGCTGTGGGTGGGCAGCGAGGCTACGACGGTCGCGAGTGACGCGGTGCTGCCGTGCTGTGCGAGCCAATAGGCGTCACGTCGAGGTGGCTTGCCTCTGTGTGGTCGCGTGTGTCGAGTGCGCACGCGAGACGCGGCCGCGGGCGCCAGGCTGCGGCAGTTCCCTAGACCCCAAGAAGAACGCACCAGGGCAGTGGACAGGGCAACGCCCGGGGATGCGTGTGCGGGGCCTCGGGAAGACAGAAAGGAGGTGCCTTGGTTACGAGCGACATGGCCCATGGTGGATCATGGCTGCGTGCATCCGTGGCAAGCGCGAGGCAGTGCCGCACTTGCGCGCTCGTGCACCGGTGCGCGGGTGGTGTTCCGTGAGTCCCCAAGGCGTCAGCTACTCAGCTTGGGAAGGGAACGGAGCGTTCGTGTCGTTGCAGTAAGTGGGTGCCGGCAGAGAGCTCGCCTTGGCCCCATGGCCGGCTTCGGCTGCGACCTGGCGAGACGGCGGCTGGTGTGTGAGCAGCGCAGCTGCGTGGAGTGCTAGGCCGCGACGTGCGGGCGTGTGCAGGTGGGCGTGTGCTTGATGTGTGTCTGTGTAGCGCGTGGCCGTGGTTGCGGGCGAGCGCAAGGTGTGTACGCAGGAACAGTGGTGACGCTCTTGCAGGTTCTCGGTGAAAGGCCCAAGGGCTTGGCTTGTGCTCATGATGTGAAGCCGTGATCGTGCGTGAATGGGCACAAAATGCCCAACGACGCTCCGGGAGGCCAGGCCGACGAGGGGACAGAGGCACAGAGCCGGCGGCGATGGCCGGGACAGGCAGGCTAAGGCAACGTACAAAGGTGGGGGCTTGAGGCGGGGGTGCTCATCGGAGGGCTCGTCGGCGGCAGAACGCGTGATGCAGGGAGGCTTCGAGGCCTGCAGAACGCGTTCACGCCGGTGTGCTGTCCTGACGAGGCCGTGTCCTGGCTGGTGGCGAGGTGGTGGCAGGGCTCGAGGTGAAGGTGCTCTAGGGAGGCTCGAAGTCCTCGGTGCAGGCTGCCGGAAGCCTGTAGGAGCAACTTGCTGGCATTGAGGGCCGGGGTAGATCAGGCGCTTGTTAACGTCACGAACAGGAGAAGGTAGGCGCCTTTTGGTGATGGAGGCTCACCGGTGGTTCTCGGCGTGGGGTCGTGGCTGCGGCGTCGCGGTCACCGCCGCGGCGAGGCCGTGGTGCTCCGGTTCCTGGACAAGGAGGCGACGTCGAGAGGCTGGGAAGGTGTGTCTTCTCGCTGGCTTGAGGTTGAAGGCGATGTTGACGGCGGTCTCGGACGGGTGTTCTCAGCTCCGCGTCACGGCGGTTCAAGGCCGAGACGGCGGCGTCGGGCGGTGGAGGTCACGGGCAGGTTCGGCGTCTCGGTCATGCCGCTGAGTGGCGTGCCGCCGTCGCGGGTGCGTCCGCGCTCGGCTCATGCCTGAGGCGGTGGCTCCGGCTGCAAGGTGGACGTTCAGTCGCCGTGCGGGTAAAAGGAGGGACCTTTGAGCGGTGGAGGCTTACCAGGTTGCGGTGGAACACGGGGGCCGAGGCTGCGACGTCCATGGCTCCGCGGCGAGGCGCGGAGGCTGTGGCTTCACAATGCGGCCATCGTCGCGTGCCTGACGAGGACGAGGGCTCCGGCGATGGCGACAACAAGGTTGAGCTCGGTGCAACCGGATCCGGGAGGCAAGCACAGAGACCGCGCTCTGGCGCGTCGCGGCGAGGGAGTACACGGAGGCAGAGAGGAGCGTGCTTTTGGCGGCGGACAGAGGGAGATGGTGAGGGCACTCGCTGGCTGGGGTTCTTATAGGCCGGCTGCTAGGGTTCCTGGCGAGGTACACCGGCGTGCGGGCCGTTTGATGGGACGGCCGGCGCGACGTGGCGGCCATCCAAGGTACGGAGCAGGTAGCGGTCCGAGAAGCTTCGCGAAGGGCTAGGGCTGGCGCTTGGGTGTTGTGGGTCCAGGGCATCCCGCTAAACGCGGCGCGGGTCGCGGTTCGGCGCTGCGGTTCAGTCCGTGGCTGAGGTCACGCGAGGCATCCGAGGCCGAGCGCCGTGGCTTCCGACGGAAGGCAGGGGAAACGCGGACGGAAGGCAGAGGAGCGTCAGTACGGAGAAAGACGAAGACGGAGGCGTTACGGTCGAGTGACGGGAGGAAAAACGGAAGGAGTGGTCTCTGCGGCTGACGGCTGGGTCCGGGCCTACGGTGGTTTGGCTTTTTACGTGATGTGCAAAGGTAGGCAGGGAAACTAGTTTAGGCAGATGTGATTTGAAAATAGTTTTCAAATGAATTTGAGTAGTAGTTCAAATCCATTTGCACACTCAATCAGCAAGACTCGAGAAAATCCAAATCATACCTAGCACGTCATCATGCATTTTATACTATATGAAATGCAACATATTATTATTGTGGAAATATTTAGAATAAGGTGAGAGGGAGCTAGCACAATTTAAGTTGTAAAAGGTTTAAATATTATAAGAGGCTTTGGCATTTGAACGAGAGAGGATTATTCATGTGTTGACCGAGAGTTGATCAACACTAGTAAAGGGCTTATTTAAGTTGCAAATAATTTTATATGATTTGTTTTGGAGAAACAAGATAAGAAGGTTTGAAGGTTGACTTAGTTTGACCTACAAACTACATGCAACACAACATCAAGCAATATTTTAAGAAAAAATTTAAAAAGTTGGGTTTTTCATTACATGCAAAACCATGGGTTGTTACACGCACCCGCGCCTGTCCTCTCTCTCCACGTCGCTGACGAATGGACCCTACGGGCCCCTGAAAGTGCATTTGCCTCGTTGTGGGTTTAGTGTATTGATGACATCCAAATTAAGGACTAATGAAATCTTATTAAGATATTTTGCAGCTTTAGTCTCATAAAAGTTTTAAAGTTATGTTTTAGATGAAATGGTGTCCTTCAATCCTTCAAGTTTAAAAGGTGGATCAACTCAATCGATCTTCATGCATATTGTAACACCACAGCCCATTAGTAGCATATAGTAGTTATGAAGTTGGCCTATGTACCCCAAGTGGCACATGTGGAGTTGTTGTTGGTGGGTTTAGTACCACCTTAGAAGTGTAGGAGGGTGAGGACCAACTTATAAGCTTTGTCATTCCAAACATAGCACCTCCGGGTTAACCCATTTTACACGAAGTGAGGATGAAAGTGTAAGAGAGGTGCTACACGTATGCAGGCCCGTTGCACGTGCGGAGCTGGGCCATATAAGCAGTTTTGGACATGGGGTGTTATATATGGTATTAGAGCATCAACCCTTGTTGCACATGCCCATGGAGGGGTGTATCAAGGGGTGGTCTTGGACATCTGCCACATATTTGGGGTGAGCTGCCAAGGGCGTCAGCCCTTAAGGGAGGTGAATGTAACAACCCAGTCCATTAGTAGCCTGTAGTAGTTGTGAAGTTGGCCCATATAGCCTAAGTGGCACATGTGGAGTTGTTGATGGGTTTAGTACCACCTTGGAAGCGTAGGAGGGTGAGGGCTAGCTTATAAGCCTTGTCATTCCAAATATAGCATCTCCGGGTTAACCCTTTTACTT
Source organism: Miscanthus floridulus (assembly GCF_019320115.1). Taxonomy (NCBI): domain Eukaryota; kingdom Viridiplantae; phylum Streptophyta; class Magnoliopsida; order Poales; family Poaceae; genus Miscanthus; species Miscanthus floridulus. The sequence goes on along the minus strand of NC_089584.1, from coordinate 76,357,776 downwards.
GAAGCGAGGACGAAAGTGTAAGAGAGGTGCTACGCTTATGTAGGCATGTTCCACGTGCGGAGCTGGGCCATATAAGCAGTTTTAGACGTGGGGTGTTACACATATCTTTTATATTTTTGAGTTTAGGTTTGACGCACTATTAAGAGGGATGCAAATGTAGATGGTTTGAGGAAGATAGAGTGCTCAAGTATAAAAAATAAAATAAAAAGAGAGACACTCAAGCACCTCACGAACACGTAGATATAGTGTGTGTGACTTTAGTCGTCGAAAGCCCCGACGTGACCCGGGAGTTTCGACAGTCGAAAGTCTTGACTCCTGCCGAAAGTCCTAGCGCCTTGGGACTTAGTCGCCTGGCTGCCGATTTCTTGGGTGCTCGTCGAAAGTCCCGATGGAAGTCAAAAGTCCCAGCTGTCGAAAGGCCCTACAGCCGTCGGGAGTTCTGACATTGACCGTGTTTGTCCCTTTGACCACATGTTTGACCAAAGTTTTTATATGCATCGGATGTTCTGGCGATCTATGTAGAAACTTCTGACATAGATCTGAATGATTGAATTTTGCCTAAAAGTATAAATAGCTCTCCCCTCTCTTCTAACCGTTACCCACACATTCATTGTGACCTAACTTCATGCAAAACACCTCCCAAGCATTTAAGGCTCCCCCATCCTCTCCCCTTTGCTCCCAACTTTGATTCCTCCAAGGATTTGAGTGAAGAGTGAGCGGATTGAGTGTGAGAATCACCTAAGCAAGCTTGAGCACTTGATTTCTTCATCAAGCCAGTTGGATTTGCATTCATTACTATTAGGGCTTTGCCCCTAGCCAGCTAGGCATCGCCCAAGAGCTTTCATCTTATGGAAGAGCCTTGGGAAGTTTGTACTACCCTTGATTTCTTAGTGGAAAGCTCAAGTGACCTCTGTGGTTTCCATGAGAGAGGCAAGGAGGTGGAAGAGACTCTGTCCTTTGTGGTCAACTCAACAACGAGGAGATAGGAGCTCCTTTGTGGGGTTGCCAAACCTTAGGATAAATCCTTATGTCCCATGTGCTTCTTGGTGTTGTTGTTGTTGTGATTTGCTCTATCATATTTGCTCTATCATATTTGCTCTTGGTTGTTTCTCTTCTCTGTCTAGTCATCTCTTAGGGTTTGGACTCAATCTATGGAGAGAAGGCATCTTGGCATCAAGGGAGTGACTCTATGTATCTACCAAACCACTTGGAAGTGGGTTTGTAAGAAATCTCTGTCACAAATTTCATTTTTAGCACTTGATTCGTAGTTCACGTAGGAGTCAGAACTCCTGGCTGTTTGCGTCAGAACTTTCGATAGTCGGAAGTTTTGACCCAAATTGTCAGGACTTCTGATAGTGACTGACTTGGTGCTTTAAGTTTGTGTAGAAAATTTTTAGATATGCCTATTCACCCCCTCTAGGCATTGTTAGATCCTTTTAATTGGTATCAAAGCGAGGTCTTCTTACTTAGCGCTTCACTGTGTGAGAAGAGACAATGTCAGACACCAAAAAGATGCAAGCCGATGTCACCGAGCTCGCCAAAGAAATTACAAGAGAGTTGATGGCTGAGCAAACAAAGCTATTTCAAGAAGAGATGAAAGATGAGTTGAGCAATATGAAGGAAGAGTTGAGCAAGAAGGTTGAAGATGCCGTGAGTGGGAAGGATAATGGAATCAAAGACAATGTGAGTGACATTGGAGGAGATAAGAAAAATAGTCATGGTAGAGGTATCTACTCTAGTACCAGTTTTGACTATGGACAACTCATCAAAGGTCCACCAATGCACCTTCCCACCGTCAATCATGGCAAGCCACCTCACTTTGATGGAATAAGATACATGGAATGGGCCTACAAGATAAAGATGCACCTTATTGCCGTAAGACTTTGGGAGGTTGTGGAAGTTGGTGTGTTCATTACCACCGATGAGGATAGAGAGATTACTTTGAAAGAAGCTTACACTCTCCATCAAAATGCATAGGCCATATCTTTGCTTGTCTAAAGTTTGAGCCCTGATGAGTTCAACAAAGTAAATGAAATTAAAAGTGCTAAGGTTGTTTGGGATACCTTGAGAGTGTCTTATGAAGGAGACAAGAGTGTGAGGAAAGACAACATCGAGTTACTCCATGGTGAATTGGAAAGATTTGTGTTTTTGCAAGGTGAGACAACCCAAGCAATGTTTGATGGGCTCATGGCACTAGCTAACCGCATAAGAGCTCTTGGTAGCAAAGAATGGGATGACACCACAAGAACTCCTTGCAAAGATCAAGCATCATGAGTGTCTTGATGAAGATGCAATCAATGCTCATAATCAAAATCCTAATGCATTGGGATACAACAAGAACGCAACTCTAAAGGCAACTCAAGCTCATGAAGGCAAAAGTTGAAGTCAAGAGAAGAAGAAGAAAGTGAAGGATGATTTCTCAAGTGAAGAAGAAGAGTCCGATGAAGAAGTTGCACTTATCATTAGAAACTTGAGAAAATTCATGAAGAAGAAGAGGAACCACAAGACTTATGGAGATAGAAAGAAGAGGTACAAGAAGAGGTTTGCTATGGGTGTGGTGATGTTGGTCACTTCATTGCCGATTGCCCTAAAGAGAAGAAGAACAACAAGTACAACAAGGATGATGACAAAAAGAACAAAAACAAAAGAGAGTTGAAGCTCATATTGGTGAAGAATAGGAATCAAATGATGATAGTGACTCAAGTGATGATGATGAGAAGAAGAAGAAAGGAGCTGCAAACATCGCCATCCACAACTCATCATCACCAACTATGATCTTCCCTGACTTGGCTTCATCACCAAAGTTCTTCCCCAACCTAGCTTCATCACCGAGGCTCTTCTCAACCTCATCGACAACGACTACTACACTCCAACTTGCCTCATGGATAAGGGGGAGAAGGTACATGACTCACCTACTCCTCCTAGTGATGAGTATGATAGTTGTGATGAGAACATTGAAGAAATTAAGAAAAGCATGATAAGAAAATTTGGTAAAAAGGCTTTGTTGGCGGTTAGTATCGATCAAATCCAACTACCAATTAAAGTCCAAAATAGAAGAAATACAAACTTATGACACATATGCATGTACTATTAACATATTTCCACATGTATTGGCTACTTAGTATTTTATAGGACATACACATGAAATTCATGGAAAAATGTCAAAAAGGTGCAACACAAGAACACGTAAAGCAGAAAAGCACAAAGGAGCCAAGCAAAAGCCCATCCAAAAGCTAATTCTGGTCTAGGCACCAATGTGGACAAGGTCTAGGCCCACCCAGGAACTAACCATGGGAAGGCGGTCGTGAGGCAGGCACGCCAGGGTGCGGGCGCACCCTTGGTGCGGCCGCACCCCAGCTACCGCCTTTTGGGCCCATGCTTCTCTGGTGGTTGCATGTCGCCGTGCATAGGTGGTTCCCGGTGGTTTCCTTATTTTTCAGCACCAAACCGGCCACCTCACTAGTATAAGAAGGGGGGTGATGCTCACCATTCAACACACACCAACATTTGAAGCCTCTACCTCATTACCACTTCTTGTATTTTTACTTTAGTAGTCTTTTGTGAGCTAGCAAAGCTATTAAGTAGGGCTTGGCTCCTTGGAAGAAGAGCAACTTCAGTATGAATACTATGAAGAGTTTTTCCATAGCCTTGTTCTCATATTATTAATATAGCAATGCATATGAACTAGACTATAGTTCTCATGTTATAATCATGATATATGAACTAGCATATAGTTTGTGTGTTATAATCTTGACATGTAGAACTTTATGCTTAATCATTCATATAACTTATATGAGTATAATTAGAGCTAAATTGAGGTAGCAGTTCATCGTGCCTTCGGGTGTGCCCAAGTTCTTTACCTGTCGATCTGTAGGGTCGGGGACCCAAGGGAATTTGGGTAGTTTCTGTGTACGCAAGTATGGTGCTTGGATATGGAGAAACAAGTGAATGCATTTCCTACTCTCCGATTGAGGGGTAGGTGGCAGGTGGTGACAGCCATGTCCGTCCCTTGTAATCCCCCACGTTTGGGTTGGGTGTAGGAGTCTAAATTGTCACATGAGGTTACTAGCAGACCAGTACTCGGTAGCCTCTTGACCTATCTTACACTCAATTCTAGCTCTAACCATGTAATTTGTATGATCATCACTTATTCTTTGCACGGCTATATTAGAATATGCCGGCTCCATGTAGGAACATTCTTTTATTCTTTGTTTTCCTTTTATCCTTGAGGTTGGCTCAGATGTGTGTCCACTATCCTTGAAATACCATTTTTACCCCTATCATGACTATGGTCCACTATACAAGTATGTAATCTAGTTCATGCTCATGCTAAACTCTTTACACCTTACCCTCCTTTGGGAAAATGTAAATAACGATACCCTAAATACTTCCGGGTGAAATGCTACATCGATAGATCCGTGTGCTTGGAGATATTTTCTATAAGCATTAAGAACTATTGTAGTTGGTGTTTCTTGGCGACGTCGCTAAGGTTTACTCAATCTTAGTGATGGTGTTAAGAAATACCAACATGCATTTCTGGCGTCGTTGCCAAGGATGGACTTAAAACCTCCACACTTGGTGATTGCGCTAAGAAATGCCAACATGCATTTCTAGCGCTGTTGCTGGGGAGGGCATAGGTTAAAGAATCTAGTAGGACATGATCATGATCAATTGCATGTAATGGTAGCCATAGTTTATGCAGGCTAATTCTACTTGTTTTCTTCCTGTTGTGGATGAAAATAGGATAGTGTATGAGTGCTTTCGACCTACCGGATAACTACACAGAAAACCCAGAGCCACTCCTAAGGAAGAGCCGGTCTTATGCTGCTTCTTCTTCTGCCACTCCACTGGCAAGTGAACCAGTCACCCCCATACCATCCCCTACTACTACTATGGCCAAGACACTCAATGACAACTACACCCACGCTGTTGCCAACGTCATCAAGATGGTGCAGGCAAACCAATTCTATGGTTTGCCAAGCGAGGTCACAAGTGCACACTTGCAACACTTCCTGGAGCTGTGCGACACCATCATCATCAAAGACATCACACCAGCTAGCATAAGGCTCAATCTGTTTCCCTTCTCCCTCACGAGGAAGGCAAAATAGTGGTTCTATAAAGAGAAGGAAGTTGTTAGTACGTGGGACAAATGTTCCATGGCGTTCCTCACAAAGTTTTTCCCCATGGGCAAAACCAGTGCCCTGAGGGGGAAAATTTCAAACTTCCAGCAAACTTCACTAGAATCCATCCCCGAGGCATGTGAAAGGCTGCAGGATTACATCTAGGCCTACCCGCACTACATATGGAAACTAGCTCATGCTCCAGAACTTCTACTAGGGGCTCACGCCTATGTCAAAGGGGCACGTGGATACCACTACTAGAGGAGCGTTCCTTTCCCTGACCATCGATGGAGCTACGACTCTCATCGAGAAGATGGTGGCCAATCAGAGCTGGGGGGAGGAACAAAAACAACAAAAAGACGTGCATACCATGAAGGAGATGGATATGCTTGCCGCAAAAATAGATTTGTTACTATCAAGACTGAACAAAAGGGCCCATGAGAAGGAAGCTATGAAGGCCACCGTTCAAGCCATGGACTCAAAAATGACTTGCGAAGTCTGTGGTGAGGTTGGACATTCAGGGAACAATTGCCTCGAGACCCATGAAGACGCCGCATATATCAACAATGGCTTCCAACAAGGTAATAATAATAGGTGGAACAATTAGTGCCACCCATAAGGAGGTAATTCGAACTTAACTCAAATTACAATTTGAATCAACCTTCCTTGAAAGACCTAGTTTTAGGTCAAGCAAATATTAATGAAAGTTTAACAAAAAATCTTACATAAAATGATAAAATGCTTGAAAACATAAATACCAAGATAGAAGGTTTATCTTCCTCTATAAAAAATTAGCTGAGCTTTATCAAGATGATAGAAACAAAGTTAGCTCAGATTGTAGCTGCTATTCCCATTAATAATGAAGGAAAATCCTAGGGCAACCCAAGAATTCCTTTGAAAAAGTTAATGTGGTGACCACGAGGGGTGGTAAGTCCACTCGTGATCCACCAAATCCTAACAATAAAGTAGGAAAAGCACAAGGACAATAGGAGGAAGGACCTTCACCATCAACAAAAACACAAAAAGATCAAGAGGATGAGGAAACAACACCACAAGACTTTATCGATACAATCTACTTACTATTTCCCACAAGGAAGAGGAAGCAGGCCATGGATGAGCAATTCGCTCATTTGGTGGAAATGATAGAGAAGATACATGTGAGTGTCCCATTAATGGACGTCTTACATGTACCTTCTTATGCAAAGTAATCAAAGACATCATCAACAACAAGTGACCATTGCCATCCATGGAGGTCATAAAGTTGACGGAAGAGTGTAGCGCTGCTATACTCAACCGTCTACCAGAGAAGAAGAAAGACCCTAGGTGCCCCACTATCATATGCTCCATTCGCACCCAACAGTTCGATCATGCCTTGTGCGATCTTGGGGCAAGCGTAAGCGTTATGCCCAAGACCATCTTTGTCAAGTTGAACTTCACCCACCTCATGCCTATGCTGATGATGCTCTCGTTGGCCAATTCCATGGTCCACTATCGAGCAGGGATTGACAGAGATATTCTGGTGAAAATCTAGGGTTACTTCATCCCTGTTGACTTCATGGTGCTAGACATGGAAACCACAAAGGAATCACCCCTCATCCTTGGGCAACCTTTCCTTAGCACCATGGGGGCATAGATTGATATTGGAGCTAGAGAAATCTACTTCAACATCAACAACAAAGAAGAAAAGTTTGACTTTTAGCCTAGGCAGGAGCAATGCTCCATGATAAGAATTAAGTATGGGCCAAATCCACAGGGCATAAAAGAGGTTGAGATACAACCTCAACTGATGGGTAGCCTCATCAAGAAAAATAAAGAAAATAAAAAGAGCTTGAAATAGAAAAAGAACAACCTAAAACAAAAAGAAGAAACTCCAAAGGTTGTTCCCACACCACCCAAAAAGGACAAAAAGGTGTGGAAACAAAAAGAAGAAGCTCTGAAGTCCACCTCCACACCACCCAAGTCAAACAAAATGGTGTGGCGACTAAATAAGGTGTAATCATCCATGCCTACTCCTCCGAGCATGGATGTCCCATCGTCAAGCAAAAAGTGAAGGAGAAGAGTCCTGCTCATCGGACTTCAAACAGTGAGCCTTTGCCGAAGGTAAATCGGTAGTTATCCTTTATAATTTGCTTAGACTTTCTATATAATAGAACTATAAAATATACATGCTAAAAGAAAAATAAAATGGATTAGTTCACCTTTCCATATTTTTAAAAAACTTAAATAAACCTTGTTTATCTTTCCATGTTTTATACAAAGTATGTTATGGTTTGAGGTATGGTTAGCGTGCGACCATATTTTTATAGGCTTTTTAAATAAGCATGGTGCTTAGGTTGATTAGCCTACCCTAATTAAATGTTTAATTTGATCATTGAACTAAAAATTGTTGAGTATAGATATGGGTTGAATAAAGAAAGGGATATAATAGACCACATAAATATAAAATAAAAACAAATAATGTGTCTCGGAGTCATCACCAAGCTACATCTCGGACCATAGGCCACAAGCTAGCTTGGGGGAGGACCCCCGCAGTGATACCTTGTATCTTTTTGAATTTTTAATTTCTGTATTTATTTATTAGCATTTTAAAAAAATCTAAAAATTAAAAATACCAAAAAAATATGATAAAACACCAAAAATATTAATTCCACTCTCATATGTGTTTTAGGAATGTTTAGTTTCTCCTATGTTGAAATGATAAATAGTTGCTCTGTCTATAGTTCATCTGTGCCTAGGCTGTAACTTAGTATTTCCCAAGATTTAAGTTTGTTGGCTAAAAATTTCTCCTCCTAAATACTTGAAAACTTGTGGGATTGCAAATGTGTGCTCCTTTTCTAAGTTGTTGCAAGTTATGATATGGTAGAAGTAGAATTTACTATGACTTTGTTCTAAGAGAAACTTGGCATCAAGAGATTTTACTTTCAAAAATGCTAAAATTCAAAGTTCCTCAATGATCATGAATACCTACCAAGGCCATATGACTTGATTCAAAATTTAAACCTTAGTCATATGCTACTTGTTTGAGCATTGAGCTTTGTCAAATTGTTGTGACCCTTGTTGAGAATCTCATCATGCACCCATGATCAAGACACGTACACCCATAAATAAATTGCTGACTCTTATACTGAGAGCTACGCAAAAACATACTTTTCCCATTCACCAAATAATTACTCCATTCACTTTATCATGTGTCTCTCTCAAAAATTTCATGTGCCAAAAAGAATGGTATGGGCTATGCTAAAATAAAAAGAAGAGAAAAAATGTCCATGCCAAAAGGCATGAGAGAAAAAATGTATGCCAAAGAGCATGAAGAATAGAAAAGAAAGAGAAAGAAAGAAATAAAGATAGCCCATACTTTTAAATAAAAGGCATTCATCCAAAGAGAGAGATTCATGATTCAAAGGAGTACCAAAAATATTTTAGAAATAGGAACTTTATAAAAATTCCGCACACTTGCATGTCTTGATCAAAGTGTATGACTTGCATCTCCTTACGGTCTGGTCTTTGACTTAGCAAAATATGTGATGCAAGTATGCCTCAAATTCATACCTACCCAAAACTCCACTCAAAAGTCTTAGTGGTACGATATGAAAAGGAAGGCAAAAATACCAAATGCCTTGGTAAGGTTTAATACACATTGAGTGATCGAGAGAATCATTTGAGGAACTTATATTTTGTTTTGCAAAATTCATAAAACCTCTAGATAGATGGTTAATCAAGGAATGAATGATTAGTGATTCTGTTATAACCGTTCTATCTTGCAACCGCCCAAGAACTTGGAAAAGCTATACGCCCCACAGGGATCAAGATAAATGGTGGATAAAAATGCCAACTGATTTGAATTGCGGAAGAATACTTTGTTATAGGTATGGCACTTGTGAATTATATTCGGCATAGTAGCAACTCCTGATCAACAACCAAGTACTTAGCTATTTGCTCAGGACAAGCAAAGGTTAAGCTTGGGGGATTTGTTGGCAGTCAGTATCGATCAAATCTGACTGCCAATCAAAGTCCAAAATAGAAGAAATAAACAAACTTATGACACATATGCATGTACTGTTAACACATTTCAACATGTATCAGCTACTTAGTATTTTATAGGACATACACATGAAAAACATGGGAAAATGTCAAAAAGGCACAACACAGGAAAGCATAAAGCAAAAAAGTGCAAAGGCACCAAGCAAAAGCTCATCCAAAAGCCAATTCTGGGTTGGGCACCAACGTGGACAAGGTCCAGGCCCACCCAGGAACCAACCATGCGAAGGCGGTCGCAAGGTGGGCCCACTAGGGTGTGGGCACCTAGGTGTGGCCACACCCTAGCTACCACCTTTTGGGCCCATGCTTCTCTGGCGGTTGCATGCCGCCATGCATAGGTGGTTCCTAGTGGTTTTCTTATTTTTCAGCGCTAAACCAACCACCTCACTAGTATAAGAAGGGGGTGATGCTCACCATTCAACACACACCAACATTTGAAACCTCTACCTCACTACCACTTCTTGTATTTTTATTTTACTAGTCTTTTGTGAGCTAGCAAAGCTATCAAGGCAGGCTTGGTTCCTTGGAGGAAGAGCAACTTTGGTATGAATACTATAAAGAGTTCTTCCATAGCCTTGTTCTCATATTATCAATATAGCAAATGCATATGAACTAGACTATAGTTCTTATGTTATAATCATGATATATGAACTACCATATAGTTTGTGTGTTATGATCTTGACATGTAGAACTTTATACTTAATCATTCATATAACTTATATGAGTAGAATTAGAGCTAAGTTGAGGTGGCGGTTCATCATGCCTTCGGGTGTGCCCATGTTCTTTTCCTATCGATCCATAGGGTTAGGGACCCGGGGGAATTTGGGTAGTTTCTATGTACGCAAGCATGGTGCTTGGGTATGGAGAAATAGGTGAATACATTTCCTACTCTCCGGTTGAGGGGTAGGCGACAGGTGGTGACAACCCTGTCCGTCCCTTGTAATCCCCCACATTTGGGTAGGGTGTAGGAGTCTACATTGTCACATGAGGTTGCTGGCAGGCCAGTACTTGTTGGCCTCCCAACCTATCTTACACTCCGTTCTAGCTCTAACCATGTAATTTGTATGATCATCACTTGTTCTTTGCATGGCTATATTAGAACATGCCAACTCCACGTAGGAACATTGTTTTATTTTTTGTTTTCCTTTTATCCTTGAGGTTGGCTCAGATGTGTGTGTACTATCATTGAAATACCATTTTTACCCTTGTCATGACTATGGTCCACTATGCAAGTATGTAATCTAGTTCATGCCCATGCTAGACTATTTACACATTGTCCTCCTTTAGGAAAATATAAATAACGACACCCTAAATACTTCCGGGTTAAATGCTACTACGATAGATCTGTGCGCTTGGGGATATTTTCTATAATCGTTAAGAACTATCGTAGTTGATGTTTCTTTGTGGCGTCGCTAAGGTTTACTCAATCTTAGTGGTGGTGTTAAGAAATACCAACACACTAGTCATGGTGGCACTGTAGGCACGATGGTGGTGCGCTAGCCATCCTATGTGACATGGTCTCCGCCATGGTCTTCATCATTGTCACCTGGTTTCCTAGGGCATCGTACGAGAGTTGGTAGCTGCCCCTAGGTCATTGATCACCTTGTTGTCTTAAGGAGCAGGGGCCATGATCTCGATTGTTGATGTTGTGGGTCCCGCCAATCTAGATGGCCTCTATGTCAAAGCCCTCATCGTGGATCCCATCCCCTAGTGGGTGGGGTCATACATGCATCTTGTCAGGCCATATCTGGCTGGTGGTCATTGTGCCCATCATCACCGCTTTGGGTGGTATTGTATTATCTGTGCGGCTTGGCACAGGGTTGGCATCTGACTGGACCGAGGTGACTGCTATCCCTATGGCCCTTGCAAGGTCAGTGTGGCATGCCTGTGCTTATCAGAATAGGCATACTTGGTGGGGCTTGATCTCTCCCCATAATTTCAGGGGTCATGATGGAGGAGAGGTCGTGTGTCCTCAGGGTGCCATGTAGCTAAGGTGAGAGGAAGGGGTCACGATTGACCTCAGTCTTAGTGTTCAGCCTAGTTTGCTTGTCTCAACTAGGCCTCGATTGTTTGAGCTTCCACTAGCTGGTGTATTATGGGCCACATGGCCTGCTAACTGATTGGTGTGTTGAGACACCCTAGGGTTATAACCCCGATAGGAGCCCCTAAGCATTTTTATGATCATGGAGTGATCATGAAAGCGCTGATATGCATGCACGTCAGAGCGTGGGGTCGTAGTCTTGGCTTATTCGAGCTTCGTCGCTCGATCCCTTGCGAGCAAGTGCGTTCAATGCGGTAGGTGGCCATTGTGCTTTCACCTTGTCAGGATGCCCTGATGATGTGGTATGTGATTGCTCAGCCCTGCTATGTTAGTGTGTTGCGTATCGGGGTTCATGACCTAGGCGGGGGCTGAGTGGTCTCGTCGACACTGAACTAGCCTTGACTTTTGGAGGGTCTAGATTTCCTCACCCTCACATGGACATTTGACATTAACTGTGTCCTCCCTTAGTTTGCCATGTGACGTGGGGGTCTCAGGCTGTTTGGTCTGCCCTTGGGCCTATAAATATGGGCCTTCCCTCCATTTGAACCACCCATGGCTGTATCTACAAACTGCTCTCGCCCTTCCTGCTGAGAGTTCAAGAACAACCATGTGGTTCCATCATATGTCCATCTAAGGGTCGTCTGTGGTGGCCGGAGCTAGTGTCGCCCTTTCAAAAACTGGTGCTAGAAGGGATTTTGTGAGCTAGAGAGTAGGAAGTGGTGTGGGCACTGAGTTCAGTCATATGCGACTTAGGGCCTCCATCCTTCTTCCGCTCCTTGCCCTGGACCATGTTGGTTTGGATGCTCAAAGCAGGCGATGGCGAGGGATGTCTCTGGCCTCTTCATGGGTCATGTGTGTTGGCCGATGGTGCGTTGTGAACTTTGAGGGAGGTCACATGACGCCCACCTCATGCTGTTCATGGAGCAGGAGGAGGATGAAGTAGCATAGCCTTATCATGCTGCCTATGCAGAGCAAGGCACAGTCATGACATGAGTGCACTTTGGTCACTAGCCAATCTGCTTTTGCCATTGCGAGGATGGGAACAACTCCTGTTGGCTTGGTGAGCTTCACGCTCTCTAGGAGTGCTTCTTGGAAGTCCCTTGGTGCACCCGGGGAGCCTCCCAAAGCTGTTGGAGTTGTCATACTCCTTCTTCCATGCTCTAACCATAGGAGCATGATGCTTGTGAGATGGATGGTGGGCAAGATTTGACCCTATCTTCCCTACTCGGGCAACATCTACCTTCTGGTCCTTAGGGTCGCCATTAGCAAGGTGGCCCATATCCTTTGTACTTCTTGTTTTTCGAGTGGCACGGTCGCTCTCGTACTTGTGGATATTAAGGTGGGAGTCCCCCTTTCCCAATGCTGAGGCTTTCCTTATGGAGGCAACAAGCCTCTAGATCATGGTGGATGGATTCATAGATAGGTCCTTCTTGTGCTGTTGATGCAAGGGAATGCTTCCTCGACCTCTATGTGAATGCACGTTGGCTCATAGGTCTTGGACCTTTTATTTTTTCCACATGACTGAGCCATGATCATGCTTTGGACTCCTCATCATGCATCACCCCAGCCATTTTGCTACATCGATATCTCTAGGAGAGGCCATGGACCTTTGACGGTTTATGAGTTTCTAGAGCTAGCCTTAGGTCTGAGACTTGGGACGTAGGGAGGAGTTAGCTGGGGCTTGGCCCTATAACACCCTAGGTGTTTGTCACTAGTTAAGCAATGGGTTTGAACTCAAACATGAATGTTAAGTGGTGATGAGGGTGTCAAGATCAAATCTACAAGAGTGAGCTCCAACTTAAATTTGGACAACACACCCTACTTCCCTATGGATCCTTGTTAAGATTATGCAAGAGTAATATTAAACATGATTATTTCATGTACATTACATCAACATGCATCCATCTTGACTAGTGGAAAAGTTTCATGAAGTTTGGAATCAAGAAGTCGCATGAAATGATAAGTTAAAATCTTTCTTGGATTGCTTTATTAAGTGAATAGAATTATAGGTCATCAACCAAACCTTGCTACCTTTCCCAAATGACTCTCATTAAACTCTATAACAAAAGTCATGAATGGTTCGTGTTGAGCAGAGGTCAAGAAAATGCCTCAATCGGTCAAAAACTCTAATTTAAGCGTTACCATGATGCTATTTTGACCGGTGTTGACCAATCACTTACATTACTTGCATGGAGTTGAACCTTAAAGAAAAGTTGAAGTTTGAGTGGAGTAGAACAAACTTTGTTTTTTTGGATCAGGAGCTACTTTAGCCTCTAAATTAGTCTATAATGGCCTCCAAAAATGAATGTATTGTTGTTTCTAGAGCTAAAATTTGGCTATCCCTAATGGACTGAAACTGAGATTTTAGTTTTCGTGTACCCCACTTTGGAGCCTTGTATCTCTCCAACCAGGCCGAATCAGACCTTGATGCTTTAAGGAAAGTTGGAGATGTCATGTAGGTCTACAACTTTGATTACTACAGACTGTGCCAAAACTAACTGGTTTAGGAGATATGAAGGGACGAAGATTGAGATTTCAGGCGTAGTTTTGAGGTAGTATTGCTGCTCCTTCATAATTTTGAATTGGATTTCTATGGCCAACCATGCAGACTGCTCGCACCGCGTGGCTCCTCTGTGCTACCCTTGCTTGCCACCTCACCCACTCTTGTGCATGAATACTGAGACTGGCACCCTTCTCTCGCTCGCTCTCTTTCATGCTCTATCTCTCTCGGTCTCTCTCACTTTGAGCTCGCTCGGAGCTGCTGCTATGGCCATGGCCGCTAGTGGTGCTCCCATGGCCACAGTGCGCTCGCCCTCTCACACTCGCCTGATGCGGCTTCCACTACACTGCCCTCATTCGCTTCTTCCTAGTAGATGGCCAAAGGAGATCACCAAGTCCAAGATGTTTATATTCTCCTATCACTTGTTCAACTCCGGTGCTGTAGTGGTGATATCCTTCCCCTGTTGTTGCCGATGCTCTGCTCTAGAGGAGCATTCTTCTCACGACTGTTCGGCCATGGCCAAGGCCCCGGTGTGGCCATGGCCCTTCTTCGTAGCCATTTGGCTGAGCCCCTGAGCTCACCCCTGCCTGCTCAGTTTGCCGCCGCCGCTGCATGTCGCTAGCGTGCATGGCTGGACCACTACAGGCCACCATGGGCCATGCTGAAGCCATGCACTGGTGCACACGTTCCCATGCATGCTTCGTCGCCACCCCATCACCGCTGACAAGCTTCCTCCGGCCGGCAACAACAAGCCCAACGTGCTCCTCTATTTTGACCGCGTGAAGGACTTCACGCAGAAATTTGAAGAAACGGAGGGATCTTTATGCGAAACCATAGACTCATTTAAATAGTGCCTAAAGGACCTGGTCACTGATGTTGTTTTATGTTTGGCTCCCCATGCAAGATTTACATTCCTTTTCCATTGATTTTTGCAGATTTGAATGATCACCTTTGAAACTTTGTAGTAATTAGTAGAAAAATCGTAAAATGGTAAATGAGGACTTTTTTGGAATCCTTGTGAAATTTTATATGCAGTAGATCTATAATATGACATGTTTTAGTTTAAATTCCATCTTTGACAATCACATAGATATTGCAGGATGCTGTATCAGCTAAGTAAAGAGCTAAAGAAAGCACGTCCCTAGTCTCGATCAGCATCATTATGTATATGGTGATATCAAAGGATTTGTTTAGGACTCTATTGGATGGAGTACGAAAGGGTAATCAGAGATGTTCCCTTATGTTTGTAGGACTATCCTCCATGTGAAGTATGCATTGTGCCCTGCAAAAATGGCCTACCAATCCAATGCTTGTGCATCGTGAGCTAGTGTTTACATCAACGGTTGAAGTTGTTCCCTGAGAAGCATATAAGGAAAACCCTATCATCCATCCTCGACGAGAAAGCTACCACTGACATAAAGAGAATTAGAGAGTGCAAAACACACTCCACAACGCGTGAAGCAAAGAAAAAGTAGAGCGGGAAATTTGTCAAGGTTTTATGGCACTCCACTAGTTATTTTTAAGCCAGTGATTAGTGGCTCAAACATGGTTAAATTCCCACCAAACTTTGTAATCTCATTCCTCACTTAAGGTACTTCTATGTCTTAAGTTGGTTTGAGGATTGGTTGAGTAAAGCATCAGATTTGAGAGATGTTTTGACAGTTCGGTCCCAAAATTGCAGAACAGATCAGTTTTGGTAAATGATTTGTTTGGATAGCCAAATGGTGTCTGTTTGAGCTGAATTTTGGTCAGTAGTTAAAGGACTCTTGGATTAAAATGCCTACCAAAATTTGTGCACAATGGAGCAGTCGTTGGCAGGATATGGACTGATTTCTGAGAGGTACAAAATCTGTGATTTCTCTGCTGACTACTATCATCTCTCATATTAGAAGGTTGTGTTTGTAGTTCAGGTCATGTTGGCAATGTGATGATTGTAATATTTTAGATGCCCCAGAGAAGACTCCTGGCACCCCTTTTTGCCTCGCTTTTGCCCTCTCATATCAACAATGCTGGAGCAGTCAAGGTGTTCTATAAGTCAATTTGTGCCATTATGAGCCGAAAGCAATTTGAAAAGTGTCAAACAACAGATTTTAGGTTTTGCTTATGAGTTGTTGATTGACAATAGAAAGAAAGCTTCAATGTCCAATGTAGTTCAACAAAGTTAATTTTGCAACAGTGCAAGTCAACCCAACTTACTGTGCCACTGCACCATGATGCCAAATTATGCTCAACCTGCTTAGTAGTGTACTGTTTTTCTAGTCGATGTATACTTGCAACTCTCGTTGACCTTCAGACCTCGCTGTCATCCTTCTTTAGCAATGTTTTCCAAGGTGGACTTATCCTTGGTACCTTTGATGTGTTTTTACCCTAGAGATTACCTCAGATTCAACCCAGATAGCTGTTGCCGCTTGGATACGAGGATTCCCTCAAATAATGATCATCAAAAAACATTGAGTCAATAGAGTCAGCTATTACATTCACCGCTCACTCAACGGATTTAGATAATACAGTGTTATCATTAGTGAATGAGAACTACACACATGGAACATTATGTAGTTTTCCATTAGTTGGCATCTAAGAGATTGAACGGTTACGACCGACATAGACATTATCTATTGGTTGCCCGATTTCTCATAGCCACAAAGAATGCTTACCCCGTCTGTGATCTCATCCCTAATGAAAGGTTATACTCAAGCTACTTTGGTAGAGAACTGCTTTTCAAACTTTGTGAATGAACATGGAACCATTATAATGAGTAGTTTTCAGAAGCTTACCGTCAAATGAAAGTTTCTCATGGTCCATGCTATATTCACTAGGGAAAATAGAGATTATGGGTAATTAGTTTATGCTCCATAGTACTCTCCATATCTCGAGAACGAAGTATTGTGCTGTCTTGGATTCCTCCCAAAGTAACAATGCTTCATGGAAGCCAACGAAGGAAAATCTTCAGATAAAACTTACTACGAAGAGCAAGTATCAGAAAGTGTCTTGACCAAATTAGCCTCTTTGATACTCCAAAGTTAAGTAGCCTAAGGCTATCATTGATGTTGGAAAGTGGATGACATGCTTCTCTTCCCTTAAAAGTCTTTCACACCAAATCTCGGGGCGAGATTCCTATAAGGGGGAGGGCTGTAACACCCCAAGTGTTTGTCACTAGTTAAGCAATGGGTTTGAACTCAAACATGACATGTTAAGTGGTGATGAGGGTGTCTAGATCAAATCTACAAGAGTGAGCTCCAACTTAAATTTGGACAACACACCCTACTTCCCTGTGGATCCTTGTTAAGATTATGCAAGAGTAATGTTAAACATGCTTGTTTCATGTACATTACATCAGCATGCATCCATATTGACCAGTGGAAAAGTTTCATGAAGTTTGGAATCAAGAAGTTGCATGAAATGATAAGTTAAAATCTTTCTTAGATTGCTTTATTATGTGAACAGAATTATAGGTCATCAACCAAATCTTGCTACCTTACCCAAATGACTCTAATTGAACTCTATAACAAAAGTCATGAAGGGTTCGTGTTGAGCAGAGGTCAAGAAAATGCCTCAATCGGTCAAAAACTCTAATTTAAGCGTTACCGTGATGCTATTTTGACCGATGTAGACCAATCACTTATAGTGCTTGCATGGTATTGCACCTTAAAGAAAAGTTGAAGTTTGAGTGGAGTAGAACAAACTTTGTTTTTGGATCAAGGGCTAGTTTAGCCTCTAAATTAGTCTATAATGGCCTCCAAAAATGAATGTATTGCTATTTCTGGAGCTAAAATTTTGGCTAAGTCCCTAATGGTCTGAAACTAAGATTTCAGTTTTCGTGTACCCCATTTTGGAGCCTTGTATCTCTCCAACCAGGCCGAATTAGACTTTGATGCTTTAAGCAAAGTTGGAGATGTCGCGTAGGTCTACAACTTTGATTACTACAGCCTGTGCCAAAACTAACTGGTTTAGGAGATATGAAGGGACGAAGATTGAGATTTTAGGCGTAGTTTTGAGGTAGTATTGCTGCTCCTTCATAATTTTGAATTGGATTTCTGTGACCGACCGTGCAGACTGCTCGCGCCACGTGGCTCCTCTATGCTGCCCTCGCTTGCCACCTCGCCCACTCTTGTGCATGAATAGTGAGACCGGCGCCCTTCTCTCGCTCGCTCTCTTTCATGCTCTATCGCTCTTTGTCTCCCTTGCTTTGAGCTCGATCGGAGCTGCTGCTATGGCCATGGCTACCGGTGGTGCTCCCATGGCCGCGGTGCGCTTGCCCTCTCACATTCGCCTGATGCGGCTTCCACTACACTGCCCTCATTCGCTTCTTCCTAGTAGATGGCCAAAGGAGATCTCCAAGTCTAAGATGTTTCTGTTCTCCTGTCACTTGTTCAACTCTAGTGCTGTAGTGGTGATATCCTTCCCCTACTGTTTGTCGTTGCTCTACTCTGGAGGAGCGTTCTTCTCATGACTGTTCGACCACGGCCAAGGGCCCAGCGTGGCCACGGCCCTTCTTCGCAGCCATTCGACCGAGCCCCTGAGCTCACCCTTGCCTGCTCAGTTCGCCGCCACCGCTGCATGTCGCTGGCATGCGTGGCTGGACCACTACAGGCCATCACGGGCCGTGCCGAAGCCATGCACCGGTGTGCACGTTCCCACGCGTGCTCCGCCGCCACCCCATCACCGCCGATGAGCTTCCTCCGGCCGGCAATAGCAAGCCCAGCATGCTCCTCTGTTTTGACTGCATGAAGGACTTCGCACGGAAATTTGAAGAAAGGGAGGGATCTTTATGCAAAATTGTAGACTCATTTAAATAGTGCCTAAAGGACCTATTCGCTGATGTTGATTTATGTTTTCTACAGGGTTCCCCGTGCAAGATTTACATTCCTTTTCCATTGATTTTTGCAGATTTGAATGATCACCTTTGAAACTTCATAGTAATTAGTAGAAAAATTGTAAAATGGTAAATGATGACTTTTTTGGAATCCTTGTGAAATTTTATATGCAGTAGATCTATAATATGACATGTTTTAGTTTAAAGATTTTGCTGTAAAAATAGATTTATGCAGTTAGGTTCTTAGTACTAGTTGTGTCTTGTCTTTTTCATAACCGCAGTTGTTGTGCTCAAATAAATGAGAAATTTTTATGGAGTGCTACTTAGGTGATGGTTGATGTCTGGTAAAAACTTCAGGATTTTATGATTGATAGTTTAAGAGTTATAAAAATAACTAATGCCCTGTGTTGCTTTGCTCCTATCTTGAATAGGTCTGCATGTTTGAATTAATTGGCTTAGTTAAGTTATGAACCATGTCTGGATGACAATACATGAGTTGTATTACTTTTCTTAAGCTTTCCAAAAAGCTAAAGAGCATATTTTTTTGGTTAAGTAGATCTTTAGTTATGGTTGCTTAAATCTCTGTGGCTGTTTCTGACCAAACCCAGATAGGGTTGCCTTGTTGGTACTGTGAGGCCTTTTTAATAGTGGAGTTATCTATAGGTGTTTATAACAAAGTTGTTTAGAATTTGCTAAGCTTTCTAAAAAGTCTAAAACCACATTTATTGGACATGTATAACTCTATTTATGGCTGTTTAAAGTGGCATGTCAAATTCTGTCCATGTTTTGGACAGAGATGTATTCATTGGATTAATTGACCTTGTTAGCTATAGAATCATTTTATGATGATAATAAGAAAGTTGTAGATAACTCTATAAGATTTTGAAAAAGTTATGATTCATGTTTGTTGGAGGTCTAGAACTCCAGTTATGCTTCTCTGAATTTCATATCAGTTTTTTATACCACTGCTGTTTGGGCTGCATGTGCAGTCTTGCTTGTGCAATTATTTTTGTGGTGTAAATGATGTTTTCTGTGGTGGTAGTGAATACCAAAGTTGTATATAATTTCATAATCTAGCTTGTGATAAATTTTCATGACCATAGGCCTGATAATTTAGGAGCTATAGATTTTGTAAGTTCATTGTCAGATTTGCATGCTCTCTATACAGATCTGAATGATGGTGTTGTGTGACTTAGCTAAGCTTTGAATCATGTTTTGGTGATAATATAAGAGTTATAGTGATTTCTTTAAGCTTTCAAAATTATCCTAGATCACCCCTTTTGGTGCTGTAGAGCTCCATTTATAAGCTTGTGAAGTTGCATGGTAGAATCTATCCAAGTCTGGACAGAGGTGCACAATTGTGCTCGATTGACCTTGTTAAATGTGGAATCACCTTGTGATGATAATAAACATGTTTTAGATAATTTAATTGGATTTCTATAAAGTTAAGGTTCATGCTTATTTTATGTCGGTAACTCCAGTTATACATTTTTGAAAGTACTACTACTTTTCTGTCCTAGTTCTATGCAGATCTGAAACATTGGCATGTTTGACCTAGTTAGCTTTGGAATAAGCTTTTGGTGATAATAACAATGTTGTAGGCAATTTCATTAGCTTTACAGAAAGTCTAGGATCACCTTCTTTTGATGTCTGGATCTCTAGTTATGGATAAAACAAGTAACTGTTGTGCTGCTGTGCAGATTTCTATACATGTGTTAGGTGATTGCTTTAGCTTGCTCTTGTTTTGGCTAAACATGTTGGTTAGTTCTTGATCAATGCATGTGTGCAATATCTGAACTTAAGTTCACTTGTGTGCCATACCTAATATGCTTGCTATCCCTTTATAATAGGTTGTGTGATGTTTAGTTAAATAACTCTAGATGCCTATGTCTTGCATGATCTTAGGTTGCCTTGAATGCTATTATGTGATGCATCTCATATTGCCATTCTTCATATTCATGCACTTGCATCTTGCATGTCATCTAGGTATGCTAGATGAACCATGTGAAGGACGTGATGTTGGAAATGAACCCGAAGACGGTGTATGGTGGACCTATTCCGAAGGTGGAAGGACTAGACAAGAGCTAGGATGGGAGATACTCGCCAAGTGAGTGTCATCTAACAAACACTGACCTAGTGTTGGATTCCAGGCAAGCCCCAGAGCATTCTAAGCCTCCTATGTTTTTACAAATATCACTTGAGTTCTTTATGTTTGATGCATTATGTTATAAGAGTTGATTGGAACCACTTGATGCATATAAATTTCCTTCTCCAGAAATATACCTTTAACCCTATGTAGGTCCAGGATCGAATATATGCTTAGCCATGCTTAGACCGGTAGAAGTCAGGTGATTTCCTGTCACCTGCGAGATATAGGTGGATACTAAAGCACGGTTGGCTACATTTGCTATCGTGGAAAAGAACCATGGGGTAATGTAAATGGAGACTGGGTAGGATGT
Source organism: Miscanthus floridulus (assembly GCF_019320115.1). Classification (NCBI taxonomy): domain Eukaryota; kingdom Viridiplantae; phylum Streptophyta; class Magnoliopsida; order Poales; family Poaceae; genus Miscanthus; species Miscanthus floridulus. Next base: position 76,336,805 of record NC_089584.1, on the reverse strand, counting down.
TGATAGAGAAGCAACAAGACATGGAGGTCTTGGGTGTGGATCTATCCCCGTCTATGTCAATTAAGGACCGTACCATTGTTGGCGCTTCTGACAAGATTGAACGCATGCCTATCACTTAGCTGGCCCGATAACTCGTTCCGACCGCGAAGCCGAGTAGCTCAACTCAAGCCAGGCCCTGCTCTGTCAAAGTGCGCACTCTAGATGGTAGTAAGGATGTGCGGGGAGCCAGACGTGAGCCCAAGGGTAGGCCAGGCCTGAACGTCCTGGCAGTTGGTTGTCCCTAATTGTGCGGCACTGGGCGAACCCGCAAAATGTGTACTTGAGTAGTACCAAAGGTGACCTAAGGCGACTAATGATCTGGTCTGCCTAGGTTTGTGTTAGGAATAAATTCTCAGCTGGTTGAAATCGATTTGAATCGCCATCTCTCCCAGATAGTGAGAAACTTGGCTAGTCCCAACATCGTAGTAATTGTATTATGGAATGTGATGGTTCGGATAAACATGAAATTGCTATACCTGCTATGGTTAGCATTGTATGCTCTAAAATGATATACCACATGTTTGGCACAGGATAGTTGCTAATCTACAGATGGATAGTTATAATTAACTTGATGATGGAACTACAACTGTATAACTGAGTTAATCGTTTTTTATGCAAAATGTTGTCAACACTAGGTCGCTTTTTATGCCCAATCCCATGGATAGTTATGGTAGCCATAGAGGTGATAGCTCTATAAGGCCTTTGTAACCCACCAGTTAGGATTGGTGTTTTCATAGAGCTTTTTGGCAGCCTTCCCCTGACCACTTCTCTTCACTTCATTCGAGTGTCGGAAAGGTACTGTCGCTCTGAAGTAAATGAGTGTAGTAAGCCCAAGCCTTGATTAATTAGTTCATCTTAAAAAATCTTAGGAGACCCTCTCTGCCCACAAAACATTTCATTTAGGCTTTCCTTGGACGTTCTTGATTCATTACTAGTTCACTTCACGTTCCCCGTAGAAATGATACCTTGGAATACTCCTTGGTGAAAGCTACATCGGTATCCATGTGCTTGCGGATTTCTCTGTGTGCATTAATAAATACCAACAAGCTTTCTAGTACCCAATAGGGTACCTCCACCTATAAATCCTTGCATGATCCTTGGAGTCATTTTATTTCTGATTTATGATGGGCTAGTCTAGCTGAGTGCATTCGAGTACTTAGGGTTTATCCCACCATGTTGCAGATGAAGTTCTCGGCCTGCTGAAGATGGTGGCTAACCGTCGGTGGGCTCGATGACTCTATATTTATTTCTCATCTATATGCTTTTATCTGGGGAGGTCACTTATGCTAGCAATGTATTTGGAACTTATATTAATGTAATCATTTGAAAGCTATGTTGTTTTCACTAATCGGTTTTGAAACCCAAACTTGTATTGTTATTTGTGAACCCATTTGTAATATTATTTCTGCTGCAACTCTACGTAGGTGATATGTATTTGCTTAATCATGCGATCTTGGTTGTATTGTTGATTTACCGAGGTCCTTCATGACACTCGGCGGACTACCGGGTTTATATAAGTTAAAGTATGCGTGTGTCAATGTGTTAGCAAGGACAACCATACTTGATCTTGTATAAATTGGGTGGTTCTATCATAGGCCCTGACTCTTGTCGGAGTCATGGGGTCCCGACTCCATTTTTCCCTAATGTCCTTGCCAACCTTGAGAGGTCGTGTTGCCTTGTTGAAGGCGGGTTTGGTTTTGCCCCACATGGGGAGAGGCATGTCCACCATAACCACACTATTTGAGCGATGCGCCTCATCGGGGTCGATGGGTAATTCGAGAGAACCTAATATCCTCCCCAATCGATGTGGAGTTTGGCTATGCCTCATCGAGAGACATCCCATAAATCATCAGCCATCAATCCTGTCGTTCCCTAACTGCCTCCATAGCGGCCAGTGGGCAAGATGCCTCCCCCTAGAGGGGGTCAACCCGGGAGACCTTGAAGCAAGCGACTCGAACATAGAGAGATGGTCGTGTGGCTCCACACCACCAATTAGAGCCATAGGGGCCCATCTTCTCCCTACCCCTATCCCTTTTGTGGCCTCGAGCCCTTCTAAGGGCTGGCTTAAGAGAGGTTTTCTAAAGTACGATGTAGGGCCGTGGTCACTGTGGGTCATTCTGCACATGGACTCAGGGGGAAGCTAACCTCCCCTGCAACATCAGAGCATAATGGCACCCACTCATGGGTATTTGTGCATCGTGGAACACGAGCACGAATTGTGATGAAATGGAGAAAATGGGGATGCACGAGGATTACTTGTTCGTGTTGTTATGAGGACAGTAGTCACTCCACATTCCATCCGATTGCTTCACCTACTTTGTGCGGTTTTCAAAGTGGTTAGTCATTGAAAGTGAACATGCATACGCCCGAGGTATCCACTATGGCTGGTTATTGCGGCTATAAATTGGGAGAGCTGGTACGGCGAGGGAAATCATCTGCTCTTTAGTGTTTGCCCTGCTGCTTCCTTTCCTTTCTGAGTCGATGGCTCATGATAATCATCCACGGGAGGGGTCACTAGAGGTTGGTGGTCTGCCATAATGTCTCTAGGGTTTGTTCCACAAATAGGGGTAAGTATTCAAGCAATGTTTTGAGTTTTGATGTTGACCTGAGTTGACTGTGAGTGCTCCTTAGGGCTGTCACTCATGCCACATCAAGAAGGGTCACTAGTGCTGCCTCGACTAAGGTCCCACCAGTGGCAGGGTCGAGCGCGTCTTCGTCATCTCTGGGCGGTCGTCAAGGGTTTTGCTGACTCATCCGTGAGGTGGACAAAGCCCATAGGCATTTTTGTGGCTGCCCATGAAGCAAGGCGGCTGGAGCTCACCCTTGACACTGCCAAAGCAGCTCTTGCCGTCGCTTAGGCCCACATCATGGGTAATAATTTCTGTCATGTTATCGTCTTGATGGATGTCCATGGTCTTTGATCTTTATGTCGTCTTGTTGCTAGCATTGGAGGAGCAGCTGACAGCTTCTCATCATGAAGAGGAGGCTGGCTCGCCTCTAGGGATCATCATAGCAGAGGATCACGAGTGGGCTATGGTGGTAGGAATCTAGCAAGGGGCTGGTGTCACCCTTGCCACCATTCAGCTACATATTGGGATGAACCTTTGTCGGGTGACGCCTGGGTTCCCAAATCACGCTGGCAGAAGGAGCGGACAGTGCGGGTTAATGACTTCACCGCTGTTGTAGATGGTGTTGTCACTATCATGGATGTGGAGGAGATCCTCCATGGTGGTGTCTAAGAACCTCGAGGCATTCTAGGGGTCTTTTCTAGTAATATTGAGTGAAAATAGTTCCTTTTGGTTTGCTTTCCATTTTCCATGATTTTGATTTTCTTGCGTGCTGTCGTCTCACCGTGACCGCCGTTGGTCTGGTTGCTCGAATGCCATAGCCACATAGCCCTACCTAGGGATTGACCGATGGAGTTTGGTTTACCGTGACCCTATTTTCACGACCAAAATGTCTATAAGATTGGTTCAGCGGCATCGCGCCTTTCTTTGTTTTCCTTCGGGTTGCATGGGCGTCCTTATTTCCTTGCTCTTGTGTGGTGCATAGCCTTGCCCTAGTTTGGTTCTAGTAGTTTGGCTTTGTGTGGTCCTCTATCGTGCGTGACCTAGTGGCGTATTATGGTGTCGAGGTGTCTGTGCTAAGGCGGTGCCATCCTCGACGTGGCCCCTGGTCGCGTGTTGGGGAGGTTGTGTGATGACACCTCTACTGTGAGTGGTGTCGCCGCTTATGGAGCCAGAATGAAGTGCCAGTCACTCACATATGACATCGGTTCTAGGCTTCTAGTGTGTGATGACCCTTGTGTAAGGATCCTGTTGTTGTATGGGTGTCCTAGTTGTGGTGAATGTGTTATGGATTTCATGTGGATGGCGTGAGGTCGGCACACTTGTTTTGCCATTGTGCTACCTTTTTGCTTTTCTTTTCATTAGAATTGGAATGTGCTTCATCCCCCTGGCCCAATCTCGTAGGTGCATGTTTTAATCCTGGGTGTTGACCTACAGGTATAAAAGGTGCATGATCAATGAGGCGTCGAGGGTAGGTCGCAGATCCGACATGATATGAAAAGAAGGCTATCAAGCATTGAAATTCTAAGACTTCTTTCCTTTCGCTCTTATTGCCATGTTCGAATGAGTCCCCCATCTCCTCTTAGACTCATGTGAGTAAGAAATCGAGGTGTGGGACACCGGCTCATTATGGCGCGAGAGGCGATCGAAAGGTGTTGAAAGTGGATCGATCACTGGGGCGATGGTAGATAGTGTTGTGTCATGGGTCATGTGCGTGTGCCCATGTGTGTAGGCCCCACAAGTGAGTCATGTCCGACTGTGAGCGCAAGTCGGATCGAGTCACTCAGGAGTTGAGTGTTACTAGGATACATTTTGTGGGCTTCATGCTATCTGGTTTGCTCTATGGGTTAGCCCTAAGTCTCCACAACTATTGGTGGGCTTATATGTGTATGTGGACGTGCTTTGGTAGATAGGCTAAGGTCGAAGTGGATGTGACCAAAGCTGTAGTGGGACTGATTACCATTGCTTGGGGCGTGGTGAGCCCTCGAGTGTCCACTCGTGATGAAGTCACTGCGATCTTCAGGCGGCTAGCTGATGAGGGCACTTCTTTAGTGTCTAGAACGGTCACAGCCAGTGCTGATTGACCTCTCGACTAGCTCTGGGTCGACTCTTGCTGGCTCAACATCCTTGGCGGGCCTATGAGCCCCTAAGTGCATCTTTTTGTGCCTAGCCCATTGTAGCTTCTGGCTAGGAGGGCCCGTGCTTTCTGGTGTTTGAGCCCTCATGGCATAACGATGTCGTGATTATTGTGTCCTCGCCTCTAGGTGCGGTTGCTGCTCTTGACAAAGGGCTAGTGCAACCTATCACTGGGGAAGTGGGTTCAGAGTGCAACGTGGTTCAGCTTGCTTGGCTTGACATGCGGCACGCTTAGGGGTTCATCCTCTTTGGATGCACGTGCCTTTGAGTGATAGCTACTATTCACATGGACTTGTTGTTTGTCTTGCTCAACATGTAGGGGCGGATCCCACTTCTGTGTTTGGCCCCACATGGCGTGGTGCTGCCCCACTGCCGGGCCTCCAATGATGACACCATGTGGTAGCGGGTAGTTCCTTCATTCATGTGTGCCCTAGCTCACTGTGTTCCACCGACGGTGGTGACACTACCCAGGGCATGGCTCTACCATAGGGTCCTATTCTCCCATTCATCGAGTCTAGACTAGGTAGCAACTAGAGACAAGCATTGATCCATTGATTCAAGCGATCCCATGACTCCCTAGAAGGATGTGGCTGTTGTGGTCCATTCCTCGGGCGAGCTCGCCATGAGCCATAGGCCTCTGGCTTCCTGGGTAGAAGTCTTGGCCTTGGCTAGTGATGGGTGAGGGTATTAGGCCCCCTACATAGGTGAACTCCTAGATGCAGCCCCTGAGGGCAGTTCTAGGAGTGTGTCCACCATGGATCATAGGATTCGGACCTCTAGGGCAGAGGTCAGGGCCACAAATGAAGGCAGGCATGGGCACTAACCCTTTGGTGTGGTTAACCATGTGGTTTCCCAAAAGGATGTGGCCGATCAAGGCCATTCCCCCACTGAGTTCATTATGAGCCATGGACCTTTGGTTTCCTGGACAAGAGACCTAGTCATGGCCAGTGATGAGTGAGGGTACTGGCCCCTCTAGGTAGGTAAACACTAGGAAGCAGCCCTCGAGGGCAGTTCTGAGAGTGTGCCCACCGTGGACTGTGGGATCCAGATCTCTAGGGTGGAGGTCCAGGCCATGTCCGAGGGCAAATGTGGGCGCTAACCCTTTGTCACTGATGAACTCGTAGTTTTTGTGGTGGATGTGGCCGCCATGGTCCATTCCATGAGCGAGTCCACCAGCGGTGCGAGGAGCCATGGCTTCCTTCTCAATAATCAAGAGTGTGCGAGTGTCCTCTACCTAGCGTGTCAACTATTGGTGTTTTGTAAACTAGACTAGTAAACTTATACATTTGTCGTGCTGCTCCGGGAAGATGATGGTAGCATCTAAAAGACACGAGGATTTATATTGGTTTAGGCTGGAGCCCTATGTCTAGTCTCAGAGATGATCGAGTGCATGTTCATTGCTTGAATGCTCTAAAGTTCTTACAATGGGGGGCAAGAATGGTGGAAGAGGAAGAAGAGCTAGAGCTCGGAGGTGGGCATCCCAAAGGGAAGCTTTAGGGGCCTTGCTATGATGGAGAGTGAGTGAATGAGTAGGCGACTCAGAATATCTAGAAAGGGTGCCCTAGTTGCTGTGATATAGAGTTCAAGGCTAGAACACATACAAAGCCAGAGGTTGTCCTGACTAATGGGTCATGAGCCCGAGGGCGGTCCTAGCTAACTTGGCTTGCAAGCTATGCCATCTTGTGGGGTACGCCTGGGCGTGGCTGTCGTTATTGCCTTGTGGCCACGTCATGGCATGGTGTGGCGTGGTGCTTCTATGTTGGTTGTGGTGGCACTGTAGGCATGGTGGTGGTGCGCTAGCCGTCTTGTGCGACATGGTCTCCACCGTGGTCTTTGTCATCATCTCCTGGTTTCATGGGGCATCATATGATAGTTGGCAGCCACCCCTAGGTCGTTAATTGCCTTATTGTCTTGAGGAGCAGGGGCCAAGATCCTAGTCATTGGGGTCATGGTTCCCACCAGTATGGATGGCCTCTATGTCAAAGCCTTTATCGTGGATCCCATCCCATAGTGGGTGGGGTCGTACATGCATCTTGTTAGGCCATATCTGCCGGTGGTCATCGTGCCCATCATCACTACTTTGGGCAGTATTGTCTTATCTATGCGGCATGGCATAGGGTTAGCGTCTGACCAGACCGAGTTGACTGCTGTCCCCTCAGCCCTTGTGAGGTCAGTGCGGTGTGCCTATTCTTGTTAGAACAGGCATACCTGGCAGGCCTTGACCTCTCCCCATCCTTTTCGGGGTCATGATGGAGGAGAGGTCATGTGTCCTAGAGGCGCCGTATGGCTAAGCAGGAGGAAGGGGTTGCGACTAACCCCAGTCTCAGTGTCTGGCCTGGTTTGCTTGGTTTAGCTAGGCCTCGGTCATTTGAGCTTCTACTAGCTGGTGTATTGTGGGCTGCATGGCTTGCTAACTAATCGGTGCTTTGAGACACTTTGAGGTTATAACCCTGATAAAGGGTCAAGAATAATCCAACAAGATTATATGTAAGTCATCATGGTACCCATAAATCAAGGAAGGAACATGATCAATGGTGTGCCTTGTGTGAAGTTCAATAAAGGAGTTGCTCCTGATGATCTCTTGTGCAAGGCAAACAATGTCTACATTCCCAAGATTACACCCACAAGTGACAAGACAAGCAAGTCAAAGCAAGTGGAGGCCCCATGCCACAAGCACCAATCTCACAATGCTATGCTAGTGACTACATGTGTTGTTAGGGCAAAGATGGCTAGATTATCATGAGATATATTGGTGCTCATAAGAGGAAGGAGATTATGAGGAGTGTTTGGGTGCCCAAGTTTTATGTGACTATTGATGGTCATTAAACTCCAAGTTTTACCATCAACTATTGCATAAATTGACATGAAATAAATCATAAACTATAGTTATAGGGTTTGATTCTAACAAGTTCCATGAGTTTTGGTGCTCTCACTTATCTTGAAGGATATTGAATTTTCACTGATGAATTGGAGTGCACAATTGTGAAGAGCTCATCGAGATGATCGAAACGGATATATTATTTGCTATATTTGGAGCTTAGAATAAAAAGATATTAATTTCACAAATTAAAAAGAAGCACTGACGTCAGCATTGCTGACGCCAGCACTCCCAAAGCCAACAGTACCATGCAACCCTCTCACAGGCGGACACATGGTGAGCTGGGGCCTAGCTTCGGCGCATCAACGTCTGAGCACAGCGGGGGCAGGAGACACGACAGGCCAGGCAGGGCCTGCTGTCCCTGCGATGGGAAGTAGGCTACTAGCCTAGCCCATCACGCGTCAACATGTGGCAGCGGCGGCCATGCACGGGCGTGCGTCCATGCACGAGGGAGAGTAGGATCGCCTGGCCACATGTCGGAGGCGGGTTGGTCATTGGTCTCGACCATGGGCGCGAGCGAGGGAGGGTGCTGAGCCACACCATTGACCGAGCTAGGCAGACAGGTGGCATGCGAGGATGGGCTAGGAGGCTAGGCGACACAGTTCGCTCGCTTGGGAAGTAGCTAGACCATTGGAACCGCCTAGCCCAGTTGGCCGAAAGCCTAGATTTCGTCCCTAAAAGTAGACAGTGCATGGTTTCTTTGGTTTAGCTCCGGTTCAAGCACCTAGAATCCGATTCTCTTCCGGTTTTCTTCGTAGGTCGGTGGGGGAGTTCCTTGGCGATGAATTTATGATCTCCACCATCCAATCAAGGTTGGTTTGATCTGATGGTGGACAAGAAATGAGACGTGGATTGATGACGTGGTACTTTCTTGCCCCCTACTCCACCTCAACCTATATAAGGATGCCCATACCTCCTCTTGGAGGCACTCATCTACACAGTGGCGGAGCCTGAGCTAAAATCAAGAGGGGGCCAATTCCATAAGCTCATGCCACAACTAACTAGATGCTACTACCTTCTAGCTTGCGCTTGCTCCATGAACAAGAGAAGCCAGCAAGTAAGATGAAAAATGAGATGAAGTGCTTGTGCATATGTAAAATTCATTTGATGACATCATGGATGAGCTCCAACACCATTCAATACAATGCCTGCCAATGCTTTAAGAAGAGAAATGCTTGTGAAACATATATTGTCTTTACGTAGTATAGGAATTGTTGTAGGCAGCAGCAGCCAACTATCATGGGAGCTAAAAAAATCTATAGTGCCTGATAGCAGTTGCAGTGTTTAGAATAGAAGGTATTGCTAGCCACAGTCCATGTCAAAGAGGCTATATATATCTTAGTAAATTTCAGTCCAGCATATTGCATAAGCTAGCATGAAGTCCAGCATATCAAGTATCAAGCATTAGTAACAAATAAAAAGTCACTTTTCTCCTTCCTACACGTAGACCAGGGAGGGAGGCAGGGAGGGAGGGCGGAGAGCAGTTCAAAGACTTCAGGCGCATATATAGCAGTGCAAGCCAATTTTTTAATCGAAGCACCATGTGCTGAGTTCGGCGAGAGGTGCTGGGATAGCACCAAACGAATAATTCACTCAAATGTATTGCACTTAATAACGTACATCATAGCTGCTCGTGTTTCTCTCTTTAGAAAACTCCCTTGATCAAGGGGGGCCACAGCCCCCTATGGCCCTCATGTGGCTTCGCCCATGCATATACACACCCTATGCTCCAGAGCTTCATAATTTCATACACCTTGTAGTAGTATCCCTCTAGATGATTCTCATCTAGTTGTAATAATTTAGAAAAGAGGGAGAGAGGCAAGGTGAGAGCTGAGGAGAAGCCTGGTCTGTAGGATCCTCCTCGACTTTGTACCTCAGTGGGTGTAGCTGGTCTTCTAGCTACATCTGGAATATTTCTCTAGTATTTCTGGCATACTTATTTAAGTTTAGTATTTATTTCAAGTTCATTTATTGGATTTTCTCTTTTCATCAAGTGCTCTAGTCTTTGCAAAACTAGAGTAGTAATCAATAGAATAGGCGTGGTGCTTAGTCTAGCGATTACCTAAAATTACACCTAGCCCTATGGATAGTTATGGTAGCCCCAGGTGGTGACAGCCCTAACGGCCGACGTATTCCACCATGTTCGAGTTGTAGGACCGTAGTCAGAACTTCCTAGCTCCTTTCTCATCTCAGTCTAAAGCTAGTGTTCTAATGTCCTGAAGTAAGTAAACCTTGAAGTAACCTTGATTCTTAGACTAGCTAGAAAAACCTTAGGAAATTCCTCTCTACCCACAAAAACACTTATCTATCTTTATCCTTGGATGACCTTGATCCTTGATTAGTACACTTCGTGTTCCCCGTGGAAATCGATACTTTGGAATACACTCGGGTAAAAGCTACAACGATATCCGTACACTTGTGGAATTTTCTATTTACGTTAACAAATACCAACAAGCTTTCTAGCACCGTTGCTAGAGAACAGTAGCTGTGCTATTTTCAAACTAAGTTCGTCCATGTATGAAATGACCCTGATTTCCTCAAGGGGAAATCCATAGATTCGAAGTATAACATGATAGTCCCAGGCGATCATCTCATCACATTATCAATTATCAGTCAATATCATAGTCATACATCGAATACCTATCTTAAAGAGAGTACAAATAGCAAGGTTTACACTTTATCACATCGCCACTTGGTAGAATCACTTAGAGCATAGGAACAAGACCTCTAATCCTTCCAACAATCTCCCTAGTAGTCATACTCAGGCTTGGAACCTACCAAACAATTATCGGTATGATTTGTACTGGCCACTAGCTCCCACCCTATGCTTTGTGTTTGCTATGTGGTAGTGGAAAGGGCAAAACAATGGCATGCTCATACCGTTAGAAGTGTAAATGGAAATTGGGATGAACTTCAAGAAATTTTTTGTCTTGCCTTCTTCCCTATTTCTTAGATTATCACTCTTCATCTAGAAATTCTTACTTTTCAACAAAAGGAGAAGGAAACTTGAGGAGTGGTTTGGGCAAGATTTTCAAATTTAATTACATCTGGCCTAGATTTGTCAATGTGTCAGGGTTATAACCCCAGGGTGTCTCAAGGCACCGATTAGTTAGTAGGCCAAGTGGCCCACAACACATCAGTTAGCGAAGGCCCGAACAACTGAGGCCCAACTAAGCCAAGCAAAACAGGCCTGACGCCAAGGCTAGGGTCGGCGGTGACCCCTCCTACCTTAGCCACACAACACGTAAGAGACTCTTGACCTCTCCACCGTCCTGACCTCTAGGAGGGATAGGGAGAGGTCAAGCCCAGCCAAACATTTCTACTCTAACAAGAGTAGGCATGTCACACTGACCCCACAAGGACTAAGGGGACAATGGTCACCTCGGTCCAGTCAGACGCCATCCCTACGCTACACAGGTCAGATAAGACAACACTACCCAAGGCGGTGATGGCCAATATAGTGCCCACCAGCTAGATACGGCCCAACAAGACACATGTACAATTCTACCCACTATGGGATGGGATCCACGATGAAGGCCTTGACTTAGAGGCCATCTAGACTGGCGGAGCCATGACCTCAATGATTAGGATCATGGCCCATAGCTCCACAAGGCAACCGGGTGATTGATGACCTAGGGGTGGCTATAAACTCCTATGCAACCCCTAGGAAACTAGGAGGTGATGACAAAGACCATGGTGGAGACCACATCGCATAGAATGGCTAGCGAACCACCACCGTGCCTATAGTGCCACCACGACCGGCATAGTAGCACCACGTCACACCATGTCATGATGTGGCCACAAGACCATGATGACAACCATGCCTAGACATACACCACAAGATGATGTAGCTTGCAATCCAAGTTAGTTAGGTCCTCCCTCAAGCTCATGACCCTTCAGTTGGGAGAACCTTCTTCTTTATACACACCCTAGCCCCAAACTCTATATAAGGGTAGCCAAGGCTCTCATCTTGGGGATCAGAACTCATTCACTCATTCTTACACATAAAAGGGCTCCTAAAGCTTCCCTTTGGGTAGCCTGTCTCCTAGCTCTAGCTCTCCTACCTCTTCCACCATTCTTGCACAATCATTGTAAAAACTTTAGAGCATTCAAGCAAGGAACACACACTCGATCATCTCTGAGACTAGATGTAGGGCTCTAGCCTAAACCAGTATAAATCCTTGTGTCTTTTGGATGCTACCATCGTCTTCCTAGAGCAGTGTGGCAATCATATAAATTTACTAGTCTGGTTTACAAAACACCGATAATTGGTGTGCTAGGTAGGGGACAGTCATGCACACTTGTTGTTGAGAAGGAAGTGATGGCTTCCTACACCTACATCAGACTCGCTCTTAGCGCGGCCCTCAACGACCATAGCTACTTTGGAAGCCTTGAGTTCACTGACACTGACAGGCCAGCTCCCATTGATGGTCTTACCCCCGACCAAGCCCTGCGCTTTGGGGACCTAGACTTCGTAGCTGGCCACTTGGGTCAGCTATGGCTTAGCGAAGAGAATGCGGCTCCACCACACATCTCGATGCCTGATAATGGACTAGCCCAAGCCAGTCCCACGATCATCAATTCTGATGCACTAGCATGTAGAATGGATGCCTATCTTAGGGCAAATCCTAAGCCAGAGCTGAGCCAACGCATCTTCTATGTGTTGGTGAATGCTTTGGCCCAACTCTCTAAAGTGGGCCCTTGCTGCTAGAGGCTGAATTCTAGAACCCTAGCACTGTATTGCCCTCCAAAATGAGGGATACGATCACGCTCTTCAAGAGGGAGCTAGCTAGGCACAATGGCCATTCAACGATGCTAGAATCCTCTAGGTTTGTGTGGATGATGGAGCAAGATCCAGAGTCCATCTATGACCTCCTACTGGCGACCCTTGAGAACATGGATTCTAAGTCTAATTCTAAAGGAAGCTACCATATGCTAAGAGAATGCAACATATTGCACCTCTCGCAGGATGGGGTGGCACCAACATTGGACACAGAGAATGATGCCTATCCAATTCCAAGCACGCTCGGAGAATAGGCTGAGTATGACTAGGAGCACCTGGAATGAGCCAGGTCCCATGAAGCTGATTAGGCCATTGAACATCATGATGATGGATACCCTAGCCCATAACACCATGATGCTGAGGGCGCATGGGCATGGGCATGCCGTGTATATGATCAAATCTAACAGGGCAAGAGGGAGATGCCTGTCTTCCCTTGAGCTAGCCAGAATGTCATGGTGGCCGCGTTGATCATGCGAACAACCCCTGAACCCTCGACCGACTAGGGATAGCGCTTCCATTAGGAGCTGTGAGACCTGCTAGAAACTATGATAGTGTAGTAGGCTCAAAGCTCCATAGAAAGGTGGCATCCTGAGGCTAGCGTCGTACACATCTCCTCAGCGCATGCTTCGTCTAGGTGATGGTTATGTGGCGTGTAGGTGGGAACCCTCCCCAGCGCATAGACGCTACATCAAAAACTTCAATACCCATCGAACTCAAGGTGCTAGTCACCCTAGAATAGACTAGGTGGGCAAAGATCAACTACACTATGGTGACAGTGACCTAGACAATCACGACCAACATCCTAGGGTTCGGGACGCTTGACATAGCCTAAGCTTGGACGCCAGTAGCCCATAGGCGTTCACAAAAATGATCCGGCAGAACACCATTCTCGGCGCGTTTTCATGCAGCGCCGAACATCATCAAGTACTCTAGGTACACCAACCCCACCATGTGGTTGGAAGACTTTTTGCCTTGCCTATTGAGTAGATGGGACAGATGATAATCTCTTCATCATCCAATACTTGCCACTCTACCTTGTAGTAAGTGCCCAAGCATGGCTCGAGCATCTCCCCATGGATGGCATCCACTCATGTGCAGACTTCAAGCACATCTTCGTAGGGATCTTTTAGGGCATGTATGTGTGCCATGGAAATTCTTGGGATCTCAAAGCTTACAAACAAAAAGTGGGAGAGACTTTACGCGAGTACATCCGCTGCTTTTCCAAGTAGTGCAATTAGCTTCCTAATATCATGGATGTGAATGTGATCATAGCATTCATCTCTAGTATGACCAAGGAAGCACTCATTCATGAGCTTGGATGCTGCAAACCATAGATGACGTAGGAGCTGCTTGACCTCGCAACAAGCCACGCCTCTGAGGAGGAGGCTGTCCATGCAATCTTCTACAAATACAAGGGTAAGGCTCAAGCCAAACCCGCAGATGAGGCTAAATATCGCATTCGATGGGTAAAGGGCAAGAAGGATAGCTAGAGGCACCATGATAGCGAGTTCGTCGTGGCAGTCGATAGGGTCCATAAGTAGAAGACTAGCAAGCTCAACCATGTTAGTTTCGACATGATAGTCAAGATGCCATGCCATAACCACAGCTATCCAATTAAGCACACCCTCAAGGAGTGTGACCTCATCAAGCGCTACTTTAGTGGTGACTACAAGGCAGCCAGCATGGACGTGCCATTCGGACTCATCGATAATGAGGAGAAAAGGGATGCATATACCGACCCAAAAGGGTGCCTCAAGATCTTTAGCAGACCGGTGGCATACAAGTCTATTGATGGTAGTTAACATTCATCACAAACCATCAATATAACTTGTATAAATGGCTAAAATGGATCACCAATGTAGACTTTGGGGTTTAAACTAACAAATTCCATGAGTTTTGGTGAATCTGTGTTTTTAGTAGAATTATATCAGAAAACCACCAAGGAAGACCTATTCATCAAAAGAAATCATGGAATTCCACCACGTAATCGATGTGGGAAGACTCTAGAAGACTCTAGAGGGCTCCACCTGTCAGCCTCGTTGTTATGTTGGTTCTCCACCACCTTAAGGATTGCATCTCCACTGTTCTTTAAGTTGGTTTGATCTAAGGGCTCATGTTGGATGCTTTGGGCTATATATACCAGCCTACACCCCCTTCCAGGGCATGTCTCATTTGATTCTGAGAGTTGAGAAGCCAGAAACCCTAATTCATATGTCCACCAGGATCAAGGCTAGCAATCAAGAGAACATTAGTTTTCAATAGGATCCCAGCCTATATTAGAGATAGTGAGATATAGTGAGAGGGAAGAGTTTGGAGGATCCCAGCCTGTTGGAGCTCTCTCTATGGCTTGTACCCTAGCGGAATCAAGTTCTTCTTGAGCTTGCTTTTGAGATTTCTCTGGTAATCAACTTTTAATTCAAGTAAGTATCTTGTTCATATTGTTCTTCAAGTTTGCGAGTCTCTTTTGAGTACTTTAATCCTTATAGCTCCTAGGTTAAAGTAGTATTCATAGTGTAAGCATGGTGCTTAGACTCAGTTACTCATGGATGTACCCTATTTTCTGGATTGATGGTAGCTCACGAGGGTGGCTCTTATAGCCTCGTTGAATCCTTTGTAGTCCACCTCCCATTAGTTGGCCTAGCAGGACTTTGTTGAATCCTTTGTAGTCCACCTGCCATTAGTTGGCCTAGAGTTGAACAATAGAAGATAAAACTTACCAAAGTTAGAACTAGAAGACCTTAGTAGTCTCCTCTATGTTTCTATTATCTAGCCTTGATTGTGAAGTTGGGATAAGTTAGATTTAGTTATTCTTACACACGTTTCCTTGAGTTTGATATAAAACTGGGTACTCCTGGTGAAGTGCTACATCAGTATATTATCCATGCGCTTACGGACTATTCTGTGTGCATTAATTTATACCATCAAGCATTTCTAGTGCCGTTGTTTGGAGAAACAGTTGCTGAGTTAACTTCGAACCTAGCTTATCCTTGTATTATTATTCTTTTATCTTTTTTTTACCATGGATCTAGAATCCACCCCTATCTACCAATATGGTGCAGCCACAAGCATAAGCCTACAACCAAAAGAGTCTTCAAAGCCTATCCTAACACCTAGCTATGAGCTACGCCCGCGTTTAATCAACATGGTTCATGATCAACCCTTTTTTGGCGAAGATGATGAAAACCCCTATTCCTACCTAAATAAGTTTGAGCAGACTTGTGCATGCCTACGCGTTGCGGGCATGTCAGATGAAACCTTACAATGGGAACTTTTCCTTTCTCTTTGATGGGAAAAGCTAAACGTTGGTATAATCTGTCCGTAGAGAGTAGACAAGGAGATTGGGAAGCCCTGTGTTCTAGCTTGTGCTTACAATTCTTTTCCATCTCTAGGGAAGTCAAACTTCATTCAGAGGTTCTATCTTTTAAACAAAAGAAAAAAGAATCTCTTGGCATGGCATGGGAACACTTTAATACTCTTATTAATACTGGCCCTGACCTTACCATTCAAGACCCTATTCTTCTTCAATACTTCTATATGGGTCTTGATAGGAAAACCTTGAAGCTTCTTAATACGGCCTTAGGAGGCTCATTCTTGCATGTCTCCACCAATGTGTGGAGAAGCATTCTTATGAAAATCTTAGAGAACATCCCCAAAGAAGTAGAAGAGAAGCCATTAGAGAAAGAATCCTAGATAAATGAACCTAAATTTTTACTAGACCCATCACCAACTTCAGCTATCCCAAATCCTCAACCACTAGAAAAGGAGGAAATTTCAATTTTGGACTTCATGCTTGAATTCGAGGATGAACTTTTCAATGAATATGCAAATACCTCGAATTACTATACCATGAGGAGGCCCCAGAAGTCTAGGAAATCATCCAATGAAGAACCTTTAGACCCATTTGAGGAAGCTTTCCTTAAAAAGACTATGAAAGAGCTTGTAACACCTTAGTGTTATGGTTGCACTAAAACACTTGCATCACATGAGCATGTGCATCATCATCTCATTCATAAGAATCATACCATGATGAATGTTATCATTTCATGTGTGTTTCTATTTGAATTGCTTGGTTTTATGCTAGCATTTGTGTGTGCTCATGTGTGGTCTATGCAAATATGTGTCAAATGTCCTCTTAAACAACTTAGCTACACTTAGAATGTCATTAGGAACAATATTTATGTTGACAATATTGCCTAATTATGCTTCCAAGTAATAGTTTGACTTGTGTTGACCCCTAGAGCTATTTAGTTTGACTATTTAAAAAGTACACCTTAGAGGGTTGGCATGGCTATGCACCCTTAAGAAAAATTATAGGAAATTTTATAAGGAACAAAA
The DNA here is from genome assembly GCF_019320115.1 of Miscanthus floridulus. Taxonomy (NCBI): domain Eukaryota; kingdom Viridiplantae; phylum Streptophyta; class Magnoliopsida; order Poales; family Poaceae; genus Miscanthus; species Miscanthus floridulus. Next base: position 76,320,067 of record NC_089584.1, on the reverse strand, counting down.
GTTATTTTATGATCATCTCATGAAAATATGCAGAACATGCTAAAAAAGGGCCCACAATTAAGTTTTGGGGGCTATTTGGAGACTTTGAAATTTTCTAAGTCTGAGGACTGAATTTCAGTTTCAAGTATCGATGTTTGGAGCCTTATATCTCCCTAACTAAGCCAAACCAGCTCTAGCTCCAATTGGCAAAGTTGTAGTCCTCACTTAGATCTCCAACTTTGTCAACTACGCCATGAGCTAGATCATCAGGGTTTAGGAGATATGAATCGAGGAACTTGCTTTGTCAGTCGGCACCGATGAACACTGAATCGGAAATTCAGACCGGCACAGTGGCCGACCGGCCGTAGGCCGCTGCCGCCACATGGCTGCCACACACCGTGGCTAGCTTGGCACCGCTGCCCACTGTCAACTACAAGAGGCCGCATCCATCTGCCCTCCCACTCGCTCTTATTCGCTCTCTCCCTCTCGCGCGCGTCTGAGGCACCACGAAAGCAGAGCCACCACCGTCGCCATTGCTCCGCTGAGCCGTGCACCCTCACCATCATGTCGTTGCTCGCTCTAGCTAGCCCACAACTCCATCGTAGTCTCCTTTAGTTCATCCACCTCACCGTTGAGCCAGAGAGTCAAGGTAGAGGCAGCATTTCTTCTTCCCCGCGGTGGAGCGCCATTGCCACCGAGAGTTCCGTCGAGCTCTCGCGCGCTTGCTACCATGTCTCTCCTTGCTCCATCTAACCCATAGCCCTGCCTTGAGCACCTCTATCATGTCGTCATCTCCATGTAGCCGCCCAACCTCGGGTGTGGCCGCATTGTCGTTCCCACCGTCATCCGGACCTTGCCGGAGTTGGAGCTCACCATGGCCGACCACCACCAGAGCCCTCTCACTCCCTTTTCTTCCTTCCCTTAGTTTCCCCATGAGCCCTTGAAGCTCGTACCAAGCTTAGCCATGCCCTACATGGCCGAACCTCGCCGGAGCACCGTCGGATCCCCTTCACCGTCCGCCATGCACGTCGCCATCCTAGCTAGAGCTTGGTAGCGGTTGATGGGAGGGCATAGTTAGGTGCGACTCGTCGAGGCGAGCACGCCAGTGCCCTTGGCCTTGCTGGAGTCCTCACTGCTAGTGAGCAAGCGCGGGTCAACTGCCGCTCCTCTGGCCAGTGGGACTGCTAACCCCGCGGGTCCCGCGCGTCAGTGACCCATATTTAGGTTTTTGGTGATTTAAATGCAGATTTTGATGCTATTTTGTAAAATTCATAACTGGAGTTTGGTAGATCCAAATTGGGTGGTTCCAATTTTGTTAGGATCTTGGTGAAGTGTAGTATTTATGAAAAATATAACATGAGCACTTGTAGAAAAGTTTCTAGGGGAATTAAATTGTAACTTAAAATGTGTTTTTAAATGGATGTAAACTTGCTTAACTCATATCTAGAGTTCATGTGATCCAAAAATTATGAAATTTGTATGGTGAGCTCTTCTTGATGAGTGGAAGCTCTGGTAAAAATTTCAGAGTTAGTGCATGAATAGTGTTTGAGTTATCAATTTCCCTTTTATAATTAGATGATCCTTGTGTGAATTTTAATAATTAATCTATGAATCCAATGCCCATGAAATTTATTGGAGGTTGTCCTGGTATGTTAAGAATGCTAATAAAAATATTTCTTCTATTGTTTGACACTTTTCAATAGGGTTTCTAATTTAGGCCAAAATCAGCCTCGTTGCCTTGTTATTTTTGTGTAGGATGTTTCTATTGGTAACTTTGGGTGCATTTTATAGTAGCCTACTTAGAGCATGTAGTACCTACTATAATTTTTGTAGATTAAATGGTGCATTTTTCATATAAGTTTATTATTCCTCTTAAATAACTAAATAAATTAAGAAAGGCATTAAAAGAAATGAATTGGTGGTGAACAACTTACTTTCTGGTGTTCTTTTGATATGTGTGATGAGTTAGTTAACTTGGTTTTGTCCATTTATATGTTTGCGACATAAGTTAATAATTATTTTATTGCATTATGTCTTTCTGGATAGTTCTAGGAACTTTGCAACGTTCACCATGATAATTTGGTTTTCTAGGAATCATGTGAATACCAAAGTTGTAGTTCACTTACTAAACTAGCTTGTGTGAAAATTTGGTGGCATTTGGCCAAGTAGTTTAGGAGATATGGCTATTCTCAGTTTGAGTCCAGTTTTGGCTGCTCTCTGTCTTGTGAGGATAGATTTATGTTGTTAAGTGATTTTGACCTGGTAAAAGTTGAAATCATGCCTTGAGGTCTGAAAATGAATTTTTGGCAATTTCATAAGCTGTCCAAATTGTCTTGTTGCATGTCATTTGGATTTGTAAATCTCCAGTTATGGTCAATTTACTATGCTGCTATAAATTCCCAGTTTTTGCTGAAATATGAATGATGGTGTGAATGCTTTGTAGCATTGTTCTTGTTGATTGTTTAGGTGATAGGCTAACTTGAGAAAATGGTTAGGTGCAGGTGCTAGGTCCTTAACTAAAGATGAGCAATTGTATATTAGGTTGTCTAAACTTGATAAGTTAAAGTGATTTGAATAGAGCTTATGTTAGAATATGTGTACTACAGTAAGCATGTGCATTCCTCGAGCATCCCTAACTTCGTCCATGTGCATCCATGATATTTATCTTGCGCATACATGCAATAGGTGTGCCAGAGAGAGTGACGCTTCTGGAGTTCGAGGGAGCGAGCCAGGAGGAGAAGCCCGAGATTCAGGCAACCGACGAAGCAGCCACCGAGGAGGAGTTGCCCAGGTGCCCTGACCACCGCCCATCCTCTTTCCTGAAAGGCAAGCCCCGAAGCATTCTAAGTCTCCCATGTTTTTACAAATATCTTGAGTATCTTTTATTGTTGATGATGCATTAAATATAGGAATTGGTTGGAACCAATTGTTGCATTATATCCTTACCTTGTCCAAATAAAACCCTATGAATCCTAATTAAGTGTAGGATCGAATGATGCTTAGCTATGCTTTGACTGGTAGAAGTCGGGTGATTTCCTATCACCTGCGAGATGTAGGATGAGCTCTGGTCATGGTTGGCTATATTTGCTATCATGGAAAAGAACAATGGGTTAATAATGAAAAGAGACCAGACAGGATGACGGTAGTGCAGCAACAAGGCATGGAGGTCTTGGGTGTGAATCTATACCTGTTTGTGTCATTTAAGGACTGATTCGTTGTACGTCCTCATGTCATGTTGAACGTAGCCTAACACTTAGCTGGTCGGATAAGTCGTTTCGACCGTGAAGCCTAGTAGTTTGACTTAGGTCGGGAACCAGGGGGTCGTGCGCATTTTGGAGTCAGTAAGGATGTGCTTGGGGACATGTGCGTGAGTCCAAGGGGTCAGGTGTTTAAAAGTCCTACACTTCCTAGTAGAGTGTCACCCTTGGGGATGTGGCACTATCCGGACTCGCGACTTTGGAGTTGTACAAAAGATGACTTGATTGCGACCCTAACGGGAGAAGCATGGTTTGTGTTAGGAATACCCCTCCAGCTGGATAGGAATCGATTTGAGTCACCGTCTCTCCCAGATAGTGAGAACTTGACTTAGCAGTGGCAACATAGATTCACTTAATTTAACGATATGGTTAAATGGAGGATGATGATAATGTTGCCACAATTTATACCTGCTATGGTTAATATTGTTTGCATCTTAATCAAGTGATTGCTTAGTACAGGTGCTAATATAGATGACAGGCTAATGGCTAAAAGTCACTGCTAGCTCAGGTTAAGAGTTGATCATTATTACTTATGCTTTTCCGCTAAAAGAAAGTGTTAGCCAAATCCACTAAATTAAGCTATGCATGATCCTTGGTGTCAATTATTTTTGGTTTCCGACGGGTAAGTCTAGCTGAGTACATTCTCGTACTCAGGGTTTATTCCCTCTTGTTGTAGATGACCTTCTTTATTAGGGCTTCTGTAAGTACTGTCTCCACCCAGTGGGTGATGAAGACTAGATCACGGGCATGATCTCTATTTATCTTATCTGAATGCTTTTGTGGGATGTGATCGGCAAGCTGGTACTTGTATTTGAACTCGTTTGTGCGAGTCAAACTATTTGCTTCCGCTACTTTACAAGACTTGGTTTGTAATAACTATGACTCTGATGTGTTGTAATCTATCTATGAACTATTTGTGAAATGTTGTAACGTGTGATGTGTTATGTTGAATCACTATGATCTTGGTTGTATGTAAGTTGGTTTGAAATCCTTCATGGTTTTAGTTGACTATTGGGTTTATATGGGCTCAAGTGCGAGAATTTGATCGTTTCGGCGATCGTTTTTGTACTTGTGCTCTTATAAATTGGTTGGTTCTGTTATAGCTGGTATCGGAGCTAGATTCAACACTAAACATGTCATACGGGTATTTAAAAACAAAAGCTTTTGTTGTGAAAACTATTTTCCAACTTATAGTTATATATTGGTGTTTCAAAATCTAAAATTTTATAGTATGCTGGTGATCACATCCCTTGTAGCCCACATAAGGACTTTTAGGTGGCTTATATAATTACTAACTTGGGGGAAAGTGATTATTTCTATTTCGTCGTCCATGCGGCGTGCTATTGCATGGGTGCCATTCGCTTGAATGGTAATGTATGGATCAATTGTCTCTATGCCTAGGTAGGTGTGAGTTTTGAGAGCATGACCGTCCAACTATCGATCTAGGGGAGAGTTAGTTATGGTTACTGGAATATTTACATGTTGCATACATGTACATATGAAGGTACTTAATTGTGGGTATATCTGTTGGGTAGTTTTGGATACCGAAGTATATATATATGGGGATGTATATATGGAGAGTATCTTAGTTTACTATTTTCATTGTGAGCGTTATATCTTGTTGGGTTGGGCTGCAATGAAATTTTCTACAGGTACGCTAACAACGCACCATGTAGATCGACTAGTTACCGCTATTCGAGAGAACATGTGTATGCCACCGTATATTCCAATAGAACTTAACTTTCTTAGGTTTGTGAGGACGTATGGAGCGTGCATGCATCATATTCACTCATATCATTCATATTGCATTACTCCCTCCCTTAGAATTGCTTATTCCAATTATTAAATTTTCATCTCTCAAAAAAATAATCCTCTCATGAGAGTTGCATCCCTTTTGTTACAGATGGTCGCGCCCATGTTTCCTCCTCGTAGCAACACCTTTTTGGACTAGTTTGGTATGCCTACCTTGCTCTGGAGGGTGTTAAGCTCAGTTGGGTACCCGGAGGCACCCCGTTACACGTGGGTGCAGACACTGCCATCTGGAGATGTGCCATGGTACAATGTGACATTGGTGGTGCCACAGAACCCCACGAGACTGCTGTGGCATGGGTGGAGCACTAGGTCTAATGGGCAAAGCCCATGGGAAGCCACGTAAGTTGCTGCTCTTGATGTGCTTATGGACATAGCATAGAGTTTCAAAGATGAATTGGTGGGTGGACCAGCTGCATCCATTCCCCGAGAAGCTCCTACAGATGCTGAGTGGACTCAAGAAGCTGGCCATGCCTTAGTTCGAGGCCATGGTGAACGTGTTCAGAGCGACAATGTGGAAATGAGTGCTATGATGGCCATCTTGAAGCTTTGTCAAGTCAGGCAGGACACCCTCTTTAGTGTATTAGAAGAAGCTAGCAAGGCAATGGCAGCACAGCGCAAGTTTAGGTTGTGTGTCCGCAAGTATCGCCATAGGGCGGAGGCATCTGGGCAAGCTTAGCTAGAGGTAGATGAGATTTGGGGCATTGCAAATTATCGCCTACAGCAGTGGGGGCAAGCAGCACGTGAGAGAGATGAGCTTTAGAACCAGCTTATGAACCTCACCATAGAGAGAGATAAGGTAGTATAGGTGTTGGACCATGTGACCCGTCATAGAGATGCAGCCCTGGAGTTGGCAGAAGAAAGGTGTCAGGCCTAGATTTAGGACCACATCAATGCCATGGAAATGTAGGATTACCTCAATGATCGCATCGAGGAAGGCCTAGTGGAGATTCATTGCCTCAATAATGAGAGGAACCCAATTCCTCACCCTCCACCAGTTTACCCAGATCTTGGACCTCAAGTGATTGAGGTTGATGAAGAAGAAGAGGACATGCAAATGAATGTCAATGCAGCTGAACCTGCAAATGAAGAGGAAGAGGAAGAGGAAGAGGATGACCCTAAAGAAGTCTAGGGCGTATCCGATGTGGATAGTGACCACTTCAACGAGTAGTTAGCTAGCAAGTCTCACTAGCTTAAGCTTTTGCCACCATTGTGTAATGGACACAGTACTATGGTAGATGTTGGAAGTACCTTTTAATTCGAACGTGGCATGTAATGTACCTTAATCCGCTCCCTTCGGGATGCTTATCTTAGTTGGTGAATTTTAAAACTTGTCATATTGGAATGCACTGCGAATGGCGCTAGTAATCTATTGATGATGTGGTGATTGGAGAATGAATTATTGCCTTTGTTTTATTGCACGAATTTTACATTCTCTCTAGTAAATTTAGTTTGGCGTAATTACATTGTTCCTCTCCAATGTGCTAACATCACCAATAATTGCTAGTTGCGCATTGTTGCAGATGCCTCACACTCGTGCCACTGGTGTGGCTGGTGATGATGATGATCTCCCACCGCCACCACCGCCCACACCAGTGGAATTGATGGCAATACTGGTTGAAGGACAACACACTATGGCAAATGCTCTCCGCACGATTGTAAATTGTGATGGCCATGGTGCATGCCAAGGACCTAAACCAAATCAGTATAGCGACTTCAAAGATTTCCTTGACACTAAACCACCGATCTTCAAGGAGGCTGAGGAGCCCCTTAAAGCTGATGAGTGGTTGAACACTCTCAAGCAAAAATTCTATCTACTTCGCTTGACTGAGGTGCTGAAGACTGAGTATGCATCTCACCAACTGCATGGGCCAGCTGGTATTTAGTGGAGTCATCATCGGTCCACTATGCCCGCTGACGCCCAAATCACTTGGGATTAGTTCAAGTCTGCTTTCAGGGGAAATTATATTCCTCCTGGTCTCATGGCAATCAAGCACACTAAATTTATGAAGCTAACACAGGGGAATAAGAGCTTGAATGAATACCTACAGGCTTTCAATAACCTTGCAAGGTATGCTACTAAGTTTGTTGACACTAATGCCAAGAAGATCGCTAGTTTCAAATGGGGACTTAGCCCCAAGTTGATGAAGACTATGGGAAATTGTAAGTGTGCTACCTTTAATGAGTTTGTTAGTGATGCTTTATCTCAAGAAAACAACAATGCTATTTATGCTGCTTCAAAGAATCGCAAGAGAGCCTACAAGGTGGGTGTCTCACAGTCCAAAGCTCCAGTCACATCTAAGGCTCCATTCCATCCGCCGGCATCAGCTGCTAAGTTCCACCCACTGCTGAAGAAGAATCCAGGCAAGACTAGATTTCGCAAGGCTTTTACAGTTGCTCTTCCAAAGGGCACTACTAGTCAAGGCAGCTCCAATGTTCCTCGAAGCAACATGTCATGCTAGAACTACAACAAGCCGGCTCACTGGGCAACCAAGGTGGTCGCCCAGGGCAGGTGAACTACACTAATATTGCTGATATTCCTTCAGGAGAGGTAGTCACTGTGGGTAAGTTTCTGGTTGATCAACACCCTGCAGTTGTACTATTTGATTCGGGTGCTTCCCATTCTTTTATGAGCCCTGCATTTGCATCCAAGTTTAAATAGAAAACATACACTGTTGAGGGTGAGGGTTATTGTATTACGGCTGCCAGTGGTAATATCCCAACAAAGCTAGTAGTCGGGGGTGTGCAACTTGAGATAGAGGGATGAAGTTATCAGGTGGATCTGGTAGTTTTATTGGGGCTAGGTATCGATGTGATATTAGGAATGAAATGGATGAGCAGTCATGGGGTGCTTATTGATACATTGACTAGAGTAGTCATGCTTAGAGATCCTAGTAATCAGAAAGGTTTTCTAGTGCAACTACCTAGGGACATCAATCTCTCTTGTGCGACAAATGTGATGCAAGCAAAGGCTATTGCAGATATCCCTATAGTGTGTGATTTTCTAGATGTTTTCCCGATGATTTGCCCAGATTGTCCCCGAATCAGGATGTGGAGTTGAAGATAGAGTTGCTACCTAGTATAGCACCCATATCTAGAAGACCTTATAGAATGCCTCCCAACAAACTAGCCAAACTTAAGACCTAGTTAAATGAACTTCTAAAGAAAGGCCTTATCCATCCTAGTTCATCTCCGTGGGGGAGTCCAGCTATTTTTGTGAAGAAGAAGGATCACTCACTGCGCATGTGTGTAGATTATAGGCCTTTGAATGCAGTCACAATCAAGAATAAGTACCCTCTGCCATGCATAGATATCTTATTTGATTAGTTGTCTAAAGCAAAAGTCTTTTCCAAGATTGATTTGAGATCTAGTTATCATCAAATCAAAATCCGACTTGAGGATATTCCAAAAACTGCCTTCTCTACAAGATACGGTCTTTATGAGTATCTTGTTATGTCTTTTGGATTGACCAATGCCCCCGCACACTTCATGTATTTGATGAATTCGGTGTTTATGCCCGAGTTGGACAAATTTGTGGTGGTATTTATAGATGATATCTTGGTCTATTCTAGGAATGAAGAAGATCACATTGAACATTTATGAGTGGTTCTCACTAGATTGCGTGAACACAAGCTTTATGCAAAGTTCAGCAAGTGTGAATTCTGGCTTCGTGAGGTACCTTTTCTCGGGCATGTGCTGTCCGATGGTGGAATTATGGTGGATCCCACCAAGGTGCAAGAAGTGTTGGACTGGAAGGCTCCAATCTCGGTGCACGAGGTTCGTTGTTTTCTAGGGTTGGCTGGTTATTATCGTCGCTTCATCCTGAATTTCTCTAAAATAGCCAAGCCTATGACTCGGTTGTTACAAAAAGACACAAGGTTTGTCTGGACTTCCGAGTGTGATGTGGCTTTTCACACCCTACGAACCCTTCTAACTTCAGCTTCGGTTTTGGCGCAACCGGACATCGAGAAACCTTTTGATGTGTTTTGTGATGCATCCGGCATAGGTTTAGGAGGTGTTCTTGTGTAGGAAGGATGAGTCATTTCTTATACCTCTCGCCAACTTCAAAAGCATGAGGTGAATTATCCTATGCATGACTTAGAACTCACTGTAGTTGTTCATGCTTTGAAGGTCTAGAGACATTATTTACTTGGCAATGTGTGCCACATCTACACTGATCATAAAAGTCTTAAGTACATCTTCACTCAACCTGAGTTGAATATGCATTAGAGAAGATGGCTCAAGTTGATCAAGGATTATAACCTCCAAGTGCACTATCATCCTGGCAAGGCAAACGTCGTTGCGGATGCCTTAAGCAGGAAATCTCATTGCCACTCTTTGATTGAAAGTGACCTCCATTTGTCAAATCTCCTACATCCTGTAGTCCTTCACAACATCACTGTCAGTTGTACTCTATAGAGTCAAATTATTAAGCTACAGAAGATAGATCCAGGTGTGTTCCACATCAAGCGCAAGATGAAAGAGCAAGAAACCAAGCATTTTTGGGTAGATGAGAATGGCATGTTATGGTTCAAGGATAGGTTAGTGGTCCTAAAGGATAGAGAGCTTAGAAATCAAATCATATCCGAAGCACATTCCTCTAAATTATCTATTCATCCTGGTAGTAGCAAAATGTATCATGATTTGAAGCCTCGTTTTTGGTGGACCAAGATGAAGAAAGAGATAGCCACTTATGTGGCTAGGTGTGACACTTGTTGTCAAGTTAAAGCTGTGCACATGAAAGCTGGATTGCTTCAGCCACTCTCTATTCTAGGTTGGAAATGGGAGGAGATAAGTATGGATTTTATTGTTGGACTCCCTACTACTTAGAGGAATTTTAACTCCATTTGGGTGATTGTAGACTGTCTGACCAAGTCTGCACACTTTATTCCTGTTCACATAGACTTCTATCCAACTGACTATGCTGAGTTGTATTTCAATCAGATAGTCCAACTTCATGGGGTACCTCGCACTATTGTCTCTGATAGAGGGCCGTAGTTCACTGCTCGCTTTTGGGAGCACTTGCACGGATTATTGGGAATTAAGTTAGTAAGGAGCTCTGCCTATCATCCGCAATCCTCTAGGCAAACTGAATGAGTGAACCAAATCTTAGAAGATATGTTGAGAGCGTGTGTCATCTCATCTAAGGGTTCATGGGAAAAGTGGTTGCCCCTAGCTAAATTCTCTTATAATAATAGTTATCAAGAGAGTATCAAGATGGCACCATGTGGGGGTATTAACCCCTATACCCTTAGAGCTAGGCTTGGGCCAGCCTGGATCAGTGGGTCTAGTCCACCAAAAGACGACGCATGGCCCGGCCAACCTGATCGGAGTCCCGCGCAAGGAGTCAAGGCAGATTTGGCGATCAAGCAAGATCCTGGTCGGTTAGAATAGGAATCCTTATCCGGCCACATATGGCAATTGTAACTAGCTAGGATTAGTTTCTAGATCTGTAACCCTGCCCCCTGGACTATATAAGGTGGGTAGGGGACCCCTCTAAAAAACATCTCTCATTGACATATAATAATACAATCAGACACAGGACGTAGGTATTATGCTTTCTTGGTGGCCAAACCTGGATAAAACCTCATGTCTATCTTGCGTCACCATCTTGTTTGAGGCTTGCACATCTATCTACCAATAATCTACTACCTTGGGCATACCCCTAGGTAGACTACCAACCATATTTCGTCGACAGTGGCGTGCCAGGTAGGGGGTGTGCGTACTGCTCTCCAAACAAACAGGATGGTCATCATCTCTGGCTCCATGGCTACACCGAACGGCCTCACGTTCACCGTTGGCCAGATCACCTAGACCACTGGCTCCGACGACTTCATCGCCATGACCACGGAGGAGGCGTGGATTCAGTCTGCGCTGACCACTGCCTCACCTACATCGACTATGGCTCCGACCACAATGGATCTAGCTCTGACCATGGTACACCTGGCTCCGACCACACCCGCATCACCTTCAACCACGCCGACAACCCGTCATCCGCTTCCTCGCTATAAAGGGAAGCAGATCGACAACACCGACCTGCTCGACTCCATCGATCGGGTCGGCACCAAACTCGCTGAAACCCTAGCTCTAGTAAGTACGATTCAAAGTCAACCTAATGAGCAGGTAATCGCACCCCACAATAGATCTACCTGACCAGCTCAGGCTAGTTGTCTTGCACGACTTGGTATAGATCTCGTGGTCATATCTACTCCTAAAGGGCGCTCCGCTCGTTGCCGGCCAGCCTCCACGATGGGTCTCTGGCTCTCCGAGTACAAAGCCTCGATGGAGAACTACCAGGCCCAGCCCTATGGCCTGCGCAATGCTGCCTCCAACTATGTGTATAACCTACGACGTTGCTCGGATCTGCGTTTTGTACATCAGCCTCGTCCGAGGCCAAGCAAACATGATCCGGATCGAGGATTATCAAGAAGGATCCGTCCATACAGTCCAAGAGGGTGACTCTAGCTCCTCGTCTAGCATCACATCTAATGCCTCCGTGCACACCGAGCTCCAGCATCACGACGATGAAGGCATCGAATACGATCTGGATATCCCAGACCATGCCCCGGGTTTCTTGCAATTCCCATCTTTCCCACCAAGGCGTGGGGGTTTGATCAACATTGTCAGCAATGACAAACCACCAGCAGTTGGTGAAACAGAACAAGAAAGGATTGCATGCGAGGCACGCAATATTGACCGGTTTAATCGCCGGCAAATCGAAGCTGAAGCAGAATAGGAGGCACGACGCATAAGGGTCCAACCACGCGACCTCAACAATGCTTTCGACAGGGTGGGGGACAAACAGGTCTTTAGGACCCCAAGTGCCAACGTAGCCATCGCCATGGCGACAATGCAATGGCTACCCAACACCCTAGAAACCCAGGCAGTTCACGATGATATACAAGCTTATCTGATGGCTGCTATGGCTTAGACCGCAGAGATGGTGAATCAAGCCTAGGCTCTATCTGTTTCAATCGAGTCAAGCCACAGCCGCCAATACTCAAGTCACTCATAGCCACTCAACCAACATGGCTCATGTAACAATGACCCATCAGACAACCATCATGGCAGAAACGGCGGTCATGACGGTGGTCAGGACGACAACCGCCGTCGGGAGGACAACTACCGCGATGTTCGGGATGACAACCGCCGAGATAACCGCGATAATCGCCGTGGTCGTAGGGTTAATCAGGATGGCAACCGGGATCGCCGTGACGGCAATAACGATCTCTACCGCTACCTCAGGGAACGCGATTTGCGCGATCGCATCAACCAGAGAGCCAACGATCGAGCATCCCCCAAAAGTTATCACCGTATGGAATATGACACTGCCCACGGCCCACTAGGTCTGAAGCAGTTTACTCCACACCTTCGCCAAGTCATATGGCCCAAAAATTTCAAGCTCGAGAAACTTTAGAAGTACGATGGTAAGGAAAACCCTGAATTATGGGTCATGCTCTATGAAACTACGTGCAGATCAGCCATGGCTAACGAGCACGTCATGTCTAACTATTTCCCAGTCGTTGTTGGCCATGTAGGTCACCAATGGCTGGTCAGCTTGCCAGCGAACTACTTTGACTCTTGGCAGGAGCTCAAGCAAGCCTTCATCGACAACTTCATTGCTACTTGTAAACAACCAGGCAACAAATATGATCTGCAATGGGTTTGAGATCGAAAAGATGAGCCACTACGTGAGTACATCTGGCGTTTCTTGGAGATGCGCATCAAGGTCCCATCAATCTCCGACAACAAGGCAATCAAGGCTTTCATCACTGGCCTCCGCTTCCACGATGCCCTAAGGGACAAGCTCCTCTGCAAGAGACCTGAATCGGTCACAGTGCTCCTGGCCACCGCTAAGAAATATGCGAACGCCAACGACGCTAAAAAGATAATTATTGAAGAAGCAGCAAGGGTTCCACGCTCCGACCAACCCCCACACCACGACAACTACCATGGCAACCATGGTCGGAATGACAATTTTGACCGCCGCAACCAGTGCAATGACTCCCACGACCACTGTGACCAACGTAATCAGCGGTGTAATCACCGTGACGATTACAGGAGCAAGCGTGCTCAGGAAGACGACGGCGAGGTCAACACCGTTAAAAAGGGTGGCGGACGTCGTAACTATGAAGACGACTATGCCAAAGCATTGAAAGGGCCCTGCCAGCTCCATCCTAAGTCAAACCATACCATGGAGAATTGCCGTGTTCTCAAGTCTATCTACACGCATCAATAGGCTCCAGATACGTCCGACAAGCCTAACGACGTAGGGGAATAGCACAACGAGGATAACGACGACGACGATGCAGACCCTTGTCACAAGTACGTCAAGCCAACCGATCGTGTGCACACCATCATCAGAGGCAAAGTATCCATCGAGACCAAACGAGAACACAAGATGCTCGCCCGCGCTTGCTTGAACATGGCCAACACCGACAACCTCCTCACCGATCCACGGCTCCCTCCGTGGTCTCACCGCAAAATCTCCTTCAGCAGAAAGGACCAATGGGCCGCAATACCTGAGCCAGGGCATTTTCCCCTGGTCCTCGATCCTTGTATCAATAAGGTTTAGTTCGATAGAGTACTGATCGACGGCGGTAGCTCCATCAATATACTATTCAAGAATAGTCTGCCTACCCTGAAGATAGCTTAGGCGGACCTCAAGCCGTATGAGGCACAGTTCTAGGGTGTTCTCCCTAGACAGAGCTCTACACCTCTTGGGCAGATCATGCTACCTATGCAGTTTGGGACCCTAGACCACTTCCGCACCAACTACGTCAACTTTGTGGTTGCTGACTTCGACGGCACCTACCATGCTATTCTTGGTCGACCATCGCTCACCAAGTTCATGGCCATACCTCATTATAGGTATCTGGTGCTCAAGATGCCTACCAAGAAAGGAGTTCTAACCCTCCGAGGCAATGTGTACGCAGCTTATACCTACGAAGACAACAGTTTCAAAATAGTAGAGGCTCACGACCTCTCTATTTGCATGGCCAAGACCATGCTCGACGCCAAGAAGACCTCGATCGACCACCTAGAGATCCCAGAGCTCGAGGCTCCACACAAGAACATCAAGTCCAAGGAGCACAAGGTGATCCAGCTGGTCGACGGTGATCCCAGCAAAACGGCCCTTATTGGGGCCAACATGGATCCCAAATAGGAAGATGCGCTCATCAGGTTCTTGAGGAGCAACATGGATGTGTTCACATGGAAACCTACTGACATGCCCGGTGTACCTCGGAACTTGATCGAGCACTCCTTGAATGTCAACGGCAAGGCCAAACCTATCAAGCAGAAGCTACGATGGTTCGCTCGCGACAAAAAGGAGCCGATTAGGGTAGAAGTTACACGGCTTTTGGTAGCCGGATTTATCAAAGAAGTGTATCATCCAGAGTGGTTAGCCAACCCGGTTCTTGTATGCAAAAAGAATAATGAATGGAGAATGTGCGTTGATTACACTGATCTCAACAAACACTGCCCTAAGGACCCCTTTGGCTTACCTCGCATAGATGAGGTCGTAGATTCAACTATCGGTTGCGAGCTGCTTTCCTTTCTCGATTGCTACTCTGGTTATCACTAGATCGCTCTCAAAAAGGACAACCAGATCAAAACATCTTTTATCACGCCTTTTGGCGCCTACTGCTACATGACCATGTCATTTGGGCTAAAGAACGTTGGGGCTACCTACCAACGCGCTATACAGGCCTGCCTCAAAGATGAGATAAAAGACGACCACGTTGAGGCTTACATTGATGATATAGTTGTCAAAACTAAGGAAGCACATACCCTTGTTGGCAACCTGGAATGCACCTTTGCAGCCCTTAACACATTCTAGTGGAAATTAAACCCAAAAAAATGCATCTTTGGTGTTCCTTCTGGCATACTATTCAGCAACATCGTCAGTCACGATGGCATACGCCCTAACCCTGAGAAAGTCAAAGCTGTCTTGGACATGAAGCCGCCCAAAAAGGTGAAGGATGTTTAGAAGCTTACCGGATGCATGGCCACCCTCATCCATTTCATATCAAGATTAGGCAAAAAAGGATTACCGTTCTTAAAACTACTCAAAGCATCCAAAAAGTTTGAGTGGTCGGAGCAAGCAGACGCTGCCTTCACACAGCTAAAACAATACCTTACATCACCTCTAGTCCTCACTACTCCCAGAGAAGACAAAACACTCCTGCTTTACATTGCGGCTACTAATCGAGTGGTCTCCATGGCCATGGTGGTCGAGCGAGACGAGCTCGGCCATGTCTACAAGGTACATCGGCCAATCTATTTCATCAGTGAGGTACTTAATGAGTCCAAGACTAGGTACCCACAGATTCAGAAGTTGATCTATGCCATACTGATAACATCCTAAAAGTTGAAACATTACTTCGACGGATACCATGTGGTGGTCATGACTGAGTACCCTCTGCGAGACATCATTAGCAACAAGGATGCGAATGGGCGCATCATTAAATGGGCAATGGAGCTATGCCCCTTCTCCTTGGAATTTGCAAGCCGTACTACAATCAAGTCTTAGGCACTCGTCAATTTCATCATCGAGTGGACAGACTTAAGCACGTCTGCCTCTCCGGGATCTGACGAGTATTGGACGATGTACTTTGACGGCTCTCTCAATATTGATGGTGTGGGAGTAGGAGTCCTTTTCATGTCACCATCCAAGGAGCAGCTCCGGTACATCCTCAGGATTTATTTCCCAGCATCTAATAATGCCACCGAGTACGAAGCATGCCTACATGGTTTGCGCATTGCCGTTGAGCTTGGCGTTAAATGTCTCTACGTCTACGGAGACTCTGCTCTAGTCATCAACCAACTCAACAAGGACTGGGACACGACCAGCGAAAAGATGGATGCATACTGCAAATCGATCAGAAAGCTGGAAGGCAGGTTCTATGGCATCGAGTACATACACGTGGTCCAGGACAAGAATCAAGCAGCAGATGCACTGTCAAAGTTAGGATCATCCCAAGCCAAAATCCCACATGGCGTATTCGTCCAAGACCTGCTCACGCCTTCCATCGAAGAGGAAGATTCCACGACAGACAAGCCTCCAGACCAGCAATTGGTGGCTACGGTTCCGACGTCAAGCACCGTTGAGCCGCCTCTGACCACTCATGAGCCCGACTGGAGAATACCTTTCATCAAGTACCTAACAGATGGCAGCGGTTACACTGATCAGACATAAAACGAGCACCTGATGCGTCGCAGTAAGCAGTACCTGCTCGTCGATGGCAAGCAATGGCGCAAGAACGCAAAGGAGGAAATCTTGATGAAGTGTATAACCCAGGAGGATGGTGAACATCTCCTAGACCAAATCCACTCTGGCTCCTGCGACAACCATGTGGCCTCAAGAATGCTGGTCGGTAAGGCTTCCCGAGCAGGGTTCTATTGGCCGTCAGTAGTAGCCGACGCAGAGAAGCTAGTCCGCCACTGTGAGGGTTGTCAGTTCTTCGCCAAGAGAATCCACGTACCAGCACATGAGATCCAGACAATACCAACCTCTTGGCCCTTCGCATGCTGGGGACTGGATATGATCAGGCCCTTCAAACCGGCTCTAGGGAAATTTACATGCGTCTTTGTGCTGATCGACAATTTTTCTAAGTGGATAGAATACATGCCTTTGGTACAGGCATCCTCAGAAAAGGCTATCACGTTCCTCGACCAGGTCATCCACCGTTTCAGCATACCCAACAGCATCATCACTGATCTAGGTACTCAGTTCACCGGGAATGCTTTTTGGGACTTCTACGATGAAAGGAGCATAGTAGTAAAATACGTCTCGGTGGCGCACCCTAGAGCTAATGGACAAGTCGAGCGGGCAAATGGCATGATCTTGGACGCATTGAAGAAGAGGATGTATAGAGAAAATGACAAAGCTCCCAGAAGATGGCTCAAAGAGTTACCAGCAGTGGTCTGGGGCCTCAAAACTCAGCCCAGTCGTAATATCGGCGTCTCACCATACTTTATGGTTTATGGCGCTGAGGCAGTCCTCCTAGCAGATATAGCTTTTAGATCAGCATGGGTAGAGAATTTTGATGAAGGCAAGGTCAATGAAGTACAGGAGCTAGAAGTGAATAGCGCAGAAGAAAAGCGGCTCGATTCTTGTGTACGTACGGCCAAATACCTTGCTATTTTGCGCAGGTACTACAACAAGAACGTTAAAGAGTGGTTCTTTGTGGTTAGGGACCTAGTCCTGAAGTGGAAGATGAACTAGGTTGGTGTCCATAAACTCACAACCCCATGGGAGGGGCCCTTCATGATCAAGGAAGTCACACGACCAATGTCTTACAGGTTAGCTCACCTAGACGGTACGGACGTACCAAACTCGTGGCACATCGACAAGCTTAGACATTTCTATGCTTAACTACTGAGATATGTACTCCTCTTGTACTTTCGATTTACTTCAATAAAGCTATTATGATTTCTCCGACCACTCTAATGTGTCACTTCGAATTTTATGATTATTCTAACTTAGCCAGTAAAAGCCGACCACCACTCCTTCTATGGTTTTCGGAGCAGGCCTTGTCTCCGGTTCCTCCCAACACGTGCATGGGATTCGCTCTCTATGTTATGGGTGATTGGCAGGTCCCCCTTGGTTTGACTTGTCCTCGTCTACATGTGCATAGGTCACGCACCTCACACTCCGACCACATGGTAAACTAGGGCCACACAAACTTTTTGGGATGATGTGTCGAGTAAAATGGTACAACTAAACAGAACATTAACATGTTCTCACTTAGTTACACCAACATGAGTTTCAAGCTTAAATACGTTTTATACAAAGCAAACAAGCTTATGATGATATATAGTTATGTTATTACAAGCTTGCCTGAAGAGGCCCAAGTTTACAATAACACAACTATGTCCTCCTTCTATAGCTCTAAGCCTATTACATTGGCTGGTCGAGGCGCGCGACACCTACTGCTCGTTGCTTCCGATATCCTACTTAAGTCTCGAGGACTCTTGTGCTGGTCGAGCTAAAGGGGATGGCCTCGCCGATGTCTGGCTAGTTGAGACCGCAGGCTTCGTCGGTTGGCTTGCA
Source organism: Miscanthus floridulus (assembly GCF_019320115.1). NCBI lineage: Eukaryota > Viridiplantae > Streptophyta > Magnoliopsida > Poales > Poaceae > Miscanthus > Miscanthus floridulus. The sequence continues at coordinate 76,301,965 of NC_089584.1, read as the reverse complement.
ACTAATGGCATTCCCAGGTGACTTGTCAATGGTGTACCCTGTACAGGTGCTGTCCTGCCTCTACATAGGTTAATGTCGCTAATTATCTTTGATGACAGGTCTAGCTAGGCCATCCGAAGTTCCTCAACCTTGTCTGGGTCTACCTCCTTCGGGTATCCAGCCTCTAGGTGCTTGAGATCGATCAGGGGGTAGTGGGCACGCACCATGCTTAGCACATGTGCACCCATGTACTCACCCGCCTCCTTCATGAACTCTTGGAACCATCCCCATGCTTTTCTGCATCTCTCGACCAGTCCGAGCTAGGGCATCCTTGGCTCTTCCTCTATGAGTGCTGGGTTGATAAGGTCGAGGATGGGCAAAATACCAGTTGCCACTTCCTGGCACAAGTTCTTCCATGTGTCCCGATCCTTGGTGGTCTCTAGGCATCATGCCTTCCAGCCGTCATGCTCTTTCATCATGGCTTCTAGATGTTTCTTGACATTGACTTTTAAAACTATAAACTGTACAAGACATCAAAATGTAACGGCATGACAAGATAAGGCGGGCAACAGAATGAGAAAGGTGGTCTGGAATACTTACTTCTCAGTTCCTCCTTCATCTTGGTTGTGCGGTCCTAGAGTTGAGACTGGTTGCGTGCCAGTTTCTTGTTGTCCTCCTTCAGGCGACCACACTCGGTGGTCACATGGCTATTCTCCTCTTGGAGGCGGGTTACTTTGGCTTCTAAGCCTGCACTATAGCTGTTACTACCAATAATGCAACAACACATGTCATGCACTGCTATGATAAAATGAAAACTTACTTGTTTTTTCTTGCTCTTTGTTACTGAGCTGGCCGACCAGGTTCTAGTTCTGTGCCTCTTGCTCCGTCCTCTCCTGGTCGATGGCTTCAAGTTGGTGGCGCAAGCATTCCACCTCGGCCGCTAGTTCTCTATTGTTGGCCATGATTCCCTCAATCTGGTCGAAGCACCTCTTTTGGTACTTTGCGGTCTTCATCAAATCCTGCATATAAACAAGCTAAGTCAGATAGTTCAACTACATAGTAGGGTCAAGTGGTCAAGCCAAACATACCTGGACTTCTGTCACTAGACGTTTTGTCACTTGTTCAACTTTTAGGGTCTCTTTGACCTTTGGGATTTCCTCATACATAACCCACTCGTCGTTCCGCTAGCGCGACACATATACATGTTGTCGCTTATCTTGGGATAGCCTAGGACCTCTTCTACTTCGTCCTCTTTGGCCTCTTGTTCAGGGGGTGGCACTGGTCTAGAGTCTATAGTCTCCGCGACCACTATGGCTTTCCCACGAGCCGTAGCATCGGCAAGAGTGCTCTGTGCCACCTCCGGCTGCTGCTCCTTAGCTTGGTCTGGTTCCCTTAGCACCAAGGTATCCACCTCAGTAGGGTTAGTGCTCGGAGCACTTGTACTTGGCTTGGCTCTCTTCTCGACCAGCTGCTTGGGGACTGTCATCTGGCCGCTCGTCTGCTGAGGTTCCGATAGAATTTCTTCTACAGGTTCCTCCACAGCTGGCTGCTGAGCAGTTCTTTCTGCTAGTACTGGCAAAGCCATGCCACACCCGGCTAGCTGGTCGGGATTTTCGGTGGACGCCGACCTAATATACTAGAGAAAAGTTCATAAGACAATAGTATTTAATACAAATTATAAGCTTACATCAAGGTTATAGATACTTATAGCTTGGAAGCACAGAATGACATGGCAAAGGAGCGTCTTTTCGACCGCACCTACTCCACGTGCTCGGCGGGTTCCATCGGGTCTTTTTCCACGACCAGTACTAGTGCTGGGGTTTGGTGCTCGACCCTTCCTCCACTTGTCCTCTGTGTTGCAGTGGTCGGTGATGCGATCCTTGCTGGCACAGAGGAGCCACCCTGCTCTGTCGACTCCATTTGTCTCCTCCTCTTTCGAGGGATGAGTCAGAAGATGTCCGCATCCTCTGTTTCATCGTCTGAAAGGGGGAAGATGGCCTGACGATGTTTGTTGGCCACCGGCCGCTTGCCAGCAGCCCTGGCCATTGCCTCCTCCCCAACCCCGAGTACCACCCAGTCGACGTCTTCGATCCTAGCACTGGTCTAGGCAGTTGGGCTAGCAACTTGCGGCCAATCCACACTAGGGGGTGGAGACACGAACACTGCTGCCTGGTCATGACCATTACTCTAGGAAACATAAAGGCGACAACACAGTCAAATTTTGTTACAACATAACTCTACAGGTACAAGGAAGTATCATTTACCTTTAGGGGAGGTTGGGCTAGCTTGAAGGCATGCTCGATGTTGCTTAACCTAACATAATTGGGATCAGCTAAGTTGAATAGCTCCCCAATCCTGGCCTTGACTTTGATCTTGTCAAGCGCCTCTTTCCTGGTCCTCGTTGGATCTGCGCTCCCCTGGTATTCATATCCAGGATGTACCCTCTTCTGGTAGGGCTGGATCCTTCGGCTGATGAAGTTCCCGACCACGCTTGGACCGTCTAGCTTTCCCCACAGGATCATCCCAAGCAGTTCTGTGATCTGCTCCAAGCGCTCAGGCTTCTCCGACTAGCTGTTCTTCTTCTTCAGAATCAACCCCACGTCGCACAGGGTGATCATGTTCGGCTCTTCGTGGATGTAGAACCACTTCTTGTACCATTCATCCAGTGAGGTGTTCTAGGGGTAGTGCAAGTACTGGGCCTTCATACCATCACACAGATTGAGGTATACGCCTCCGGCTATCATCAAGCCGCCGCTCCCTTTCTTCCGCAGACAGAACAGATGGCGAAAGAGGTTGAAATGGGGCTGGAAGCCACCATAGGCTTCACAAAGATGGATGAAGGTGGAGACAAGAAGAATCGAGTTGGGATGTAGATTGCAAATCCCAATCTCATAATACAAGTAGAGCCCCTGAAGGAAAGGGTGCACTGGAACCCAAAAACCCCGCTTGAAGAAATCCTCGAAAACCACAATCTCACTTGGTTGTGGATCAGGGAAGCTTTCTCCTTCCGACGCACGCCATCCCATGAGTGCCTTGTTGTGGAGCGCTCCCATGGTGACGAGGTCTTCGATGGTCTACTCATTGCTCCTTGACTTCCACCACTCCTTCACCATGACTCCGCCTTTCTTCTAGGCGTCTCTCTTTGCCATTAATCTGCCCTTGCTAAAGGGGTGGATGCGGTGGAGGGGGGATTGGTGATGATTTTTGGAGGAATAGGATTCGGCAAGAGGAAGAAGAAGGTTGCGGCGGCGAATGACAATGGGGATCGGTAAAAAGTAACTTACCAGTTCTATATTATAAATAACCAAGAGCTCCATCGTTTCATCCACCCAAGATTCTTGGGAGACATGTGCACGCGCCACAGATGGTTGTTTTCACAACTTCGAGATCTACGCCAATAAACGCGCCCCTTCGTTACCAGTGTACGCGCCTCTTCATTGATAATGTGAGAGGGCCCACACTAATGCATCTCCATATAGGTGCCAAGCGACTGTTTGCCAGAAAGAGCAAGAAGACAGAGTGACGTGTTATACCCGTCTGCTTTTTTGACCAGACGTGTCAGATTGGACTTGATAGAGTAAGGAGATAAATAAATACACCAAATAATAATACAAGCAGCGTTCGTTTTTTTGCTACATGTCTTGTGCTCAAGGATGGACCAGACCACTGCCGTGATCGAGGACTGCCCAGACCACTGCCGTGCTCAGGGACTGCCCAGACCACTGCCATGCTCAGGGACTGCTCCGACCACTATCGTGCTCGGGGACTGCTCCGGCTACTAATGTGCTCGGGGACTATCCTGACCACTACTCGGAGATTGCTTTCCTCGGCTACATGTGATTTGTACTCACATATAGTTGAGAGACATTTATTTAGACCTTGCTACAAGGCTCATACATCGCCTTCCAGCAAGCTCGGGGACTACATCGGTACGATGCACCTGCCGGTGCATCTCGTATCTCCTGCACGATGATTGGATTCTTAACTTCAATAGAAATTCTTTTTTTAGACCCTAGCACCATGTGCCTGCTTCACCTACTACCAGGCTCAGGGACTAAGTGGGCACACTTCACCTTGCAGTGAACGTGTTTATTTAATCGACCCTTATGCTTTGACTGATTGTAAGGATTACTATCGTGCTCGGGGACTATCCCGACCACTGCTCGGAGATCGTTTTCTCAGCTACATGTGATTTGTACTCACATACAGTTGAGAGACATTTATTTAGACCTTGCTACAAGGCTCATACTTTGCCTTCCAGCAAGCCCGGGGACTACATCGGTACGATGCACCTGCCGGTGCATCTCGTATTGCCTGTACAACAATTGGGTCCTCAACTTAACTAGGAATTCTTTTTAGACCCTGGCACCATGTGCCTATGTCACCTACTGCTAGGCTCGGGGACTAAGTGGGCACACTTCACCTTGTGGTGAATGTGTTTGCTTTTCGACCACTACACCTCTGATGATCAAGGATGCTACGCTTCACGATTCACTTACATTTCTTTTCAGAAATACAAGTGGGCACACTTCACAGGATGGAAATCTTTTTCTTTTTTCTTAAGAGCACCATACATTCTTTGGACAACCTACTTCTCTAGTGACAATGGTGGTCAGAGATGTCAAGGACTCAAGCCTTACTTGTCGGAGAAGGTAAAAATGGCGTGTCGCAGCATAATACATGGTGCTCGGGGACTAGCTATGGGGGTATTAACCCTTATACCCTTACGGCTAGGCTTGGGCTAGCCCAGATCAGTGGGTTCGGTCCACCAAAAGATGACACGCAGCCCAGCCAACCTGATCAGAGTCCCGCGCAAGGAGTTAAGGCAGATTTGGCGATCAAGCGAGATCCTGGTCGGTTAGAATAGGAATCCTTATCTGGCCACATATGGCAATTGTAACTGGCTAGGATTAGTTTCTAGATCTGTAACCCTACCCCCCGGACTATATAAGGCAGGCAGGGGACCCCTCTAAAAAATATCTCTCATTGACATACAGCAATACAATCAGACGCAGGACATAGGTATTATGCTTTCTTGGCGGCCGAACCTGGATAAAACCTCGTGTCTGTCTTGTATCACCATCTTGTTTGAGGCTTGCACATATGTCTGCCGATAATCTACTACCTTGGGCATACCCCTAGGTAGACTGCTGACCATATTTCATTGACACACCGTTTGAAGCTTTATACGACCGAAAGTGTAGAACCCTGTTGAATTGGGTTGAAACCGGTGAAAGGAGATATTATGGTATTGATTTTGTAAAGGAAGCCAAAGAACAAGTCCATACTATCCAAACCCATATGGCCATAGCTCAAGCTTGGTAGAAAAGTTATGCTGATCACCATAGAAAACCTATCGAGTTCAAAGTTGGAGACTTCGTTTATCTAAAAGTCTCGCCCATGAAGATTGTCCAATGCTTTGGTGTGAAGCGAAAGCTTGCGCCGAGATATGTTGGTCCATTTCAAATCATAGGACAGAGTGGTAAGGTAGCATATAAGATCCAATTACCTCATGAGATGAGTGCTATCTTCAATGTCTTTCACGTATCTCAGTTGAAGAAATGTCTTCGCGTCCCTGAAGAGAGTTCCACTGGGGGATATCAAGTTAGAATCTGATTTGACTTTTGAAGAAAAAATGGTCCGAGTAATTGACACTCATGAGCGAGTGACTCGAAGTTAGGTGGTTAGGTTTTACAAGGTCATGTGGAGTAATCAGGGTAGTGAACGCGATGCAACTTGGGAAAGAGAAGATTATTTGAGGGAAGGTGATAAGGAATTCTATCATCAATGGTATGCTTGTCAAATCTCAGGACAAGATTTTTATAAGGGGGTAGGCTGTAACACCTCAGTGTTATGGTTGCACTAAAACACTTGCATCACATGAGCATGTGCATCATCATCTCATTCATAAGAATCATACCATGATGAATGTTATCATTTCATGTGTGTTTCTATTTGAATTACTTGGTTTTATGCTAGCATTTGTGTGTGCTCATGTGTGGTCTATGCAAATGCTTGTCAAATGTCCTCTTAAACAACTTAGCTACACTTAGAATGTCATAAGGAACAATGTTCATGTTGACCATATTGCCTAATTATGCTTCCAAGTAATAGTTTGACTTTTGTTGACCCCTAGAGCTCTTTTGTTTGACTGTTTAAAAAGTACACCTTAGAGTGTTTGCATGGCTGTGCACCCTTAAGCAAAGTTGTAGGAAATTTTATAAGGAACAAAAGTTATGTTATGACCATCTCATGAAAATGTGCAGAACATGCTCAAAAAGGGCCCACAAGTAAGTTTTGGGGGCTATTTGGAGACTTTGAAATTTTCTAAGTCTGAGGACTGAATTTTAGGTTCAAGTATCGATGTTTGGAGCCTTATATCTCCCTAACCAGGCCAAACCAGCTCTAGCTCCAATTGGCAAAGTTGTAGTCCTCACTTAGATCTCCAACTCTATCAACTACGCCATGAGCTAGATCATCACAGTTTAGGAGATATGAAGTGAGGAACTTGCTTTGTCAGTCGGCACCGATGAACACTGAGTCAGAAATTCAGACCGGCATAGTGGCCGACTAGCCACAGGCCGCTGCCACCACGTGGCCGCCACGCACCGTGGCTGGCCTGGCACCACCGTCGCCATTGCTCTGCTGAGCCGTGCACCCTCGCCATTGTGTCGTTGCTCGCTCTAGCTAGCCCACAACTCCACCATAGTCTCCTTTAGTTCGTCCACCTCGCCATTGAGCCAGAGAGTCAAGGTAGAGGCCGCATTTCTTCTTCCCCGTGGCAGCGCGCCATTGCCGCTGAGAGTTCCATCGAGCTCTCACGAGCTCGCTGCCGTGTCTCTCCTCGCTCCTTCTAACCCATAGCCCTGCCTTGAGCTCCTCTATCATGTCGTCATCTCCACGTAGCCGGCAAACCTCGGGTGTGGCCGCATTGTCGTTCCCACCGTCGTCTGGACCTTGCCGGAGTTGGAGCTCACCATGGCCGACCACCACTGGAGCCCTCTCACTCCCTTTTCTGCCTTCCCTCAGTTTCCCTGCGAGCCCTTGAAGCTCATACCAAGCTTAGCCATGCCCTACATGGCCAAACCTCGCTGGAGCACCATCGGATCCCCTCCGCCATCCACCATGCATGCCGCCGTCCTAGCTAGAGCTCGGTAGCGATTGAGGGGAGGGCATAGTTAGGTGCGACTCGTCGAGGCGACCACGTCGGTGCCCTTGGCCTCGCCGGAGTCCTCACCGCCGGTGAGCAAGCGTGGGTCAACCACCGCTCCTCTGCTCTGCTCCCTCTGGCTGGTGGGACCATTGACCTCGTGGGTCCCGCGCGTCAGTGACCCAAATTTAGGTTTTTGGTGATTTAAATGCAGATTTTGATGCTATTTTGTAAAATTCATAACTGGAGTTTGGTAGATCCAAATTGGGTGGTTCCAATTTTGTTAGGATCTTGGTGAAGTGTAGTATTTAGGAAAATATAACATGAGCACTTGTAGTGAAGTTTCTGGGGGAATTAAATTGTAACTTAAAATGTGTTTTTAAATGGATGCAAACTTGCTTAACTCATATCTAGAGTTCCTGTGATCCAAAAATTATGAAATTTGTATGGTGAGCTCTTCTTGATGAGTGGAAGCTCTGGTAAAAATTTGAGAGTCAGTGCATGGATAGTGTTTGAGTTATTAATTTCCCTTTTATAATTAGATGATCCTTGTGTGAATTTTACTAATTAATCTATGAATCCAATGCCCATGAAATTTATTGGAGGTTGTCCTGGCACCTTAAGAATGCTAAGAAAAATATTTCTTCTGTTGTTTGACACTTTTCAATAGGGTTTCTAATTTAGGCCAAAATCAGCCTCACTGCCTTGTTATTTTTGTGTAGGATATTTCTATCAGTAACTTTGGGTGAAATTTCTACAGTAGACTACTTATAGCATGTAGTACCTACTGTAATTTTTGTATATTAAATGGTGCAGTTTTCATATATGTTTATTATTCCTCTTAAATAACTAAATAAATTAAGAAAGGCATTAAAAGAAATGAATTGGTGGTGAACACCTTACTTTCTGGTGTTCTTTTGATATGTGTGATGAGTTAGAAAAGGTGGTTTTGTCCATTTATATGTTTGCAACATAAGTTAATAATTATTTTCTAGCATTATGTCTTTCTAGACAGTTCTGGGAACTTTGCAAAGTTCACCATGATAATTTGGTTTTCTGGAAATCATGTGAATACCAAAGTTGTAGTGCACTTACTAAACTAGCTTGTGTTAAAATTTGGTGACATTTGGCCAAGTAGTTTAGGAGATATGGCTGTTCTCAGTTTGAGTCCAGTTTTGGCTACTCTCTGTCTTGTGAGGATAGATTTCTGTTGTTAAGTGATTTCGACCTGGTAAAAGTTGGAATCATGCCATGAGGTCTGAAAATGAATTTTGGCAATTTCATAAGCTTTCCAAATTGTTTTTTTGCATATCATTTGGATTTGTACATCTCAAGTTATGGTCAATTTACTATGCTGCTGTAAATTCCCAGTTTTTGCTGAAATATGAATGATGGTGTGAATGCTTTGTAGAATTGTTCTTGTTGATTGTTTAGGTGATAGGCTAACTTGAGAAAATGCTTAGGTGCAGGTGGTAGGTCCTTAACTGAAGATGAGCAATTGTATATTAGGTTGTCTAAACTTGGTAAGTTAAAGTGATTTGAATAGAGCTTAAGTTAGAATATGTGTACTGCAATAAGCATGTGCATTTCTCGATCATCTCTAACTTCGTCCATGTGCATCCATGATATTTATCTTGCGCATACATGCAATAGGTGTGCCGGAGGGAGTGACGCTTCTAGAGTCGAGGGAGCGAGCCAGGAGGAGGAGCCCGAGGTTCAGGCAACCGATGAAGCAGCCGCCGAGGAGGAGTTGCCCGAGTGCCCTGACCACCGCCCATCCTCTTTCCTAAAAGGCAAGCCCCGGAGCATTCTAAGTCTCCCATGTTTTTACAAATATCTTGAGTATCTTTTATTGTTGATGATGCATTAAGTATAGGAATTAGTTAGAACCAATTGTTACATTATATCCTTACCTTGTCCAGATAAAATCCTATGAATCCTAATTAAGTGTAGGATCTAATGATGCTTAGCTATGCTTGGACCGGTAGAAGTCAGGTGATTTCATGTCACCTGCGAGATGTAGGATGAGCTCTGGTCATGGTTGGCTATATTTGCTATCATAGAAAAGAACCATGGGTTAATAATGAAAAGAGACCAGACGGGATGACGGTAGTGCAGCAACAAGGCATGGAGGTCTTGGGTGTGAATCTATCCTCGTCTGTGTCGTTTAAGGACCGATTCACTATATGTCCTCATGTCATGTTGAACGCATCCTAACACTTAGCTGGTCGAATAAGTCCTTCCGACTGTGAAGCCTAGTAGTTCGACTCAGGCTAGGAACTAGGGGGTCATGCGCATTCTAGAGGTAGTAAGGATGTGCTTGGGGACATTGGCATGAGTCCAAGGGGTTAGGTGTTTAAAAGTCATGCACTTCCTAGCAGATTGTCACCCTTGGGGATGCGGCACTGTCTGGACCCGCGACTCCAGAGTTGTACCAAAGGTGACTTGATTGCGACCCTAATGGGGGAAGCAGGGTTTGTGTTAGGAATACCCCTCCAGCTGGATAGGAATCGATTCGAGTCGTCGTCTCTCCCAGATAGTGAGAACTTGACTGAGCAGCGGCAACATAGATTCACTTAATTTAACGATATGGTTAAATGGAGGATGATGATCATGTTGCCACAATTTATACCTGCTATGGTTAATAATATCTACATCTTAATCAAGTGATTGCTTAGTATAGGTGCTAATATAGATGATAGGCTAATGGCTAAAAGTCACTGCTAGCTCAGGTTAAGAGTTGATCATTATTACTTATGCTTTTCTGCAAAAAGAAAGTGTTAGCCAAATCCACTAAATTAAGCTATGCATGATCCTTGGTGTCAATTATTTTTGGTTTTTGACAGGTAAGTCTAGCTAAGTACATTCTTGTACTTAGGGTTTATTCCCTCTTGTTGCAAATGACCTTCTTTATCAGGGCTTCTGTAAGACTATCACCACCCGACGGGTGATGAAGACTAGATCACGGGCATGATCTTTGTTTATCTTATCCAAATGCTTTTGTGGGATGTGATCGGCAAGCTGGTAGTTGTATTTGAACTCATGTGTGTGAGTTAAACTATTTGCTTCCGCTACTTTACAAGATTTGGTTTGTAATAACTATGACTCTGATGTGTTGTAATCTATCTATGAAATGTTTGTGAAATGTTGTAACGTGTGATGTGTTATGTTGAATCACTACGATCTTGGTTGTACGCAAGTTGGTTTGAAATCCTTCATGGTTTCAGTTGACTATCGGGTTTATATGGGCTCAAGTGTGAGAATTTGATCGTTTCGGCGATTTTTTTTGTACTTGTGCTCTTATAAATTGGTCGGTTCTATTACAGAGCTAGTATCTATTATAAGCAATGAATGGTTAGAAGAATCAAAGCTTTCCTCTGATGTGTTTCGTTTAGATTCACCTTCTATACCTATTTGTTGTCAAATTAATAAAGCTTCTTTCGATGCTCTTTACAATCTTGTTGTGGGTGTTAATATCATGTCTGTATCTTTTGCTCTTGATTTATTGAAACACATGCCATTAACCCCAATAACAAAGTTATTGAAAAGTCTTTCAGGACACATTCTCCTAAGTTTGGGAATTTTGTATATCCTCCCTATCTAGGTAAAAGGAACCAAAGTTCATTTGAGCTTCTATATCTTTGATATTATGGAGTTCAAGCTGTTGATAGGACAACCAATTGAAAGACTTATCCAAGAAGGCCATATGGAGAAGTTGAATATAAGATAGGGAAAAACTTTAGCTTTCTATACCCATTACTCATTCTTTAAATGCTGAGAGTGAGCCAATTCCCGAGGAAGACCCAGTGGAAGAGGTTAAGGTTGCATCTCTTGATTATTTGATTGAACCCAACCTTGAAGATAATGCCTAGTTCTTCATCGAGGAGGAAGAAGAAAATCCTATAGAGTCTGAACCTCTAGATGAATTGCTAGAACCACCTAAGCCCACCATTGAACTTAAACCCCTGACTTATGGTCTTAGATATGCTTTTCTCAATAATGATTAGGATTCTCCTGTGATCATAAGTGATAAACTTTCTCAAGAAGAATCCCTTCGCCTGCTAACTGTCTTAGAAAAGCATCTCTCTGCCTTTGGCTATTCACTCCAAGACCTTAAGGGAATTTGCCCTGCTCTTTGCACCCATCGCATCCCTATAGATTCTAACTCTATACATTTTAGGGAACCTTAGCGTAGGCTTAATAATTGTAACAGAACCGACCAAATCATAAGAACGTAAGTACAAAAACAATCACCAAAGCGATCAAATTCCTGTACTTAAGCTCCCATAATCCCGGTAGTCCGGAAATCATGAAGGATTTCAACCAACTCACGACATACAAACCAAGACCATAGTGATTCAACACAACACATCATTTGTTACAACAATTCATAAGTAGCATTCGGATTACATCCATTAGAGTTCAAATAAAATATTACAAACCAAGTTCGAATGTGCGGAAGCAACATAGTTTAGTACATAACTTCATAGTTTTCAAATACATTGCCAAGTCTGAGTCATGTCCCACAAAAGCATCATTAGGTACAAGAACTAGTAGAGACCGTGCCCAATGGTCTAGTCTTCATCCCTAGCTAGGAGAAGGCAGTACTTGCAGCAACCAAAGTAGAACTGGTCATCTGCAATAGGTGGGAGATAAACCCTAAGTACGAGAAGGTACTCAGCTAGACTTACCCGTCAAAACCAGAAATAAAAGACACCAAGGATCATGTAAGGCTTATGAGGTGGGCTAGCTGGACACAGTTGCATAAAAGAGCTTATAGTAACCAATTTAAACTTCGCATCAAGCTATCATCATTTACCTGTCCACTAGATTTGCACCTGTACTAGAGCACTCACTTATTAGGAGCAAACAATATTAACCATAGTAGGTATAATAAGGTTGTCATCATCATATCATCATTTCTGAACCATTAGGTTATTTAGTGTATCTACTTTGGAGATAAGCCCATCAAGTTCTCACTAACCGGGAGAGACGGTGACTCAAATCGAATTGCAACTCAGCTGAGGGGGTATTCCTAACTCTCACCCTGGCATACTTAGCAAGGGTAGCTGTGGGTCACCTTTGGAACATCTCAGGAACCAAATTCGCAGGTTCGATCAGTGCTAGCACTCTTAGGGATTACCCTTCTGCCAGGATGATCAAGACTTTTAAATCACCTTCCCTACGACTCCCTTCTGAGGCGCACTTTATACTTATCGACTCCCAGCCTGAGGTGAGCTACTCGGCTTCACGGTCGGTCTTCAGACATGGCCAACTAAGAGAGAGGCATGCATTCAATGTGAATAGGAAAGGATCCAAGATTTAGTCCTTAATCGACACAAACGGAGTCACTGCAAATCGGCAAGCCTCCGTCCGGTCTTCATTTCAAATTAAGACTGGTTCTTTTCCACGATAGCAAATATAGCCAACCGTGCCATATGTATCTTCCTATATCTCGCAGGTGATAGAAAATCACCTAACTTCTACCATGTTTAAGTAGGGCTAAGCACTACATGAGCCTGAGCTACATAGGATTCAGGGTAACAATATCTGGACAAGGATTGGGTAACCAATGCAGCAAGTGTTTGCATCCAACACCTAAACTTAATGCAACAATATATATATGTAACAATAATACTGTAACTACATTTCGGAAATTAGGAGGCTTAATATGCTCTAGGGCTTGCCTTTCACAAAGTTGCATGGACGGTGATCTGAGACTCAACGGCGACCTCGTCTGGCACTTCTCCTAAGGGTGGCACCTCCTGAACTTCCGGTGTCGGCTGCTGTTGCTCACTCGGTTCCTCGAATTCCAGTAGTGTTACTCCCTCCGGTACACCTATTGCATGACGATGCACAAGATAAATACCATGGATGCATAAGGAATGACATGGTGCTCATGATGAATGAATCACAGTAAGTGTTTACGAAAGCATCACTGGACACTCATTTACCGAGTAAGAATAGTTCTATTCAAATCACTTTAAAACAGGTATCTAACTTAACTTCAAAAACAAGATCAACTTACCTAACTTGCATAACCTAAGATAAAGATGCTCATCTTCAGTTAAAGGCCTAACACCTAGGAACATTACCACAAACTTAGAAATAGTAAAGGCATACTTAAAACAACAGTTAAAGTTTCATATGCACACGGGTAGTTCCTTAATTCAATCATAGCCAGAGTTCTATAAATCCAAATGACTTGCATGAGGACAATCTAGAAAGCTTATGAAATTCTCTATAAATCATTTGTAAACATCAAGCATGATTCTTACGTTAACCAAATCGAATTCCAGTAAACCTAGAATCTGTCCAGAAATGACAGGGTTACTAAATTAATTATTTAATGATGATGCAAAAGCATAATTGGACCAAACCAAGTTGACCAACATGTTTTGCATACCAGAGAAACATCAGAAAGTATAGTGCCAACTTCTAAACAATTTATTTAATGCCCTTTTTAATTTCTTTAGTTAATTAGGTGATTAAAGCAATATATAGTAAAACTATTCAGAAATATCTACAAAAATTATAGTAGCTATCTCATGCTTCACATAGACTACCATAAGAATTTCAAAGCCATTGGGCAAACAGAATTTGCTGTATCCAAAATAACAGGTGGCATGTCTATTTTTAGCATAATTAGGAAACCCTAATGAAAAGTGTCAAGCAATAGATTTCACATTTTTCCTAGCATCATTCTATCATAAGAATAGCACTCACCAAATTTTACCTTTACTGGATCTATATAAAAATTATGAAAATTCACACAAGATCCATCCATGCAAACAAGAGAATTTTATATCTCCTACATACAGTGTCCAAAATATATGAAATTTTAACTACAAGCTATTCATGATATGAGAAGTATACCATAAAAATTTCATGCCATTTGGAGCTACATAGAAAAAGATATAATTATCCCTAATTCCTCCATGATTAAAAGAGATAAATAGAAACTCCCACTTTCATAATAGAACATGGCATAAATCATATTTTTAATATAAAATAGACATTATCATGAACTCAGCAAAATTGGAACCACATCATTTGAAGCTACCAACTAGGAGATACATATTTTTGAATCTATACACAAATCTGTGAAAAGAATAAACCAAAAATAAATTTGAAACCCTACTCTACTACTGGGCCGGCCCGATCAGACTCGGCGGCCCACACAACATGCGCTGGCATGGCCCAACATGGCGTGGCCCACGCTGGCTCCCGCCTTGACTCAGTGACTGACGACTGGACCCCATGCGATAGAGAGACACACAGGGGAAGGGAGGAAGACGACGGCGCAACTCGTCGCCAGTGGCTCCTCCGGTGAGGTTAGTGGTGCTACGGCGGTCACCTCACCCATGCACATCTAGCAGTGCCCTCAATTGAAGCTAGTGCTATGGCTATAGGGGGTGACGACGATCATGGCGGCGCACGGCCACGGCAGGGTCGGCTCTGGCGAGACGACTGCGTCTCGGCCCTAATGGGTGACTCTATGAGCTTCGGTAGCGTTCACCAGACCTAGCACAAGGGATAGAAGAGACAGCAAGGGACACGATGATAGTTGGCCATGTGGAGCGCCAACTCTGGCGAGTCCCAACATGGCGGCAGTGGAAGAACTGGCGAATACACGCTTACCAAGACTCAATTGACTCGATTGAACGTGGAGGTGGTAGAGGGGATCACGACGAGGCTCTGGGTGAACTGGGCAATGTGTTTTTGCAAAGACATGTGAGCTAGGTGAGGGCAAAGGCTCGGCCGACAATGGCAGACGGCTGTGGCTCGGCACTGCGCGCGGTGAAGGCGAAGGAGAAGCGAATGGAGCAGGCGAGTGCGTCGGGTAGGCGCTGGCCTTCTTCTAGAGCGCGGACGCGCGACGTGGTGGCATCGGCAGAGCATGAGCGCCACGCGGTGAGCAGCTCCTGCGCCGGTCAGCCACGGCGGCTCTGACCATTTTCTGAAATTTTAGATTTAGAGATCAACGACGATGACTGACAGACGAACTTAACCGTGATGGATCTCTTAAACCGTGACGATTTAGTGAAAGTAATGTATACAAAAGTTGCAGAGCTATAGTAGGGCTACAACTTTGTTTTAGAAATCTATAGCTAATTCACCCTGTATCCTGAGTTGCATCAAGCCAAAGGTGGCTCAATCAAACTGAAAATACAGTTAGGACTTAGAAATATTTTTCAGTGTTGAATCCACCATCAACAATGACTTGTGGGCCATGTTTGAGGCTGTTCCACACATTTTCATGAGTTGATCATAAAACAACTTTTGTTCCTTGATAAATTAGCTACAACTTTGGTAAAGAGTGCACAACCATGCAAAGTCTCTAAGTTGGTCTTTTGAATCAGTCAAACAGTGGCACTCCAAGGGTCAATTCCAGTCAAACCTCCACTTGAGGGCATTTTTGTCATTTTGATCTACATGAACAATGTCCAAACAATTACCCTAAGTGTAGTTAAGGTGTATTAGACCATGATCAACCACTTTACACAATTGTTATACCAATTTCTAATGATCACATGTGATGAAGCATAAAACAATCAATTCACTCAATTGTTGCAATTCCATGTTTCACATGTTTCATTGCTTTTGCTGCAAGCTTAACTTGCCACATTCCTACCATGTTGCCATGTTTCAAGGTATGAGAAACTCATGTTGCATTCACATGTTGCACTACTACCATTCATAAGCAATCAAGTATGAAATAAACAGAATTTGCGAATGTTGCATATGTATGTTTCAGTGATAATGGCATGGTGACATGGATGATGCATATGTTTATGAGATGAAATGCAATTTTGTGGAAGCCAAACACCTAGGGTGTTACAATAATGTGACGAGAGAGGTTGTTAAGAAAGAGGTTTTGAAACTCTTGCATGCTAGGATTATCTATCCTATGCCGCATAGTGAGTGGGTTAGCCCTGTTCAAGTTGTGCCTAAAAAGGGAGGCATGATTGTTGTTAAAAATGAAAAGAATGAATTAATCCCCCAAAGAACCCTCACTAGATGGTGGTTGTGTATTGACTACCGAAAACTTAACAAGGCAATAAAAAAGATCACTTTTCATTGCCCTTCATTGATGAAATGTTGGAGCAACTAGCGAATCACTCTTTCTTCTGTTTCCTTGATGGGTATTTAGGTTATCACCAGATACCGATCCATCTAGATGACCAAAGCAAAACCACCTTTACATGTCCATATGGAACATATGCTTACCGTAGAATGTCTTTCGGACTATGTAATGCTCCAGCTTCTTTTCAAAGATGCATGATGTCTATATTTTCTGATATGATTGAAGAAATCATGGAAGTTTTTATGGATGACTTTTCTGTTTATGGAAAAACTTTTGATGATTGCCTTGAAAATTTAAACAAGGTTTTGCAAAGATGTGAAGAAAAGCACTTAGTCCTTAATTGGGAAAATGTCATTTCATGGTTAGAGAAGAAATAGTGCTTGGACACTTGGTGTCTGAAAGATGGATAGAGGTAGATAGAGCTCAAATTGAAGTAATTGAACAGTTACCTCATCCTGTAAATATTAGAGGGATCCGTAGTTTTCTTGGTCATGCTAGTTTTTACCGCCGCTTTATAAAAGATTTTTCACATATTGCTAGACCACTTACAAATCTTTTGGCTAAGGATGTTTCCTTTGAATTTGATGATGCATGCTTGAAATCTTTTAACATTCTTAAGAAAGCACTCATCTCTGCACCAATCATTCAACCCCCTGAATGGTCACTACCTTTTAAAATTATATGTGATGCTAGTGATTATGTTGTGGGGGCAGTTTTGGGACAAACTAAAGATAAAAAGCATCATGCAATTGCTTATGCTAGCAAAACTCTGACAGGACCTCAACTTAATTATGCAACAACCAAAAAAGAACTGCTGGCTATTGTTTTTGCTATTGATAAGTTTAGATCTTACTTAGTAGGAGCTAAGGTGATTGTTTATACTGATCATGTCGCTTTAAAATACCAGCTCACTAAGAAAGATGCTAAACACAGATTAATAAGATGGATTTTGTTACTCCAAGAATTTGACTTAGAAATAAAAGATAAAAAGGGAGTAGAAAATTCTATTGCCAATCACTTGTCCAGAATGCAGTTTGAGAATTCATAGGAACTGCCCATCAATGATTTGCTATGGGACGACATGCTCTTCAAGGTCACAAAATCTGACCCCTGGTATACAAATATTGTTAATTTTATGGTTACAGGTTATGTACCACTAGGGGAGAATAAAAGGAAGCTCATCTATGAAAGTCATCTCCACATATGGGATGAACCATACCTCTTTAGAGTCTGCTCTAATGACCTACTTAGAAGGTGTGTACCAGTGGAAGAAGGCATCAAGATCATCGCACGATGCCACTCATCACCATATGGAGGACATTATAGTGCATTCCACACTCATTCAGAGATTTGGCAAAGTGGATTCTTTTGGCCAACCATGTATGAAGACATGAAAGACTTCATCAGAAGGTGTGGAGCGTGTTAGAGGCATAGGAATATCAATTCAAGAGATGCTATGCCACTCACCACCAACCTCTATATTGATCTCTTTGATCTCTGGGGAATCGACTACATGGGACTTTTTTTGAAGTCAAAGAACTATGAATACATCTTGGTGGTAGTTGACTATGTCTCCAAGTGGTTTGAAGCCATGCCATGCAAAGCTACTGATGCAAAGAACTCCAAGAAGATGTTTGAAGAAATAATATTTCCAAGATTTGGAGTTCCAAGGATGGTGATTAGTGATGGAGGAACTCACTTCAGTGAAAAGATTTTTCACAATTACTTGTCAAAGCATGGAATCCATCACAATGTCACTACTCCATACCACTCTCAAACAAGTGGCCATGTAGAAACATCAAATAAACAAATTAAGAACATTCTGCAAAAGAAGGTTAATGAGATGGGGACTGCATGGAAGGATTGACTACTCAATGCACTATGGGCTTATAGAACGCCCTATAAAACATTGTTGGGCATGTCACCATATCAACTGGTCTATGGGAAGGCCTATCATCTACCTGTTGAGCTAGAATTCAAAGCTCACTAGGCCATCAAGCGATGGAACATGGACTTTGAAGCCACAGGAATTAAGAGGAAGATGCAACTCTTTGAACTTGATGAATGGCATGAAAAGCATATCACAATGCCAAGATATACAAAGAGAGGACCAAAAGATGGCATGATAAGAGGATCAAGGAGGAGTTTGCCCCCGAAGATAAGGTATTACTTTTTAATTCTAGGGTCAAATTATTCAGGCATGGAAAACTTTAGAGCAAATAGGAAGGACCATTCAAGGTGATAAGCACTTCGTTGCATGGAGCAGTAACACTTGAAAATGACAAAGGAAGGTTATTCAAGGTAAATGACCACTATTTCAAGGTCTTTCTAGAACCTAAAAACCACCTAAGGATTTGGATGAGGTAGATTTCTTGATTTTACCATAGATTTACATATCTACTATCCTCTTTATGTTTTATAACGCGAAAATATATTTTTTGAGTTTAGATAGGGATTAGTAACCGCCGCGAGAAAAATCACCATGAGAGGATGACATGTGGGGCCGCCTGGCCACACCTAGAGGCCACCCGGCCCACTATCAGTTGCTCTCATGCTCGGTCAACTCTCTCATGTCTTCTAGATGCTTCCTTGTTAAAATCCCATAGTTTTTAGACGCATTCAGTTTTTCCTTGTTACGAGACCTCGTTTGGATAGATCTTGACCCCTGCTACAAGTTGTTCCCCCCTATATAAGCGAGCCTCTGCCTGCCTCCATAGCCATTCCATCAAATCCTTCTCTCTCCAATAGCAGCAAAGCTCTCCTCCTCTCTAGTTCCCATGGCCAACAAAGAGATCATGCCCTATTGTTTTGATCCTCGCAAGAAGCTTGATGCGCTTGTGCTGACCGTCGTTCATCTAGAAGTTACCCCAATTCTCTTAAGCCAATCATACTTCACCTAAGACATCCATTGTCTGGTAATGATTGCTCCACTGCCGCCACATCTACGTCTCAAGGCAAGCCACGTCAACCTCACACGCCGCCGTCGATCAAGGTGACGAAGGAGATCAACCTCCTTCCTCCAAGGGCGAACAAGGTGCTGACCAAAGTGAAGACCAATAAGTTTAGAGATGTCACATGTGCAAAATCATGAAATTCAAAAGGCAATAGAACAAAAACCACACTCACCAAAGTTGGACCGAAACGGGCCTGAGAGTGGACCGCTCGGCTTCCAACATGGGCCGACCGGCCCATCACAGCACCGCCTCACCTCGTGCTTCATCCATGGTCAGGTTTGAGCCCAATACACTTTATTTATATATGTTTCACTTTTTGTTTCAAACCAAATTGAAAATCACTTAATAAAACAACTTTAAAACATGAGGAAAGATTGTTTCAGTCATGACTTAAGGATAGACTCACATAATACTTTTCCTAGAAGTCATGCTACTGTTGGGAACTTATTATTAGGGACCCCATCTTACTTAAGTTGTTGTGGAATGTGATATAGTAGAATAATGAGAACTTGATTCTTGATGTCTTGTTATTGGAGAATTTTATTTAAAAATATAAAAAGAATAGCTACACCTCTTCTTTGTGGAAAGGAATATTCCACTAGAGCCATATATAGACTAGAGAAACCTTATACATATACTACTTATCATTGTATTGAGTTTGGTCAAACCTTGTGACCCTTGTTGAGAAACTTATCATGCTCTGAAGATCAAGATCACATACACTCTACATAAATGTTCTACTCCTACACTAGGAATAGACACAAAAATATACTTGATAGGATAAATGCTCTAAGTTATTGTAAATATCTCTCTTGAAAAGTTTCAATTGCAAAAAGAGAGGCATGGGCTATGCAAAAGTTATTCATAAAAAAATGCAAAAGAAAAAGTATTGAAAAAATGGACAAGTGTCCATGATATCTAAAACAATGGGTACTCGGATGCCCGTCCGAAAAAAGAAAGAGATGAATAAGATAGCCCATGTTTTCTTGCAAAAAAATATTTTCAAGTTTCAATCAAGAGAGATATATTTCAAGGAGCATAGTAGAATTAGGTTAGCCACCATATATATATCCACACACAATGCAAGTATGTTTTCAAATTCATCCCTATCTGAGCTCCACATAAGCTTTTAGAAGTAGGAAAATGTCGATAGAATATCATCGGTAGTCCTCCAAGGGGTATCCCATGAAGGTAGATTGATTGACAGAGATGCGTGTAATCAAGAACAAGAAGGCAACATAAACACACGAGTTAGAAAGGTTCAGGCCGTCAGTATGACATAATACCCTACTCCGGTGGTCTATTGGATTGTATTGGCTATCGTATGATATTGCGTGAGTTTGGAGGGGGTCCCTACCTGCCTTATATAGTCTAGGGTCAGGGTTACAAGTCGGTTAGATCTGAGAGATAACTAGAAAGTAATAATAGATTACAGGAATCATGGGATCATACGTATCCTAACAGATCTCATAGTATCTTCAGGATATCTTCTTGGTATCTTGCGGAAGGCACCGAGCAGTGTCGTGCCTCGCAAGGCTTCATCTTGTGGGCTGGGCCACCCCTAGGAGCACAGCCCATGTGGTCTACCATGGGTATCTAGGGTCATGCCCCCCATAGCTAGTCCCCAAGCGCCTTGTATCCGTTGTGCAGCACCATCTTGAGCTTGTCCGAGCTTGTGTGAATGAAGCCAAGCAGTCAAACTCATGGTCCGACCACTGTGATGAGTTGCCGAGCAGTTGTTGAGCAGCGTGAACCATCACTGAGCAGCATGAACCATTGCCGAGCAGCATGAACCATCGCTGAGCAGTGTAACCCAAGTATAGCTTGCCATAAGGGTATAAGGAGCTCAAGTTTAGAACCAAAAATTTCTTTGCAGTGGACCAAGTGTGCCCACTTAGAGTCCGACCACGAGAAAGGGAGATAGTCTTCTTCAGCTTCAAGAGGCGCGAAGTCTTCCAGATTAAAGCAAACACACTCACCATGAGGTGAAGTGTGCCCACTTAGTCCCCAAGCCTAATAGTAGGTGACGTAATCATGTGGTGCTAGGGTCCAAAGTAGAAGAAAAGTAAAAGACCAGCTAAGCAGGCAGCCAATCCCTGGGCGTAGCCCTGAAATGAGAAAAATCACATTCACCCCAAGGTGAAATGTGCCCACTTAGTCCCCAAGCCTGATAGTAGGTGACATGGTCACGTGGTGCTAGGGTCAGAAACAATAGTCAACAAAAGAAACTCCCCAATGCGGTGAGGAACCGAGACACAGTGTTGACGCAGTCCCCAAGCCAAAAGTGGAAGTCTTGGAGAAAACAAATCATGGAGAAAATACTAGAGTAATGGCTATATAGTAGTAATTACTAAGCCATAATGGTTGGCAGAGAAGTCGGTGAATATTTGGTGAGCAGTAATAAATTGAGGAGATAAATGGGCGATACGGGCCATGGTTGCGCAAAATCCTAGGGAACGGCCCACCACGCTGTTGTGGAGAATTCAGAGAGGCGCAAATCATGGGAGCAGTTTCCCAAAAACCCTTGAATGCGAAAAGTGGGGGGAGTGCTTTATAACTACACCGCCGCACCCTACGCTCCCACCTTTGCTAGTTTGCCATTTCATCTTCCTCCTCAGCCCTCGCACTTCTAGATTCATATCCATGCATGCTTCCGCCACCAGCTCCAATCTAGATCTGAGAGATGGCACCGAAGAGGGGAGCTATGAACCCAAAGAAGGCGAGCGCTGGAGCCAGCCATGATGAAGAGTGCGTGCCATCACGCATGAGGGAGGCAGAGCTCAACAGATTAGTGGAGGTAGGCATTCTTCCTAACCGCATCACCACCAGATGGTGGCTGGCCCTTGGTGAGCCCTACCCAATGCCTCGTACCGATGAAGCTGTAGTATTTGAGGATTATTTTTGGCATGGGTTGGGATTTCTTGTTCATCTATTCTTGAGGGATTTGTTGGAGTTCTGGAGAGTCAGTCTGGGTAACCTCGACCCAAACACCATATTGCACATATCTATCTTCATCCATTTTTGCGAGGCGTATCTCAGAATCCTTCCCCACTTCAACCTCTTTCGTCACCTATTCTGGTTGAAGAAGAAGGGCAACGATGGTTCCAAGGTGGTCGGCAGCGTGTATCTTCAGCTACACGATGGAATGGTGGGCGAGTACCTTACTATGCTGCTAAACACGTTGCTGAAGGGGTGGAATGCCAGGTGGTTCTATATGAAGCAGAGCCACCCTACCATCCGCTATGACACCGACCACATCCCAGAGAACTAGAAAAGCTAGTCAGAGAGGCCAAGCTATGCTGATATGGAGCAAGTGAGGGAGCTCCTTGACCTAATAAAGGGCGTGAAGACCAATGGTGGACTAGTGGCAGTGAGCTTCATAGTGCGCCATGTCTAGCCCTACAAGGAGTGGGCCCATGCTGGCTTTGACTTCAAAGGCGACACCGATGGCACACGAGAAAGGACGGAGATGCTATCGAGGGATGATGTGCAAGAGTGGGCCGCAGAGCTATTTGCTCCATTTGCCTCATTCAACGTGTTAGGGATGATGAGACCCTTTAATTGCAAGAGTCTACCTCCTCAAGTAAACATCCCAATTGTTTTTGTTCCTAATGCTTTTTATCCTTTGTGGTTGTTGCTGAGCAGTGAACTGATTCACTTATGCAAAGATCCATTCGTAGGAAAGAGCAGTGTACTTCTCGGGCGTGCCGAGGGGCAATTGGGCACAGGCAGTAGGTGCTCGACCACCAATGTAGCCTGAGGAAGGTGCCATCAGCACCTCATTGGATTCTAGAGGTGCCAACACTGGTCGGACAGAGAGTACCCACTGGTGTCGGAGAAAGTCCACGGGAAGAGGGCAGTGGTAGATGAGTCGGCTCAGAAGAAGAGGAAAATAGTAGGTGCTATCCCCCGCAAGCCGAGTGACATCTCACTTGGGGGCAACCAGACCACTCGGACATGGAGTACCATGATGTCTGAGTGGTTGGATGACGACAAAGTTCCAATGGCTCCTCCACCGAGCATGAAGGCGCCTCCATGCACCACTCGCGTGGAGGAACAATCGAAGAGAGGGGAGGGAGTCCTCGAGCAGCAGGCGATGGGAGTCTCGAAGCGATAGGAGGAGGCAAGGCCGACAGTAGAGGCCATGAGACCTCCACCATAGGGTGCAGGAGTCAACCCTAGGACCATGCCTGGGTGCTCAGGAAGGCAACGCCGGTTTAGAAAAGTATACCGGTAGGGCAACACGTAAGCATCCTTGCTTTGGAGTTATTTTGATGTCATGTCCTTATCTTTTTGGCGATTGACGAGCTGATCTGATGCAGAGTGAGGTGTACAGAGGATTTGACCCCGCCCGCCCAGATTGACAAGCAATCGAGGGCTAGCCCTGGGGCAGAGGCAATGCCGGTTGACCCTGTCCGAGAGTCCCCGGGTGCTTGGTAGCCTGTTGAGAAGTCAGCCACCGCTGCTGATGTATTGGGCGGCGATGAATGGTTAGTGGCGATGGTGGGTGGGTCGGCGATGAGGTGCGAGGTAACGGCGGAAACAACTAGGACCTCAAGAGCAGAGGATGGAGTTGCCGATGCTGCGCTGGAGTCCATAGCGGAGAAACCTATGATGTCGGAGGAGCAGACGGCGTGCCCTGAAGCGTCGAAGGGCATGGTCGGACGCGATGTCCAACCATGGAGCCCCCTGGTGGTGCCTCCATCTATAGAGGAGGAGGACATGGTGGAAGAAATCGAATGTGAGGAATCATGACCTCAAGCTATCCGAATCCTCCGCAAGTGAGGTGATGAAGTGGTGATCGTTGAGGAGGAGGACACCACTAGGGAGCTCAGGAGGCTGGAGTCCACCCTTTCTAGAGTGATGAAGCAGATCAAGGTTAGTACTACACCTAGAATGCTCGTCTTTGTCATTGGAGATCAGAGTTCTTCATATTCATTTTGCGTTTGCAGGGGATAACTCGGACTACCGAGCAGCATCACCAGCTGATCAAGAGGATGGATCCCCTCACCGAGGAGAATGAAAAGCTCAAAGAGGCGATGAACCTTATAGAGGAGAACATCAAGAGGGCCCAACACGAGCGAGACCTTGCTGAGTCCAATGCACAGGACCTAGAATACCAGAAGGGCATCCTATTCGAGCAGCTGGCGATTGCGTCCGAGCAGCTGCGGGGCAAGTCTGAGCAACTAGCCACTATCTCTGAGTAGGTGATGAGACTTGCCAAGCAGCTAGAACACAAGTCCGAGTAGCTCAAAAGTGTCTCTGAGTAGAGGAAAGGTATGGCGTATCGGCGAACTTGGTTGGCATTGCTAAAGTATTATTATTGCTGACAACCATTGTATTGTAGAGCAAGATGCGGAGCTCGGCCAGCTACACCAAACCATTGAGCAACTCTGAGAGGAGAAGATGAAGGAATCAGGGTGAGAGGACAAATTGGCCGAGGAGCTGAAAGGTGAATACTTCATTGTCGGAGTTACTGCTGGAGTAATTTCTTGGCTTGATGGATCCTTGTGATGCCTGCAGACTATCGTCAAAATGTTAAGGCATAGTTCGATGTGCGGGAGCAGGAGGCTAGGACCTAGAGGAACAAGTTCGATGCCATAGTCACCAGAGTCAAATCGGTGGTCGACTACGTCGACCTGGAGGTGGCTCCTTAGCCCGATGGTAGGCCATCGCGTCTGGACACCATCATCGAAAGGTGCAAGATGGCGTGGGAGAACTTCAAGAGCTTCAACCCCGACGCCATCTTCATCGCCGTTACACATGCCCAGGTGGTGGTCCGGTCCCATTACCCTACCATTGACCTTCAAGCGATAGGGGCTGGATTCACTGGAGGAGCGAGCGCGACGGAGCACCAGCAGCTAGAAGATGAGGTGGAAGACACGCGTGGAGAAGCTGGCCAGCGACATCGACCTATTTGGTGAGATGGACGGCGATGGCGAAGCCTGAAGATTTGCTCGGACAACATGCTGTAATAACTGAATAGAGTAGATAAAACACGTAAGGGTGCAGACAGACATTTATGTATATGTATAAATGTTGATATGTGCATGTTTATGCAGTTTGCTAGTATTATGGTGAAAAAATTGTTGTAGTGTTAACCCTAACGCAATTATACATAGTATAAGTAGCGTCCGAGCAGTTAGTTCATTACTGAGCTCTT
The DNA here is from genome assembly GCF_019320115.1 of Miscanthus floridulus. Classification (NCBI taxonomy): domain Eukaryota; kingdom Viridiplantae; phylum Streptophyta; class Magnoliopsida; order Poales; family Poaceae; genus Miscanthus; species Miscanthus floridulus. The sequence goes on along the minus strand of NC_089584.1, from coordinate 76,276,631 downwards.
TGGCCTTAGCTAGCCCATAGTCCATAATGTCGAGCACAGAGCCTGTGCAGTGTAGGAGGAATAGGCGTGACCAAGAAACCACAGCTGACTACCCATAACGCAGAGCATGGAGCCCATAGCATGTGTAGGGAGAGATCAAAGACTGGGTCTTCTCCATAGAGAACAGAGCGGAATGTGTGCTGCTCAGCAGTTGGTGAATCAACTTGGAGATGTACATAGTATAAGTGGCGTCTGAGCAGTTAGTTCTTTTATTGAGCTCTCGGCCTTGGCTAGCCCATAATCCATAACATTGAGCACAGAGCCCGTGCACATGTAGGAGGAATAGGCGTGACCAAGGAACCACAGCTGACCACCCATAACATAGAGCGCGGAGCCCGTAGCATGTGTAGGGAGAGATCGGAGACTGGGTCTTCTCCATAGAGCACATAACAGAGCATGTGCTGCTCGGTGGTCGGCAAAATATTTTGGAGATATGGAGAAATGTGGCAGAGCATTTATGGAGATCACATATTGGAGACCATTAAGGAGTAGCTTAGAGCTCGGTGACCGTAAGTGGAGATTAAATCATAATGGAGACAGATTATGATGACCGAAACTTTATTCATCATGGAGTAGAGAATACATATCTAGAGCGTTTCAAGGATAGAAACATATAAGGTGCTCGATGTGCCATGAATTGGGGATATTGATTCTATCCAAGTCACATAGCTGATAAGACCCTAGTCGGGTAACCTCTTTGATGACGTAAGGCCCTTCCTAGGGGGAGGAGAGCTTGTGCATCTCTTTGGTTTTTTGCTTTCTGCGGAGAACAAGGTCGCCGATAGCAAATGAATGACCTTTGATGTTGCGGTTGTAGTATCTCCGCAAACCTTCTAGATATTTGGCTGTGCGCACATAGGTGATCAGGCATTCCTCCTTGGCCCTATCGATGTCCTCTGTACAAACAGCTATGGCTTGCTCTTCATCATAATGTTCCACCCTAGGTGCTCAGAAGGCAATGTCCGCTGGTAGTATGGCTTCTAAGCCATAGACCAAGAAATATGGAGACACACCGGTGCTGCGACTAGCTTGAGTGCACAGTCCCCAGACTAGAGCTGGTAGCTCTTTGAGCCATCTTCCTAGATGCTTTTCTTCTTTCTGATATAGCCTCTTTTTGAGGGCATCATGGATCATGCCATTCGCCCATTTGACCTGGCTATTGGCTCTAGGATGGGCAACGGAGACATATTTGACGAAGATGCATCGGTCTTCGTAGAAGTCCGAAAAATGATGATGTAAGCCTTCTCCAAATGCACTTTTCCTCATCAAGTTGCTATCCACCAGCACATAATGCTTGCTTTGATGGATTAGGTGTTTGGTTTTAGTCTTGTCGGCAGGTACTTCGGCGCTGGTGAGGTACTTGATGAACTGCTCCCTCCAAATGGTGGCCGGCGAAGGTACTGTAAGTACCAGCTACTCGGTGGGGGAATTTCTTGAACTTCCTTCTCTTCCTTAATGGATGACGCCAAAAGATCTTGAACGAAGACCCCAGGTGGAATCACAACACGAGAAGAGCCTATCTTGGATAGGTGATCGGCGCAGTATGCATCCATCTTCTCACTAGAGCAGGACTAGTCTTTGTTGAGCTAGTTGATGACTAGCGTGGAGTCCCTATATACCATGAGGTGTTTGACGCTGAGCTCAATGGTTATACAGAGTCCGTGGAGACACACTTTGTATTCGGCGGCATTGTTGGAGGTGGGAAAATGTATTTGGGAGAACTATCGGAGCTTATCCTTGGTTGGTGTAATGAACAGAATGCCTGCACCACCACCATTGATGTTGAGAGCACCGTCGAAGTACATCACCTAGTGCTCGGGGCATGTAGCGGCGATGGACTCTTGGATCTTGGTCCACTCAGTGATGAAATTAGCGAGCGCCAATGACTTGATGGTAGGCTTGCTTCTAAATTCGATGGAGTAAGTGCCAAGCTCGATAGCCCACTTGATGATGCGGCCATTGGCCTCTTTGTTGTGGAGAATGTCCCCTAGAGGGAACTTGGTGACCACGGTGATCTTGTAGTACTCGAAGTAATGAAGGAGCTTGTGTGACGTAATTAGAATGGCATATAGCAGCTTTTGGACCTGAGGATAATGAGTTTTGGGCTCATTAAGGACCTTGCTGATGAAGTAGACCAGATGTTGCACCTTATAGGCATGCCTGGCCTCCTCGCGTTCAACGATGATAGCTATGCTAACGACACGAGAAGTGGCAGTGATGTAGATCAGTAGAGTTTCATCTGGTTGAGGCACCATCATGATCGGAGGCTTTGTTAAAAATACTTTGAGCTGCTCGAAAGTTGTATCTACCTCCTCCGACCAGGAAAAGTGCTCAAAGGCCTTGAGGAGTTTAAAGAATGGTAGTCCCTTTTCACCGAGGTGCGATATAAAGTGGCTTAGAGCAGCCATGCAGCCTGTAAGCTTCTGTATGTCCTTTACGTAGGTTGGTCGTTTCATGTTGGTGATGGCAGAGACATTGGTGGGATTGGGTTCGATGCCACAGGCGCTGATGATGTAGCCTAGGAGTATACCAGATGGAACTCTAAAGATGCACTTTGAAGGGTTCAGCTTCCATCGGTACCTTTTTAGATTGGCAAGCATTTCTTCGAGGTCAGCGATAAGATTGTCGGTGGTCTTGGACTTGACGACCACATCATCGATGTAAGCTTTGATGTTGCAGCCGATCTGTTGATCGAGGCACATCTAGAAGGCCCTTTGGTAGGTCACCCCGGCATTCTTGAGTCTAAAGGACATGGTGGTATAGTAGTACACACCGAAAGGCATGATGAACGACATCTTGATCTGGTCTTCTTCCTTGAGGGAGATCTGGTGATAGCCGGAGTAACAGTTGAGGAAGGAGAGCGGTTCATAGCCGGCAGTGGAGTCTACAACCTTGTCTATCTGAGGCAGACCAAAGGGGTCTTTAGGGCAGTGTTTGTTAAGATTAGTGTAATCAACGCACATTCTTCATTCTTTATTCTTTTTTTGAACGAGAACATGGTTTGCTAACTACTCAGGATGATACACTTCTTTTATGAATCCGGTAGCTAGGAACCATTTTATTTCTACCCTAATAGCCTCCTTCTTATCCGGCGTGAATCGTCGGAGTTTTTGCTTGATCAGTTTGGTGGTCGGCGAGACATTCAAGGAGTGCTCGATCTTCTCCCGTGGTATCCCTGGCATGTCTATAGGTTTCCAAGCAAACACGTTGGTGTTGGCACGTAGGAAGGAGATGAGCATGCTTTCCTATTTGGGGTCGAGGTGAGCCCCAATCTTCATGGTCTTGGAGGGGTTGTCAAGGCCAAGGCTAACCTCCTTAGTTTCCTTGGACCTAGTGGAGGCGCGAGGAGGCTCCAATGATGGGATCTCTAGGCCATCGGTGGGCACCGTGTTGGCGTCGGTGTCCACACTGGCCATCTAGATGGAGTGGTCGGTGGCTTCAGCAAGGGCGAGACTATCTGTCTCATAGGCGTAGGCAATGGAGAGGTTGGCCCATAGGGCCAGGACTCCTATAGGCGAAGGCATCTTCAGCACTAGATAAGCATAGTGCGGTACAACCATGAACTTGGCTAGAGCTAGCCAACCAAGTATGGCGTGGTAGGCGGTGTTGAAGTCGGTGATGTAGAAGTTGATGTTCTTGACGTGGTAGTTTCTTGCCATGCCGAACTATACTGGTAGGGTGATCTTTCCAAGTGGTTTGGATGCCCTACCAGGTACCACACCCCAGAAGGAGGAGTCGGAAGGTGTGAGATCTGTTATCCCAAGGCCCAACTTCTTTAGGGCTCCGGCGAAGAGGAGGTTCAGAGTGCTCCCACCATCGATGAGCACTTTTCTAAAAAGCACTTTCTGGATGGTTGCATTAAGGACAAGGGGGAAATGCCCTATGTAGGGGATGTCCGCCCACTGGTCGGCCCTACTGAAGGTGATGGGGACCTCAGACCAAGGGCGACAGCTAGGGTTGGCGGTGACGTCTTTCGCAGTGACGGTGAGCACCCGACGGGCGATGAGCTTCCATTCTCTTTTGCTCTTGGTGGAGGCAAGGCCCCCAAAGATGGTGGCAACCACCTTGTCCTAATCCTAGAAGGCATTGTTGTTGCCCCCAGGTGGTTGGCAGCCTCTGGCTCCATCGTTGTTGTCATCATCTGGCTTTTTGGTTTGGAATTCCTTAGCCAAGACGAGGTAGTCCTTCATCTTATGCTTGGTGTTCTTGTGGAAAGGGAATGGGCTGTCGAGGATCTTCTTGTACTACTAGTTGTAGTTGTGCTTTGTGTGAGGTTCATTGATGGCGGCGATGATGTGGTCTAGCCGGTGGTGGCGATATTGACTAGACTTGGATCCTTCTGGCTGATCACGACTGCTATCCCAATGATGACTGCGGTCGTCATAGCAGTGGTCACTGTGGCGCCGGTCGTCAAGGTGATCATCGCTATAGCAAGTTGGGCAATGAGTGCCCGCATCCTCATTGAAGTGCACCTTGGCTTCCTCGGTGTCGATGTACTGGTTGGCGATCGTAATCATCTTGCCAATCCCTATTGGCAGCTTGCAGTTGAACTTGGAGCAAAGATCGTGGTGATGGAGTCCTCGGACAAAGACGGTGATGACCTCAGCTTCTATGATGTAAGGAATAGAATTCCTCATCTCGGAAAAGCGTCTGATGTAGCTACGGAGGAGCTCAGATGGCTTCTAGTAGATGCGGTTCAAATCATGCTTGGTGCCCGGCTGAGTACACGTAGCCATATAGTTGTTGGTGAAAACTTTTTTAGCTCTTCCCAGGATCCGATGGAGTTTGGGGCAAGGCTGGTGAACCAGTTCATGACGGTTGGCGTGAGCATGATGGGAAGATAATTTGCCATGACACTAGTATGTCCTCCGGCAGCATGCACAGCAGTGGTGTAAGCCTGTAGCCATTGTGTGGGGCTCATCCTTCCCTCATAAGGCTCGACCCTAGTGATTTTGAAACCACAGGGCCACTGGAGTGTTCGGAGTGCCCTCATGAATACTGGGGGGCCTTTGGGGTTGTCGGTGCTGTGATCTGCAACATTGCCGGTGTTGAACGGCTCAAGAACTGAGTCTGGGTTACTGTACTCTTGCTCAGATTCTAGATGGCGGTGTACTTCTTCATGGCGACCAAAGCGGTGTTTGTTGATACATCATTGCGCATCTTGAAGATTGTTGAGGTGCACTCGGACGTCCTGGTCGACCTCCTAGTCATGTTGGCAGTGATGTTCAATGCAGTTACCCCTAGCTCCCCCCTAGAGGGGTTGCCTATCTTTGTGGTGCTGGCCGGTGAAGCAACTTGGGTGGTGATTGGATCTTGGCGTGGTTGATCAGCGAATCGAGCTTGTGGAGTATGAAGGTCTCTTATCCTAGCGGATCTCATTGACCTAGCAGTGCACCGCTTTAAGCATGGCGGCAACCTTGGCGACCTCTAGTGTCTATGGGAGCTAGGTGAGCTCGTTGGCGGCCATGGCCAGGTTGGCACTTGGGGTCTTGTAGATGTCGTGGCTGTCAACATGGACAAATTCATTGTTGAGGTTGCGTTGGAGCTGGCGTGACCTTCCTTGTGAGTCGAGCTAAGCCTTGGCCATCATAAGAGCAGCCTCGTTTGCCTGATGCTGCACATGGTTGATGTTCCTATTGATGCGGGAGGCGGTCCTCCTCGGTTTCCCCTTCCTATGGGGGGCTGTCGACGCTGATGTTGAAGATTGTGCCTCCACAGAAAGGAGGGAAGGGAGGTTGCTCAGAGGTGGTTTCGATGATAGTCTCCATAGAACCCTGGGACTCGGAATTCAGATTCGCCTCCAAGATGGTTTGGAGGGACGCTCTGGGGTGTCAGCCAGCATGTAGCATGTTGACAGCCGATGGAAGCTGGTCGGTGATTTGGTCAGTGGGAGGTTGTAAATCTCAAACCTGGTCGGCGAACTTGCCCCTTAGGGCATCTTGGTAGGTGGCGGCGATGTTGGTGAGTCCGAAGGGTAGAGCCACACCCCTAGAGTTTCCTGAGCAGCCTTTGATAGATCTAGATCAGAGGGTGGTCGGCGCTAAACCAGAGTGTCCAGAGCCAATTCTACGATGGAGAGGCAATTGGCGAGCTTCTGACAAACCTGATCGATGGATGCGATCATATCATCATTGTTGATTTGCATCCTCTGGTAGCGAGGAAGTGGGCGGTGAGTTGTTGATGAAGGTGACCTTAGAGGTGGTTTTGAGATCAGATCAGCAGTCGCAGGTGTTGGGGTGATTGGCGTAGAATTGATCTGCACCAGCTCAATGAGCTCTCCGACTCTATCAGCGTTGATGATCCACAAGATCGATCTGACTATGAAGATCTAGTCGGGTTGTGGGAGGGACAAAGAGCCTGCAGAATGTACCATCTTGTTCAATATAGAAACAACACACACCCCCCTACCTAGCATGCCAACTATCGATAGAATATCATCGGTAGTGCTCCGAGGGGTATCCCATGAAGGTAGATTGATCGGCAGAGATGTGTGTAATCGAGAACAAGAAGGCAATAGAGACACACGAGTTAGATAGGTTCAGGCCATCAGTATGACATAATACCCTACTCCTGTGGTCTGTTGGATTGTATTGGCTATCGTATGATATTGTGTGAGTTTGGAGGCGGTCCCTGTCTGCCTTATATAGTCTAGGGGTAGGGTTACAAGTCGGTAAGATCTAGAGATAACCAGAAAGTAATAATAGATTACAGAAATCATGAGATCATACATATCCTAACAGGTCTCATAGTATCTTCAAGATATCTTCCCGGTGTCTTGCGGGAGGCACCGAACATTGTCGTGCCCCACAAGGCTTCATCTTGTGGGCTGGGCCACCCTAGGGACGCAGCCCATGTGATCTACCATGGGTATCCGGGGTCATGCCCCCCACAGAAAAAGAAGGCAAAGTCATCAATGCCTTGTTGAGGATCCAAAAATACCATATATACAGAGTGATTTGAGAGTACTATAAAAGGAGAAGGAAGCTATGTTTTGTTTTCAAAAAAATCTTAAAATGTTTCTCCAATTGATTTTACTGAAGGAAGATGGTGATCTGTTTCAAGCTATTCCATTCTTCAACCGCCCAAAGTTTCATGGTAGACACTTTGAATCCTGCAGTGCATGCATGATTGGGAATGGTTTTATGTTGATGTCTTGTCCTAAGGTTATGTCTTGAGTAATCCATCCTTTTATCGAGGACGAGTAAAAGCCTAAGTGTGGGAGAGTTTGTTGATGGTAGTTAACATTCATCACAAACCATCAATATAACTTGTATAAATGGCTAAAATGGATCACCAATGTAAGCATGGTGCTTAGACTCGGTTACTCATGGATGTACCCTATTTTCCAGATTGGTGGTAGCTCACAAGGGTGACTCTTATAGCCTCGTTGAATCCTTTGTAGTCCACCTCCCGTTATTAGGCCTAGCAGAACTTTGCTACTATAGGAAACATACTTTGCCAGTGTTTTCTCTAGTAATATCCCTAGAATTGAACAATAGAAGACAAAGCTTACTGAAGTTAGAACTAGAAGACCTTAGTTGTCTCCTCTATGCTCCTATTATCCAACCTTGATTGTGAAGTTGAGATAAGTTAGATTTAGTTATTCTCACACGTGTTTCCCCAAGTTCGATATAAAACTAGGTACTCCCAATGAAGTGCTACATCGGTATAATATCCATGCACTTGTAGATTATTCTATGTGCATTAATTTATACCATCAGATTCCAAACACCGACAAAAGATCATGGCTAGGGAGGTCAATGTGACAGCCCTGGGCAAAGCCGCCCCAACTTTCCTAAAATGGTCAGAAACTATGATCACTTTCGATAGAAAGGATCACCCCAACCACATTCCGCAACTGGGGTGCTTCCCCCTTATTGTCGGCCCGATCATCGGCAAGACCACCTATCTTGAGTCCTCATGGATGGCAGGAGCGGCCTCAACCTCCTCTATGCTGAGACTTATGACACCATGGGGCTTTTGTGAGCGGTGATACGACCATCCAGTGCTCCGTTCCATAGAGTTATACCTGGGCTTTAGGTCGTTCCCCTTGGGTAGGTTGACTTACCCATGATGTTCGGAAGTTGAGCCAATTTTCACACAGAAACACTCACCTTTGAAATAGCGGATTTCCCCAGTGCCTATCACGCCATCCTAGGCCGACCATGCTACGCCAAGTTCACGGTCATCCCCAACTACACCTACTTGAAGCTCAAGATGCCTGGTCCTCATGGGATCATCACTATAGGAGGTGACCTCCAGTAGGCCCACCTCTATGAATAGGAAAATTATGACATCGTGACAGCCACGTGCCAACCCCTAGGGGCTAAACCCAAACATGACTTCCCTATGCGGTAGGGGAGCACGTGGAGGTCGTGATCTACGACCTCGATCATGGAAAGCGATGAGGCAGACAACGACACATCACGAGGATGGCGCGATTGATGAATGCTAGAGGGCTCATGACACAACGGATTCCTTGATTCAACAAGCCATGTGCTCAAGGCCTTACCACGTCGAGCACCACAAATGATGAAGGCCACGACTAGTGGTGTGAACACTCAGTGTTTGCATCAAAGGTACTCTCAACCAATAGAGACTTTGTACATAATGATCAATGAATCCTCCCTACACCTAGAGATCACAACATGCCTCAATGAGCGCATGTCAAAGCGACACTCTGATGATGCATGCGACCCTATGTGACCCGTGTCAATCGACGTGTGTCGATCGACATGGATTACTTGAGGGGGTTACACCGTGGCATACCATGCACCGATGCTCACTAGAAGAAAGATCATCATGACCTAAAGGAAAAAAGACGACAAAAGGCGCGCTGCTACTAGATCTATCTTACAACACTTTGATCATGAAAACAGAGTTGCACTAGGCCAAGCCTCATGGGTCGATCCCTAGGCATGGTCGTGCGACCATGACATTCAAACGATCGGATCATCGGTGAGCATGCGAAAGTAAAAGAACCACGAGATACAAACTAAGAAAATTTATTTATAACAAGACCCTAGTTACAACTGAAGGTTACTGGCCACTGCCATGGCAGATGTCCTCCACATTTAGGGTGGCCACGATGACGGCAAAGTTGCTGACCAGCTCTGCCCGCTCTGCCTACATGGCATGGTCTAGGAACCCAGGCGCCACCAAATGGAAGTCCTGGACGGTGTAGAGCTATAGGGAGGCAAGGGTGATGTTGGCTCCTTGTCGGACTCTGACCACCACTACATGTTCATGGTCCTCCATCAGGAGAACCTCCCGGAGGTGAGCTTCCTCTGTCTCATGATGGGAGGTCACCAGCTATTGCTCCAACGATGATAAGAAAACAAGAAGATCAGGAATGACAGGCAACAGATAGGACACCAAGACGAAGAAGCACCCTTACCCATGACGCGAGCCTAGGCGTCGGTGGCCGCTACTTGCGTGTAACACCGTAAAATTAGCTACTTTCTAAAAAGAGTAAAATAATTTCTGTTAATTGTTTTGTGCTCATAAAAACATAGGTGAAAGAATTTTTTTTAAATTAAAATCCAACATAAGGGTAGCAACATGTTTGCGCATGCATGCCATTGCATTGGTACTTTTGTGATGAGTGGTTTGAAAAATAAATTCAAATCTCAATCTTCAAAATATTATTTTCAAGTTGTGGTTTAAAAAGAATTTAAAAACTTGCAAAAACAAAAGTTAGATAAGATGCTTTGTTTTCAAAACCCAAAGACTTGGAAAAGGTTTTGAGATGTGTTAGAACGATGCCTCTCTTTCCAGGAATCTTTCTGACCTTTTTCGAGATTAAATTCCTATTTCTTGAAGCTTTGTCTTTTTCCTCGATCAATGCAAAAGTCTTTTTCGGGAGCTAAAACCACTTTGGTTGTGTTCCTTATTCTTCCATCTATCTCTAAGAATTTTTCTAGTATTTTTCGGAGCTCAGAGATATTTTTCGGAGCCTAAATAGTAATTCCTGATTTTCTATAATTATTTTTATTTCCGAAAATCAATTATTTCCTAAAATATCTTGGATTTCCAAAATCTTCCAACCCTGCGTATATATATGCCGGCGTAGCCCTCAACATGCTAATTCCAAAAGTACAACCCGTTTCACGAGCCGACACTCCTATCGCCGTAGATCGGACGCCAAAGTTCGAAAAAGCTAGATTTCCGGCGAACTCTTCGGCGAGCTTTTCTGGCCAAACCGTCACGTTTTGGTGTGAACCACCACCATCACAAGGTAGATCTTGTCGTTCTCTACACCATCACGGTTTTTGTTTTGCGAATCCGTCACCGGTTGACCGCGTTCCCTTTCTTCTTTCTCTCTTTCTCTCTTCCGATCAGGTTTCCGGCGAACCTCCATGGCTGATAGAGGTTCTTCGTTTTTCGTTGATCCGCGCTGCAGCATCGTCTCTGGAACTTAGCCGCACCCCTACGCTACTTGCTAGCCGCCTGGACTGGCTGCGCTCACCCCAGCCCGGTCACGTCCTCGCGGCCCCTCTCCGAGCAGGCCACCGGCGCCGTGCTGGTGCCGCTTGGCTTGCCGTGCAGGCAACCACAGCACCCGCGGGCCACCACCACGGGAAAGAGCCACTGTGCCACTGGCTGGCGAAGCCCCGGCCGAGGCCCTCCCTCTTTGACATGAGTACAGCAGCAGCACTCAACCATGGAGGCCACGTACGTTCTGTAGATCGACCAAGGAAAATGACGACAAATTTACGAGTCTGCCACCGATTCGGTAATCTCCGCCGTTTAATCGTTTTAACTCCGTTTCAGTTCGTTCTAGTTGCGCTAGTTTCGTGTCATCGAGATCTATGTAGTAGAGTTACTAGTTGATATGTCACATATTGATGAATTTATTTTATTAAAATATTAATTGTGTCTATAATTAATTAATCGCTAATTAATTAAAATTGATTTAGGTTTTTAATTTCAATTTGATTGAGTGAGCTTCATCGCAACGTGTGATACGTGTTAACAGCGTCATCTAATATAACAAATGTTTCTAAATTTTAATATAAGGTATTAATTTAATTCATATTTATTCAATAGTTTTTAATTAAAAGCAACTACATAGGGTTAACTTCGTTTTTGTCGTGTTAGATCGTGCCAATGTAAGGTACATGTTAGTAGAAACGTTTATCATGTCACATGTTCATAATATTATAATTTAAATATTAACTTGATTAATGATTACATAAACCTGTTTCTAAATAATAGCAACCTAGGACAGTATCCACCTTTTATAATTACTTGTTAATTAATGTCAACTTAAATATGTATTCATTAATTATAATTTGCTTAGTTTGAACATGATTTATATAAAGTCAGTTAAGATGCTTTCACATGCATTTTTCTCTTGCAAAGTTAAAGTTAATTTGATTAAATGATACGTGCATGTTTATGTATAAAATATGACTAGTTCAACTTCGCTTTTAAAATAAAATGTGATTTTATGTAATCTGAATTAATATGCTTCATATAGTTTTGCTCAATTAAAATAAATCAAGCATATAGGCTTTTTTTCTCTCTTTTATAATATAAAATCCTGATAGTTGTTTCTTTTTAATGATAGTTTTGTTATCGGTGATTCTTGCGTTCCCGTGATTGTAGGGACAATCCCACTCTTTTAGTATATTGTTTTATAAGCAAAATCTTCTGGTAGATGTATCTTTTCAACCGTAGCTCCGATTAGCGTGCCTCTCGCGACTGTGTGTTCATAACGATGCGTAGAATCGTATTTTAAACTCTTTTACTTATTTTTCTATGATTGATGTATTGTTCTGATATAGATGCAATTATATGCTATGCATGTATGTGTAAGGATGTTGTGTGGTGTTCTATGATTATGTCTAGTCGGTGAGATATACATGGTGATCCAGAAGAAGAATGACGTTGAAGATTAAAGCTTACCGAAGGATCGGTATTTAAGGCAAGTGTACCAAAGGCCCCTTGTACCTATGAACAATTATTATTCATATTCATGCATGTGTTTAATTTGATATACCCTTAAGGACTTTACCTAGATGAATTGTTGTACCACATATCCTTGTTACCTATGGTTTGGGTATGCATTTTGGATAGATGCTACGGCGCTGAATATAGAATAACAGTTAAACATGACTAAAGACATTATGCAATATGATAAAATGAAGCTTTGTAGCAACAGATAGGGGGCTAGAGTACGGGGTTGAGTACTCTAGTGCCTCTCCATAAGGACTTAATCCTAAAGCGTTAACCCAGGAGGTTCCATACAACCCCAAGTGTCATATGGCTCTGACTTAAACCTGTTAACTAGATTGTACTAGCTCGTCTATAGCTTCTAGTAAGGGTAAGAGGGTATCTTTCCTTTTTCTGCAAGGATGTGTGTACCTTGCTACGTTGCCCATGCGTGTCACTCCTTAGTAGCTATGACTTGTTAGTGCGACTAGCTAAGGGTTACATAGTGAAACCCTACCACACTTCCTAGGTAGAGGTGTAGTGGGCTTTGCAAACCCTAGCATTGGGAATCACGGCTCGGTGGGTAAAGATGTATAATTTTTGCAGAAATATTTGAACTATTATAACAGCCATGCTCACGGATATGAGCAGTCTAGATCTATCAAGATTAGTGGTTACTGTGGATGGTTGGGAATTGAGATAAGCTTGACTATACTTTAATATCACTTGGGAATTGGGATTGTTCACTAAAGTAGTGATATAGGATGCTAAAACTTGATCAACTAAAATTGCCTTTTGAGCCTCATAGATCCCTTTGATATACTTGCTAAGCATGGTGAGCTTACACTTACTTTACATCCAATGAAATCCTAGATGGGTACTAGATTGCTAGTCTGGAGGAGTTTGGCTTGTTGTCAACCAGTCAGTCATCCTTGTGGATTTGGAGTCTTCACCTGAAGATCGGAGTTGTCTTTCCGCTATGTATACTCTGAGGTTATATTCTTTATACTAATATGTTATGTATTTAAGCATTGTCTATTGATATTACTCTTATTTGTAGCTATATGTGAGATTTGACTTCCTGGGCTCACATATAGTATGTATCTGGTTTTGTCTTTAAAATTAGGTGCGACATTGCGCGATGGTAGTCTCCCTCTCTAAGGCCTCAAGGGACACCCTGATGGCATCAAGATAGCGCTCCAGCCGGCTCACTTTGCATGTGGCATCAGAGTAGCGCTAGCAGGCCTCATCCGCCCTATAGACGAGCTTGCGAAACTCACTCCGATCATCCGAGGAGGATGACGATGAGCTCAACCCCCCTATGGGTACGGTCATGGCATGAGCGGAGTTGGTGGCCCCTCCAAACATGGCATGGGAGGTAGCTCTACAAACACACACAGTCAATATAGGTTGAACCTTCAAACTTGGACATCATCTGAATGCACTTACCCCTAATCATGCATGCAAGGACAAAGAGGCAGTGGCACCCCACTGGCAACCGGTGACTCCTCTAGGGGCCACTTGTCGTGACCCATTCTAGCTAGTGGAGAAGGAGCACTGAACACACGAGAGTGAGAATAGGGAAGTGGCAGAGCAGACAACTCAAAGCGAATGCCTCTCCTACCATATGACTCCTGCGTATTTATAACCACCGTGAACACTCAAGATGCACACACATTCACTTACATTTACTAACCGCTTGGGAAACCCCGTAGAGCAGGTGAAGCGATCAGAGGAAAGGTGGAACGATGGTTGCCCATGCAGCGGTGTGAACTAAGTAAGCTATGCACATCCCCACTCTTTCCATATTATTTCAATTTACGTGCCTATGTTCTATGGTGCACGACTGCTTGTGAGTGGGTGCCATTATGTCATGATGTGACAGAGGAGGCCAACTGCCCCTCGAGATCGTGCGCAGAATGACCCACCGCGACCACAACCCCACGTCGTGCTTAGGAAACCCACTCTTGGGCTGGTCCTTAGAAGGATTTGAGGCCACAAAAGGGATAAGGGCAGGGAGGAGATGGTCCCCTGTGGCTCTAATCATGGTGTGGTTCCACATGACCATCTCTCTTTGTGTCCGAATTGAAAGTTTCAAAGTCTCCTAGGTTGATCCTATCTAGGGGGAGGCATCTTGCCCCCTAACCGCTACGGAGGCTATCGGGGACCAATGGGTTTGAAGGCCAATGATTTATGGGATGTCTCTCGATGAGGCATAGTTGAACTCCATGTCGATTGGGGAGGATACCGGGTCCTGCTCAGATTACCCATCGACCCTAATGAGGCGCATCGCTCCGACCGCGTGGTTATGGTGGACATGCCTCTCCCCGCGTGGGGTGAAACCAAACCTACCTATAATAGGGCATCACTATTGACGGTCACTAACACCCATTTTGACCATCAACATTCCAGCCAAAAGCATGGTAAAGTGAAGTAAATCATCATCACATGTGTAAATTTTTTTTATAATTCACCTAGTTCCACTTCTGCTTGTAGAATTATTTATATGCAGGAAATATGGCAAAAATAGGCCAAAATGGTGGAGAACATGGACATATGGAGCAAGTGTATGTCGCAGGAGGCCTTGGGACCACTTGGGCCCACCGCTCGGCCCCCCTAAGTGGCCATGCCATGTTAGAGATCTGTGGGAGCTCCTCCTTAGGTAATGAGAAGCCTCCATTAAAGTCGGTTTGATTGACGGACGAGATTTGATGCCGGTGGATTCATGGGCCCATTGTCATAGACTTGGGAGCTCTCCACCGGCTTACCAACCGACTTCCCATCCAAATTTTGACATGTGCTATCCATTTAACCACCATTTGGAGCCAACCATTGTCATTGGATCGTAAAGCAGTGCAATGGAGGGTCAGCAGGTGGCCTCCTAGCACCCCTCAACTCCCTAGGTGCTTCACCGACCTTGCCACTGCCTACAAATACCCTTCCCCTCACTATACACTATAAATAGTGGGTGTGGAGCTCGATTTAGAAGTGCCCCATTCATTTTAAAGCTCTACAAGCTTCTCTTAGCTTTCTAACTTAGCATTAGCTATAGAGTAGTAGTCTAGTAGTGGAGTAGAGCATGAGCAGAGCTTCTCAGAGTTTGAAAGAGTCTATTAGATCTGGTATAGCTCCTTTGTAATTCTTTCATTTTTGTATTACCTTATTCTATATTTATTTTAGTACTTTATTCTAGTATTGCTTGCTTTACTTTAAGTACTTAGTCATTAGTGTTCATTATTAGTGAGCTTAGGTGTTTGTTATTTGGCATTAGTAGCATAGGTCATCTTATCATTAGTAGTCTTTTGTTAGTATTGGTTCCACCATCTGGTTAGGGTGCTTTGATCTCATTTCATCGGAGCTTAGATCGAAGTAGTAAGTTTATAGATTAAGCGTGGTGCTTAGGCTATAGATTACCTATGGATATGGCTAGGCCTCTGGATAGATTATGGTAGGTGGCAAGTGGTGACAGCCTTGTTCATCCTCTGTATTCCACCACGATAGGTGTAGTAATTAAATCATAGGGCTCGTGGCAAACCTTGTCTATTTAACTCTCCTAGTTGGTAGGTGGGCTATGCCCCAAAATACTATCGTATTTCTTCTAGTTATTTGTTTACCCTTAGTTACTAGAAAGCTATATCGCTCGCTCTCCCACCTAGATATCTCTCATTAGCTTGTTAGTAGTAGTTAGTTTAGGTAGTTCACACTCATCCTTCACTATCATTCACCTACCTAGGATCAACTCAAGCCTTCCTCTAGCAAATCCTAGTCCACTTATAAATTCTAGCCTTCTACCTTCCAGTGGGATAAATTATAAATTCGACACTCGGTACTTAATGAGCGAAGTGCTACGCGATAGTTCTATGCGCTTGTGGAATCCTCCAATAGTCGTTAAGAAATATCAACAATCACGACCTCTCGAGGTCGGCAGGGACATCGGGAAAAATAGGAGTCAGGCCCCCACGACCCCTGTTGGTGGTAGTTAACAACCATTATAAACCATCAATATAATGTATGAATATGATCAGCAACATAGATTTAAATGTTTAAACTAACAAATTCTAGAAGTTTTGGTGAATCTGTGTTTTTAGCAGGGTTTATTCAGAAATCCGTCAAGGTGGACCCAAACGTGAGATTTAATTGCAATTATCCGCAATGAAAACAACTCCAGAAGGTTCTAGAATACTCCAGAAGGCAAATCACTGAAGTAGAGAGCGAGAGGTAGCCAGGTGGGGCTAGCCAGGCCGGCCATCACCTAGGGCCACCTGTCAGCCCGCTCCTTCGAATGTTGGTTCTACATCGCCTTAAGGTTTGCATCTACATCGTACTTTTAGGTCGGTTTGATTCAAGGGCTCAGAATTGATGCTCCGTCCTATATATACTAGCCCCTACCCTCCTCTCTTAGACATTCTTCATAGAGGTACATGAGCCTTTTCATCGAACCATGACTATACACATAGGTTATCAAGGTTTCTATGGTTCATACGCATTCCGGTGTCGTATTGGTCTCAAACTTTTTCTTAGGCTTGCATGTGTCACTTGTGAAGGAAACACCTAGTTTGGATTTTTTGAAGATGGTTTGCTACTTTCTGAGGTTTAATTGAATTTCTGCGTGATAAGACTGTTTAATTATAGGTTGAACCGAGTCTACCCACAAAAAGATCTAGAATGGTGCCAAACTTTTACATAGGCTCTAATGTGGCCTAGGGATAAGAATTTTGTGGAGGTCGATGAAAAAAATCTATTGGGTCCAAGATGAAATTCACCCTCTTTTGTCTCATTTAGCACACAGAAAAATATAATAAATAAAAAAATTGATCCAAAAAACCTAAGATCCTATGTGGGGTCTTAATTTGGGTGTACATGCTTGTTAAAAAAAATTCAAGTCATTTTGACATAGGAATACACATGCTTCTAATTATTCAGTATATAAAAGAATTTTTTTAATATATATAAACATCACTGTCGGTTTCAAAAAACTGGCAGTGATGAGACAAAACCGACAGTGATGCTAGTTATCACTGTCAGTTTATTTTGAAAACCGGCAGTGATATATAAAAAATTAAAAAAAATTTGTGCCAACCCTCGGGTTTGAGCTCGGGTCTTGGGCTGTAGAGTTCTGAGACTTAACCGTTGTGCTATTATAGGATGTGGGCTAAGGCTAATTTATTTTTTCTTTTTGACCTTTAGACCACTTAATAAATTATAAAATTAAACCAAAAAAATTGGGCCGCCTGGGGTTCGAACATGGGTCTCAGGGCTAAGTTGTGGGGTCTTAACCGTTGAGCCAGACGGAGGTATTCGAAAGAAATGAAAAAGTTATCCTACTTAACCCTAACTGCTACACCCACATCACTGCCGGTTTGAGGATTGGCCCGACAGTGATGCTTCCTCATCACTGTCGGTTTATGATTAGAACCGGTAGTGATGAATCGACATTAGTATATAGCAAGGCGCGGGTTGAAATTTTCCAAATTCATTTCAACCCCGTGCCAACCCCTCCCCCCACGCCGTTGAAGCTCCACCCCACGTCGACGGGCACCATAGTTCCCTGTGCACCCATCCACCACCCCCTGTGCTGCCATTCCTAACCCCGTGCTCCTCTTCTTCGACGTCGACGCCCGTGCACCGCCCCACGCCAGAGCACCGCACCATCCGTGCCCTTGTTCCTCATCCACAACGCCGGTCGTGCCCCTCCTCCTCCAAGCCTGCACTCCCACCACTGAGGCCTTTAGGAGTGCGTGGACAACTGCTTTCCCACCACCCACGGTGAGTGCGTGGCTCACTGACATCTATGTGTTTGATGAAATGCCCCATAGTTTGGAGTTTTTGTAGCTCAACCTGGTTTCCCACAATGGTTGGCGACCGTCAACCTTATCTCTCTCTTAGTGATTGCTCAAGCTCGAGTTGAATTTGTTAATGAAAATGGTTATACTGAGCACATGTCCATTGTTGAAATATGTTTGTTATATAAATCTGAGCACATGTCCATGCCAATGACGATTGATTATATTCTGAGGATTTCTCTATTCCAAGCACATGTCTATGTTTATGTTGGTTGTTTTTAATCTGAGCATGGATCCATTGCCAATGGTGTCTTCTTACTTCTTAGCACTGTCCATTTCCTATGATGTCAGTGCCGATGATAACTATATTTAATCTGAGTGTTTTCTCTCATCTATGATGGCACTTAGACTAAGGTTATGATGACTTAATATATTAATTGGACTGAGGCTATGGTCATGTGTAATGATGATATAATCATAAGTTGTAGTAACTATTACTAAGGCTACAGACATGTGTGTTATGGTCATGTGTTGTTATCTTTTTGGTTATTTTTTAAGCTTCCTTTTATAAATTATTTTGTTCTCTCCTATTTTTTAATCTGCAGCAAAGGCTTTAAGCCTGCTTGTACAAAGAACTGCATTTGGGAAGCTGAGCTCAACCTGTACATTGCTTAACAACGTACATTAGTAAATGATGTTGCTGAATTTCATTTGTAGGAAAAATAATCGCTATAGGTAGAGTCTCAATTGATTTTGATGGAATGTAGAGCATGCTTAAAAAAGGCATCTATAGATGATTGTTCTAGAAAAAAAGTTAAAAACAACTTTTAAAATTGGTCTATATTAACAGACTAACATAATGAAACCATGGTGGAAAGCTGCAGACCTATATCAAGAACATTGGCAACATAGTTGTCACATTTGTATTTTGTATCCTTTGTGTTGTCTATGCAATGGTTGTGTACAACAAAGCCTATAAGTCCCAAACAAGTTGAGGTAGGCTAGAGTTGAAATCCAGCAGAAGCAATCAATGTTCAGACACGTGAATAGCTATTTTCCAAACACTCCTATCTATGCAATGGTTGTGTATTATTCATAAATATATTAAATTTTATAAGAATACATCATGTTTGAATGACAACCTAATTTACTTAAATGTATAAGCAACCATGGCATGCTATGTAGTGCATGTTGGTCACATGCCTAGGATTTATTGAACCTAGGAAGATTGCTATGCTCAAGTCAATCGCTACCCTGGTAATTTGCACAAAAAAATACAACACAGAAGCTAAAGCTTTGAGTGCCTACTATAGTCATCCGGCCTACCTTGCAAACCATGGGCAACCGGCCTACTATGGTCTAATAAATGCAAACCATGGCCATCCGCTAGCACTGGAGATTGAAGAGAAGCCACCCTCTAGAGATGTGAAGATTAGGAGAATTGCTCCTTGATCTTGGAAAGATGTCATGCTTTTATTTATGGCTATGGTCATTGCTTTTCTTATTTGGAAATTGATGTATGCTTAGATTCGTAGAACAGTAGGTGGACTTTGTTGTATGTGGTCAATCAAACAATGAATTTGTTCTAGGTGAACATATGCTATTATTTAACTTTATTTTATGTAGACTTATTATTAGACTTTGCATTAAACATATTATATATATAATATGAACATATGCTATTAGTAGTTGTCCGTAGCCAAAACTAACCACGATCGTGTCACAACCATGACTCATTGTCGCTTGTTACCCCATCACCAAAGAACAGATCGGCAACAAGAAGCTGTTGATATTGCTAGGATGGGAGAGCCGCATGATCTGACAAACGGTGACAGTGTCAATCAGGACGGTGAGAACGAGCAACCATGGACCCCGTCCGGCCTGCTCAATCTAGGTCAAAATGACCAAGATGGCCAGGTAACTTTGGTTTCATGTGACTATGTAGCCACACACGTTAATCAATTGAGAGGGTCATAGCTTACTTGGGGTCTCTAGTAGGAGCCTCTACCGGCCGAGGAGGCAGAGGGTTCGGGTAGCAGGAAGGCTAGATCCAAGTGAGGCATGTCAAAGATTCCTATTGGTTGGAATGCACACTGGCACATCACTGAGTTTGATGAATTTGGGGATCCACTCTCACCACCTATAGCTTTGACCAAATACAAGACTATCCTCGGGTTACATGTAAGGGACTTCATCCTGATTAGGTACAGGAAGTGGATTGGGAAAGATGATGACCCATAGAGGGTTCCCGAAAGTGAGAAGGATTACATATGGGATATCAAGAGCCCAGACTATTTCACTTTCCCAACGGAGTATGACAAGGAGTTAGTCAAGAAAAAAACAAAAGAAATCATGGGGACATGCTTCAAGAATTTCAAGGGGACATTGTACAAGAATTTTGTCCTCTAGAATAAAGAGCCAGATTTTGATGGTGGATAGTTTAGCAAGCAAAAGGACTTCTGGTAGGATTTCAAGGAATACATGTTATCTGAGGAGTACTTAGAACTAAGGAGGAAGAATAAGGAGAACTCACCAAAAGCGATGAATCCTCATCATCTCAGCTCTCGTGGCTACGCCAAAAAGATGCCATAATTTGAAGCAGAACTTGAAAAGATGGATCGCCTTGCTTAGGAAGGTGTTTAGGTTGAGACCACCGATTGGGAGCCTAGATCAGTAATATACTATATAGGGAGGAATGTATGGCATGCCGAGGCTGGGAGCTTTAGCTCCACAAATCAACCCATGAGTGAACTCATCTAGAGGATCTCCTAGGTAATTGAGGAGGTGAGGCAAGGGACTCACACTTCTAATCGGGAGAAAGACATGCTCACCCAAGCACTCGAAACCAAGGAGCACCCTGGTCGCACTAGAGGAATCAGTGTTGTTCCTTGGAAACTAGCATTCCCACAAGAATCTAACACTTACTAGAGCTGCTCAAGGGGTAGAGCAGATCAGGAGGTAGAGTGTTTGAGGAGACTAAAAGAGATGGAAGACGAAAATGGATGCATGGATTGACGCGACTGTTGAAGCACGAGTCCAACAAATTTTGCTATCCAAGGGGTCAGGAGTACCACAAAACCCTACTCCTACTGCCTTTACCCCACCGTTTAAGGGTCGCAGCAGCTATAGATTGACCCCACTCGATGAAGAATATGCGAATGTGTCTCATCTAGTGGATGGCATCACTGAACCCATCAATGTCAAGTTGTACAACTATTAGGAATGGACAAAGGACAGGGTGGCAATCGGCTAGGCCTGGCCTATGGGAGACGGGACCATTAATGGCCGCCCAATTCCACAGGGGTACGCTCGCATCACCATTGATAGAATACTTGATAAAAAGTATAACAAGATACACATTGAGTACCCCATAGTGGAAGACAGGCCGAAACTTGGTCATAACAAGGACTCTCAAGTGGCCTAGCGCAAGCGCTTCATTAAGCTTGACCACCAATTGTCCTCTAACGATTAGGATGACCACGAGTCTTCGCCCACCCGCGATGATCACTCACCATCTCCCAACAGAGATCACTCCCCAACTCATCCCTTGCCATCACCCCCGAGAAGACAGAGGTCTCCTTCTATTCCTCCTCGTCTGACTCCATCTTCATCAGCCCCAAGAAAAGAGAAGACTCCTCCTCCATCTTCATCAGCCCTGGGAAAATAGAATTCTCTTCGTCATCCTTCTCCTCCTCCTCCACCTCAGCCCAAAACAAGATCAAAGGCATCCTTGCAGTCGTAGAAAAGGTCCTTGGATTCGGTCGCTAATGCTCCCAAAGTGGACCAACAAAAAAGAAAAAGGTTGTTCAGTGGCAGCGTTACAAACTTGATGGAAGGAAAATTTATAGTACACATCTTGAAGGAAGATTGTGTTAGTTTCTTCAATCTCTGTGCCTCACTACCTTCATGTTTGTTGAAGTCCGAATTCGAAAGGCAAACATAGAATCAGTACGACAACCCTGAATTAACCATGAAAGAGGCCGCGACACATCTATTATGATGTATAAGGGACGGGAACATCGGCAATGAAGTATCAAATGAGCAATCTTTTGGTTCCCGACGACAAGTATAGAAATTTGACAACATATATGCGCTAGTTGCATGAGTATTACATGGCTCAAGCAACAGAGACGGAGGACTTTGGTTTTGAGGTTATTATCCATTTACCACATGTTTTTCATTATCCTGAAGAAGAGAAGTTCGATGTCGAGTGGGAGTGCTTGTTCCAGCTATATCGGAAACGCTCTCTCGATTCACTAATGTTGACACTGTGGACTATGTAAGTACCCTACACGCACGATATTATAATTAACTACTCTCTCAAGACAAAAATTGTTAACTTTTGACCAATTCCCATGATTTTATGTATGTGTATAGCAAAATTTTGCATACTAAAAAGCAAATGGGATAACATATGCTTCTTGGACCTCTTGCGAGTCAATGAGAAGACATGTTTAGGCTTCCATGGATGTGACGTAGAAGACTTGAAAGAGAGATTGATTGCTGTTTTCGATGAATTCAAGATGAAGAACAAAACCCACGTACTTCTAGCCTACAACTGCAAGTATGTGTTCTCGGCTTTTAATTTTATGCTTCTTTTTTTGGTAAGATTATTCGATAATTAGGATTCTGTGATTGCAGCAGCCATTTTATTTTCATTTGTGTCAATCTTGCTAAAAATCTGATCGAGGTGTGGGACTCGAAGAAAAAACCATTTTATCATCTGGATGCACCAGTGGCAGTGCTGAATTAGTAAGCGATCCTAATAACATATTATTTTCTAGTCACACTTACCGCTTTCTAATGTTTCTCCTTTTAATGTTGCACAGTGTCCGAAGAAGACATATCGGTGGGACGCAGGTCCCATTCAAGGTTGTCAAAATGGAGGGGAAGTACCTAAAACAGCCAGCGGAAAACAATGAATGTGGGTTTTATGTAATGTGGGCAATGCTTTGCTACATCGGCGGGAAATCGGAAGAAGCAGATAAGTTGGTGTGTATAATCCCCATTTCATTTATGTCTGTTAATAATTCAACAAAATGATTTAGTGATTCCTCTTTGGATATCATCTTTTTTGAACGACAATGCAAGAAATATAACCACGAAAGCCTGTTAGACATGGAGATCGTCGCACTGCAATCGGAGCTGGCAAAATTCATCTTAGCTGAGGTATTGGAAAAAGATGGAGTATTTTCCATCGCACAATTCATGAAGTTCAAGGACCAGTATGGCCCAGAGCGACTCGCTAGATTATTGTAAGAAGTCCGAGAAGCATGCTTCATCTTATCGAATAATTTCTTTTTTATTTTGAGGGATCGAGTTCTTGATAAGAACATTTGAACTATAATCGTAATATTTGTAATGTTTAATATTGATGGACCTATCGTCTACGTAGCGTATATAAAGCAAAATCCGATTCGATGAAAAAAATATAAATTAAAATAAATTATAAAACAATAAAATGCGAATAGGCTATCACTGCCGGTTAGCAACAAAACAACAGTGTTGGCCAAGATGGCACTACCGGCTTGAGCCACAAACTGGCAGCGTTAGCTTATCCATCACTGCCGGTTCTTGTCATAAACCGGCAGTGCTCGTTATGACAACACTGCCGGTTAAAACATAAACCGATAGTGTTGGTGGAACTGAACTCTGCCGGGTGGTCAAATGAACCGGTAGTGTTGGTGGACCGAAACTCTGCCGGTTATGTAAAGAACCAGTAGTGAAGTTGAAGAACACTGCCGGTTTGTTGGAACCGACAGTGATAGCTGACCCTCATCACTGCCGGTATGGTTGTGCCAGTTCAAAATCCGGCAGTGATGGGGTGTTTTGAACCGACAGTGCAGTGCTATTCTGACATAGTGGCATGCCCATCTTTTTCTTTGCGATTTAAGTACATGTATGATATGTCTATGTGTATAGCTTTGTCAACAACGACGACTTACACCACAAACCCAATATTATACATGTCACACCATCATATGGCTAGTGTACTACACACGGGGGCTACAGTCAAGTGGACAAAGTGCATAACACAAAGGGAAAACAACATCAACGAGAAAATGGATAAGTCAACTCTATAACGACCACCGAGCGGTCCAAACCCATCTAAACATGTGAATCTATACGAAGTACCCAGCCACAAGAGAGTCTGTTGTGCTCGACGGGGTGCTTGATCTCAAGTTGGTCCAAGGTACTCAGTCTATGTGCTTGATTGTAAGAGAGTCCGTTGTACTCGACAGAGTACTTGATCTCAAGCAAGCCCAAAGTATATTACGAAGTACACCATCATGCGATGGTCCGTTGCGCTCGATGGAGTGCTTGACCTCAAGTGATCGAAGTACTCATTAATTTCAAAGTGACCATCATGCGAGGGTCCATTGCGCTTGACGGAGTGCTTGACCTCAAATGATCAAGGAACTCGTTAATATTTTTCTAAGTACCATCACAAGAGGCCCATTGTGCTTGGCGGAATATTCAATCTCAAGTGATCAAAGTACTAAAAAAGTACTTCTCTTATTTTTACCACACCCGAATGCAATGCTCGGGGGTTTTCCCACACATGTTGCCCCAAATATGATGGCTGGGGGCTATAGAGCCATGACGCTCCTTTCTCATTAGGTCCAATTACAGTCGCCCCAAGTAATGATGTTTTCCAAAGAAGATGAACCCGATTATTATTATAACGGCATTATCCTATTCGAAGAAATGCGCGATTGTACCGCTTATCGAGTACTGAGATATCACATGCCCTTGGGAAATACCGTAGCCAGCGTGTACATGGCCGGGCGCTCGGAATAGGTGATCTAGTCCTCAAGAGAGACCAACGAAGTTATCACCCCCATGGCAGGTCCCATACGTCGTGGTGTAAATAGCCCGACTAGGTGCTTACTCAATTGGCTGTAATAGGCGGAGACATACTACCGAACACTAGGAATATGGACCAGCTACAACGTTTTTACACATAGTAAACCACGTTCCTAGTGCATCGTTTCCAACGGCGTCGACTACAAACATGAGATAAGTACTTTTCTTATTTCATTATTAGTACTCTTTTTTAGTAATCGGTTCCTTATCCTCCGATCGCTACGCTCGGAGGCTAGGGCTACCATGGTTCAAAATTCTCTCTACTAGTCTATACTCCTTATTCGATTAATTCACATTATTCAAATAAGGAGTCGGGGCTACTACAATACTCATATCATATAACCAAAAGTTGCTGGACCGAAGCAAATCGAGCTATTTATCAAGTGTGTTTGTTTCAAGGGACTAACGCATGGAAGACTGCTCGAATCTCAGCTGCTAACGCCCCAAACAAACTCAGTGCACAACCAAAATAGCCTGAACAAGTTAAGGGCACTATGTTT
Organism: Miscanthus floridulus; assembly: GCF_019320115.1. NCBI lineage: Eukaryota > Viridiplantae > Streptophyta > Magnoliopsida > Poales > Poaceae > Miscanthus > Miscanthus floridulus. The sequence continues at coordinate 76,251,505 of NC_089584.1, read as the reverse complement.
GGTTATATTGATTAATTTCCATTCTTGCCAAAAATTCAAATAAGTAATTTATTGTCTTATTTTTTGTTTAATATTTTCTCCATAGAACCCCTCAAGTGTATGTTCAGGGCTGGTTACTAATTATTTTGTTTTAATAAGAATTTAAAACAGGATATATTCAGAAGCTCCATCATCGACCCGAGTTTATACTCGGGGGCTCTATCGTTCATCCACCCGAATACATGTTCGGGCCTCGACACTGATCATCTATTGGCACGACTCTACGATAAAGCGTGTTCTTTCTTAAAATCCTAAAGCAATTCTGGACGTTCAAAGTCTACTACATGGAATATACAACACAATGGACTGCTCGAGTTTCAAATGCTACAAGTTACCAGGTATAACAGAAACATACCAGATAGCCAAAGGAAAAGACGGAAAATCACCAAGTCGTTTAGAGTCCAAATGCTAAACATGGTTAGCTTGTACTAGAGGACAGCTCGGGGGCTGACAGCCAACCCCTGACAAAAAAAAAAAACTCCGTCACAAAGTACCCAATTGTGAGGTACCCGATCATGAGATATTCCAAAGATAAAATTTTCTAGATTCAGAGGACTAGATTGCGAGCACCCGATCGAAATGCCCGATCACAAAGTTCCCATCAGCCAACATGCAAATTCAGTACTCGGCGATTGCGACACGCAGTCGAAGCCGAGTCATCAGCGGTGTCCTGTCTCCCGTCGCTTGCCGTTTGGGCCCGATGCCGGGTCACGGCCTGCTTCTCGTACGAGGACATTCAGCTCTCAGCATGCATGGTTGAGCAAATCAGGCAATTAACTACAAGTGGCTGAGTTACTTGCACGTACATGTGCATGTACATCTACGTCAAGCAAGAGCAGCCCTATCTGTACGCGGTGCACTCGGACACGGGTGAACCGCATTCATGTCCATCAAGGACTCGTGACTCGATATCTCTGGCAAGATCTACTCGTATGAATTCAAGCGAGCCATCCGAGCCGTCGACAAGCCACAAGTGAGCCGTCGATGAGCCACAAGCGAGCTGTTCAAGCCGCCAGCAAGCCATCGACAAGCCACAAGCGAGCCATCCGAGCAGCTAGCGAGCCGCCATCAAGCCGCAAGCTGTGGTGTCCAACTACTCGGCTGCGGTGACCGACTACTCGTCCACAAAGGTCAAGCTGATGCTCGGGGCTCCCAAGCCCAAAACGCCAGGATTGCACACTGACTCCTATACTCGGCCATTGCTAAAACAAGATCTCAGGGCTAACATACATCTCCTGACTAAAAAAGAGTTCGATCGCAAAATACCCGATTGCGTGGTACTCAGTTAGAAGTAATATCGAGGTGAAATTAATTCAGAATTAGAGAACTAGATTGCGAGCACCCGATCTCAAAGTGTCCGATCATAAAGTCCCTGAATGGCAAAACTTAATTGCATAAGTCTCCATGACTACAGAGTGCTCGATCTCAAAACATGCCAAGGCATATTACACTACCACCAGGGGATGGCACTGTTTAATCAAGCTCATCTCTCAACAGCATAACTTTCTTACTTCCGCTGTTCGGGCCTCTGCTCGAGAGTGGTTACTTGGAGTTCCCCGAGAACCGAGTGCAAACCACCCGACTTAAAAAGTCCCGAACACAGCGAGCGATAAGTTGTGTTGACAAGTCAAGACAGCGTGCGCATGGCACTAGAACAAGCTCGTCTCCCAACAGTGCACCTTTCCATCGATCTGCACAGATCGGGTCTTAAGTCGCAACTGGTTACTCGGATTACATCTTGGTACCCAAAGTACAAACCACCCAACTAAGGCAATACCGATTTCTTGCAGACAGTTAAGCTGCGTTTGACAGACAAGCTTGGGGGCTTATGTCGATGCCATATCCACGGGTATCCCGATTACAGGATTTGTTAAACACCGACTCCGAATCAGAAGAGACCTGACCAGGCGCGACGACCCTATTCGAGGAAGGAAATCTCCGGATTACGCCAAGACTCCAACTAGGGAACGACTACATAGCTTGGGGGGCAAGTTGATCTCGGATATAAATAGCTAGCAATACCCCTGTTGTAATCATCGAATCTCAGATCCAATATCCCGTCTTTTATAGGCATAGCTACATTGTAATCACAATCTTGTTGAAATACAAGAATACAAGAGTTGCAACTGCACGTACGGCTTTTACTCGCTTCTCGGGGGGGGGGGGGGGGCGAACTAGTATAAATCTCGTGTCTCTACTGTGAATGATCTTTGCACCAAGCGGGGTTCCCCAAGAACCAAATATCCGGCGGTAAAAAACATCGACAAATATATTCCAACTGCTAGTCCTTCCCTATTGTAAAAATATAAATAATGATACCTGGAATACTCCTGGGTGAAATACTACAATGATAAATTATCTTGCATTCTAACTAGTCAAAATAAAATACTTAAAGTACTTCTTAGTGTCATTCTATAAGTGACATTAAGGAATGTCAACAAGCATTTCTGGTATCATAGCTAGGTATGACAACTTAACAAAAGTGATGTTAAGAAATGTCAATAACATTAGGTGGCTACTTAAATAAGTGACAAGTTAATAAATACCAACAAGCATTTCTGGTGCCGTTGCCGGGGAAGGTAGCTAGGTAAAAAGGAATATTGATAAACTTTTACTTATTGATGTGATCGAGGGAACCATTGACCTATGCTCAAACAGGCTTACCCTTGTTTTGTCTACTTTTGTATCTTATGCAGGGTAACGTATGACCGGTTTTGACCTTCCAATAAACTATGTTGAAGTTCCAGAAGTATTAATCAGGAGGACTAGAGCTAAACTCAAGAAAGTTTCAGCTTCAGAATCGGAAGACAACCAGACCAGGCCAAGCTTAACACCATTTTTCGAATCCATGGCTAACAAGACTCTCTGTGAATTCTCTGCTCCAACTACGGCTAACATCCATACTGGACCAGCGATCAACATTGGAGACAATGCTTTTGAGCTCAAGACAGCTCTCATCAACATGGTGCAAGCTAGCTATTGGCGGCCCTTACCGATCAAATCTGGCCGTCAATTAAGACACAAAAATAGGAGAAACAAGTAATCTTAAACATATATGCATTTACTATTAACCAAGTTCCACATGTATTTGGAGAACATTATTTTGCAGGTCACAAACATAAATACATGGAATAATTCACCGAAAGGCACTTTCCGACGTTGATTTGCGCAAAGGAACAAGGGAGACGCCCCATCAACTTAGTGCAAACTGGGCAAAGCACCATCGGGCTCTGATCCAGATCTAGCCCAGAGCCTGCCATGCGAAGGCGATGGTGAGGCGGCTCAGTCAGGGGGCAGCCGACCCCTAGGGGTGGGCGATCCCCTACCAGCATTGTTTAGCCACCCCTTCGATAGGCGGTGGCTTGCTCCCATGTAGAGGCAGTGGAGCTCCTATTTCGCACCAAATATAGCTCGTAGCACCGCCTTGAGCCTTGTATAAATAGAGGGGTACCCCTCTCTCTCAAACACACACTCAACTTGAGCATGACCTTACACACCTCACTCATTCTTGTAGCTTTTTCTTTTTAGTAGTAGCTTTAGAGTAAGGCAAAGCTACCTTGGAGAGCTTGGCTCCTTGGAAGAAGAGACCTTTGGGTATGAATAGATATATGAATTCTTCCAAAGTCATGCTCTCATCTTACATTTATAGTCATACTTGTTGGCAGTCCTTAACTAACACTGTTAACCGCCAACATTTATATAAAAACACTCAAACGGTCACCAAACTTAGGATTAGGGCTTACAACTCACAAGTTCCACTAGTTTTGGTGAATTATCTTTTTGCAGGATGACCTACATGAAAAGCATGGAAATATGATAAGAATACGCAAACATGCAAAGTGTATTTCCATCCTACACATAGCCAAAGAAAAGAAGCCCAGTCACTAGGCAAATCAGGGCCCAAACCATGGAGAGAATCTTGCCAAAAGCCCAAACAACCAATGCATCTGGGCAGAACACCAACGCAGGAGAGGTCTAGGCCCATGTAGCAACCGACCAGAGGAAGGCGGTCACGGGGTGGCTCCACCTAGGTGCGGCTGCACCAAGGGTGCGCCCATACCCCTACCACCGCCTCTCAGGCCCACTCTCCTCTGGCGGTGCCATCAATGCACCTAGGGTCGGTTTTGGGGGTTTCCTAAATTATCTCACCCAAACTGACCATGGAGTACTATGTAAGAAGAGCTACCCTCTTCATGAACAACACACAAGAGAAGAGCTACACCTTTGAGAATAAGTAGAACATCACTCCAATGGGCTTAGGCCCTAGGTAGTTATCTAGAGCAAGTAGTTGGAGAGATGTGAGGGGAAGATCAGGGAAGTACCAGACTTGTCGATATCTCCTCGCTTGTACCTTGATGAATGCATTCTCTAAGTAAGTGTCCGTGGTTCTTGTGGTTATAAAGTCTTTTGATTAGTTAAGCTTTACTCTTACTTATTTGCGGATTCATCGTTCGTCCCTGTGGTGGATACTCTAGTAGAAGGCTCCTGATAAAGACGGATCACCATGGATAACGCTAGAGTAGTAGTCGATAGTGTAGACGTGGTGTCTAGACTAGAGGCTACCTTCGTTTGCCTCGTATCCTATAGTTGAGGGATAGGTGATAGGTGGTGATAGCCCTATCCATCGCTCGTAATCCCCCATGTCCAGGTATGGCATAGAGCTGGAGGTCGGTATCGCTTGACAGACCAGGTGTAAGCCAGTGCCCGATGTGAGTAAGTAGAAGTAAAGTTTATCTATCCATAGACCCTATGACTATAGGAATCCATCTCAACCTCTACCCACTCTACCCTTATGTTGTCCTTGGACAAACTAGATAGAAGATTTACCTCTGTCCCTTGTGAAAAATATGATACGCTGAATACTTTTGGGTGAAGTGCTACAATAGTACTTCTGTACGCTTGTGAATTATTTCTATTTGTGTTAAGAAAAACCAACAAGCATTTCTGGCGCCATTGTCCGAGAACGGTTGCTATTTTCTTTGAACTTAGTTCATCCTCGTATCTGTATCTTTTATCTTTTCTTTTATAAAAACAAAAATATTTTCTTTTACCTTTATCACCATGAAGCCAATTTCAACTTCATACCCTTTAGCTTCATAGGGCGAGTTCCCTAAGCCACTTTCAAAACCTAACCATTCATCTTGCTTTGAACTCCACCCTAATTAAAACCATTGGATCGGGCACAACCCTTCTCAGGGCATGATGATGAAAACCCTTGCCAGCACCTGCTAGATTTCGAGGAAATGTATTCATGTCTGAGCATCTCGGGCATGACACAAGAAACACTAAAGTGGAAATTGTTTCCCTTCTATCTCACTGGAAAGGCAAAGCAATGGTACACGTTTGCCATAGAAAGTACGAATGAGGACTAGCATGAACTTAAAGACAAGTTTTGTCTTGCATTTTCCCCATATCCTATATCAGCTCTCTACCAAGGGCAATCCTCAACTTTGAGTAGTACGAGAAGGAGCCTATAGGTGCAGCCTGGGCCTGGTTCTCAGCATTAATACATGCCGGCCCCGACTTGTCTTTACCCAACAGTATATTGCTATGACTCTTTTGTTTGGGTATTGACATACATGCTGACCTATGCCTAGACATGACTGCTGAAGGTCATTTCACACACAAACCTATGACGGAACAAGTAAAATTCCTTGAAAACTTCATAGACAGACACACTTCTTCCATCATAAGAAGCAAACCGCTCTAGGGCAATGTCATGTTGAGTGTTGAGGAGTCCTTATTAGTCAAATCCAAACTCGTTCCATCCTTAGATTCAACTGTTGAACCCTCACCTAAACCACGAACACCAAAGGAACGAGTAATTCATCCTTTAGAGTTCCCGATCAAATTTGAGGATTATGGCAATACCTTGAAACACTTTTGGCACAATCCTCACAAGGAAGTTTCCCCTAGGGTAGAACCATCAAAGGAATGGCTAATGGAAGTAAAACGTTCTTCAGAAGCAATTCAAAATTTTCACTGTCCACGACCATGCCTTGTTCATCGAGGGGAACAAACATAGAAGCCCTGCACAGCCCCATGATCGAGACTAATACCATGTCTGAATTCCTTGTGAAAACCCTTTTGAGCAAAATGCCGCTAGTTATGACCAACAAACTCTTCAAAAGTCTGTCAGGACTCATCTTCGAATGTTGTGGGATTGCTAGGGTTGTGCCCATCATAATAGACAAAACTGAGGTTCACCTAGACTTCCATGTTTTTGCCATCCTCGAGTTAGATCTTCTCATAGGATGCCCTTTTGAAAAGTTTTTACAAGAAAGATATCCCCATGGGAGTCTTGATGAAAAGTTTGGGAAAACTATTTCTGCCATTCCTATCTTTCACCCAAAAATCACAATGGCAAAGCATAATCCCAACCATGATCCAGTCGAGGAGGTGAAATTCATTTCCTCATTCATTTCACGTTCTTGTGAAGCTGAACGTCCATCATCACCCTTGCTCAAATTCAAGCCATGTCCCTCTGGCCAACATGTTATAACCAGTGTTCGCCTACACGGCCGTGTAGACCGATTACTCGGCGTGTAATCGCTACTCGGTAGCCGAACGTGCAGTTTAGGCCATAAACGGTAGGTTACACGGGATCGCCGTGTAAACGGTAAAAAATGGTCGTGTAATCGGTCTACATGGCCGTGTAGAGAACACTGGGTAATATTTTGAAAATAAATTATTTTCAAAATATTACCAATGTTTATGATGTGTAATAAGTACCATTAGATTAGTTGTGGAATATACTTTCATAATAAAATTATTTGAATATACAAATATTAATATTACTTTCTACATACTTAGTCAAACTTAAAAGAGTTTGACTCCTCGATAAGCGAGATGTGCACTTATTTTGGGATGGAGGGAGTATTTTATTAGGCACTTAGGCTAGTAGGTCTAGCACTTAGGTTCTTAATTCTATATTATTGGACTAACCGTTGTTGTGTAATTCTATATTATCTATGTATAGGAATATATACACAGGTTATTATAGTTATTTTTACAAATAAAGTAAAAACGAGTAATCCGTGTAAAACTGTGTACATGCCGTGTACACGGTCTAAACGCTACACGAGACCTCGCCGACTGTCTACCGTTTACCGTGTAGGAAAACATTGGTTATAACCCTCGAGAAAAGTGAACTTATGGGCCATGGACAAACTCGTAACACCAATTCTAGAGCTTGAAATGAATGATTCCACAAATAAGCATGAAAATTTCTCTTTTGAGTTTCCTCGTGTCTCATGTTCACCTTTGGAGTCTCTAGAGTTAATCACGCTTAGTGCCACATGCTTCTACGAGGATCCCAACCTTCTCTTAATCCTCGTTTGCAAACTTTTAAGAGGGTGGTTGTGGATGCTTTTGTTTATCACAAACATTGCAAATCCAATAGTAGCACTATACCATCATTGATAGCTGCAAGATGAAGTTCCCACAGTCAAGCTTAAGATCATAAATCAAGCACTATCCGGAGATACCCTGGATTATCATTAAAAAAATTAATAATAATGATTATCATAAAAAAACCTTTCTCCTTCAATAAAAGCAAGAACATGTTATTCAGTTAGTATGCACTTTTGGGTATTTTTGTTTGCTAACCCTTTCAGGTTGAGATCAAGAGGAACAAGGTGCATATGATGCTAAAGAACATGGGAGCTGCATTAATCATACACGTCGATGTTCTTTGGTGATGGAACACACTCAAAGGGAGACCTTCGACATTGCACACTTGACTTTTACACAAAAGTCCAAGTGTGGGGGAGGGTGGTGAAAATCTCACTACAAAGTTCCATCCACACCAAAGGCCATCTTGGGTTAAAAAGAAAAAAAATTATGATAGCTCTACCTTGCTATAAAAAATATATAATCATTATGAAAAAATGATGATGAAAAAGAAAAAGAGAGAAAATATATAGAAAAAAGAAGAAAAAAGGAGTCGCAAGATGGATGCTCCTCTTCTAGACCTTTGCTACGACCACCAAGGATTATGGCCTATACACACTATTTGTGTGTATAGCCTAGCCTTGCTGCTCACATGAGTTGGACCATATGCGACCATGCCACTGCTGCAATAGACCCAAAACTTCATCCACGTATGCTGCTAGAAAATACACTCAGGTATGCAAAGGTAAATAAAAATTCACCAAACTCTTTTACTCATACTTGTCTCCATGAGATCATACAAATGCATGCCTCTTTTGTTTGTGTCATATGCTTTGATTTGGATGCATACAGCTGGTACATCCATAGGTCTTTTAAAATTAATCATGGTGCTTAGGTGAAAAGAACTTCTTTAATCAAAATTTAACATGGTGTTGAAATTTGATTAATGAACTTTGAGTATTTATTTTCATAAATAATGGAAGTAATCTAATTATGGAGATAAGTCAAGGCAAGAATTACACTGCATCTTTACCTTAAACCTTGCTTGAGTACAAGAGTCTGGTGAACAAACAAATAAAAAAATAATATAAAAATAAACATAATAAATAAATAGATAATAATAATAATATAAATAATTTAATATAAATAATAAATAAGTTTTAGGCTCTCTGGTATTCAAACCAGTAGAGCCCTTGTTCTTCCACTTTTGTTTTTTTCTATTGAATGAAAGCAGGTACAAGAATAAGTGTGGGAGAGATCTCCCAAGCTTAACAAACACACATTCGAGATCTCCCCCCAACATGTTGCACAACATCAACGATCAAGCATGCAGAAGGACAGGACAGAAAACTTCAGAGAGGATTGGCTGAACCTTTAGTTTAGCCGAACCACATCTAAATTCCTTAACTCCTTCCTCTACAATGATGGTTTGTGCAACAAATCCCTCAACTCTCCCAAATTTTGAAGTTTAAAATATTAAACAAATTAAATGCAAAACAAATGTCGCTCAATCTCCATGCTATCCTTTGATTAAATTTGCATACTCTTTATTCCTCACTAATATTCCTATAACTTGTGAACAAACTATGATAGGAACCCCATGTTATCTAAGTAATTGAAATATGTGATATAGTAGGATGAAAATGAACCTTGCTCTCTCATGTAATGAACTTGGGATTTATTCTACAAAATCAAAATTCAAATAGCATGTTGCTCAATGATGTTCAAATTCCTACCAAAGCCATATCTAGTGATAAGAGCTCAAAACCTCCAAAATTATGCTACTTATTCCTACATTGAGTTTTGTCAAGTCTTGTTGACCCTGGTTGAGAAAGTTATCATGCCCCCCAAGATCAAGATCACGTACACCCACCTATATATGCTGCTCCTACACTAGGAGTATGCAAAAGCATGCTTCCATCCACTAAAAACTTAGCTCCTACACTAGGAGTAGACAAAAAATGTTTGTTAGGAAAATACTCCAAGTTCTATAAGATAATGATCTCTCTCTCAATATGTGGTCTAAGAGACATGTGCTATGCAAAAGTATTGAAAAAAATTTAGACACATGAAGGTCCTAGAAGAAAAAGGAAAAAATAGGGACACATGAAGGTCCTAGGGTATTGAAAAAAAAAGATGAGCACATGAAGGCTCATAAAAAGAAAAAAATGATAGCCGTGTCTCAAAATAAAAAGCTAGAGAGAGATCATATCTACAAAAGGAGTATAGTATAGATTTAGAATGGTTTTATCCACACACTTGCACTTCTTGATCTAAGGGTACAACATCTTTTCTCCTTGGATCCGAGATTTGTCTTAACAAAATATGCAGAGTAAGTATGCCTTCATATCTTTCCCTACCCAAAGATCCACATAAGCTTTTTAGAAGTAGAAAAGAAAGAAGGCAACACTATGATATGCCTTGGTGAGGAACCAAACACAAATTTGAGTGATTCGAGAGAATCATTTAAGGAGCTAAGCTATGTTTACATTTTCAAAATCAAATGAAAACCCAAGTTTCTAAACTGATTGATACAAGGGGATTTGAATCCATGCTGTTCCATTATTCAATTACCCAAGATAATGTGGTAGACACTTCAAGGTTCACAAGTGCAGGTGAAACTTGGAATAATTTGTATGCAGATATCATATCAAGGGAATGACCCATCTTAGTCCTAAACTTTACTCGAGACGAGCAAAGGGCTAAGTACGGGGGAGTTGTTGGCGGTCCTTAACTAACACTTTTAACCACCAACATTTATATAAAAACCACTCAAACGGTCACCAAACTTAGGATTAGGGCTTACAACTCACAAGTTCCACTAGTTTTGGTGAATTACCTTTTTGCAGGATGACCTACATGAAAAGCATGGAAATATGACAAGAATATGCAAACATGCAAAGCGTATTTCCATCCTGCACATAGCCAAAGAAAAGAGTCATAGTCACTAGGCAAATCAAGGCCCAAACATGAGGAGAATCTTGCTAAAAGCCCAAACAACCAATGCATCTAGGCAGAACACCAACATAGGGGAGGTCTAGGCCCACGTAGCAACTGACTAGAGCAATGCGGTCATGGGGTGGCTCCACCTAGGGTGCACCCTCACCCCAACCACTGCCTCTTGGTCCCACTCTCCTTTGGTGGTGCCATCAATGCACCTAGGGTCAGTTTTGGGGGGTTTCCTAATTTATCTCACCCAAACCGACCATGGAGCACTATATAAGAAGAGCTACCCCCCTCCATGAACAACAGCACACAAGAGAAGAGCTACACCTTTGAGAATAAGTAGAGCATCACTACAATGGGTGTAGGCCCTAGCTAGCTATCTAGAGCAAGTAGTTGGAGGGATGTGAGGGGCAGATCGGGGAAGTACCGGTCTGGTCGGTATCTCCCCGCTTGTACCTCGACGAATACATTCGCTAAGTAAGTGTTTGTGGTTCTTGTGGCTATAAAGTCTTTTGATTAGTTAAGCTTTACTCTTACTTGTTTGTGGGTTCATTGTCCATCCCTGTGGCAGATACTCTAGTAGAGGGCTCCTGATAAAGATAGATCACCCTATACAATGCTAGAGTAGTAGTCGATAGCGTAGATGTGCTATCTAGGTTAGAGGCTACCTTCGTATCCTACGGTTGATGGGTAGGCGGCAGGTGGTGATAGCCCTATCCGTCCTTTGTAATCCCCTTGTCCGAGTATGGCATAGAGCTAGAGGCCAATATCGCTTGGCAGACCAGGTGTAAGTCGATGCCCGAAGTGACCAAGTACAAGTGAAGTTTATCTATCCATAGACCCTATAACCATAAGAATCCATCTCAGCCTCTACCCAGTCTACCCTTGTGTTGTCCTTGGACAAACTAGATAGAAGATTTACCTCTATTCCTAGTGGAAAGTGCAATACCTTGAATACTTTTTGGGTGAAGTGCTATAATGGTATTTTCATACACTTATAGATTATTTTTGTTTATGTTAAGAAATACCAACAATACTTATGAACTAGAGTATAGTTATTGTGTTATAATCTTGATATATGAATGTAACACCTCTGTGTTAAGCATTGCAATTTGCACTTGCATTTCATGAGCACAAGCATCATCCAAGCATTCATGAACTTGAGCATATGAAATTTCATCTCATTCTTATACTTTGTCACATGAAATGTTGATTCATATATATGCTAATGCTATCATATGCTAGGATTTACATGTGACCAATGTATAAAATGTTTGTGGGACCTTAGGAGTACCCTAAACATGTTTATAATGTCACATGGAACAACTTTGGTATTCATGACTTGGATCCATTTGGCCTCTAAGTCATGGTTATAGTGTAGGCTTTCATTTTCAAGTTGTATGTTTAACGTAAATTGAACTATAGCATAGAGTGTTTGCATGGTAGTGCACCCTTAAGCAAAGTTGTAGTACTTCACTAGAGTAACAACTTTTATTTTTGGATCAAGGTCAGTGCATAGAATGCTCAAAAACATCTCACAAGTATGAACAAAATACTATTTTGAACTTGCAAAATTTTTCTAAGTCATAGGGTTGTTTACGGTTTTGATGTACCTCACTTTGGAGCAATGTAGTTTGTTAACCAGTGAGAATTACATGATGGTTCTTAAAGCAAAGTTGGAGATCCCATGTATCTCTACAACTTTCATTAAGGAAGTTTTTGCTAATTTGCAACAGATTAGGAGTAATTGGATCACCAATTCACGCTGTCAGTCGGCGAAGGCAACGCCTGAACCACGTCCACATGCCCGGCAGTGGCTGACCAGCCACAGGCCACGGCCGCCACATGGCAGCCATATGCTAGCATTGGCCTGGCTGGTCTGGCCAATGCATGCACTTAAGCGCCGTGCACCCACCGTTCACTCCACTCACATGCCTTTGCCTTCTCCTGCTCACTTCGCCTCACCATAGCGCCACACCGAGGTCGCCGATCACCACCACAGCTCTGCTGCAGCTGCTCACCACCGACGTAGCTCCACTGGCTGATTCTTCTTGGCCATAGCTGCTATGCCATCACATCCACCTCCTCGAGCCACTAGCACCACCTATTAAACCCAGGTAGTGCGGCATTTTTCTTCACCGCGGCCACCGCCATCACTAGAGCAACGCCATGCTCATGGCTCACCGTGGCTCCGCCATTCTGTAGCCTCGCATGTCTTCATTTTCTTTGGTCTAGCACCATGCTAGGGACTAGTAGCTTAGGCTAGAGTTAGGGATGATGCTACCGCATGACGGTGCCAGAACGAGTCGCTGCCCCGTGTGCGCCCGCCATGGCCACCATGGCACTCGAGCTCACCGCCATCGAGTTGGTTCACTGCCTCCCTCCTTTATCACGCGCCTTAGGTTGAGTAACCCTAGGTGTAGTTAATAGCATGATGGATACACACCTTTCACCATCATTTAACTGAAACAGCGTGAGCACCACCATGCTCCATGCGCCGCCGCACAACCATGCACGTGGCCGAGCTCACCGATGCCACCCCGAGCCCTCACCTGCGCCGTGTAGCTTAACAAGGTCACTAGGATGGAGTAGCCATCCTCACCTAAGTGTGCTATAGCCAAAGATGGCTAGCATACCACCGCCGACCTCTATCGTCCCCCATGGCCACCGTCGAGCTTACTCTGGCGAGCCACCGGGGCAACTAAGCCTACCTACTAATGTGGCTTGACGTGTAGAGTCCCGTGGTGAAGACGCTACCGCCAGTGACCTCGTCGTTGATGAGTTCTCTCTAGTCAGCGCCACGCTCTGCTTCTATCTGTCTGACGGGTGGGTCCTCGTTGACCATGGGCCCTAGCTGTCAGTCTGTGTAGTGTTGGATTTTCCGATTTATTTTCCAAATTTGAATGCATGTTTCAAAAATTCATATCTCAAGCTAGGAGTGTCCAATTTTGGTGAACCAAATTTTTTTAGTTTCATCCTGAAGTGTAGTATTTGATAAAAATATGAGATGCACTGTTTCTAGTATTTTTCTAGGAGAATAAAATGTAGCTAGATAAATGCTTTTTAAATGGTTTGTATCTTATAAATTGTATAACTTGAGCTAGAAAAGTGATAAAATTATGATTCCAATTTTTCTAGTCTTGTGTTGACATGCTCGAGCTAGGTAAAATATTAAACCTATAGTAAACATACTTTTAATATGGTCTTCATAACTAATCCTAATTAATTGCTAGTTTCTAGTGAAATTAATTGAGGTAAAAATACATAACATATGATCATGCAAACTTTTACATAGTATTCTTATGCCTGGAGGAATGTAATAAAAATATTAAATCTGTTGTTTGAGACTTTTCATTATGCTAAACTATTTTTGCTAAAATCAGCCTATGTAACTTGCCATTTTTGTAGATGTAGTTATCCTTATCCAAATGGCATGAAATTTATACAGTGGACTATTAAGGTCATTTATAGGCTACTATAATTTTATCTAAATTTATTAAGAAATGGAATTATTTATCCTTTAAATCACCCTATTATTTAAGGAAAATAATAAATGGATATAAATAAGTTAGTTATGTTTGACCATGATGTTTTCTATGGTTCTTGTGATACATATGATCTGTTGATGTTATTAGTAAGGCTTAAAAGCAATTGGTTGTATGCAACTAATTAATTATTGCTTTATAATTCAACTAGATGGCTGCATGTATTGTTTAGGTTGAGTTGATAATTTCATGATGGTAATGGTCTTTTCTATAAAACTTGTTAATAACAAAGTTGTAGGTAACTTACTTATATACCTTGTGTTAAATTTTCATAGTCATAGGCTATAACACCTCGGGTGTTAGCCTTGCATAACTTGACTTGCATAACATGAGCATGATCATCACGCATTCATAAACAAGCATTTACAATTGAAACATTTGATTGAAACGTCTGCAACATTTGCTTGTTATCGCATGTTTCATTATCATATGCAACCTTTCTCGTTATTTCATGCCTCCATGTGTATCTGCAAATGATCATGAATGAAAACATGTACTTGGTAGATGTGAGTCACAAAAACATGTAACCACACTTGGGTTAGCAATTAGAACATTGTTCATGAAAGTCACTTTTCTTAATCAAGCCTTTAAGGCATGTTTCATGTGATTGCACTAACTGGCTCTATGAGTGACTACTACGTGAAATGATTGAATGACCTTGCAAATAACTTAAACATGTTTAGGATATCATCATGAACAACTTTGGTATTTAGGGCTAGGGCTAATTTGGTCATTTAGTCATGGTTTGAGTATGTATCATCATTTCAAAGTGACATGTTTGACTAAAGTTGAACTAGGTGCTAGAGACCTTGCATGGAGGAGTTCACTAAAGCAAAGTTGTAGTGTTTGACATTAGGAACAACTTTTATTTTTGGGTCTTTGACTGATTCAGCTCCTAACATGTGTGAAATTGGATCACAAAAATCAGAGAAATCAACAATTTCAACACTTAGCAAATTTTGCTAAGTCATGAACACTGACAGCCTGACAAGCCAACCTTGAGCATGATTTTTCTCTATTTCTATTGCGAATTAGAACAAGTGCTTTGAACAAGTATTGTAGCTGGTACATAGGTCTACGATTTCGGTTTAGGAAGTTTTGGCTAGAAGTCCACGGATTAAGAGTTTGTTCAACTTGAAAACCGGCTGTCAGGCGTTCCATTTCGATTTCTATCGAACTGAATCGGCCAGCTCGGTGGCCGACCGGCTTAGAGCCTGTGCACCGTGTGGTGGCCAGCCATGGCCGCGCATCACCGGCGCCCTGCCCAGTGCGGCAGAGCTAGGCCAGTGCGCACCTTAACCTTCCCAGCGCCCGCCCGCACTCAGCCGCGCACCCCAATTGCTTCGCCTCGGTTTCCTTCTCGCCCGCAGCAGCAGCCGTCCCAGCGCAGAGAGTCCGCCGTCGCCCTTGCCGATGGTAGCTCGCCTTCACCGCTTCTCCATCACCATAGTAGCTCCACCGCCACCCCGGCAACCCACCGCGTCCACCAGTGTCCGCTAACCGAGCTCGGTAAGCCCCAACACCATGCAAGTGCTCGTCGGAGCTTCCCTGCCACGCCTGTCACCGTGGCTGGGGCATGTCCCTCCACCGAAGCCCGTGTAACCATGCATGTTAGGTTCGCCTAAGCCCAGGGATACTCGTCTGCGCCCTTTTTCACTTCGCTGTGGCCTCCACCGGCATACCACCGTGGTCCAGCCCCGCCGCTCCGCCATAGCCGCCGCCGTCGTCATTACCATCAACGATTGAGCTGGCCAAGTGGCTTAGTAGATTCGCTAGGTCATGTAGATCACGTCGTGAAGACCTCACCACCGGCAACCTCGCTGTCGACGAACTCTGGCCACGTCCGTAGAGAGGCGGCGCCGGCTCTGTTTCCGTCTCGATGACGTGTGGGTCCAACTAACGCGTAGGTCCCATCGGTCAGCGACATAAGAAGAGAAAGCTAGTTCATTCTTTTCAGATTTAAATCCTGATTTCATGTGTTTTGTTATTTTTGTATCTTCAGTTTGATAGCTCCTAAAATTGTGAAATAAATTTGTGAGTGTTCCTTAGGAAGTGTAGTATTTAGGAAAAATATGTTCTTGACTTGTACAGTAGAAATTTTTGGAGATTTAAATAGGGATTTGAAATGTGCTTTTGAATGCATTCAAATTTGTTTATTTTATATCTAGAGTTCCTGTGCTCCCAAAATTATGAAATTTTTGTGGTAAGCTAGTCTTAGAATATATGAGCTCTGGTAAAAATTTGAAGACCAGTGCATGTGTAGATTTATAGTTATAGATTTTTCTTTTATGAATAGTTAATCCTTGCATGAATTTTTATAAATTAATTATGAGTCCAAAATTCATGAAATTTGTTGGAGGTAATCCTAGTACCATATGGATGCTAAGAAAAATAGGAAATCTGTTGCTTGACACTTTTCAATAGGGTTTTCCATTTATGCTATTTCAAGCCTTGCTGCCTTATCATTTTTGTATAGGATGTTCTACTTGGTAAAATGACATGAAATTTTTATAGTAGTCCTTTGATAGCATTAGTAAGGCACTGTAAATTTTAGAGAATTTATGAAGTATATCTGATATATGTTTATCATTTAACCTAGATATCTAAATAAAATAATAAAGGCAATTAAATAAATAGTTTGGGCTTCACCATTATATTATTTTAAATGTATTTGGTATGCTTAAACTATTGGTAGATTCTATGTTGTCAAATTTTGAATGATTACATGAAGTAGAAGTATTATTACTTTATATTGCATATTAAATAGTTTCCGGACTGATTCTAGAGTTTGATGAGTTGCATGTTGAAACTGATGTGTACTGTAAAAATGGTTAATAACAAAGTTGTAGAGAATTTGATAAGCTTTCCAGAAAGTCTAGGATCACTATTTTTGGATTAGTAGAACTCCAATTATGAGAGAAACAAGTAGCTATAGTTTGTGGCATAGTCGATGCATTGTAGAAGTAGTTAAGTAATAATTGAGAAGAGATATGCACCTACTCAATAAACATGATACACTTGTTAACATATATGCATTCATAATACTTATGCCATACTCATGCATCTAGGATCGGAGGAAGAGATCACATTGCTGGAATTCGAAGAAGCAGAGGAAGGGAATCAGCAGGAGGATCCGCAAGCCACAGCTCCCGAAGGCGTGGAGCAGAACCCTGAAGAGCTTTCGGAGTGTCCTGACCACCGCCCTACTTCCTTTCAGCGAGGCAAGCCCCAGAGCATTATAAGTCTCCCAGTAATTTACAAATGTTTACTTACGTATTTATGGTTGATGCATTAGGTTATAAGAGTTGAATGAAACCACTTGATGCATGTACATTCCTTGTCCAGATATTACACCTTTAACCAGTATAGGTCTAGGATCGAATAAATGCTTAGCCATGCTTAGACCGGTAGAAGTCAGGTGATATCCTGTCACCTGCGAGATATAGGTGGATATCGGAGCACGGTTGGCTATATCTGCCATCGTGGAACAGAACCATGAGGTAAAAGTAAATCAAGACTGGATGGGAGGTCGATAGAGAAGCAACAAGACATAGAGGTCTTGGGTGTGGATCTATCCCCGTCTGTGTCGATCAAGGACCATACCGTTGTTGGAACTTCTGACAAGATTGAACGCATGCCTCTCACTTAGCTGGCCAGATAACTCATTCTGACCATGAAGCCGAGTAATTCAACTCAGGCCGGGAATCATTCTATTGTGTGCTCCTTCCGGGGAACAATTAGACTGAGCCCAAGGGCAGGCTTGGCCTGAGCATCCTGGCATCTGGTGTTCTAGATTGTACGGCGCAGTACGAACCCGCAAAATGTGTACCGGAGTTGTACCAAAGGTGACCTAAGGCTATCATGGCTGGTAGACCTAGGTTTGTGTTAGGAATATATTCCTAGCTGTTGAAATCGATTCGAATCGCCGTCTCTCCCGGATAGTGAGAAACTTGACTAGCTCCAACATCGTAGTAACTGTGTTATGAAACATGATGGTTTGGATGAATATGGAATTACAACACCTGCTATGGTTACTATTGTATGCTTCTAAATGATATACCACATGTTTGGCACAGGATAGTTTGTGAATCTAGAAATGGATAGTTATAATTAACTTGATAAAGGAATCATAATTGTACAATGGGTCAATTGCTTTTACGCAAAAATGTTGTCGAGTTACATCCACTTATACAGCCTTGCATAATCCTTGGAGTCATTTTATTTCTGGTTCATGACGGGTAAGTCTAGCTGAGTACCTTCTCGTACTCAGGGTTTATTTTCCCATTGTTGCAGATGGCACTGTGTATCATGGGTATTGCAAGAGTTGCTTCTATCCCGCTATGGATGAGGAGTAAGCCTTGGGCAGGCTTCTTTAGTAATTCCTATCCTTGCTTTTGTGGACCGTGATCTGGCTTGGCACTGTATCAAACTATGTTGGAAACTTTATCTTCAAACTTAATTGCTTCCGCTTTATTTATCAAACTCGGTTTGTAATAACTTTTATTCATACTCTAATGATGAAAAGTATCTATGAACTTTATGTAATATGTGGCATGTATGTTGAATCCTGTACGATCTTGGTTGTTGTAAATCGTTTATCGAGACCCGTCGTGGTACTTGACGGACTACCAGGTTTATATGGGTTCAAGTATAACAGTGTGACCGCTTGCGGATTGCCATTGTACTTGTATTCTTATAAATTGGTCGGTTCTACGACATAGGCCTTATGATTTAAGAATTATGGCTGTTAGAAGTCTGCTGTTAGGAATGCTTGGTCTCTAGACAGATTTGAATGATTGAAATGTTTGATCTAGATACCTGCTGAATCACACTAAGTGTATTAAACAAAAGTTGTAAGAAATTTTATAAGCTTTCCAGAATGTCCAGAACCATATTATTTTGATGTATATAACTCCCGTTATGGTCAAAACAAGACTGCTGTATTGTGGTCTAGAAAATGATTTATATAAGTATTTGTGTAGTTATTATAGAAGAGATAGGCACCTACTCAGTAAAATAAGATGCACTTGTTATTACTTTAATACCATGCTATTGAAAACACTTATGAGGATGCATTCATCACATCATATCATATTATACATGTCATCATATATGCATTTGTGGTATCTTATTTCATGCTCATGCATATAGGATCATCCGAAGAAATAACTCTGTTAGAGTTCAACGAAGAAGAGGAGGAGGATTAGCAAGAGACGCCTTAGGCCGTAGCTCCAGGAGAAGAGGAGCAGACTCTCGAAGATCTCCCTGAGTGCCCGGATCATCGGCCAACCTATTTCCTCAAAGGCAAGCTCCAAAGCATTCTAAGTCTCCCATGTCTTACAAAATATTACTTGAGTCCTTTATATTTGATGCATTAGGTTATAAGAGTTGATAGGAAACACTTGATGCATGGAACTACAATGTCTAGATACATATACCTTTAACCCTATGTAGGTCCAGGATCGAATCTATGCTTAGCCTTGCTTAGACCGATAGAAGTCGGGTGATTTTCTGTCACCTACGAGATATAGGTGGATACCAAAGCGAGGTTGGCTATATTTGCTATTGTGGAAAAGAACCATGGGGTAATATAAATGGAGGCCGAGTGGATTCTATGTAGATTGACTCATGTGATTCCATCTATGCCGATTAAGGACCATACTGTTGTTGGCACTTATGACAAGATTGAATGCATGCCTACCACTTATCTAGCTAGATAACTCATTCTAACCATGAAGCCGAGTAGCTCAACTTAGGCCAGGCCCTGTTCTATAAAAGTGCACACTTTGGATGGTAGTAAGGATGTGTAGGGAGCCAGATGTGAGACCAAGGGTAGGCCAGGCCTGAACATCCTAGCATCTGGTTGTCCTTGATTGTGCGGCGCTGGGTGAACTCATGAAATGTAGACTTGAGTTGTACCAAAGGTGACCTAAGATGATAATTGATCTGGTCTACCTGGTTTTGTGTTAGGAATAAATTCCCAGCTGGTTGAAATTGATTTGAATCGCCATCTCTCTCGGACAGTGAAAAACTTGGCTAGCCCCAACATCGTAGTAACTATGGTATGGAACATGATGGTTCAGATGAACATGGAATTACTACACTAGCTATGGTTACTATTGTATGCTACTAAATGATATACCACATGTTTAGCATAGGTTAGTTGCTAATCTAGAGATAAATAGCTATAATTAACTTGATGACCGAATTATAATTGTACAACTGAATTAATTGTTTTTATGCAAAATGTTGTCAAGCTACCTCTACTTATAAAGCCTTGCATAATCCTTGGAGTCACTTTGTTTTTGGTTTATGAGGGGTAAGTCTAGCTGAGTACCTTCTTGTACTTAGTTTTTTATTCCCATTGTTGTAGATGGTATAGTTTATTATGGCTATTGCAAGAACTGCTTCTATCCCACCGTGGATGAGGAGTGAGCCCTGGGTAGGCATCTATTATTAATCCTTCTTACATGTTTTTGTGGGAGTGTGATCATGAGTTGGCATTGTATCTGAACAATGATGGAAAATGTTTGCTTCAGACTTTAATTTGCTTCTGCTACTATTTACTGAACTTGCTTTGTAATAACCTCAATTCGTACTCTGATGGATGAATGATATTTGTGAACTTTATGTAATGTGTGACATGTATGTTAAATCATGTACGATCTTTGTTGTATGTTGATAGTTAATTGAGACCTATCGTGGTACTTGACAGACTACCGGGTTTATATGGGCTCAAGTATGATAGTGCGACCACTTGTGGGCTGCCATTGTACTTGTGCTCTTATAAATTGGTCGGTTCTGCTACAGGTGGCATAAGAGCAAGATTCAACATTGATTGCCACATGTGTATTTAAAACAAAAGTTTTGTTTTCCAAAACTAGTTTCCAGTAACTTATACCTATATATATAGATGTTTTAAAACCTAGAGTTTGAATCTAAAGTGTGCTAGTGATCACTTCCTTTATGCCCAATTAAGGACTTTAGGTGGCTAATTAAGTACTAACTTGGGGTTTCATTTTCGTCATCCATACGGCGTGCTATTGTATGGATGCCATTCACTTGAGTGGCAATGTATGGATCAAATGCCTCTATGCCCAAGGTAAGATGCCAATCATCATCACTGTGGCATGACCGCAAGTTATGAGCATGCGGTCTATGGGGAGAGTTAGCTTTGATACTAAAGTGTATATATGCCCCATATATATACAGAAGTATTTAATTGTGGGTTAGCTTTGATATGATTGTATATGCATATTTATATGTATATATAGGACGTATTAAATTTCGGGTAGCTTTGATATGGAAGTATATATATGGGTATATATATATATGGAAGTATTTAGATTGCAACCTAGAGCCCAGATTTACATTCTACATATATAATTGTGGGGTTGGGCTAAAATAAAATTCTTGTGCAGGTACACTAACAACAAAATGTGTAGCCCGACTAGTTATGTTATATATGAGAGCATGTATGTATGCCACCACGTATGCCATAGAAGTTTTAATTTTCCTAAGTTTGTGAGAATGTACGGAACGTGCATGCATCATGATAAATCATCGTTATTTTATACTTGCATTGTTCCTCCCCTTATAAATCTCTTACTCGATTATGTAACTCTTGTCCATTATGAATTTGTCTCATGAGAGTTGCACATGTTGTTGGTATAGATGGTAGCACCAGCTAGAAGTGAGAATGTCATGTTGATGTTTGGAACTCTTGCCCTACTTTGGAGAGTCTTGCATTATGCGGGGTATTACGAACCGCCTCTCTATTACGAGAATGAAGTATACTTGGAGGGACAACCATGGTATGAAGTACAACTGACCATACCATCTCGTAACCAAGCACCCTTCTGGCAGGAATGGATGGCAGAATCTGAAGGAAGAACTCCTTGGCTTTTGAGGTGCTAAGTCAGATTTGTCAGCAGGGCAGGGATGAGCTTATCGGCAGTGCTGCTGGTATTTTTCCCTAGGTGGATCTGTCCACAATAGTATGGGCATAGCGCAATAGCAATGCCTTGATCCGAGACCGAGATGAGCGGGTAGACAGTTCTTGTCCCGCTATGAGTGCAATGTTTGCAGTGATGAAGATGTTCTACACTCATCAGGACACCAGGGACTTCTAGCAGGAGTCCTATACCACTTGCATGGATAAACTCATGAGAGCTGAAGCTACACAACGTAAGCTAAAGAAGCATGTGCGCAAGCACAAAAAGGTAGCAACTAAGGCTCGATGGGAAACTAATCAAGCTTATGTAGCTTTGGGGAATCTTCACACCCAAATGGAGCAAGTTGATCAATAGAGAGCTACCGCCCAAGAGGTAAGAGCAGATGATCAAGCAATGTTAGCAGGACTATGCAGGTAGCTAGAGGCCACCCGTGCCGAGGTGTTCATAGCTATGCGCTAGCGAATCCTAGCAAACAACCATGTAGCTATGGCAGAAGTAGAATGAGACAGGACCCACGCCTTGAACATACAGCAGTACCATGTCGAGAGGGACTTGTGCTAGTAGCTTGCACAGACCCAAAATGTAGTAGTTGATCTTCAGCATGAGGTGCATTTTCTGAACAACCAACTACACCCAATCCTTGATGAGGAAGAAGAAGATCTAGAGATGTTAGTTGAAGATGACTGTTGCGAGGAAGAAGAAGTGGAGCTAGAGAATGAGGATGATCCTATCTCCCACCTCGACAGCGAGCACGCAGAAGACTAGTATTGCCTAGTGACTAGTTAGAGCACTAGATGTATCCCTATTATTTATGTAATGGATTTGTAGCTTGATGTTTGGTATTCGTGATTTGACTTCCGTGTAATATTGGCACTTTGCATGTTGTTTCACTATGGGTTGAACTTTAATGAAATTCTAGTTTCATTTTATTGGTGATTATGACATGCATGTTAATGCGTTGTGAGCCCAATAAGTGACCAAATTGGTGATGTCATGTTGCAAGAATAAATTATTATGCCTCTATTTTATTGTATGAATTTAAGATTCTCTCCAGTAATTTCAATTTGGCATGATTATACAATTCATCTACAATCTCCTGACATCATCCAATAATCACTTATTGTTGCAACTTTGCAGATGACTCGCACTCGCACTTGAGCAGGCAACAACCAAGGTGGCAACAATGGTGACTTACCACCACCATCTGCGAATGAATTCTTCGCACAGTTCTTGGGTAGTTAGAGAACTATGGAGGAAACCCTGCACCTCATCACGTAGAATACTACTCATGCCCGTCAACAACAACAGGGGCCTGAGCCAAATCAATATAGCTCTTTCAAGGGTTTCCTAGACACCAAGCCTCCTATCTTCAAGGTGGCCGAAGAACCACTGTAGGTGGATGAATGACTTAACACAATTGACCAAAAGTTCTATCTATTGAGGGTTATGGAACATCAGAAGGTAGAATATGCATCCCATCAGCTGCAGGGACCAGCTAGGATATGGTGGACCCATTTCCTATCCTCTTTACCTACCAACACATAGGTCACATGGGAGCAATTTAAGTTAGCCTTTAGGGGACATCACATTCCCCTAGGGCTAATGCGCATGAAGGTAGCCGAGTTCATGTGACTCACACAAGGGACCAAGACCCTTATTGGGTACATGCATGCTTTCAACAATTTGTCCCATTATGCCCTAGGTTTCGTTGATATAGAAGAAAAGAAGATTGAAAGCTTCAAGAGAGGTCTTAGCACTAAGCTGATGAAAACTATGGCCAACTCGAGGTGCACCACATATAATGAGTTCATTAGTGATGCCTTGACTCAAGAGAACTAGAACAATCTGCATGCGGTAGCAAAGGGCTGCAAGAGAGTTGCTGAGGCAGGCGCCTCAGGGTCTTCTCAGTCTAGAGCTCTAGTGGCGCTAGGCCATAGTTTCGACCATCAGCGCCTAAGTTCAGGCCAACTCCACCAAAAGCCTAGGCCAACCAACCTCAGAAGGTGTTTCATAAGGTGTTCACCATTGCCCTACCTAAGGGAAATGGAGGGCAAGGAAGCTCAGTAGGACCCAGGAGCAATCAATAATGCTTCAACTGTAATCAGTTGGGCCATTGGTCCAAAGAGTGCCCCCATCCCAAGAAGAACAGTAATCAAAACCAGGGAAATCAGAGGAAGGCAAATCATAAAGCGTGTCCTAGATACGTGCATTACACCGCTGTTGAAGAAGTTCCTACAGGAGAGGTGTCATAGCTGGTATGTTTCTTGTTAACAAATATCCCGCCATTGTTTTATTTGATTCTGGAGCTTCTCATTCATTTATGAGGCAAGCATTTGCATCTAAGTATGATTAGAAAGTAATTGAGGTAAACAAGGGTGGTTATAGTATAAGCTTGGCTGGGGCTACTATCTCTACAAATAAGATAGTCAGAGATGTGCTCATCTCTATACAAGAGAGAGAGTACATGATGGATCTAATAGTATTGCCTGGATTAGCCATAGATGTGATCTTACGCATGAGTTGGATGAGTGACCATGGTGTTCTCATTGACACATCCACTCGGACAATTATGTTGAGAGAACCAAAGGGAGGTAACGCTTTTCTAGTACTACTTCCCTAAAGTTTTGATCTCCAAAACTCGTCTTGTGCTATCCAAGCCACTACCCTTTGTGATATTCCAGTGGTTTGTGAGTTTTCTGATGTATTTCTAGATGAGTTACCAGGTTTACCGCCTGATAGGGATGTGGAATTTAAGATTGAGTTAGTGCCAGGTGAAAGGTCCTTGTTTGGTTTTGGTAATTGAGTGACAACCTAGGTGGACTAATTGTGTTTATGTGAGATACACAGATGATTAGTCCACAAGTACATGTGTGTGAGCAACATATGCCATGAAGGTGAAAATAGTTTGGAGATGTTGCAAAGCTTGCACATGTGATGATGAAGGAGCTTAAATGCACATGAGACATGACATTGAGTCATGTGATCAAGGTGGAGAAGATCAAGACAAGACTTGGCTTGATGGACCGGTTGCAAGTGTGAAGGGCAAGTCGAAGGCTTTGGAGTGATGGACCGCGTGGCAGTGAAGCTTGAGCAAGACTTGGCGCTGATGGACGATGGCAACGGTGAAGAGCAAGTAAAGTCAAGATCGATGAACCAATATGATCACATGATGATATGAAGTGGATCATATCATTGTTGATCATGTTGGTGCATGTGTTGCATCAACATTGGAGGAGATGGAATGGAATGCGCAAGGCAAAGGTATAACCTAAGGCATTTCATTTCACCAGTCATAGGTGTGTAGAGAAGTTTATGACCGGGTTTAGGATAGATGGCCATACTATTAAGAGGAGCAAACTTATTTGCATATCGGTCATCTAGTGCCACTCGAGTGATCTAACTTTGCATCATCGCTAGGATCAAGTGGCGTGGCAAGTTGAGTGGCTAACATCCTTTGGGAAATGTTTGTGAAAACATGCTAACACATGTGCACAAGGTGATACACTTGGTGGTTAGCACATTTGAGCAAGGGTGGAGAAGTTAGAAGTAAAAACGAGTTAGTGTCGCTGGTTATACAGTGACCGGATGCTAGACCTCTGAGGGACTGGCGCGTCTGGTCATGTGTAACAGTGAGATGCTAGCATCGATCTATTGACCAGACGCTGGGTTGCTCGGTGATCGGACACTGAAGGGCTACGTCCGATCAAGTGGTCGGTCTGCATGGTGCTTAGGGTTATGCACCAGACGCTGGGCTATGTCCGGTCAAGCATGACCGGACGCGTCCGGTCGATAAAAATCGGTTTTGGACCCTTACTGGAAATGACCGGACGCTGAGGTTCCAGCGTCCGATCAACTGACCGGAGCATCCAATCAGTCAAGGCAGATGACTGTTGGAGTCAGACATGTGGCTAACTACGAGCGACCGGACACTGGGGGCACAGCGTCCGGTCAACCGACCAGAGCGTACGGTCGACCTGACCGTTGCCCAGTGAAGAGGTAATGGCTAGTTTAGCCCCTGGGGCTATAAATAGAAGTGGCCCTCGGCCATGGCTGGTGCTGAGCACCTAAAGGGACTTAGTGTCCATGCTTGTGAGTGCTTGGGAGCCCTCCATCACACATATACTTGATAGTGATCATTCGATTGTGTGAGTGAGCGATTCTAGTGCAATTGCATCATGAGGTTGCATCAAGTGGCACTAGGTGGTCGAGTTGCAAGCCAGTGGTGCTTGTTACTCTTGGAGGTTGCCACCTCCTAGACGGCTCGGTGGTGGTCTCCGTTGAAGCCCGCAAGAAGCTTGTGTGGCGCTCTAGAGAAGTGCTTATGAGGGGCATTGTGCTCACCCTGTGGGAGCCACGAAGAGCAACTTTAGTAAAGCGTGTCATTGAGCTACCCTCACTCAAGGGGTTGGTCCTTGCAGCGCCCGACGTGTGGGCTTAGCGGGTGATGCTAATTAGCCATCGAACCACCAAGTGAGCGGTCGACACAACGGGGACTAGCGTGTTGGCAAACATGTGAACCTCGGGAGAAAAATCATTGTGTCAACCTTGTTCTTCCCGTTGGTTTGCTTCCCCATTACACAATCTTGCATTTACTTTCATATATATTAAGCTTGTGTAGTTGCTCTTGTAATTAGTTTGCTTGTGTAGCATATTAGTTACCTTCTTGCTTTTGTAGCATAGAAGTAGCTCCCTTGCGTGGCTAATTTGGTTTGAGTAACCTTGTTAGTCACATTGCTTAGTTTGTGTAGCTAAGTATTTGCGCTCTCTAATTTGGCATTGGTTGCCTTGTTATTGAGCATTGCTAGTGAGCTTAGGTGGCTTTGTGCTTTTGCTTACTAGCATGTGTAGGAGCTCCCTTGTCGCTTAAAGTACTAGTGGCATAGGTTTGTGTGACCTTGCTCCTAGAATTGCTTAGGTGAGCTCTAGCTAGCCCGGCACCTTAATTGCTTAATTAGTATATTTGAAAGGTGCTAAAGAACATAGATAGAGGGGTGTAGTCTTGGCTAGACCGATAGTTTTAATTCCGCACTTGTTTCGGTTAGCCGACGTGATTAAGTTTTAAAAAGGACTATTCACCCCCCCCTCTAGTCGCCATCTCGACCCTTTCAATTGGTATCAAAGCTAGGTCTCTCTTTTGTGGTCTTTACCGACCCGAGAGGATGGCGGCTTATGGGCTAGATGTTGATTGTCCACACATTTTTGATGGCGCACACTTTACACGATGGAAAAATTGGATGATATGCAATTTTAAGTTTATTTGCCCTCAAATGTGGTGGATGGTAGATGTAGGCTTTTCTCATGTGTTGGATGAAGATAATCTAACTCAAGCATAAGAGAAATGCCTAGATCTTGACATCCAAGCTACTAACATCATGTATAGATCTTTGCGTGATTGCATATTTGGAGAGATCATTGACATGAAGACCGCCCATGAGATTTGGAGTTATCTCAATGAGAAATATGGGACGGTCTCCGATGATTATGATGAGTCCAAGATAGAGGCACATGAGTGTGTTGAGCATAACCACAATTTGGTGATTGTGGAAGATTTCTCCACCTCATGGTCAAGTGATGATGATGATGATCGATCTACCACAAGTTCACTTGACAAGGTTGATGATGATGCCACAAGTGTTGCAAGTGATGATGCTACCCCATGCACACTTGATGGTGATGATGGTTAATGCTCCAGCCTTGATGAAGATGCTACTACAAGCTCTCCAACTACATCACCACATTGCTTCATGTCACAAGGTGACCCCAAGGTAACAAATGATAATGTGGTTGATCATGTTGATTCATATGATGAGCTTGTTAGTAGACTTGCTAGCATGACCATGTCTTCAGAAAATGAGAAAGCTAAAACATTGAAATTAGAAAATGAAAACTTATTTCTAAAGAACTCTTGTGAAGAACATAAAGACTTACTTGATGCTTATAAATCTTCACATGATGAGCTAAAATTGAATCATGAGACACTACTTGCATCTCATGTTGAATTATTAGAACAACATGCTTCTCTCATTAAAGTGTTTACAAAGAAACTTAAAAATAATGAGAGCTCATCACATGGATCAAATGATAAATTGCAAAATGTTGCTAACCCTTGTGATGTAGGCAAGAAGCATATATCCACCTCTTGTGATGATTTATTAGATATGCCATGCTCTTCACAAATAGATGCTTGTTCTACTTCTATGTCTTGTGAGACTAACCTTTTGAAGGAGAACAATGAGCTCAAAAATGAAGTGAAGAAATTGAGCAACAAGTTAGAGAGGTGCTACAACTCAAAAGTCACCTTTGAGCATATGTTGAAGACTCAAAGAAACTATGGTGACAAGTGTGGCCTTGGCTTCAAGAAGAAGATGACAAAGGGTGAAAGGAAGAGAGAGAGAAAGATAAAGAAGCTACAACAAAGAAAGCTCTCTCATACCATGTGCTACCGGTGTCATGAAGCGGGACACCTTGCAAATGGTTGCCTAACATTGAGAAGCTCAAGAATATAAAAGAAGAAGAGAGGCTAAAGCATGTCAAGTGCTTCAAGTGCCGCACTTGGGGTCATCTTACCTCAATGTGCCCAACCAAGCAATTGGTGAAGCAACAAGTGAAGCCTCAACCAAAGCCACAAGTTGAGCAAGAGAAGACACCCCAAGTTCAAATCAAGATCAACCATGAAGATGGTGGTGATTTGATGATAAAGAAGAAGAAAACAAGAAGGGGTGGAAAGGCAAGGCATCCAATGCAAACCAAAGATGCCAAGATGATGAGCAAGAATGAAGATGAAAAGAAAGATCATGCTCACATCAAGTGTTTCAAGTGTGGAAGTATGGGACACTTTGCCTCTAAGTGTCCTACCAAGCTTGAGAAGAAGGCTCAAGCAATCCATGAGAGGCAAGGCAATGAGAAGCACCACATGAGCAAAGAGGAGAAGGCTCAAGCAAAGAGAAAGTGCTACTCATGCCGGGAAAGGGGACACATGGCACATTCATGTCCCCTAGGTAAAATTTCTAAGCCTATTTCAATTAATGATCATGATATGCTTAGAAAGGATGGCAATGGTACCTCATTGGTTGCAATTGCAAAACATCCCGCTATTCATACTAAGGCTATGCCTAAGTATGTTGCTCCTAACTTGAGAGGACCCAAACTTGTTTGGGTACCATCAAAAAGTGGATGATTGATTGTAGGTACCATCGGCATTGGAGACTTGATTCAATTGATCTCACATTGTTCATCATATTTTGAATCAAGTTATGAAGCTTAGTGCACATCCAAACCCAATGCCAAGAGAAAATTGAGTGAAGTCCAAGTGCTATCAACATACAAGTGCTATAATTCAAGTTGTTGGTAATTCATTGGATATATTTGATGACTTGCAAATAATTGAGTTGAAGCTTGCTAGTTGGATGATCATGAGCTAACCAAGGTATATCTCTTGTTGATCATTTCATTTGGGTGCATATGAGTTGATTGAATTGGATAAATATGTAATGTTGCTTGCTATAAGTTGATTGAATGGATATTTGCTTAGTAATCAAGTTTGGATTGATTTGTGTTGGAGAAATTCATAAGATGATATTTAGTAAGTGATTTGAATGGATATATGTCTTATGGAAGTATTCAAACAAGTTAGTTTCAAGTTTGATTCACATTTGATGAAGTATAGCTCAATTGTTGAAATCTATCCTATATTGCAAAATCTAAGCTAGCTGAGATCTTAGCCATGTTTGAGTGATCAAAACTTATTGGATTGGCATGAAAATTGGAATACATGCTCTAGACTTATGGTATAAGATGTTGTAGAAATTTCATGAAAATTGGATAAGAAATGCTTCGGTTTTGGAGTGGTTCTTGTCAGCTATAGTGCAGCAGTTTTTCAGCATGTAGCAGTGGTGGAAGAATTGATATATGGCAGCAATCTAGAAGTCAAATAAAGCTTAAATTTTTACAGCTGCTAGAAAACTTAGTAAAGAACATCTCCACCAAATTTCGTGGTATTTGGATTTGTACTTTGGGAGATATGATTATTTCTTTGAAGGGTACAAAATCTGTTAGAAAAGTGATAAATGTTGGATTGATCTAGAGTCACTTTGATTGAAAGGTCCTCAAGTTGGAAACATGTTTACAAGTGTTTGAGGTACCTAAGTTTGGTTTTGAGATGATCTAGAAGCATGACAAGATATGAGTACAAGGCCATTTGATTGTGAAGTGTACTTTGCACACATTCGGTACTCAAATTGAAAGATCAAGATCAAACTCAAGATGAAGTTGAAAGGTTAAGTTCTAGTGACTATTGGAAATCATTTGGTAGAAAGAAAAGAACTTAAACAAGAAGAAAGAAAAGGACTTAAAGAAGGAATCAAGTTCACTCATCAAGTTAAGTCCATCACTTGAATCAATCAATCAAGTTATTTTAAGTGAGTATCAAGAATGATTCTTGGAGAGAGGTCACTTCTCCCTAGTGTAGGGGCTTGCCGCCTATGTGTAGGTAAACCAAGTGTGGTACTTGGAAGGCTAACACGGAAGTGGTGATACAAGGAACATTTGAGATGCTTAGTTGAAGCAATCAAAAGGGTTGGTCAAGAAAAGCAAGCAACACCCAAAAGAAGAGCTAGTCATGATATTTCAAGTGGTATTCTCAAATTGATGCTCTCATGCAAGCAAAGATCAAAAGATAAAGCAAGTCAACCACAACAAGAAAGTGCACTTGATCATAAGTGGTATTCATTTCATATGGGTGAAGAATAAAATTCAACATGGTATCAATTGGTCTTCACCAAGCTTATAATTGGACTTCACATTGCTGTTGGAGTAATGAATTGGAATCTATGTGACTATCCTCTACTCCAACATAGCAAATGTATCATTGTAATGTGCATAATCATTTCATCCCTTACTAGTATGTGTTTAGTGCATATAGTACATGCTTCATAGGATCATGCATAACAAATAAAATGCTTAAATTCATAGCCTACCACTATTGTTTGAATGATTATTTGATCTAGTGGTTAGTACATGAATGTAACACCCCGGTGTTACGATTTTATTTAGCACCGCATTTTAGGCTTAAGTAAAAATTTTTGTAACGAGTTTTCAGAATTTTTAATCTAAACGTACTTCAGGCGATAAGCGAATCTTGGGTGACTTAGTTTTGTGGACTCGAATTAAGTGCGCAAGTTAAATTACGCAGTGAAATATTTAGGAATGTCCATAACGATTCTAGCAAATAAATAGCGAACGGTTTGATCTATTAGATTAAGCGAGAAAAGCAACTTTTATAAATAAAATAAAATCCATTAATAAATAGAACGATCTATATATATATATATATACGCCTAGGTTTATGTTGATAAGCATGAAATGAATGTTACATTGCATGTCATGTTATATTATTTGGTGTCCTAAACAGATTTTTATTTAAACAAAAAGGCTAATGAACGCATGCATGTGAATTTGCTCTTGCTTTCATGTTTGCACGCAAAGCCACGCAGAGTTGTCGTCACGTTGTGTTGGACGGTGGCCGGCCAAACCATTGTACTGGCCCATCCTTAATTTCGTGCACATGTGAAGGATGAATGAGAGTATAGGTCAGTGCCTAACTCATCACTGTGCGGTAGTACGATGTTGGGGAGGCAATGCAAGTTTTGTCATCACATGCCGTTTTAAGTTCCGAACGCGGTCGCCTCTGCAAAGTAGCCTAGCAGCACTCCACCATTTTTCCAGTTAGCCATACTCCCATCGCGCTATTCGACATCGAGCTAGTAGCAGCGCCGACGAACTCCACCGCACCGTGTCTGAGCAAGAAAGCAGAGCAGCCGGAGGTGCCTACTGTTGTTGTTAGCTTGTTGACATCAGCATGATGTCATCCCTGCGTCACACCTATTTTAGGGCCGCTTTCGTGTAGGAAAATAAATCCAGAATACATTAGAAATACGTCGCTTTGGACTGCATCCGTGGCCACCTGGGCCAGCTCCCTGCGCTAGGCCACGCTGCCGCGCTCGCCTGCCGCACCAGCTGTAACACCCCTGGTGTTTGCCTTACATTGGTGCATCTGCATTGCATCACATAAGCACATTCATATCATTACCACATGTGCATCATTCTATGTTTCCATGTTGCAACACGGTGTTCTTTACTGCTCATGTATGTTTGTACCTTCTGTGGTGTCTGTGTGTTATGCCTAGTACCCTAGAGGGGTTGTACATGTCCCATGTACTAGGGTCCAGTGTTTCAACGGATTGTTTCGCTTGTTTCGAGTTAACATTCCATGTGTTGCAAATGCATGTTTAAATTGATTTGAGAAGCTAGAGCAATTGCATCACATGCAAATGAATGTGGTGACCCACCAAAACACCCTAGCTACATTTATAATGTCATTAGGAACAATGTTCATAAAGGTCATTAGTCCAAATTAGGTTTCTAAGCCCTAGTTGACTCATGTTGACCCTAGAACTAGTTTTGTTTGACTATTTAAAAAGTGCAGCTTGGAGTGTTTGCATGGAGGAGCACCCTTAAGCAAAGTTGTAGTAAACTTGCTAAGGAACAAAAGTTGTTTTATGGTCATCTCATGAAAATGAACAGAACACCCTCAAAAGTGGCCCACATGGCAGAATTGGGGCTGTTCTAGACTTAGCAAATTTTGCTAAGTGTTAAGCTGTTTTACAGTTTCGGGGTTCATACTTTGGAACAATGTAACTCCCAATCTAGGTCGATCTAGCTCTAACTCATGTTGACAAAGTTGTAGTTCCCATGTAGCTCTACATCTTGTATTACTGAAATTGTGGCAAAGGACGAACAGATTTGGAGTTATGGATCGTTGAAAATGCAGTTTCAGTCGGTCTGAAAATGAACTGCAGAATTCAGTTTTGGGGTGCCCTCCTTTGGAGCTCCGTATCTTCCAATACCGTCCGAAGTAGCTCTTGATCCTTAAAGCAATATTGTTCACCTCGCAATGATGTACAACTTTGCCTCTTTCTTCTTGATCACTGGACCACCGGATCGGGAGTTATTGAATGAGAAAGTTAGAGTTTCAGTTGTATGTTTGAGGTGGTATTTCAATCCTTGGCTTCAGACTTTGAAATTGAATCGGCATCCCGCCGTGGCCGACCAGCCCTGGACGCGCGCGCCGCGTGGCCTCGTGCTTGTTCGCATGACCGCCACCTCGCCCACGCTCGTGACCTGAAGATGCCGAGCTGCCCTGACGCCCTCACTTGCCTCCCCACTCCCTCTCTGTTCTTTGTCGATGGAGCGTGCACAGCCATGGCCGCCGAGCTATGCTCCCATGGCCGCGACGCGCTCGCTCTCGCTCGAGCCTCCAACCACCACCCTGCCATGCCGCTGGTTCCCCTCTCCTTCCTCCTCCTTCCCCACCCCACGTAGAGCCTCTGGCTGCCGGTGTCGCCTGCTCAGTTCGCCGCCGCCGCCGGAGCTGCACCACCGTGCGCCACACATGCACGTGGCCGGGCCAACACAGGCCGCCTCGGGCCGGGATGAGCAGCCCCACGCGTGCGCGTCGGCTCCATGGTGCTCCACCGCTACTTCCCCGACGCCGGCATGGCCCCCAACGGCCGGAGCCGCGAGCACCGACGGCCTCCCCTGCTCTGATTCGCGTGAGGGACTGCGTACAGCAATTAGATGAAAGGGAGGGACCTAACTGCATTGTCATTGACTCAAGTGAATAGTGCTTCCGAGGACTTATTTGTTGTAAATCGGGTAAAACTTTGAAACTTCATAGTAAATCATAGGAAATTCGTAAATTAGCAAATGAGGACTTTTTGGAATCCTTGTGAAATTCTCTATGCACTAGATCTATAATATGTCAGGTTTTAGTTTAAAGTTGTAGCTGTAAAAATGGATTTGTGCAGTTAGGGTTTGAATGCTAGTCTTATTTGTTTTTTTTTTATAACTGCAGTTGTTGTGCTCAAATAATTGTGAAATTTTTGTGGAGTGCTACTAAGATGATTGTTGTTGTCTGGTAAAAATTTCATGAGTTTAGGATTTATATTTTTAGAGTTATAAAAATAACAAATGACATATACTGCTTTGCTTCTATTCTGGACAGTTCTGCATGTATGCAATGTTTGGCTTAGTTAAGTTATGAATCATGCCTTGTTGATAATAAATGAGTTGTAGTAATTTTCATAAGCTTTTCAAAAAGCTAAAGAGCACAATTTTTGGTTAAGTATGTGTTTAGATATAGTTGTTTAAAGTACTGTGGCAGTTTCTGCCCAAACCCAGACAGGGTTGCTTTGTGTGCCATGTGTGACCTTGTTAGTAGCAGAATTAGTTCTAGATGTTTGTAGCAAAGTTGTTCACAATTTGTTAAGCTTTCCAAAAATTCCAGAACCATATTTATTGGACATGTGGAACTCAACTTATAGCTGTTTAAAGTAGCATATCAGTTTCTGTTCATGTTTTGGATAGAGACGTCTTCCTTGGTTTAATTGACCTTGTTAACTATGAAATCATCTTAAGATGATAATAAGAAAGTTGTAGGTAACTTTATAAGCTTTCCATAAAGTTAAGAATCATATTTGTCGGAGGGCTAGAACTCCATTTATGCTTCTCTAAAGTTCCTATAAGTTTTCTGTCCATAGTTGTGCCTCTGCTGTTTAGGCTGCTGGTGCAAGTGTTACTTGTGCAACTAGTTTCATGGTGTAAATGAGGTTTACTGTAGTTTTGGTAAATACAAAAGTCGTAGATGATTATCTTATCTTGCTTGTGTTAAATTTTCATGATCCTAGGTCTGATAGTTTAGGAGTTGCATGCTTAACAAGTCTACTGTCAGATTTTGATTACATTCTGCGCAGACTTAAAAGATTAGCATGTTTGGTCAAGATAACTTGGGAATCATGCTGAGATGATTAAAGATGAAATGTAGATAAGTTCCTAAGATTTCTAGAATGTCTTGTTTTATATCATTTGGATCTATAAAACTCCAGATATGATTGATTTATGAAGCTGCTGTTTGCAAGTCCAGAAATTGGCATATTCCGGTTATAGTTGTTGCTTCACCTTGACTTGCTTTGCATGTTGCTAGGTGTGGTTCACGTCCTTGGTAATTAAGTTAAATACACCTGAGATCTTGTGAGACTTATGTGTCATGTATAATATTCTTTGTTATCTTAGCATGATAGATTGGGTGATGTTAAGTTAAGCATCGCAAAGTACTTAAGTGTGTTTCGTGTAAACGATGCTTGTCTTGCTTGCTATTTGTGATGCGTCTCATGGTACTATTCTTCATATTCATGCACTTGCATCTTGCATCTCATCTAGGTACGCTAGATGCACCACGTGAAGGACGAGATGTTGGAGCCAAACCCGAAGATGGTGTTGGTGGATCCATCCCGAGGATGGAAGGACCCTGGAGTGCATGCCTAGAGTGGAGACGTCGTCAAGACGGAGCAAGCTAACTGAACTGACTTGTGTCGGATCCCAGGCAAGCCCCGGAGCATTATAAGTCTCCCAGTAATTTACAAATGTTTACTACGTATTTATGATTGATGCATTAGGTTATAAGAGTTGAATGAAACCACTTGATGCATGTACATTCCTTGTCCAGATATTACACCTTTAACCGGTATAGGTCCAGGATCGAATATCTGCTTAGCCATGCTTAGACCGGTAGAAGTCGGGTGATGTCCTGTCACCTGCGAGATATAGGTGGATACCGGAGCACGGTTGGCTATATTTGCTATCGTGGAAAAGAACCATGGGGTAAAAGTAAATCGAGGCCGGGCAGAGTCTATGTCTAGGTTGACTCATGTGATTCTGTCTGTGCCGATCAAGGACCGTACCGTTGTTGGAACTTCTGACAAGATTGAACGCATGCCTATCACTTAGCTGGCCGGATAACTCGTTCCGACCGCGAAGCCGAGTAGCTCAACTCAGGCCGGGAACCGTTCTGTTGTGCGCTCCTTCCGGGGAACGATCAGACTGAGCCCAAGGGTAGGCTTGGCCTGAGCATCCTGGCATCTGGTGTTCCAGATTGTGCGGCGCAGTACGGACCCGCGAAATGTGTACCTGAGTTGTACCAAAGGTGACCTAAGACTATCGTGGCTGGTAGATCTGGGTTTGTGTTAGGAATAAATTCCCAGCTGGTTGAAATCGATTCGAATCGCCGTCTCTCCCGGATAGTGAGAAACTTGGCTAGCTCCAACATCGTAGTAATTGTATTATGGAAGTTGATGGTTCAGATAAATATGGAATTACTACACCTGCTATGGTTACTATTGTATGCTCTTGAAATGATATACCACATGTTTGGCACAGGATAGTTGCTAATCTAGAGATGGATAGTTATAATTAACTTGATGATAGAATTATAATTGAATAATTGAGTTAATCGCTTTTATGCAAAATGTTGTCAAGCTACCTCCACTTATAAAGCCTTGCATACTCCTTGGAGTCAAGTTATTTCTGGTTTATGACGGGTAAGTCTAGCTGAGTACATTCAAGTACTCAGGGTTTATCCCACCATGTTGCAGGTGTAGTTCTTGGCCTGCTGAAGATGGTGGCTAACCGCCGATGGGCTCGGTGACTCTATATTATTTCTCATCTATATGCTTTTATCTGAGGATGTTACTTATGCTAGCAATATATATTTGGAACTTATATTAATGTAATTCTTTGAAAGCAAATGTTGTTTCACTAATCGGTTTTGAAACCCAAACTTGTACTATTATTTGTGAACTCATTTGTAATATTATTTCCGCTGCAACTCTGTGTATGTGATGTGTATTTGCTTAATCACGCGATCTTGGTTGTGATGTTGATTTACCGAGGTCCTGCGTGACACTCGGCGGACTACCGGGTTTATATAAGTGAGAGTATACGCGTGTCAACGTGTTAGGCGGGGACAGCCGTACTTGATCTTGTATAAATTGGGCGGTTCTGTCACAGCTGGTATCAGAGCGAGATTAAGCATAATACTATCCTATACATAGTTTTAAAAGCCAAGTTTTAGTTTTAAAAAGCCTATTTTAACTAAAACTTTAGCTACAGGCAAATTTGTCAAAACTTATTTGCAAAACTATGCTAGCGACATCCTTCTTTATGCCCAGTTAAGGACTATTAGGTGGCTATCTAAGTACTAACTTTGGGGGAATGTACTTTATTGCAATTTTTTCTTTCGTCGTCCATACGGCGTGCTATTGTATGGATGCCATCCGCTTGGGTGGTAATGTATGGATCAAAATACCTCTACGCTCTGGTAAGTGGGAGTTGTGAGAGCATGACCGTCCAACTATCGGTCTAGGGGAGAGTTAGCTATGGTTACTGGAATATTTACATGTTACACATATGTATATATGAAGGTACTTAATTGCGGGTATATCTACCGGGTAGCTATGGATACCGAAGTATATATATCTAGGGATGTGTATATGGAGAGTATCTTAGTTTACTACTTTCATTGTGTGCTTATTTATCTCTTGTGAGGATGGGCTGCAATGAATTTTCCTGCAAGTATGCTAACCACGAATGCGTAGATTGAATGTAGCTGACGACTAGCTATATATCGAGAGAGTACGTGTTATGCCACCGACATAGAACATGATTGCCGCCTTAGGCTGGCAATTTTGTGAGGACGAATAGGACGAGCATGCATCATGATTGTGCTTGTGCATAAATATGCTTCCCTCACCTTATTCTAATACTAAGTAACTTTGTGATCAATGTGATGTTACTATCTTCCCTGTGTGAAGCTAGATAAAATGCCTTGTACCATGTCGCTTGAATAGCTGTGCTTGAAGATAGGATGTGATTAGCTTTGCTTTGTATGTTTGCTTCCAAAGGAAATAGATGACAAGATGATAGTTAGCAAAAAGTTCACCTCTTTGAAAACTAAATTGCTTAATGTAGGTAAAACTTGTTTTGTAGAGATATCCACCTACTCAGTAAAAAGGAAATAACAGACAATAGTACCTTACCACCATGTTTTACATGATATGTGTAGTAGTGTTGTTGTAGGTGACTACTTGTTAGGTGCGAGCTTTGTGCTTAATAATAGTCATCTAAGCTAATTGGATTGAGTGTTTCGAAAGGCGTGTTTAAGGCCAGGATGTAGGTGTGGATGCTTGTTATCTAGGTAGTGCCGTAGCTGTCACTCTTTTGTCCTCGGTAAGCATACGAGTGTTGAAGAGCGCTATCCTAGAACAGCGTCTAAGTTTTGATAATCTCTTGGTTGTCGTCTCCCAATTAAGTTCTTGTTTAGGAGCCTGAGCCGGTACATGTGATTGCTAGCCTTTGAACGTTGCGCTACGAAGATCTTTATCCATGTCTTTGCTTGACCTTATGCCCAAGTTTAGTTCCCTTGAACGCTTGCATGTGTCGTGATTGTTCCGCTCCTGTGTGGGAGGACCTTGCTCTAAAATCCTTGTCGAGACTCATTGCTCCTTCTTTTACAGATGATCTAGTGCAATGCTAATCGCTATCTATCCTAGCTTTGGAACCTTTTCCTCGCAGATCATGTCGTTATTTTATCCACTGAATCCTTAGTCAGTGCCTTGGCTCTGTCCCTCGAATCTCGTTTGTTTTGTCTCCAATTCTTTCAAGTCTCTCAATGTTACCAGTCTTGATCTCATGTTGCTGCTCGAAAAGACCAAATCTCATGTTCATCATTATATGGTAATCACTTTGGTGGACACAAGGCGTATATGGAAATTAAGCAAGAGTCCCCTGCTCCGCTGTCTTTGGCAATTAGGCTATGCTCTCTTGTGCTGTGTTTTGATCTTCGGATCCCCTACTTGTTGACTCCTAACCTTGTGACTACCTTTGTTTGCTATCCCTCCTTCACATAGTGCTTGCTCCTATGCCACCCAATTTGTGCCATGTGAGATTTCTTGTGGGTTGTATGTTCAGTAATGGTGCCACGATTAGCGATCTACGGTGCCGCGACGAAACCGAGAGCCTCCTGTGGGTGCACACACAAGGCTGTGCTGCTCGGCACGCGCTGGTATTGAGGTTTCTAGTCATGATCCATTACCGAACTACACCGATGTGTTATTTTCACATGAGCTCTTCCTCGATTATCTCTCCTTATCGTGTCGGAAGATCTGTATGTCGAACCAGATACAATAGGACTTCCTTCTGGAGTCGTCCAAAGGATCACCTTTGAAGAACAGGTCACTGACATAAACCATAACAGACTGCAAGAGATGGTAGACAAGTAACTCTACTAGACTATCCCTATAATGACGTCGATCATCTAGTGAGCAACTTATGTCATTCTCGTTGGATTAGAAAGGAAGCTTCAGTGTCCAATGTAGTTCAACAAAGCTAGTTTTGCTATAGTGTTAGTCAAATCAACTTACTGCGCCACTGCACCACGAAGTACGCAGGACCGTGCTATCTTGGATTCCTCCCAATGTAACAATGCTTTATGGACGCCAATGAAGAAAATTCTTCAGACAACAGTTTACGACGAAGAGCAAGTATCAGAAAGTGTCATGACCAAATTAGCCTCTCTGATACTCCGAAGTTAAGTAGCCTAATGCTATCACTGATGTTGGAAACTGGTTGACATGTTTCTCTTCCCTTAAAAGTCTTTCGCACCGAATCTCGGGACGCGATTCCTTTAAGGGGGGAAGGCTGTAACACCCCTGGTGTTTGCCTTACATTGGTGCATCTGCATTGCATCACATAAGCACATTCATATCATTACCACATGTGCATCATTCTATGTTTCCATGTTGCAACACGGTGTTCTTTACTGCTCATGTATGTTTGTACCTTCTGTGGTGTCTGTGTGTTATGCCTAGTACCCTAGAGGGGTTGTACATGTCCCATGTACTAGGGTCCAGTGTTTCAACGGATTGTTTCGCTTGTTTCGAGTTAACATTCCATGTGTTGCAAATGCATGTTTAAATTGATTTGAGAAGCTAGAGCAATTGCATCACATGCAAATGAATGTGGTGACCCACCAAAACACCCTAGCTACATTTATAATGTCATTAGGAACAATGTTCATAAAGGTCATTAGTCCAAATTAGGTTTCTAAGCCCTAGTTGACTCATGTTGACCCTAGAACTAGTTTTGTTTGACTATTTAAAAAGTGCAGCTTGGAGTGTTTGCATGGAGGAGCACCCTTAAGCAAAGTTGTAGTAAACTTGCTAAGGAACAAAAGTTGTTTTATGGTCATCTCATGAAAATGAACAGAACACCCTCAAAAGTGGCCCACATGGCAGAATTGGGGCTGTTCTAGACTTAGCAAATTTTGCTAAGTGTTAAGCTGTTTTACAGTTTCGGGGTTCATACTTTGGAACAATGTAACTCCCAATCTAGGTCGATCTAGCTCTAACTCATGTTGACAAAGTTGTAGTTCCCATGTAGCTCTACATCTTGTATTACTGAAATTGTGGCAAAGGACGAACAGATTTGGAGTTATGGATCGTTGAAAATGCAGTTTCAGTCGGTCTGAAAATGAACTGCAGAATTCAGTTTTGGGGTGCCCTCCTTTGGAGCTCCGTATCTTCCAATACCGTCCGAAGTAGCTCTTGATCCTTAAAGCAATATTGTTCACCTCGCAATGATGTACAACTTTGCCTCTTTCTTCTTGATCACTGGACCACCGGATCGGGAGTTATTGAATGAGAAAGTTAGAGTTTCAGTTGTATGTTTGAGGTGGTATTTCAATCCTTGGCTTCAGACTTTGAAATTGAATCGGCATCCCGCCGTGGCCGACCAGCCCTGGACGCGCGCGCCGCGTGGCCTCGTGCTTGTTCGCATGACCGCCACCTCGCCCACGCTCGTGACCTGAAGATGCCGAGCTGCCCTGACGCCGTCACTTGCCTCCCCACTCCCTCTCTGTTCTTTGTCGATGGAGCGTGCACAGCCATGGCCGCCGAGCTATGCTCCCATGGCCGCGACGCGCTCGCTCTCGCTCGAGCCTCCAACCACCACCCTGCCATGCCGCTGGTTCCCCTCTCCTTCCTCCTCCTTCCCCACCCCACGTAGAGCCTCTGGCTGCCGGTGTCGCCTGCTCAGTTCGCCGCCGCCGCCGGAGCTGCACCACCGTGCG
Source organism: Miscanthus floridulus (assembly GCF_019320115.1). NCBI lineage: Eukaryota > Viridiplantae > Streptophyta > Magnoliopsida > Poales > Poaceae > Miscanthus > Miscanthus floridulus. The sequence continues at coordinate 76,210,610 of NC_089584.1, read as the reverse complement.
CCACACATGCACGTGGCCGGGCCAACACAGGCCGCCTCGGGCCGGGATGAGCAGCCCCACGCGTGCGCGTCGGCTCCATGGTGCTCCACCGCTACTTCCCCGACGCCGGCATGGCCCCCAACGGCCGGAGCCGCGAGCACCGACGGCCTCCCCTGCTCTGATTCGCGTGAGGGACTGCGTACAGCAATTAGATGAAAGGGAGGGACCTAACTGCATTGTCATTGACTCAAGTGAATAGTGCTTCCGAGGACTTATTTGTTGTAAATCGGGTAAAACTTTGAAACTTCATAGTAAATCATAGGAAATTCGTAAATTAGCAAATGAGGACTTTTTGGAATCCTTGTGAAATTCTCTATGCACTAGATCTATAATATGTCAGGTTTTAGTTTAAAGTTGTAGCTGTAAAAATGGATTTGTGCAGTTAGGGTTTGAATGCTAGTCTTATTTGTTTTTTTTTATAACTGCAGTTGTTGTGCTCAAATAATTGTGAAATTTTTGTGGAGTGCTACTAAGATGATTGTTGTTGTCTGGTAAAAATTTCATGAGTTTAGGATTTATATTTTTAGAGTTATAAAAATAACAAATGACATATACTGCTTTGCTTCTATTCTGGACAGTTCTGCATGTATGCAATGTTTGGCTTAGTTAAGTTATGAATCATGCCTTGTTGATAATAAATGAGTTGTAGTAATTTTCATAAGCTTTTCAAAAAGCTAAAGAGCACAATTTTTGGTTAAGTATGTGTTTAGATATAGTTGTTTAAAGTACTGTGGCAGTTTCTGCCCAAACCCAGACAGGGTTGCTTTGTGTGCCATGTGTGACCTTGTTAGTAGCAGAATTAGTTCTAGATGTTTGTAGCAAAGTTGTTCACAATTTGTTAAGCTTTCCAAAAATTCCAGAACCATATTTATTGGACATGTGGAACTCAACTTATAGCTGTTTAAAGTAGCATATCAGTTTCTGTTCATGTTTTGGATAGAGACGTCTTCCTTGGTTTAATTGACCTTGTTAACTATGAAATCATCTTAAGATGATAATAAGAAAGTTGTAGGTAACTTTATAAGCTTTCCATAAAGTTAAGAATCATATTTGTCGGAGGGCTAGAACTCCATTTATGCTTCTCTAAAGTTCCTATAAGTTTTCTGTCCATAGTTGTGCCTCTGCTGTTTAGGCTGCTGGTGCAAGTGTTACTTGTGCAACTAGTTTCATGGTGTAAATGAGGTTTACTGTAGTTTTGGTAAATACAAAAGTCGTAGATGATTATCTTATCTTGCTTGTGTTAAATTTTCATGATCCTAGGTCTGATAGTTTAGGAGTTGCATGCTTAACAAGTCTACTGTCAGATTTTGATTACATTCTGCGCAGACTTAAAAGATTAGCATGTTTGGTCAAGATAACTTGGGAATCATGCTGAGATGATTAAAGATGAAATGTAGATAAGTTCCTAAGATTTCCAGAATGTCTTGTTTTATATCATTTGGATCTATAAAACTCCAGATATGATTGATTTATGAAGCTGCTGTTTGCAAGTCCAGAAATTGGCATATTCCGGTTATAGTTGTTGCTTCACCTTGACTTGCTTTGCATGTTGCTAGGTGTGGTTCACGTCCTTGGTAATTAAGTTAAATACACCTGAGATCTTGTGAGACTTATGTGTCATGTATAATATTCTTTGTTATCTTAGCATGATAGATTGGGTGATGTTAAGTTAAGCATCGCAAAGTACTTAAGTGTGTTTCGTGTAAACGATGCTTGTCTTGCTTGCTATTTGTGATGCGTCTCATGGTACTATTCTTCATATTCATGCACTTGCATCTTGCATCTCATCTAGGTACGCTAGATGCACCACGTGAAGGACGAGATGTTGGAGCCAAACCCGAAGATGGTGTTGGTGGATCCATCCCGAGGATGGAAGGACCCTGGAGTGCATGCCTAGAGTGGAGACGTCGTCAAGACGGAGCAAGCTAACTGAACTGACTTGTGTCGGATCCCAGGCAAGCCCCGGAGCATTATAAGTCTCCCAGTAATTTACAAATGTTTACTACGTATTTATGATTGATGCATTAGGTTATAAGAGTTGAATGAAACCACTTGATGCATGTACATTCCTTGTCCAGATATTACACCTTTAACCGGTATAGGTCCAGGATCGAATATCTGCTTAGCCATGCTTAGACCGGTAGAAGTCGGGTGATGTCCTGTCACCTGCGAGATATAGGTGGATACCGGAGCACGGTTGGCTATATTTGCTATCGTGGAAAAGAACCATGGGGTAAAAGTAAATCGAGGCCGGGCAGAGTCTATGTCTAGGTTGACTCATGTGATTCTGTCTGTGCCGATCAAGGACCGTACCGTTGTTGGAACTTCTGACAAGATTGAACGCATGCCTATCACTTAGCTGGCCGGATAACTCGTTCCGACCGCGAAGCCGAGTAGCTCAACTCAGGCCGGGAACCGTTCTGTTGTGCGCTCCTTCCGGGGAACGATCAGACTGAGCCCAAGGGCAGGCTTGGCCTGAGCATCCTGGCATCTGGTGTTCCAGATTGTGCGGCGCAGTACGGACCCGCGAAATGTGTACCTGAGTTGTACCAAAGGTGACCTAAGACTATCGTGGCTGGTAGATCTGGGTTTGTGTTAGGAATAAATTCCCTGCTGGTTGAAATCGATTCGAATCGCCGTCTCTCCCGGATAGTGAGAAACTTGGCTAGCTCCAACATCGTAGTAATTGTATTATGGAAGTTGATGGTTCAGATAAATATGGAATTACTACACCTGCTATGGTTACTATTGTATGCTCTTGAAATGATATACCACATGTTTGGCACAGGATAGTTGCTAATCTAGAGATGGATAGTTATAATTAACTTGATGATAGAATTATAATTGAATAATTGAGTTAATCGCTTTTATGCAAAATGTTGTCAAGCTACCTCCACTTATAAAGCCTTGCATACTCCTTGGAGTCAAGTTATTTCTGGTTTATGACGGGTAAGTCTAGCTGAGTACATTCAAGTACTCAGGGTTTATCCCACCATGTTGCAGGTGTAGTTCTTGGCCTGCTGAAGATGGTGGCTAACCGCCGATGGGCTCGGTGACTCTATATTATTTCTCATCTATATGCTTTTATCTGAGGATGTTACTTATGCTAGCAATATATATTTGGAACTTATATTAATGTAATTCTTTGAAAGCAAATGTTGTTTCACTAATCGGTTTTGAAACCCAAACTTGTACTATTATTTGTGAACTCATTTGTAATATTATTTCCGCTGCAACTCTGTGTATGTGATGTGTATTTGCTTAATCATGCGATCTTGGTTGTGATGTTGATTTACCGAGGTCCTGCGTGACACTCGGCGGACTACCGGGTTTATATAAGTGAGAGTATACGCGTGTCAACGTGTTAGGCGGGGACAGCCGTACTTGATCTTGTATAAATTGGGCGGTTCTGTCACACCAGCCTTGGCCCGCTGCCGCTGGCCTACGCTCTAGCCTACCCACGCTCGCGCCGCCCGCTGCTGCTGCTAGGCCGCTGCTGCGCTGGGCTGCGCTCCCGCCGCTGGGCCACGTGCCGCTGCCGCTGCTAGGCCGTGCGCGCGTACTCTCCCGCGCTGGGCCGCTGCCACTGCTGGGCCACGCCCGCCGAGTTGGGCCGCGCTGTGATTGCATTTTTCAATTTCCAGTAAAATAGGAAATGTTTATTCAATAAAGATTTTAGCTAAACTTTGATAAATCATAGTAAATTGTGTAGATGTCCAAAAATAGTGAAACTAAGTTTGTTAGGTTCACAATAATGCCATCTATCCGTTAGTGTAGTTAGTTCACAGTTAGCTATTATGATGATAGGCTTATAAAGTCTAATTAGAAAGCTTAACATTATATAGATTAATATTTGTAGGAATTGGTATGGTAAATTGGTAATAGTGTTGAATCTGAAAATTTCACAATAGGCTCCTAGCAATATTAGGTACTCACTGTAATTTTTATAGCTCCAGAATGATTAGTTTGCTAAATAGATAATGAGGCCCTATTCTGAATAAAGATTAGATGGGCGAAATGAGATAAAGAAATAACTCGAGTTTGTATAACTAGAACAATTGTTGGGAAGTAATGCCTTATTTGACAATATGGATACGTAGACCCGCGTTAGAGCTATCGTGTTAGCTTGTGAGGCGTTATTGAATTTCTAAGCTTTTCGACTATCATTGATTATTTATATCTATGCATTTGCATCAATGCATATCATATAGGTACGATGAGGGATCAACGGATCGATCGAAGGATGATTGGGAATCCGAAGATGGTGTAATGATATTCTCTCCAAGAGACGATGCAATGGGCTTGTTATTCAGCTGATGGTGGATGATCTTAAGATGCAGATACTAACTTTTTAATATATCTTACCCAGGCAAGCCCCGGTGCATAACCTCTACTTTTCTGCAGTTTAAATTATATTTGTGCATTAAGTTTTAAGGAGTTGAATGAAACCCACTTGCATATATATCTTTATCCTATGCGTCTTACTAGTATGATAGGATCATGTAGAATGCTATGCTACAGGATTCTGGTAAAAGTCGAGTGATTGCCTATCACTCGCGAGATATAGGAAATATGTTACTATATTACTATCACTTGGAAAATATAAATGTTGGGAGAGGTAAACTGGTGACCGGGCAGGGATATGGTTTGGGTATTGGTGGGTGTAAGAGGTTGTGTCGCCATGGATGCGGGGCATGACTTGGTTACACTGCTTTCCCTGTCTGGTCGGTTAAGGACCGATCATTGCATAAGCCATCGAGGCAAGTCACAGATCTTATTATCCCGAGCACATACTGGTGTATGGGCGCTTGGAAGACTTGTTGCTCTCTTGTCGTGGATCTGGCTCTTTCCGGACCGACTGTTAGGGTTTTATTTTGGTGGAAGAGGTCCTTGCACCACACTAAGTCTAGGACTCAGGGGCGGGGGCTTGGAGTCCTAGTTTGGATGGGGACCTAGACACTCGGGACGAGTGATGGGTTGGTCCTGGTTGTGCCTGGGGTACAAGCGGGGCATGTGTTTTTGGGGTACCTAGCTGGGGACATTGGTTCGCGAATCGCCGCCGAGTTGGTACGGCTTGTCTTATGCCTAGCACCATAGTAAGAACTGAAAGATGAAAGATGGAATGGAAAAGGGAGTCTGATTGCTTACCACCTGCTTGAAAGTAGTACAGGTGCTTACTTAAAGTGGTTAATTAATGAACCAATGCAGCTATTAATAAAAATCAAATATAAGGACGCACGCTTAGTAATGCTTCCTGCAAATGAAATAACCCACCAGTCAGATAGCCTTGCATATCCTTGGAGTCTTTTCTTTTCTCCTGTCGGATAAGTCTTGCTGAGTACAATTGAGTACTCAGGGTTTCATTCCCCCTGTTGCAGGTGACAGGTGGACGCTTGAGCTGACCTTTGTGTGTGGATTCCTCCTGGTGGGCTTAGAGAGGATTTCCTTTACGCTGCGATCGTAGTTGTTATTTATAACTCTCACCAAATATTTTTATGAATGAAAGTACTACAACTGTGTTATAATTTACATATCAATAATTCATCATGCCATGATTAGATATTTATTTCCACTGTAATTCTGAGCACATGTCTATATTCCGTTGTATATTAAATTGTTTATAACTCTGATAACATGATTTCATTCTGCTATTATATTAATAAATATTATACTCTGATGTTGTATTAAAAGTGATGTAAGAAATGGTTACGAATGATGTAAGCTTTATTCTCTCATTTGTGATCCTGATGGCAAAAATGTGGATTTTTGGGTTCTCCCTGGGGTGTGCCCGACGGAATCGAGTAATTTAGTGTTCTCCCTCGAGTGCTTAGTGTCTAATGGAAGGCAAGCACTCCTGTGAGGTATTAAATTAGGCGTATCTACCACAGGTGGTATCAGAGTGCAAATGAGGAAATAAGGCTTCAAAAACCTTTTCTAAACTAAAAGTTGACAACGAATTCTTTTTAGAAAGTTAGGATGTTTGTATGCGAAGTTACATAAGTAGCCCTATTACTATGGTTATGTATTCAGGATAGATGGCACTCTGCTGACTTAGGAAGGCTTAATCCAGTTTTCTACAGGTACACTGACCCGAGCATAGTTTGATAGTATAGACTAGCTACAGGGAGAGATCGATGTGCCAAAAATCTAAGAACGGTTGCCCTATATGTTGGCAATAGTGAAAGGACGTATAGGACGTGCATTCATGCATATCCTGTTGGTGAATTATAGTGTTGTATTGCTGGTAGATACACCATCCATAGGTGTCACGCATGTTGTATTGTGCATGAATGACTCGTCCCTGTTCCAGAGTTAGGTCTGCACTGTGTTCCAGAGTTAGGTCTACACTGTAGCTTCATGTTTCATGTTCGTCCATGGTTCATGCCGGTCGTGACCCACGTCTCCCCATACCCCTTTTCTGCGCTCTTATCAGACCCTTGCCCTGTAGTTGTACTAGTTAGTAATGGCATTGCACATTGCTCACCTCAAACGCGCGGAATTTGGTCGATATGTCATAGTGATCTCACACGGGAACCCTGGTGAACCCTGCCAGGACCACTAAACGCACTGCCTTTATAAGTAGAGCCTGGCTTAGCCATTGGTACCACCACTCGACACACTTTAGCTCGCTTAGTTTTTCCTTTGAGCCAGCTTTTCACTCAGCCTTCCTTGCAACCACCGCCAGAGATGGCAGGAGCCTGGGTTAGCACCTACTACTTGAATGTTGAGGGGTTTCCCAAAATCCTGCATGCCACCCTACAAAAGCTCGGAGTCAAAGATCATCCTGAGTATGAGGGCCGTGAGTATGAGATGCATGGCACCGATCGGTGTGAGGTTACCATCTACATTGGGAAGAGTGAAGAGTTCCCCGATGTCACTGAAGCCTGGAGTGTGACCACAACCGGGTGTAGCTTTGCCGACACCTATTAGGTTGTGGCCCGTAAAGCCTTGCGGTACCTCTGCCAGATCTATGAAGAGCCCATTGCCCGTACTCCCATGTGGTTCTTTCCACCTTTGGATCGGAATCGGCGGGCATGGAAGGCTCGCATGGAGGCTTTGCAAGGGCAGGGTGCGCAAGAGGACAGTCCAACCGTGGTGTCCTTGACCACGTACCTGCTTGCTTTGGATGAGCAGTATGACCGGCAAGCCTTGGAGCTGAGGGCGTGCCTTCAGCATGTTGAGGAAGCCAAGATCTTCAATAGGATGCTCTAGGTGTAGCTTGCCAAGGCGCATGCCAGTGCTGCAGCTGCTGAGAGCTGGGAGGCTACCGTGGAGGAAGCTCTGAAGGAGGCTAAAGATCGGCATGTCCATCAGCTACGGGTGGCCTATCTTGTCACCAGGGCCGAGCGGAGGACGTTGGCTGCTGAAGGGCAGGATGCCTCGATCTTGGAAGGGATCCCTATCCACCCACTAGAGAGAAGAAGAACCGGTGATGCAGCACCACCAGCACCTCCACCCTCGGAAGTGTCAGAAGTTGAACCCTTGATTCCTCTCACTCAGCCGTTGCCACGAGAAGATGTAGATTAGTTGCCTTGGGATGCTACACCCATAGTAGTAGTGTTTTTTGTTGCTGTCCCCCGGAATTGTACTCTTGTATGTTGTTCATTGTCCGTAGTTGTTGGGATCGTCTGACTGTAGGCGAATGATGTGTCGTGAATCGGAGCCTAAAGGCATGTACATTGTACCCGTATAAGACCATTTGGAATATGCATTTGGTTTATTTCGTTGTGTTTATTGTGTTCGTCTACTTTAAGTTCGTTAGATATGCTTAAAGTTTTCCAGGGTGACATTAAGTGGGTTACAAGAGAAGTAGGCATTTAGATATCAACAAACCAGCTGTGATCGGATGATATTGGACACTGTATCGACTAATTATGGATGTCCCAACAGAACACTTGAGTCTCTTTAAATCAAATCCGCCATTGGATTTGCATTCCTTGTCCCTTGTTGTGAAGGGAACCCTTGTTGTTTGAATTTTCCCTTGCAATACTCCCCTTACTCTATGGTCTATGACCCCACTGCCTTCATGGCATGTAAGTTGGTAATAGTTGCCTGGTTAAAAGCTTATGGTGCCACGACGAAACCGAGGGCTCCCTATGGAATAGCTGCCACATGTGACGCTGCTCGGCACGCACTGGTATCAAGGTTTTTGACCAAGTACCTTTACCGAGTTACACCACCGTAACGTTTTGCTACAAAATATTTTCCTTGAAAATGTTCAGGTGTTCAAACAGGAAATCCACAACGAGTTGATGCAGAAGTGTTCTCTCTAGTAACCAAGAGGAGATGGTTTTGGAGGAAGAAAGTATGACATGGTCTCAGTCTACATGAAAGACGGATGTGGTCAAGGAAGAAAATGAAAATAAGCATAGTAAGAAAAAGTTAGGCTTGGGTAGTCGGGAGTAATAGGAAAGTCTGAGTGGATGTCTTGTCTGATGAGTACAGGCCCGATCTTCCGAGAGGTAGCCAGTAAGTTTGATTTGTGGAGATCTCGACGTTGGCGATCCGGCTTCAAATCAGACGTGATTCAAACCCTACAACCATTACACCACTGCTCCATTGGTTATCAACCAAGCACAACTTGATTGACCTCACCAAGAAGGCTTTTCCTGCAAGCGAATCGAAGAGCACAAGCAAGAAGGTAAAACACGCAATCTGAAATTGCAAATATGAATGACATGAATATCAATAGAGGATTCAAGAACTCGGTTCCAAAGGACTAATCAACACAGTGAAGGAGATCAAGAACGGGGGCCCTGGATCACTGTAAAAGGATTTGTCACCACAGTTATAATGAACGATTCAGTTTCTCGATGGAAAACTAAACTCTAAACAAAACCCAATTGTGTAGCAGCGGCGGCGGCTGTGTTTATAGTCTAAGACTCGACCTAGGGTTGGGGACGGCTAGGGGTTGGGCGCCCACAACTTGGGCTTAAGGCCCGACACGATACATGGCCAAGTTGGCCCAAATAGGTGACGCAGCACCTTGCCGTGGTCACACAGAATGATCCACGGACCTTCTAGAGCTGGACTAGATCCAAAACGACGGCATCGTCGTCCCCTTTCTAATGCATCCAAGAATGGCCCGTTTCGATGTCGTATGAGAAAGTTATGACCGAAACAGTGACGACGTGTCTGCTGAATCCGAGGGTGACGTGGCAGCTGAGTTGGGAACGAATTGCAACTTGGGAAAGACCATGGCGTTGGTGTGTCCAGCGTGGCGATGTCCTCATCATCCTCCCCTTCTCGAATTGGAGTCGTCCTCGACTCCATCTTGGTGATGTCCTCATCATTGTCCCAAGCCCTGTGCTTAGTTGACCGCGCTATGCATGCCGGGTCATTTCGCTGCGTGCCCTACAAACGCCGCCTATGTTGGGATCTATAGCACCCCATTTTCGCATGGCCGCAACATCGTGCAGTGCTCGCCATCCTTGTACACTGTGCACTTTTCCTTTCCTGGCGTCCGGTCGGCTCTCTACCCTGCACCGTTGTTCCCCATACCGGACCCCCCCTCATTTCCCCTTCCCTCTCCTTCTTTCTTCTTTTGGTGACACGACCGCCGCATGCCTACCTCGTCAAGCGGACCCATCCCCCTCTCCTCTCCTTTATTTCCCCCTCTGCCGCTCACGTAGGAAGCGCACCATGTCCGACCTTATCTCCACAGCATGAAGCGTCTATGTATCCCATCCACTCCATCTCCACTTCCAGTGTGTTGCTCCCCACCATTGCCACTACAAAATCCCCTTGGTTCTCGCTCTTCTTCTTCATCCCTATTCCTCTCGCATTTCTAGTAGAGCTACAAAATTTAGTTATCGTTGTGAAGCTAGGTTCGGCAGTCTGAGGTGATAGTGTGATCTGAGAAGAAGGAAGGATCCAGTTTGTCGAATAAGTTCAAGTTCCCTTGGTTAGTTGGCCTTAGGATTCACGATGTTTTACTTCTTAGTCGACTGTTTCTGGATCTGTTGTTGCTACGCTATGTTTTGGATAATCATTATCTTGTTGTTTCTACATTGTCCTCGCATATCTCGACTTCTGGATTAGATCTCGGTGGTACCAAGTTGCTCTTAACCATGTATCCCCAGATCCCTGTGTGGTTTAGTATTCGAAGTCGTGTAATCTTTTGGGTAATCTCTGATCTACGAAATGTACTCGCATTTTCCTTCTTCTGGTTCTTGCTTCGAATCTCGGGGCGAGATTCTTTTAAGGGGGGTTGGTTGTAACACCCCAGTGTTACGATTTTATTTAGCACCGCATTTTAGGCCTAAGTAAAAATTTTCGTAACGAGTTTTCAGAATTTTTAATCTAAACGTACTTGAGGCGATAAGCGAATCTTGGGTGACTTAGTTTCACGGACTCGAATTAAGCGCTCAAGTTAAATTACGCAGTAAAATATTTAGGAATGTCCATAACGATTCTAGCAAATAAATAGCGAACGGTTTGATCTATTAGATTAAGCGAGAAAAGAAACTTTTATAAATAAAATAAAATCCATTAATAAATAGAATGATATATATATATATATACACGCCCGGGTTTATGTTGATAAGCACGAAATGAATGTTACATTGCATGTCATGTTATATTATTTGGTGTCCTAAACGGATTTTTATTTAAACAAAAAGGCTAATGAACGTATGCATGTGAATTTGCTCTTGCTTTCATGTTTGCACGCAAAGCCACGCAGAGTTGTCGTCACGTTGTGTTGGACGGTGGCCGGCCAAACCATTGTACTGGCCCATCCTTAATTTCATGCACGTGTGAAGGATGAATGAGAGTACAGGTCGGTGCCTAACTCATCACTGTGTGGTAGTACGATGTTGGGGAGGCAATGCAAGTTTCGTCATCACCGGTCGTTTTAAGTTCCAAATGCGGTCGCCTCTGCAAAGTAGCCTAGCAGCACTCCACCATTTTTCTAGTTAGCCATACTCCCATCGCACTATTCAACATCGAGCTTGTAGCAACGCCGACGAACTCCACCGCACCGCGTCCGAGCAAGAAAGCAGAGCAGCCGGAGGTGCCTACTATTGTTGTTAGCTTGTTGACATCAGCATGATGTCATCCCTGCGTCACACCTATTTTAGGGTCGCTTTCGTGTAGGAAAATAAATCCAGAATACATTAGAAATACATTGCTTTGGGCTCCATCCATGGCCACCTGGGCCAGCTCCCCGCACTACGCCACGCTGCCGCGCTCGCCTACCGCACCGGCCTCGGCCCGCTACCGCTGGCCTATGCTCTGACCTGCCCGCGCTCGCGCCGCCCGCTGCTGCTACTAGGCCACTGCTGCGCTGGGCCGCGCTCGCGCCGCTGCCACTGCTGGGCCGTTGCTGTGCTGGGCCACGCTCCCGCCGCTAGGCCGCGTGCCGCTGCCGCTGCTAGGCCGCACGCGCGTACTCTCCCGCGCTGGGCCGCTGCTGCTGCTGGGCTGCACCCGCCGAGTTGGGCCGCGCTGTGATTGCATTTTTCAATTTCCAGTAAAATAGGAAATATTTATTCAATAAAGATTTTAGCTGAACTTTGATAAATCGTAGTAAATTGTGTAGATGTTCAAAAATAGTGAAACTAAGTTTGTTAGGTTCACAATAATGCCATCTATCTATTAGTGTAGTTAGTTTACAGTTAGCTGTTATGATGATAGGCTCATAAAATCTAATTAGAAAGCTTAACATTATATAGATTAATATATGTAGGAATTGGTATGGTAAATTGGTAATAGTGTTGAATCTGAAAATTTCACAGTAGGCTCCTAGCAATATTAGGTACTCACTGTAATTTTTATAGCTCTAGAATAATTAGTTTGCTAAATAGATAATAAGGCCCTATTCTGAATAAAGATTAGATGGGCGAAATGAGATAAAGAAATAACTCGGGTTTGTATAACTAGAACAATTGTTGGGAAGTAACGCCTTATTCGATAATATGGATACGTAGACCCGCGTTAGAGCTATCGTGTTAGCTTGTGAGGCGTTATCGGATTTCTAAGCTTTTCGGCTATCATTGATTATTTATATCTATGCATTTGCATCAATGCATATCATATAGGTACGATGAGGGATCAACGGATCGATCGAAGGATGATTGGGAATCCGAAGATGGTGTAATGATATTTTCTCCAAGAGACGATGCAATGGGCTTGTTATTCAGCTGATGGTGGATGATCTTAAGATGCAGATACTAACTTTTTAATATATCTTACCCAGGCAAGCCCCAGTGCATAACCTCTACTTTTCTATATTTTAAATTATATTTGTGCATTAAGTTTTAAGGAGTTGAATAAACCCACTTGCATATATATCTTTATCCTACGAGTCTTACTAGTATGACAGGATCGTGTAGAATGCTATGCTAACGAATTCCAGTAAAAGTCGAGTGATTGCCTGTCACTCGCGAGATATAGGAAATATGTTACTATATTACTATCACTTGGAAAATATAAATGTTGGGAGAGGTAAACTGGTGACCGGGCAAGGATATGGTTTGGGTATTGGTGGGTGTAAGAGGTTGTGTCGCTATGGACGCGGGGCATGACTTGGTTACGCTGCTTTCCCTATGTGGTCGGTTAAGGACCGATCGTTGCATAAGCCATCGAGGCAAGTCACAGATCTTATTATCCCGAGCACATACTAGTGTATGGGCGCTTGGAAGACTTGTTGCTCTCTTGTCGCGGATCTGGCTCTTTCCGGACCGACTGTTAGGGTTTTATTTTGGTGGAGAAGGTCCTTGCACCGCACTGAGTTCGGGACTCAGGGGCGGGGGCTTGGAGTCTTAGTTTGGATGGGGACCTGGACACCTGGGACAGGAGAGTGATGGGTTGGTCCTGCTTGTGCCTGGGGTACAAGCGGGGCATGTGTTTTCGGGGTACCCAGCTGGGGACATTGGTTCACGAATCACCGCTGAGTCGGTATGGTTTGTCTTATGCCTAGCACCATAGTAAGAACTGAAAGATGAAAGATGGAATGGAAAAGGGAGTCTGATTGCTTACCACTTGCTTGAAAGTAGTACATGTGCTTACATAGAGTGGTTAATTAATGAACCAATGCGGCTATTAATAAAAATCAAATATAAGGACGCACGCTTAGTAATGCTTCCTGCAAATGAAATAACCCACCAGTCAGATAGCCTTGCATATCCTTGGAGTCTTTTCTTTTCTCCTGTCGGATAAGTCTTGCTGAGTACAATTGAGTACTCAGGGTTTCATTCCCCCTGTTGCAGGTGACAGGTGGATGCTTGAGCTGACCTTTGTGTGTGGATTCCTCCTGGTGGGCTCAGAGAGGATTTCCTTTACGCTGCGATCATAGTTGTTATTTATAACTCTCACCAAATATTTTTATGAATGAAAGTACTACAACTTTGTCATAATTTATGTATCAATAATTCATCATGCCATGATTAGATATTTATTTCCGCTGTAATTCTGATCACATGTCTATATTCCGCTGTATATTAAATTGTTTATAACTCTAATAACATGATTTCATTCTGCTGTTATATTAATAAATATTATACTCTGATGTTGTATTAAAAGTGATGTAAGAAATGGTTACGAATGATGTAAGCTTTATTCTCTCATTTGTGATCCTGATGGCAAAAATGTGGATTTTTGGGTTCTCCCTTGGGGTGTGCCCGACGGAATCGAGTAATTTAGTGTTCTCCCTCAAGTGCTTAGTGTCTAATGGAAGGCAAGCACTCCTATGAGGTATTAAATTAGGCGGTTCTGCCATAATGAATTTGTTCATGAGCTAGTGAACCTAAGTACTTGACTCAATTTGGATTGCTAACAAGTGACAAGTACAACGTTGGCAAGATAACCCTTGCAAGAGGTGTGAAGAAGCTTGTCATTGGTTCAAACCGAACTTGGAAGCTTAGGCAGGTCATTTTAGTTCAAGTCATTCATAGAAGCTCATGATAGTGATAAGAGTACAAGCACAAGACAACAATGCAAATGGATATCTAGTTTGTATGTAGACTCAAGTATTTTATCAAGAATCTACAAATAATGTCTAGATCAACTCACAAGTGATATCCTATAAGTGGTACTCATGAAGATAGCAAATGTTCAAGAAATGGTCTTTATTGATAAATCAAATAAGTGGTTCCATACTAGAAGATTCTTTCAAATGATATTCACTTCCTACAAGTTGTATCTATACATAGTATCAATCATGCAAGATGATGGTTTCACAAGTGATCCTCAACTTTAAGTGATCATCAAATAAAGAATGCATCCCTCAACTACAAGAGCTCAAGTGTATCAAATGGATGACCCATGCTATCACATAGAGGGAGGTGTCACACAAATTGATATCAAGATAAAAAAAAATCTTATGTGTAGTATCTCTAGAAGCCCTACACAAGATACAAGAGGTATAAGTTACAAGTGGTATCTACAAGTGGTGTCATTCCAACAATCAAGTGATGTCCATAAAAAATGCAAGATTCAAACCTCAACCATCTACCCCAAATGCATACCTTTGCATCAATAAGAAGCTTACCTTTTATGGAAATTGATGACAAAGGGGGAGAGATTATATAAAGATATGAAAGCTTGATTTAATGGGGGAGAGATTGTACAATGGGAGAGATGAGATATAAAAGAAATAAAGGTTGGACATGAACATGGGCAAAGAGGGAGCAACATTGGAGAAAAGAGATGGATCAAAATTCTTGGACAAGAGAAGCACACAAGTAGGGGGAACAAGCTCATGAACTATGATTGATTGCATTTGATATGTGCATATTCATGTGCTTGCTTGCATTGCATAAGCTTTTAAATTCAATATGCATGCTTGTGTGGTGTATGCTAGTTGTAGAGCTTGAATGATGATTTGATAACTAGCATGCATAGGATGATAGCTAGACACTTGGTATGCTTTTCAAGTAATGCTAGTACCTTGCTTTTAATGTTGATCTCACAAGGTATCTAGTGTTTTATTGCCAAGTGATATCTAGCTAACCATGGTGCTAAAGGATGAACTTAAAGGTCTCTGATTGGTACATGCTTCAAAGGTTTATTCTATACACCTTAGCATCATTTTGTAGTAATTACTCTCCCACATTTTTAATCTATTCATATGTGCAAGCTACAATCCAAACTCTTAGCACATATGTATGGGGAGCAATTGCTACCATTTGGGGTTCATGAAACTTGTCCAAAATCATTTTCACATGGTAAAATTGCTTGGGCAAGCAACATGAATCCAAAAGAGCTTAATTTCCATATCTTTGAAGAGTTGTCATCAATTACCAAAAAGGGGGAGATTAAAAGGTCCTTGTTTGGTTTTGGTAATTGAGTGACAACCTAGGTGGACTAATTGTGTTTATGTGAGATACACAGGTGATTAGTCCACAAGTACATGTGTGTGAGCAACATATGCCATGAAGGTGAAAATGGTTTAGAGATGTTGCAAAGCTCGCACATGTGATGATGAAGGAGCTTAAATACACATGAGACATGACATTGAGTCATGTGATCAAGGTGGAGAAGATCAAGACAAGACTTGGCTTGATGGACCAGTTGCAAGTGTGAAGGGCAAGTCGAAGGCTTTGGAGTGATGGAACGTGTGGCGGTGAAGCTTGAGCAAGACTTGGTGCCGATGGACGATGGCAACGGTGAAGAGCAAGTAAAGTCAAGATCGATGAACCAATATGATCACATGATGATATGAAGTGGATCATATCATTGTTGATCATGTTGGTGCATGTGTTGCATCAACATTGGAGGAGATGGAATGGAATGCGCAAGGCAAAGGTATAACCTAAGGCATTTCATTTCACCGGTCATAGGTGTGTAGAGAAGTTTATGACCGGGTTTAGGATAGATGGCTGTACTATTAAGAGGAGCAAACTTGTTTGCATATCGGTCATCTAGTGCCACTCGAGTGATCTAACTTTGCATTGTTGCTAGGATCGAGTGGTGTGGCAAGTTGAGTGGCTAACATCCTTTGGGAAATGTTTGTGAAAATATGCTAACACATGTGCACAAGGTGATACACTTGGTGGTTAGCACATTTGAGCAAGGGTGGAGAAGTTAGAAGTAAAAACGAGTTAGTGTAACTAGTTATACAGTGACCGGACACTGGACCTCTGAGGGACCGGCGCATCCGGTCATGTGTAATAGTGAGATGCTGGTGTCGGTCTATTGACCGGATGCTGGGTCGCTCGGCGACCAGACACTGAAGGGCTGCGTCCGGTCAAGTGGTCGGTCTGCACAGTGCTTAGGGTTATGCACCGGACACTGGGCTATGTCCGGTCAAGCATGACCGGACGCGTCCGGTCGATAAAAATCAGTTTTGGACCCTTACTGGAAATGACCAGACGGTGAGGGTCCAGCGTCCAATCAACTGACTGGAGCGTCCGATCGGTCAAGGCTGATGACTGTTGGAGTCAGACACGTGGCTGACTATGAACAACCGGACGCTAGGGGCACAGCGTCCGGTCAACCGACCGAAGCGTCCGGTCGACCCGACCGTTGCCCAGTGAAGGGGCAACGGCTAGTTTAGCCCCTGGGGCTATAAATAGAAGTGGCCCTCAGCCATGGCTGGTGCTGAGCACCTAATGGGACTTAGTGTCCATGCTTGTGAGTGCTTGGGAGCCCTCCATCACACATATAATTGATAGTGATCATTCGATTGTGTGAGTGAGCAATTCTAGTGCGATTGCATCGTGTGGTTGCATCGAGTGGCACTAGGTGATCGAGTTGCAAGCTGGTGGTGGTTGTTACTCTTGGAGGTTGCCACCTCCTAGACGGCTCGATGGTGGTCTCCGTTGAAGCCCGCAAGAAGCTTGTGCGGCGCTCCGGAGAAGTGCTTGTGAGGGGCATTGTGCTCGCCCCGCGGGAGCCATGAGGAGCAACTCTAGTAAAGCGTGTCATTGAGCTACCCTCACTCAAGGGGTTGGTTCTTGCGGCACCCAACGTGTGGGCTTAGCTGGTGATGCTAATTAGCCGCCGAACCACCAAGTGAGTGGTCGACACAACGGGGACTAGCATGTTGGCAAACACGTGAACCTTGGGAGAAAAATCATCATGTCAACCTTGTTCTTCCCATTGGTTTGCTTCCCCATTACACAAGCTTGCATTTACTTTCATATATATTAAGCTTGTGTATTTGCTCTTGTAATTAGTTTGCTTGTGTAGCATATTAGTTACCTTCTTGCTTGTGTAGCATAGAAGTAGCTCCCTTACGTGGCTAATTTGGTTTGAGTAACCTTGTTAGTCACATTGCTTAGTTTGTGTATCTAAGTATTTGCGCTCTCTAATTTGGCATTGGTTGCCTTTTTATTGAGCATTGCTAGTGAGCTTAGGTGGCTTTGTGCTTTTGCTTACTAGCATGTGTAGGAGCTCCCTTGTCGCTTAAAGTACTAGTGGCATAGGTTTGTGTGACATTGCTCCTAGAATTGCTTAGGTGAGCTCTAGCTAGCCCAGCACCTTAATTGCTTAATTAGTATATTTGAAAGGTGCTAAAGAACATAGATAGAGGGGTGTAGTCTTGGCTAGACCGATAGTTTTAATTCTGCACTTGTTTCGGTTAGCCGACATGATTAAGTTTTAAAAAGGACTATTCACCCCCCTCTAGTCGCCATCTCGACCCTTTCACCTGGTAGGGCACCAATCTCAAGAAGACCCTATAGGATGCCACCAAATGAGTTAGCTGAACTTAAAATTTAGTTACAAGAACTGTTGGACAAAGGTCTCATTCAACCTAGTTTGTCTCCATGGGGATGTCTAGCTTTGTTTGTAAAGAAGGACAAGTCTTTGAGAATGTGTGTGGATTATAGGCCACTTAATGCTATGACCATTAAGAACAAGTATCCTTTGCCTCATATCGATATCTTATTTGATCAGTTGGCAAAAACAAAGGTATTCTCCAAAATTGACTTGAGGTTAGGCTATCATCAGATTAAGATCGGGCCAGAGGATATACCTAAAACAACTTTCTCCACTAGGTCTAGCTTATACGAGTATTTGGTCATGTCTTTTGGACTGACAAATGCTCCTGCCTACTTCATGTACTTAATGAATTTGGGATTCATGCCCGAGCTTGATAAGTTTATGGTTGTGTTTATCGATGATATCTTGGTTTACTCAGAGAATGAAGCAGACCATGGAGAGCATTTGAGAATTGTTTTGTCTAGATTGAGGGAACATAAGGTATATGCCAAGTTTAGTAAGTGTGAATTCTGGTTGAGCAAAGTACCTTTCTTGGGTCATATCTTATATAAAGATGGAATTTCTATAGACCCATCTAAAGTACAAGAGGTCATGGATTGGAAGGCCCCGACTTCGGTTCATGAAGTTCAGAGTTTTCTAGGGTTAGTAGGTTACTATCATCGTTTCATTCCTGATTTCTCCAAGATGGCTAAGCCCATGACCAGACTACTTTAGAAGGATGAAAAGTTTAGTTGGTCGCTAGAGTGTGAAACTGCTTTTCACACCCTAAGGACCCTATTAACTACAGCTCCTGTTCTAGCACAACCCGACATTGAAAAGCCTTTCGATGTATTCTATGATGCATTGGGTATAGGTTTGGGGTGTGTGCTCATGCAAGAAGGAAGAGTTATTGCCTATGCTTCTCAGTAGTTGAGAAAGCACAAAGTTAATTATCCTACGCATGATTTAGATCTTGCAGCAGTTGTTCATGCATTGAAGATATGGAGACACTACTTGTTGGAAAATGTATGTCACATATATATTGACCACAAAAGTCTCAAATATATCTTCACTCAACCTGAGCTGAACATGAGTCAACAAAGATGGTTAGAGCTGATCAAGGACTACAATTTGGAAGTGCACTACCAACCAAGAAAAGCCAATGTTGTAGCAGATGCACTTAGTCGAAAATCTCATTGCAACACTTTGGAATCCTTGTTGGAAAATGGATTTCATTTGTTACATCCTGTTGTGCTACACAATATCACTGTCAGTTGCTCACTTGAGAGCAAAATCATAGAGCTACAGAAGATAGATGTAGGTGTATTTCACATCAAGAGAAAGATGAAAGAACTAGAAACCAAGCATTTTAGGTTAGATGAATGAGGTGTGCTATGGTTTGAGGATCGACTTGTGGTACCAAAAGACTGTGAGCTTAGAAATCAAATTTTAGATGAAGCTCATTCATCCAAGTTGTCTATCTATCCGGGTAGTAGCAAAATGTATCAAGATTTAAAAACCCATTTTTAGTGGACCAAGATGAAAGAGATCACCGCCTATGTCGCTAGGTGTGACAATTGCAGTAGAGTAAAAGCCGTTCATTTGAAATCTGCTGGATTACTTCAACCTTTGCCTATTCCAGGCTGGAAATGGGAGGAAATAAGTATGGACTTTATTACAGTCCTTTCGATGACACAACAAGGTCACGATTCCATATGGGTCATTGTAAATTGTCTCACCAAGTTAGCACATTTTATACCGGTGAACACAAGGTATCACGTGGGGAAGTATGTTGAGCTATATGTCTCTTTGATCGTGAGACTACATGGAATACCAAGGACCATAATCTCAGATCAAGGACCATAGTTTATAGCTCATTTCTAGGAACACTTGCACCAAGCTTTGAGGACTAAACTAATCAGAAGTTCAGCATACCATCCACAAACTTCTAGACAGACTGAGCGAGTGAACAAGATCTTAGAGGATATGTTGAGAGCTTGTGTTATATCTTCCAAGGGTTCATGGGAGAAATGGCTACCTTTAGCCGAGTTCTCCTACAACAACAGTTATCAAGCAAGCATCAAGATGGCTCCTTTTGAAGCCTTGTACAGTCGAAAATGTAGAACTCCTTTGAGTTGGATTGAGCCCGATGAAAGAAGATACTTTGGCATTATCCAACAACATATGAAAGCAGCTCAATCAAGACAAAAGAGTTATGCCGATAAAAGAAGAAGACCACTAACTTTTGAAGTGAGAGACTATGTATACTTAAAAGTGTCACCCATGAAAGGAGTACAGAGGTTTGGAGGAAAAAGAAAGCTTGCGCCTAGATATGTAGGGCAATACAAGATTATTGAATAGAAAGGAAATGTTGCTTACAAGTTACAACTTCCTCCAGAAATGAGTGCGATATTCGATGTCTTCCATGTTTCTTAGTTTAAAAGATGTCTTCGTATATCTAAGGAAGCCATTGCACCCACCAACATTAAGCTCCAATCAGATTTGATGTATGAAGATAAACCAATTCGAGTGCTAGAAGAGATGGAAAGAGTAACATGGAGCAAGGTCAATAAGTTCTACAAGGTGGTGTGGAATAACCATGGTGAACAAGATACAATGTGGGAATGGGAGGATTACTTACGTGAGGTTTATCCTGCCTTTTACGAAGAATGGTAGGTCTTACAAATCTAGGGACAAGATTTCTATAAGGGGGAGGGGTTGTAACACCTTTGTGTTAAGCATTGCAATTTGCACTTGCATTTCATGAGCACAAGCATCATCCAAGCATTCATGAACATGAGCATATGAAATTTTCTTATACTTTCACATGAAATGTTGATTCATATATATATATATATGCTAATGCTCACATATGCAAGGATTTACATGTGACCAATGTATAAAATGTTTGTGGGACCTTAGGAGTGTCGTAGAACTATCCAATTTATAAGAGCACAAGTACAAAAACAATCGCCGGAATGATCAATTCTCGCACTTGAGCCCATATAAACCCGATAGTCAACTGAAACCTCAAAGGATTTCAAACCAACTTGCATACAACCAAGATCATAGTAATTCAACATAACACATCACATGTTACAACATTTCACAAATAGTTTGCAGATAGATTACAACACATCAGAATCATAGTTATTACAAACCGAGTCTTGTAAAGTAGCGGAAGCAAATAGTTTAACTCACACACACGAGTTCAAATACAAGTACCAGCTTGCCGATCACATCCCACAAAAGCATTTAGATAAGATAAACAAAGATCATGCCCATGATCTAGTCTTTGTCACCCGCCGGGTGGAGATAGTACTTATAGAAGCCCTGATAAAGAAGGTCATCTACAACAAGAGGGAATAAACCCTGAGTACGAGAATGTACTCGACTAGACTTACCCGTCGGAAACCAAAATAATTGACACCAAGGATCATGCATAGCTTACTTTAGTGGATCTGACTAACACTTTCTTTTTGCAAAAAAGCATAAGTAATAATGATCAACTCTTAACCTGAGCTAGCAATGACTTTTAGCCATTAACATATCATCTATATTAGCACCTATACTAAGCAATCACTTGATTAAGATGCAAACATTATTAACCATAGCAGGTATAAACTGTGGCAACTTTATCATCATTCTCCATTTAACCATATCATTAAATTAAGTGAATCTTAATTTCCGCTGCTCAGTCAAGTTCTCACTATCTAGGAGAGACGATGATTCGAATTGATTCCTATCAAGCTAGAGGGGTATTCCTAATACAAACCCTGCTTCCCCCATCAGGGTCACAAACAAGTAACATTTGGTACAATTTAGGAGTCGCGAGTCCGATCAGTGCCGCAAAATCAGAGAACCACTCTGCCATGAGTGCTCGGTGACTTAACCCGCCCTTGGGCTTACGCCAATGGCTCTCCACACATCCTTACTGCCATCCAGATTGCAACCAATGTCGCAGAACCAACCAATTTATAAGAGTACAAGTACAATGGCAGCCCACAAGCAGTCGCACTGTCATACTTGAACCCATATAAACCCGGTAGTCCGTCGAGTACCACGATGGGTCTCGATAAACGATTTAAAACAACCAAGATCGTACATGATTCAACATACATGCCACATATTACATAAAGTTCACAGATACATTTCATCATTAGAGTACGAATAAAAGTTATTACAAACCGAGTTTGATAGATAAAGCGGAAGCAATTAAGTTCAAAAATAAAGTTTCCAACATAGTTTGATACAGTGCCAAGTAGGATCACGGTCCACAAAAGCAAAGATATGGATTAACAAAGAAGCCTGCCCAAGGCTTACTCCTCATCCATAGCGGGATAGAAGCAACTCTTGCAATAACCATGATACACAGTGCCATCTGCAACAATGGAAAAAAACCCTGAGTACGAGAAAGTACTCAGCTAGACTTACCCGTCGTAAACCAGAAATAAAATGACTCCAAGGATTATGCAAGGCTGTATAAGTGGAGATAACTTGACAACATTTTGCATAAAAGCAATTGACTCATTGTACAATTATGATTCCTTTATCAAGTTAATTATAACTATACATTTCTAGATTAGCAACTATCCTATGCCAAACATGTGGTATATCATTTAAAAGCATACAATAGTAACCATAGCAGGTATTGTACGTCCATATTCATTTGAACCATCATGTTCCATAACACAGTTACTACGATGTTGGGACTAGCCAAGTTTCTCACTATCCAAGAGAGATGGCGATTCAAATCGATTTCAACCAGCTGGGAATTTATTCCTAACACAAACCCAGGCATACCACGCGAAGGCAGCCTTAGGTCACCTTTGGTACAACTCAACTCTACATTTCGCGGGTCCGTACTATGCCGCACAATCTGGAACACTAGATGCCAGGACGTTCAGGCCTAGCCTGCCCTTGGGCTCAGTCTGATCGTTCCCCGGAAGGAGCGCACAAAAAAATGGGTCCTGGCCTGAGTTGAATTACTCGGCTTCACAGTCGGAATGAGTTATCTGGCCAGCTAAGTGAGAGGCATGCGTTCAATCTTGTCAGAAGCGCCAACAACGGTACGGTCCTTAATCGACACAGACGGGGATAGATCCACACCTAAGACCTCCATGTCTCGTTGCTTCTCTATCAACATCCCGCCCGGTCTCGATTTTCTTTTACCCCATGGTTCTGTTCCACGATAGCAAATATAGCCAATCGTGCTCCGGTATCCACCTATATCTCGCAGGTGATAGGACATCACCCGACTTCTACCGGTCTAAGCATGACTAAGCATATATTCGATCCTAGACCTATACCGGTTAAAGGTGTAATATCTGGACAAGGAATGTATATGCATCAAGTGGTTCCATTCAACTCTTATAACCTAATGCATCAATCATAAGTACTTAAGTAATCATTTGTAAAATACTAGGAGACTTAGAATGCTCTGGGGCTTGCCTCACATAAAGGAAGTAGGGTGGTGGTCAGGACACTTCGGAAGCTCTTTAGGATTCTGCTCCACGCCTTCGGGAGCTGTGGCTTGAGGATTCTCCTGCTGGTCCCCTTCCTCTGCTTCGTCGAATTCCAGCAACGTTATCTCTTCCTCCGATCCTAGATGTATGAATATGGCATAAGATATCGTGAATGCATATATGCGTACAAGTATAGCATGATGACACATGATGAATGCATTCATATAAGTATTCGTAACAGCATGGTGTTAACAAGTGCATCATGTTTATTGAGTAGGTGCATATCTCTTCTCGATTATTTAATTAACTATTTCCACAATGCATCTACTATATCACAAAATAGCAGCTACTTGTTTCACTCATAACTGGAGTTCTACTAATCCAACTGCAGTGATCCTAGACTTTCTAGAAAGCTTATCAAATTATCTACAACTTTGTTATTAACCATTTTTACAGCAAACATCATCCCTATCATGCAACTTATCAAACTACAGAATCTGTCCGGAATCCTTTTAAATTTGCATTTTAAAGCAACAATATTTCTACTTCATGTAATCACTCAAAGTTTGACAACATAAAGCCTACCAACAGTTTAAGCATACCAAATACATTCAAGACAATATAATGGTGAAGCCCAAACTATTTCTTTATATGCCTTTATTATTTTATTTGGATACATAGGTTAAATAATAAACATATACATATGTACTTCATAAATTCTCAAAAATTTATAGTGCTTTACTAAGGTTACTAAAAGACTACTGTAAAAGTTTCATGCCATTTTATATAGTAAAACGTTCTATACTAAAATGACAAGACAGAAAGACTTAAAGTAGCATAAATAGAAAACCCTAGTGAAAAGTGTCAAGCAATAGATTTCCTATTTTTCTTACATCCTTATGGTACTAGGATTACCCCCAACAAATTTTATGAATTTTGGATTCATAAATAATTTATAAAAATTCATACAAGGATTAACTATTTATAAAAGAAAAATCTATAACTATAAATCTACATATGCACTGATCTTCAAATTTTTACCAGAGCTCATACATGTTAAGAATAGCTTACCACAAAAATTTCATAATTTTGGGAGCACAGGAACTCTAGATATAAAATAAACAAGTTTGCATGCATTCAAAAACACATTTCAAATCTCCATTTAAATCTCCCAAAAGTTCTACTGTAAATGTCAAGAATATATTTTTCCTCAATACTACACTTCCTAAGGAACATAACCCAATTTATTTCACAATTTTTGGAGCTACCAAACTGGAGATATAAAAATCACAAAACAACTTAAGATCTAGAATCAAATGACCTATCCTATCTCCTGCTGTCGTTGACCGGTGGGACCCGTCAGTCAGAGGACCCCACATGTCATCGACCCAAAACAGGGCAGCTACGCTGCACTACGGTGGCATGGCCAGAGCTCACCGACGGCGAACTTGCCAGCGGTGACATCATCACACAATGATCTACTCGACTTCGCGCACACAATGCACTACTTGGTGGGACCTCACGTCGGTGCTAGCAACGGCGGCGGTGGCCATGGCAGGGTGGAGGTGTGGGTCGACGGTGAGATGTCGGTGGAAGCTACAACGACTCAATCAAGCACTACACCAAGCATCATAGAGCTACGACGAACCTAGCTAGCGCTCTAGCATGGCCTGGGGTGGTCTAGTTGGGTCTAACCATGGCAACCGAGGTGGCGGTGGAGCTCCAGTGAGGCGGTGTGCGGGGATGGAGCTTACTGAGCTCAAACTATGGGCACAGTTGGACGCGGTAGGTTGCTGGGGAGACAGTGGAGGGCTGCGGTGGGGATGGAGGAGCTAGGCGCAAGCTGGCGCCTTCAACGGCGATGGCGGGCTCTCGGCGCCGAGGTTGCAGCTGCTGCGGGCGAGGTGAATGGCAAAGGAGAGCCGAGAATGTGAAATTGAGGGCGCGGTTGAGTGCGGGCGGGTGCTGGAGAGGTGAAGGCGTGCACTGGCCTGCCCTGGCCACACGCGGCGAGGCACCGGTGACACACGGCCATTGTCAGCCACCACATGGTGCACGACGACTGACGCCGGTCGGCCACCCATCCTGATTTAGTTGATTCAGAAACTGAAAGGGGCGCTTGACAGCTGGTTTTTCATTCGAATTATCTCTCGATGCAAAGCAAACCAGTGAATGATTCCAAAACAAAATTTGTAGCCCTAAGTGCCCTGTATAATTCTTGTTCAAAGATCATGCTCTAATTCTCAACCAATAACGAGTAATGTCATCACCAAGATGGGTTTGTAAGGCTGTCAGTCGAACAAAGACTTAGAAAATTTCATAAGTGTTGAAATGTTGATTTTGCTAATTCTTGTGAGACCAATTCAAGCATGTTAGGAGCTAAATTAGTCAATGACCCAAAAATAAAAGTTGTTCCTTATAGCAAATACTACAATTTTGCTTTAGTGATCTCCTCCATGCAAGGTCTCTAACACCTAGTTCAAAATTGGTCAAACATGTCACATTTAAAGAGTGGTGTGCTTCAAACCATGGCTTAATGACCTATTTATCCCTAACCATGAATATCAAAGTTGTTCATAATGATACTCTAAACATGTTTAAGCAATTTGCAAGGTCATTCAATCATTTCATGTAGTAGTGACTCATAGAGCTATTTAGTGTAATCACATGAAACCTGACTTAAGGCTTGATCATGGGAAATGACGTTCATGAACTATGTTCCATTTGCTAACCTATGCATTGCCAATATATTTTTGTGACTCATATCAACCATCTACATGTATACACTCATGATCATATGCATATACACATGGAGACATGAAATAATGAGAAAAGTTGCATATGTTCAAGAAACATGCGATAACAAGCAAACGTTGCAGATGTTTCAATCCAATGTTTCAATTGTAAATGCTTGTTTATGAAATGCTTGATGATCATGCTCATGTTATGCAAGTCAAGTTATGCAAGGCTAACACCCGAGGTGTTACAGCCCCTCCCCCTTATAAAAATCTCGTCCCGAGATTTGCAAGACCTACCATTCTTGGAAAAAGGCAGGATAAACTTCTCGTAAATAATCTTCTCTTTCCCACGTAGCATCTTGTTCACTATGATTGTTCCACACCACCTTATAGAACTTAATAATCTTACTCCGTGTTACTCTCTCCATCTCCTCTAATACTCGAATTGGCTTTTCTTCATAGCTCAAATCCGATTGAAGCTGCACGTTGGTGGGTGCAATAGCTTCTTCAAGTACTCGAAGACATTTCTTCAACTGAGAAACATGGAACACATCAAATATTGCACTCATCTCTGGTGGAAGTTGTAACTTATATGCAACATTTCCTTTTTGTTCCAAAATTTTGTATGGCCCTACATATCTTGGTGAAAGCTTCTTTTTCATCCCAAATCTCTTTACACCTTTCATGGGCGATACTTTCAAATATACATAGTCACCCACTTCAAAAGTCAGTGGTCTTCTTCTTCTATTAGCATAACTCTTTTGCCTTGATTGAGCTGCCTTCATATGTTGTTGGATGATATGTACTTGCTCTTCGGCTTCATTGACAAAGTCAATACCAAAGTATCTCCTTTCACTGGGCTCAATCCAATTCAATGGAGTTCTACATTTTCTACCATACAATGCTTCAAATGGAGCCATTTTGATACTCGCTTGATAACTGTTGTTATAGGAGAACTTAGCTAAAGGTAACCATTTCTCCCATGAACCTTTTGAAGATATAACACAAGCTCTAAGCAAATCTTCTAGGATTTGGTTCACTCGCTTTATCTGTCCTAAAGTTTGTGGATGGTATGCCAAACTTCTGATTAGCTTGGTCCCCAAAGCCTGGTGTAAGTGCTCCCAGAAATGAGCTATGAACTATGGTCCTCGATCTGAGATTATAGTCCTAGGTACTCCATGCAGTCTCATGATCTGGGAAACATATATCTCAGCGTATTTCCCAACTATATACCATGTGTTCACGGGTATAAAATGTGCTGACTTGGTGAGACGATCTACAATAACCCATATTGAATCATGACCTTGTGGTGTCATTGGAAGGCCTGTGATAAAGTCTATGCTGATTTCCTCCCATTTCCATCCTGGAATAGGCAATGGCTGAAGTAATCCGGTAGATTTCATATGGACAGCTTTTACTCTACTGCAGTTATCGCACCTAGCGACATAAGCTATGATCTCTTTCTTCATCTTAGTCCACCAAAAATGGGTTTTCAAATCTTGATACATCTTACTACTACC
Source organism: Miscanthus floridulus (assembly GCF_019320115.1). Taxonomy (NCBI): domain Eukaryota; kingdom Viridiplantae; phylum Streptophyta; class Magnoliopsida; order Poales; family Poaceae; genus Miscanthus; species Miscanthus floridulus. The sequence continues at coordinate 76,183,202 of NC_089584.1, read as the reverse complement.
TAGATGGATGGACAACTTGGATGAATGAGCTTCATCTAAAATTTGGTTTCTAAACTCACGGTCTTTCGGTACCACTAATCGGTTCTCAAACCATAGTACACCCCTTTCATCCAATCTGAAGTGCTTAGTTTCCTGCTCTTGCATTTTTCTCTTGATGTGACTTATTCCTACATCTGTCTGCTATAGTTCTATGATTTTGCTCTCAAGTGAACAACTGATCATGATATTATGTAGTACAGTAGGGTGTAATAAGTTGAATCCATCTTCCAATAACGCTTCTGTAGTGTTGCAATGAGACTTCTGACTAAGGGCATCGGCTACTACATTTGCTTTACCCAGATTGTAATGCACTATTATAGTCCTTAATCAATTCTAACCATCTTCGTTGTCTCATGTTCAGCTCTAGTTGGGTAAAGATATACTTGAGACTTTTGTGGTCAGTATATATATGACATACATTGCCCAACAAATAATGTCTCCATATCTTTAATGCATGAACAACTGCTGCAAGTTCTAAATCATGTGTAGGGTAGTTGACTTCATGCTTTCTCAATTGCCTGTGAGAATGCTACACTAAAGCAACATCAAGGAGGTCCTGATGTGGAAGTGCCAGGTGTTCCTACTTAGTTGCCCCTGAGGAACAGAGGAGAATTTGGAGATCCCAACACTAGTTCCAACATCGACCCCTAGGAGGATTTCCCTGAAATATGTAATAAATACGTGTAGATGCGTGAGAGAGTGTTTAGTTTTCTTTTCTTTTAATGATTGAACAATTGATACTTGTATGGTTGGATGATTGTCCTGATGAACAATGCTTGATTTGGATTTTTGGCATTATTGTGATGACTTGTGGGCACGTCCACGGTCATTTAGTTTAAGACTAAGGCTTAAGGATAATATGAATAAATAGTTGGGTTTCTTTTTATCTTGCTGTCTATTCTGTATCATTCTAAGCAGTCTACCTTTATCAGTTCATATCTCATGTTCTAGATGTCCAATGGTCATGAAAATTTTATGGAGACAAGTAGACTTCTACATCTTTTTTTGGCTATAGAACCACCTCAATACCTATTATAAATTGTGAGATACAGCTGTTGTAAGTTGAGGTTTCTGTGCTGTCAGAATTCTGGAACAGTACTGCTTGTCGTCTATTTTTGACTAAGTAAACGTCAGAATTTGAAAAGGTATTCTAAATGAAAGTTGTAGAGAATTTCATAAGTTTTCCATAAAGGGAAAATATGCATCTAGATGATAAACAGAGAGTGAGAAATGCTCATTTTACTGCACTGCTGTTTGTCTAACTCGCCAAAAAAGTTAGAACAATTATCTTCTTGTATACCCTACATATATCTCTTGTCTTGATCTTGTAATACCTACTCTTATTAGACCCTTGTCTTCTAAAGATTATTTATTGTGGACATATGAGACTTATATGATGTATCTACAGATGGTGAACACTAGGAGGAACAACCAGGGAGGCGTGGACCTGCCACCACCACCTCTTGTCACTATGGAGCAGCTGATGATGATGCAAACCCAGTTGTTTCAGCAGATGGCTCAGAACATGCAGAATATGGGGCATGGGAATGGGAATGCACCCCCTCAAGTTAGAGATAAGAGGGGAGAGTGTAACACCCTAGGTGTTAGGATTGCATAATTTGACTTGCATTGCATGAGCATGAGCATCAAGCATTCATATTTATGCTTTTACATTTGAAACATGTGATTGAAACATATGAAACATGTTTGTTATTTTATGTTTCTTAGTATATATGCATATGGTCATGAGTGAATACATGTAAATGGGTGATGTGAGTCACTAAAACATCTTAGCTACACTTAGGATGACTAATGGAACATTGTTCATGAAGATCACTTTGCCTAATCAAGTCCTTAAGTGATGCTATGTATGTTGACCTAGAAAGTGAAATGTGTAACCAATGTATGAAATGTTTGTGTGACCTTATGAATAGCTTAAACATATTTAGAATGTCATTATGAACAACTTAGGTATTCATGACTAAGGCTAATTTGGTCACTAAGTCATAGTTCAAGTGATAGTCATCATTTGAATGTAGTAGGTTTGACCTAGTTTGAACTATATGATAGAAACTTTGCATGGATGTGGTCACGAAAACAAAGTTGTAGTATTTCATGAGAGGAACAACTTTTATTTTTGGGTCATAGGCTAGTTCAGCTCCTAACATGCTTGAAATTAGCTCACAAGAATCAAGGTTTCACTATTTTTCAACACTAAGAATGTTGCTAAGTCATTTTCGACTGACAGTGTGACGAGCTCAACTTTGGGCTGATTTTACTCCCTAACTGTTGTGAATTAGGAGAAGGTTTCTTAAGCATTATTGTAGCTGGTACTTAGGGCTACAAGTTTTGTTTTAACATCATTCACTGAATTGATCTATATCGAGAGATTTAACGTCTTGAAATCACGTTGTTAGGCTTCTGATCGTGCCCTGAAGAACGCCACGCCACGCTGGTTTGTGGCCGACCGGCCACAGACGCTGGGCATCACGTGGAGGAAGTGAAGCCATGCATCACTGCCGGTTTGATCAGCCAGGCCATGTTGAGCAATAGCGCGCCTTCAACCTCCCCAACGCTCGCCCATGATGCCCCGTGCTCCCATTTGCATTTCCCTGCCTCCTCCTTCACCATAGCGCTCATCCGCAGCGCCGCCGAGCACCGCATCACCTCCACTGTCGCCTCACGCGCACTCCACCGCACTGCCACTGCCTACGTCTAGCCCACAGCTACGCCACGTCCCCCTCCACCTCCTCGACGTAACTGTTGTGTCGGAAGAGCTTTGGTGAGGGCGTATTCACCATTTTCATCTCACCGGAGATCTCGGCCACCATGGCCGCCTCCATGGCGAGCTCACCGCCGCACTACTCGCATGCGCATTCTTCCTTATTCTTCACGTTAGGGCTTGGTTAGGATGTGTGTTAGCTTATGTCATGATGTTACTATGACTCGTTGCTCTGCCGGTGCGGAACACGGTGACCCGTGCCGCCGCGCTCACACCTCTGTGCCACCGTGCACATGGCCGGAGCTCGTCGGAGCACCTTGCGCCACCTAGGTCACCTAGATAGATCCATATGGTCACCGTTATGTTGGTGCGCACCTCGCCTGGACTCGTTGAGGTTGAAGATGGCCGGCGCACCGCAAAGCAGCGCCGTCGTGCTGACATGGCCGGCGACGAGCACGCTTCGCCGTACCTACGTTGCCACCACCTAGGTTACTAGATGTGGGTTGGTCTGTAGATCACGTCGGTGCAGTTGTTTTGGCCGGAGACCTCGCCGTCGGTGAGATACCACCGAGGAAATGCCGTGCCCTGCTTCTGGCTCACTGACGGGTGGCCCCTACCGCTGACCAGTGGGACCCCTCTGTCAGCGACTGTGTATTAGGGTTTTTGCTATTTCTTTCATAGATTTAGATGCAATCTTTGAAAAATGATAAGTTGAGTTGTAGAGATCCAGATCTTGTGAACCAAATTTTGTAGTGTTCCTTAGGAAGTATAGTATTTTATAAAAATATGATATGTACAGTTTCTAATATTTTTATTGGAGATTTAAATGTGTTTAGATAAATGCTTTTTGTTTGTTTACAATTTTGTAAATTAGATATCTTGAGCTAGAAAACTCCTAAAATTGTGATTCCAATTTTGTTCGTTTTGTATTGACATATTCTAGCTAGGACAAATATTAAGCTTGTTGTAAACTTGATTGAAATATGGTCTTTCTTTTTATTTATTAATAAATGGTATTTTCTAAGGAAATTTGTAAGGATAAAAATATGTAATATATTGCTATGCAAATTTTTGTACAGTAGTATGGCACTAATGTGAAGCTAGCAAAAATATATAATTTGTTGCTTGACACTTTTCTATAGGGTTTTCTATTTTCACTAAAATAACCCTTGCTAGCTTGTCATTTTTGCATAGGATGTTATTCATGTGCAAATAGTATGAAATTTTCACAGTAGCCTATTGTGAGCATTAGGAGTCTACTATAATTTTCTGAGGATTTATTGTGCACATTTGGTGTATGTTTATTATTTACCCTAATTATTTAATTAAATTAATAAAGGCAATTAAGTAATTAAATTGGGGTTCACCATGATGTTTTCTATGATTCTTGTGAGGCATAGTAACTGTTGATGTTTATAGTAAGGTGTAGAAGCCATTGACTATATGCAACTAACTAATTATCACTTATAATTCAAATACAAGGCTGCATATTTAGTTTTGATTGTGTGGATGATTTCATATGGATAATGGTCTTTGCTGTAAAACTTGTTAATAACAAAGTTGTAGATAACTTACAAATCTACCTTGTGTTAAATTTTCACAGTCATAGGACTTAGGGTTTTAGAATTCTAGCTATTACAAGTTTGCTGTCCGAAATGTTTACTTTTTGAACATATTTGATTGAATGATTTGTTTGCCCTATATAACTATTGAATCACAGTAAGAGTCTTAAAAGAGAGTTGTAGACAATTTCTTATGCTTTCTAGAATGTCCACAACCATATGATTTTGATATATATAACTCTAGTTATGAGTAAAACCAGTAGCTATTGTGTTTGTGGTGTAGTAAATGAATGGTTGAAGTGTTCGATTAAGTAATCAAGAAGAGATATGCACATACTCAATAAAATGTGATGCACTTATTATTACTTTAACACCATGCTGTTAAGAATACTTACATGAATGCATTCATTATGTGTCATCATACTATACTTGTCGGCATGTACGCATTCACAATATCTTATGCCATATTCATGCATCTAGGATCAACAGAGGAGATAACGTTGCTGGAATTCAATGAAGGAGAGGAAGGGGACCAGCAGGAGCTTCCTCAAGCCATAGCTCCCAAAGAAGAGGAGCAGACCCCAGAAGAGCTTCCAGAGTGCCCTGACCACCGCCCCACTTCTTTTCTGAAAGGCAAGCCTCGGAGCATTCTAAGTCTCCTAGTGTTTTGCAAAATATTACTTGAGTCCTTTATGATTGATGCATTAGATTATAAGAGTTGTATGGAAACACTTGATGCATGGAACTACCTTGTCCAGAAATACACCTTTAACCCTATGCAGGTCCAGGATCAAATACATGCTTAGCCCTGCTTAGACCGGTAGAAGTCAGGTGATTTCTTGTCACCTGCGAGATATAGGTGGATACCAAAGCACGGTTGGCTATATTTGCTATCGTGGAAAAGAACCATGAGGTAAAAGTAAATGGAGGTTGGGCGGAGTCTATGGTAGGATGACTCATGTGATTCCGTCCATGCCAATTAAGGATCGTACCATTGTTGGACCTTTTGACATGATTGAATGCATGCCTATCACTTAGCTAGCTGGATAACTCATTCCGACCGTGAAGCCGAGTAGCTCAACTCAAGCCAGGCCTCGCTCTGCCAAAGTGCGCACTCTGGATGGTAGTAATGATGTGCAGGGAGCCAAACATGAGCCCAAGGGTAGGCCAGGCCTAAACGTCCTGGCAGTTGGTTGTCCCTGATTGTGTGGCACTGGGCGAACCCACAAAATATGTACTTGAGTTGTACCAAACGTGACCTAAGGTGACTAATGATATGGTCTGCCTAGATTTGTGTTAGGAATAAATTCCTAGCTGGTTGAAATCGATTTGAATCGCCATCTCTCCTGGATAGTGAGAAACTTGGCTAGCTCCAGCATTGTAGTAATGGTATTATGGAATATGATGGTTTGGATAAACATGGAATTACTATACCTGCTATGGTTACTATTGTATGCTCTTAAAATGATGTATCACATGTTTGGCATAGGATAGTTGTTAATTTAGGGATGGATAGTTATAATTAACCTGATAACGGATTTATAATTGCATAACTAAGTTAATCACTTTTTATGCAAATGTTGTCAAGCTACCTCCACTTATACAGCCTTGCATAATCCTTGGAGTCAATTTATTTCTGGTTTATGATGGGTAAGTCTAGCTGAGTACCTTCTCATACTCAGGGTTTTATTCCCATTGTTGCACATGGCACAATATTTCCTGATTATTGCAAGAGTTGCTTCTATCCCGCTGTGGATGAGGAGTAAGCCTTGGGCAGGCTTCTTTACTAATCCCTCTATATGCTTTTGTGGACTATGATCATATGTTGGCACTATTTTAAACTATGTTGGAAAATGCTACTTTCAAACTTAATTTGCTTCTGCTATTATCTATCAAACTTGGTTTGTAATAACCTTATTTCATACTCTGATGAAGGAAATGTATTTGTGAACTTTATGTAATATGTGACATGTATGTTGACTCATGTATGATCTTGGTTGTATGTGGATCGTTTATCGAGACACGTCGTGGTACTCGACAGACTATCAGGTTTATATGGGCTCAAGTTTGATAGTGCGACTGCTTGCGGGCTGCCATTGTACTTGTGCTCTTATAAATTGGTCGGTTCTATGACAAAGAGTTTATGAAAGGACATCCACCTATCTTCAAGCACTCCACTGACCCACTCTAGGCTGACGACTAGCTACGTGCTATTAAGAGGCAACTAGAGATTTCCCAATGCGATGACAAGGAAAAGGTTATGTATGCTTCTAGGCAGTTGTAAGGGGCTGCACTTGATTGGTGGGATTCCTTCTGCTTTGGCCATACCGAAGCAAATCCCATCACCTAGCAAGAGTTTCGCGGTGCCTTCCTATCGGTGTTTTGAACAAACACCGGCTAGTAAATTTATAATTATTGCGCGTTAGGCCCGGATGGTGCACTAAAGAACACAAGGTTTATACTGGTTTGGGCTAAATGTCCCTACGTCCAGTCTACTACTGCTTGTGTTATTAGTACTGAAAAAGGTTCGTAGTAGGGGGTACAAATGGTCGAGAGAGGGACATGTCCCAAGTCTCTAATAGAATGGTCGAAAGGACACCAAGAGCTCAGTTGCTGCTTGGCTGTGTGTTATGTTAGATTGATCCATCCCTAGTCCCCCTCTTTAGTGGGGTGCTCTGCCCTCCCTTTTATAGACCAAGGGGAGCAGGGGTTATAGATGGGAGAAAGAGGAAAAAACCAAAGGTGGAGAAGGTCCTTCGGGGGAGCCGGGTCTTCCTTTTCCCATGTGCCTGCCCTACTAACATGGCAGACCATCCTAGGGATGGCGTGTTTGCTGATCCTTATTGGGCCATGCCTTGACTTCTGTCAACAAGTGGGTGCGTCCCATCCTACGCCGATGGAGGGTGCGGTGTGTTAGAGGGCCAAGCTGCGACCCTTCGGGAGTAGATGGGGAAGTGACCCTATGTCTGTCACTATAGGTGATGTGAATTCTATCTTGGATTATAGTGGTTGTTGTATGTTTGTGTTAGTATCTGCGTCCGAGGGCTGATGGCGGTGCCTACAACACTGTGGGACAAAAGTCGGTGCCTACAACACTGTTTGGGCACTGTTAGGTCGGAAAGGGCTTAAAGCGCCCATCCCATCGTGTCCTGGCAGTGCCTTCCTATAGGCGTACAGGGCATGGACCTTGATACTACGGTTGAGTTGAATGTCCTGTCATACCTTGTGCTTGTCTTTATGAAGGATCAGGGTGCAATCATCGGACGAGGCAGAGCCCACCCTCGGGCGTCAGGTGAGGTAGAGTCTAGACCTCGGGCGAGGTAGAGTCTAGCCCTTAGCCATTGGGTGAGATGGAGTCTACCCTCGGATGTCGGGCGAGGTAGAGCCTGCCCTTGGATGTCGGGTGAGGCGGAGCCCGGCCTTAGCCATCGGGCGAGGTGGAGCCTAGCCCTTGGGGGTCGGGCAAGGTGGAGCCCACCCCTAGCCATCGGGCAAGATGGAGCCTAGCCCTCGAGGGTTGGGCGAGGCGGAGCTAGCCCTCGGTGGTTGGGCGAGGCGGAACCAATCTTCCATCGTTCGAGCAAGAAGCGCAGTAGTGTTCTCATCTGACTAGAAGTGTCAATGTTCGATGGTTATTAGTTCCTCCTTGTTGGATACCCTAGTATTAGGTCCCCGATAGTAGCCCTCGAGCCCTCAGGTGATTCAAAAAGAATCACCTGGGGGTGTTTTGACTTGCTAGAGGGTGTGCGCGAGCGCACCCGACGGGTGTAGCCCCTGAGCCCCCGGGTGATTCGAGCAGAATTGCCCAAGGGATATTTTGATTCGCTAGAGGGTGCGTGCAAGTGCATTCGATGGGTGTAGCCACCGAGCCCCTGGGTGATTCGGGCAGAATTGCCCAGGGGTATTTCAATTCGCTAAAGGGTGCATGTGAGCGCACTTGTCGGGTGTAGCCCCCAAGCCCCCGGGTGATTTGGGCAAAATCGCCCAGGGGTATTTTGATTCGCTAGAGGGTGCGTGTGAGCGCACCCATCGGGTGTAGCCCTCGAGCCCCCGGGTGATTCGAGCAAAATCACCCAGGGGGCATGGTTGTTTAGCCCGTTTAAACACCATGTAAACGCTACACGGTGGTGCACCATTTCCATTTAATCACCCATTTACCCTGTTTAATTGGCCATTTAGCCTGTTTAATGGGACGTTTTGCCCGAATAATAGCTAAATGGTAGGTGACCGACTATTTACCATTTAGCGTTTAGGAAAACACTGCCAGGGGGTAATTTCGGACCCTTCGCGGGTAGGGCTGTGAGATTCGGTTTTTGTCAACTGGATAGTTTTAAGGGAACCCTAGTATCCTGTTCATGGGGATTTCATCCAGGGTTAGCCTAGCTGGGGCTCGACTACGGATTGAGGCCCCACTGATGCTCATGTACCTGAGTCCTAGTCGCTCATGGGCCCATCTCTCGTTGGGACGACCATCGAGACTGTTGGGCCGGCCCTTGGACTCATGGGTCCAGGTGGGCCGGAGAAGAAGCTTTTTGACTCGTATCCCCTCTATGGGAAAAGAGTCTGGTCTGCTTAGGAAGGCGAACAATCTAGTGTGATTCTGGTGGGAAAGGAAAGGGATCATGGGCACGTATCTAGCGATGTGACATGGTGGTGTGTCATGGTAGGCTCGAAGATCGAGGTGGATAGTTACCCTTCTCGCATCCGTCGCCCCTATAAAACCATGGGTTTTGCCCCTAGGGTTTCATACTTTGCCTCCTTGCCTTCGCATCTATAGCCTCCACCACCAATCACCTGAGCCTCCCTATATTACTGCTATCATCCAGCTCACATCCGCATCATAGCCGTCGTCGAGCACATGTCCACCCCCTTTCTCGTCATTTGTCAGGGGCCCCTCATAAGTTCCTTCAGGGGCATATTGCGGCATTCGTCACCCTGTGCGAGGGGTTCCTAGGGATTAGTCCCCAATTCAATCTATGGTAGTATTTCTTTATCGTCAACCTATCGAAGAAGCGGGTCGGGAAGCAGGAGCTGAGCATGCCGATCGGATGTGCCAGCATTCACCTATGCAACAACTAGGCGAATGACTACCAGTTGATGTGTTTGTTGACCTCCAACAAGGGGTGACATTCATAGTGGTTTTACATCAAGGATGATGTGGCCGTGCCCTTACCGACGTACTCTGAGCACCTCATCGAAGAGACCCTGGGGTCATGGAAGTGGGGTGTCTCGGACAAGGACAAGAAGAGGATCAAGGACCATCTCGCTGCCCTCCAAATTCTAAAGAAGAGGGGTGTGAAGGGATCGAGGATCATCGGCGCCTACCACACATGGAGGGTGGCACCATAGATGAGCCACATGCTCCCCCTATATCTGATGGTGCCTAAGGCATCGCCTTTAGGGACGGCGCTCACCGATGAAGCGCTCCCCCCACCAAAGTGGCGCAGTGGATCAAGGAGGCGATGGATCCTTCGAAGGACACCGCCAACATTGTCCTTGACTTCGTATATCTAGTGCCGGGACATCCTCCAATGTGGCCGGAACCAGGGTTCATTGATTTTGTAAGTTCCCCTTTCCCATGCCTTTTATTTACATGAATTTCTGACCCCTTGATGCTAACCTTGGGATAGCGGGACCAGCCGAAGAGACTTGTCCTCAGGGATAGTGTGGCTCCACTCCGAAAGGACCAGATCCTGGCAGCAGTGAATCACACCATGGCCGAGTGGGATAAGAGGACGAGGGAGCTCAAGAAGGAGATGCTTGGAAGCAGCAAGCACGGGATCGAGGAGATGCGACAGGCAGTGACAATGACAACGATGATGAGTTTGATGAGGTAGTTGCCGACATGGATTGGGATGTCCTAGATGGCGAAGATTCGCTGACAGGCACCCAATTATGCACGTAGGGACCCTTCTTGTCATAGAACCAACCAATTTATAAGCGTACAAGTACAATGGTAGCCCACAAGCGGTCGTACTGTCATACTTGAATCCATATAAACCTGGTAGTCCATCGAGTACCATGATGGGTCTCGATAAATGATTCACAACAACCAAGATCATACATGATTCAACATACATGTCACATAATACATAAAGTTCATAGATACATTTTGTAACAAAACCAACCAATTATATGAGATTAAGTAAGGAAATCTTCCGCCGAAGCAGATAATTTAGCAAACTTAAGCTCGTATAACCCAGTAGTCCATGAAACCACGAAGGATTTCAAACCAATCAACATACAAACCAAGATCGTACAAGTCTAGCAATCACCGTCCCATGTTACATAAAGTTCGCAACGACAGTTGGATACATCGGAGTTTAGAACATAAAGTTATTACAACCCAAGTTCAAACTGAAGTAGCGGAAGCAAATAATTTTAAAGCCACACACACTTTTGGTTCAGATACAGTGCCAGTAGGTAGTCATCTCCAACAAAAGCATCAGATGAGAGATACGGAGTGACCATTGCCCTTGGTCCTAGTTGTCGCCCATCGCTGGGTACAGGCAGTTAATGCAATAACCATAGTACATTTGACCATCTGCAACAACAATAGGAACAACACCCTGAGTACGAGAAGGTACTTAGCTAGACTTACCCATCTTAAACCAAAATAAAGTGACACCAAGGATTATGCAAGGCTTTCTTTAGTGGGCAAGCTGACTCATTTGCGAAAAGCATAAGCTATCATAAAGAAACCATTTTAAGTACTTTGCATTATCTTTATTATGACCTATCCATCTAGGTAAGCACCTATACTATAGCAATCACTTGATTAACCAATAACATCAAGTTACCAACTTAGATTTAGCATATCCCATACCATCTAGATAACCATCAGTGTTCCATCATAATTACTACGATGTTGTAGCTTGAGTCAAGTGCTCACTATCCAAGAGCGATGGCGATTCGAATCGATTCCTAACCAACTGGTGATTTATTCCTCACACAAACCACACTCACCGATCAAGTGAGCTATAGATCACCAATGACACTTTCCAAGTAGCCATGGGATAACAGTCATGGACTGCCCAACAGCCAGGACGCACCTTGGGCTCACTCTTCGCGTCCCCGTCATACCCCCTTCAGCACCAGTCTGCCAATCCGAGTTTATCCTAGCTCGAATAGTGTCACTAGCTTCACAGTCGAAAGGTACTTTATTCGGTCAGCTAAAAGTGAGGCATGCGTTCAACATGACAAGTGGGATGAGCAACAATCAGTCCTTAATCGACACAGATGGAAAACTAACAGCACCCCAGAACCCTGTCTGGTTGCCTCCAACTTTTCCATCCGGTCTCCAATTATCCATCTCACATGGTTAAGTCTAGGATATCATTCTTTCCATAGCTAAATTCTTCCAGTAACCACCTATAAAAGTAGGTGACCGGAAATCACCAATCGCTACTGGTCTAAGCAAGGCTAAGTAGTTATTCGATCCCTACCTAATAGGGTAAAAAGGTAATAAGGTAGGCAAGGATAGTAATAAATGCATCAACGGTTTCAATCAACTCCTACAACTTAATGCAACAAATATAAACTCATATATAGGAAGAATTGCTTTTATAAAGTAGGAGACTTAGAATGCTTTGGGGCTTGCCTCGTTTGAACGAACTAGGTTGATGATCCATGCACTCGGGCAAGTCCTCTCCTTGCTCCTCTTCCTCTGGCACCTCCTGTGCCTAGATTTCTTGTGGATCTATCCTAGTCTGCTCTTCCTAAACTGCTACTAGCAACTCCTCCTACGACCCTATATGATGCAGATGTATAAGTGCTCATGCATAGGTGCATCGGAGAGATGACATGTAATGATCATGATGCATGGAATGTAGATGAACATGTTTAACTTTATTGGACATAGTAGAAGTAAAGCTCTTCTACAAGGTAGCCAACATCATCCAAGAACATGTACTACTATACTACTACTACAACCACTATACTAACATGCCAAGTCACCATAGCAAGCTAAGATGCTTCAAAGATACACCAAAGCAAACATTATTAACTAAACATGCATTAAAGAAGATTATTGTTAAAAGCAAAATTTGAGAAAACTTTGAATATACACCTTGCTCCAAATTGCATCCTAATTACTTCTAAGTGGTCTAAGTGATCAACCAAGGTACACACATGGCAAAACTAACATAGCATCCAATCTATTAAAACAGAACTATGCAACATACATGTTTCATTAGTATGTTTCAATTCTATATTTCATGTCATGCTTATGAATGCATAATAATGATTATGCTCATGATTTGCAAAATGTTAATGCATGCTTAACACCGAGGTGTTACAGCCCTCCCCCCTTATAAGAATCTTGTCCCAAGATTTTGAGTTACGAACCATTTGTTATAAAAATCCTTATAAGCGTTTTGCAGATATTCTCCTGTTTCCCATGTTGCATCACCATCATCGTGATGACTCCACTGTATCTTATATGTTCTCACCACTTTATTCCGAGTGACTCGGTCCTTAGTGTCCAAAACTTGAACTGGTTGCTCATGGTATTCCAAGTCTGATTTGATCCAAATTCCCTGAGGTTCTATTCTCTCTTCCGGAACACGCAAGCACTTCTTCAACTGTGATACATGGAAGACTAGAAAGATTGAACCCATCGCTTCTGGTAACTGTAACTTATAAGCCACTGGACCCTTCTTTTCTAGTATTTTATATGGTCCGACAAATCTAGCAGCAAGTTTCTTCTTGATTCCAAACCATTTCTTCTTCATTGGGGTAACTTTCAAATAGGCATAGTCACCAACTTGAAATTCTAGTGGTCTCCTTCTCTTATCTGCATAACTCTTCTGGCGTGACTGTGCTGCTTTCATGTTTTGTTGGATAATATGGACCTTTTTCTCAGCATCGTCCACAAAATCGATTTCGTAAAACCTTCTCTCTCTAGGCTCAACCCAATTCAATGGTGTCCTACATTTCCTACCATACAATGCTTCAAATGGAGCCATCTTGATACTCTCTTGGTAACTGTTGCTGTAAGTGAACTTTGCCAAAGGTAACCATGATTCCCATGAACCCCTAGACGATAACACACAAGCTCTAAGCATATCTTCAAGAATAGCATTAACTCGCTCTGTCTGCCCATCTATCTGTGGGTGGTAAGCTATACTATGAACCAAGCTAGTACCCAAACCTTTATGAAGATGCTCCCAAAAATGAGTGGTAAACTGTGACCCACGGTCAGACATGATAGTCTTTGGTATACCATGTAATCAGACAATCTCTATAATGTACTTCTCAGCATACTGAGGGGGGTCAAAAAGTGTTCTTGACTGGTAAAAAGTGAGCTGATTTGGTAAGGCAATCTACAATCACCCAAATCGAATCATTCCCCTTTGGTGTGGTGGGAAGACCGGTGATAAAATCCATACTTATATCATCCCATTTCCAATCTGGTACTGACAAAGGTTGCAACATTCCTGCGGATCTCATGTGAAGAGCTTTCACTCTACAACACATGTCGCAACGAGCAACATATGCTGCAATCTCCTTCTTCATCTTCGTCCACCAATAATGAGGTCTCAATTCTTGGTACATTTTGCTACTTCCAGGATGGATAGACACCTTAGAGTGATGAGCTTCATCCATCAATTTGTTCTTGAGCTCTCGATCTTTAGGTACAACCAGACGGTCCTTAAACCATAACACTCCATATTCATCGACTCTAAAGTGCTTGGTCGGTTCTTTCTTCATTTTCTCCTTGATATGGAATATTCCCTTATCTATTTTCTGACCCTCAATGATCTTTCTCTCTAAGGTACAACTAACCTAGATATTATGCAACATAGTAGGATGCAACAAATTGAACCCATCTCCAAACAACAGTTGCACAGCAAGAGAATGTGACTTCCTACTTAAGGCATCTGCTACTACATTTGCCTTTCCCGGATGATAGTGCACATTCAGATTATAATTCTTTATCAGCTGTAACCATCTTCTTTGTCGCATATTCAACTCAGACTGAGTAAATATGTACTTGAGACTCTTATGATCTGTAAAGATATTGCACACATTCCCAAGCAAGTAGGCAAGTAGTGTCTCCAAATCTTTAGAGCATGCACAACGGCCGCAAGCTCTAAATCATGCGTAGGATAGTTAACCTCATGCTTCCTCAACTGACATGAGGCATAAGCAATGACCCTTCCATCTTGCATCAGAACACATCCTAAACCATTCTTTGATGCATCACAAAACACATCAAACGGGTTCTCTATATCCGGTTGCGCTAGAATAGGAGCAGTGGTTAGCAAATTCCACAAGGTGCAGAAAGCTGACTCACACTCCTCTGTCCAAATGAACTTATGATCCTTCTATAGCAAACTTGTCATTAGCTTGGCAATCTTTGAGAAGTCTGGTATAAAACGATGATAGTAACCGGCTAATCCAAGAAAACTCCGAACCTCATGAACTGTGCTTGGTGCCTTCCAATCCATAACCTCTTGTACCTTACTAGGATCCACTGAGATTCCATTCTCAGATAACACATGACCGAGAAAAGGAACTATCTTCAGCTAGAACTCACAATTATTAAACTTAGCATACAGCTGGTGATCTCTGAGTCTAGTCAAGACAATTCTTAGATGCTCTGCATGATCCTATTCATTCTCTGAGTATACTAGAATGTCATCAATGAATATAATCATGAACTTATCCAACTCCGGCATAAAGACCGAATTCATCAGATACATAAAATATGCAGGAGCATTTGTCAAACCAAAGGACATGACAAGATACTTGTACAAACCATATCTGGTGGAGAACGCGGTTTTGGGTATATCTTGTGGTCTAATCTTGATCTGATGGTACCCTGATCTCAAATCTATCTTGGAGAACACCTTGGCTTTTGACAATTGATCAAACAAGATATCAATCCGAGGTAGAGGATACTTATTTTTAATTGTCACCGCATTCAGTGGCCGGTAGTCCATGCACATCCGTAAGGAGTTATCCTTCTTCTTCACGAACAGTGCGGGACATCCCCATTCCGATGAACTTGGATGAATTAAACCCTTAGTCAATAGATCTTGGAGTTGTTTCTTCAACTCGGCTAATTCATTTGGAGGCATCCGTTAAGGCCTTCTTGAGATCGGTGGTGTTCCAGGGATTAACTCAATGGCAAACTCAACATCTCTATCTGGTGGAAGATCGGGTAACTCATCTAGAAACACGTCCGGAAACTCACACACTACTGGAATCTTGGCTAGAAGAGTAGTTTGGACTGCACAAGTTGTACTGGCTAGATCTATTCTCTGAGGTAAGGTTACTTGAAATGTACCTTCTCCAATAGGTTCCTTGAGAGAAATGCTTCTTACTCCAACATCAATTACTACTCCCATCTTATTCATCCAGTTCATTCCCATAATCACATCTAGAACTAGCCCTAGCATAACTATCAAGTTAAGCTTATACTGCCTGTCTGCTATACTTAGGGTTACCCCCTAGATTATCTGATTAGTTAACAGATCAGCCCCAGCTAAACTTATCCGATACGCACATTCCAATTCAACTATCTTTTGCTCATACTTTCTTGCAAATGCTTGACTTATGAATGAATGAGATGATCTAGAATCAAACAAAACGACTACAGGATGATTGTTGATAGAAAACATACCAGCTATCACGGGCTCTCCTTCCAGGATGTCATCAATGGTGGTGTGGTGCACACGAGCTTGGTACTAATTCTGCTGCTTCTTGGGATATGGGCAAAACTTCACAAAGTGCCTAGGTTGATTGCAGTTGAAACACGGTCCTCTTACTTGAGTAGCAGCTCTAGATGAACTACCTTGTCCGGTCTTGGCTTGTGGCACCACCATCTTGAATGGCTTCTGATTCCTCTGAGGTTGCTGGGCATTCTGATTCCTCCGCTGGGGTGGCTTGAACCTTGCACCAGGGGTAGGCGGATGATACGCAGAACGATTTGCCATTAGGGCCCTTGGCTGGGATGGACCTGACTCAAAAGCCCTCTTGCGAGTCTTGGATGTAGCATATACATTGCTGTTCTTTTCTTGCTTTAAGTAGTCACTAACAAAGTCATTGAAACCAGTTCTTGTGTTGGTACCCATGTGCTTCATCATTTTGGGATTCAGACCTCTCTTGAAACTAGCGATCTTTTTGGCATCGGTATTCACCATGTCAGAGGCATAGTGACTTAGATTGTTGAATGCATGTAGATACTGTGTCACAGTCTTGGTGCCTTGATTCAGTGCTAGAAATTCTCCAAACTTCATTTATGTCAAACTAGGTGGAATGTAAACTCCACGAAAAGCCTCAGTGAATTCCCTCCAAGTAATGTGGGCATTGGGGGAAAAGTGGTGCGGTGGTGCTTCCACCACATTCCTATAGGGCCTTGTAGCTGATGAGCTGCATACTCAGTCTTCAACACTTCTGTCATCCTTAGAACATGAAACTTATCTTCCATGGTGTTTATCCACTCTTCTGCATCCAATGGCTCTGCCGCTTCTTTGAAAATTGGTGGTCTAGTGTCCATAAAGTCCTTGAAACTGCTATACTGATTCACTTCATGTCCACCTGGGTTTAACCCATGGCGGGTGTTGTCAGCAATGTGGCATAATGTAGCTTCCATGTTTTGCTGCATGCCCTCCATGTTGCGTTGACTTCCAAGGAACTATGCGAAGAACTGTTCCGCAGTGTATGGTGGAGGAGGAGGTGGTGGTGGATCACGGTTCTCATTCCCAGGGGCACTGCCACCTGCCTCAGTAGTGTCATACACAGTATGGCGAGTGTTTGGCATCTGCATATTTTAGCAACAGTAATTATTAGGCGATGTTGTAGAAATTATAGGTGAATGAAAAATTATGTCGTACTAAATTCATTGGAGAGAATAAATTCATACAACAAAACAGGGGCACAATAAGTCATTCCAATTAACACAACATCACTAATTAGATTACTTAAGTGCACACATCACATCCATTACAACCAAATTGCCAGCATACATACACTGGACTCTTGATGTTCAGATATTGCCACAAACACATCCAAGTTTTCCAACATTACCTCAAGGTCTTAGTCTTTCTACTCATTATTACATGCTAGGCATGCCAACCATGCAAAAGGTCATTGCAAATGAAACCCTAGTAGCTAGCGCAACAACTACTAGCCTACTCATCGTGGTCGCTATCTAAGTTAGAGATGTCAACATTGTCACCCTCCACATCATCATTGTCATCATCAGCTGGTGCCTTAGGCTCTTTGGGATCCTCGTCCTCATCTAGATCCATCTCTGTTGCTCCAGGAGGAACGTAAGGGTGGAGCTGGTTATTCAGCTGATGAACCTCCTCATGTAGGTTGTCATTGTACTCTTCTACATTGGCCAGCTGCTGCTCTAGCTCAACCTATCGAGCTCTCAGAACATCTTCTGTAGACTAGGCTTCATTCCTCTAGTGGAGCACATGGATCAACATGCGCTCAGTGTTCCTATTGGTGGTGGTCAGACGCTCAACCTGCTCTCTTAGTGCACATACGTCTCCCTCATAGACTCTAGTCCTCTGGGTCGCCTGATCCCTCTGACGAGTCAACTGAGCCATCTCTGCATTGAGCCTCTCAATCTCAGTGTCGTGATCCCTCTAAAGCTGACGTCGGTCATCGTGGGCCTGACCAAGAGCACCAAACACACGTCTCAGGCTACCTTCTACTCCATCGAAAGCCTTCATCACTGCAAACATGGCGCTCATAGCAGGGTTATCACTGTTATGTCCTTCTGCTGCACTAATCTCTAGAGATCTTCCTCTTGTTTGCTGCCATGAGTCAGTGGAGGGGTTGCCCCTCAGAAAGACTCCAACTATAGTGACTGCCAACTCCTGAGGAAAATGATCCATGATATCCCTCAGTATCCCAAAGGCTACCCTGTCAGCTGCTTCTTCAGCGGTCCTACCAGTTGACTCATAACGCCAACCAGTCCACTCAGAACTATCACCTCGAGGACGAACAATGGCCTCCACAGTAACTAAGAGACCTTCCCCCAGCTACTCATTTGTCTAGAAATAGTAGGGCTCCATTTCATTAGGATAGCCTACATAGCTGAGCACTCTCCACAAGAGTGTAGGCATCCCAAACTCTCCAAGAAACATGTGGTGCTGATGGGTACATGGAGCAAGCTGATGGTGAGGAGCTCTACCTCCGGTGGACTTGCGAGCGGTCTGCTTTGTGTGTGCCATCTGTAGCAAATTTTTTTATTACTCGTGTGAGAACAAGGTTAAGTTGTCATTTTTATCAAAATGAGATAATCAACTTATAAGGGGAGGAACAATGCCATGAATGATAGGTAACAACATGATGCATGCACGTTCTGTACGTTCTCACAAACTTAGGAAAAATAACAATTGCTAGCGGCATAGACGGTGGCATACAACGGTCTCTCATAAACGTAGCTAATACATACTACACGATAGCGCTGTTATGTACCTACAAAAGATCCACTTCAGCCCAAACCCTGACAGTATGAAAAATATGCCTGAAAGCAGTAAAGTAATCTACTCGCTCTACATGCATCCCTAGATATGCGTACAATGGTAGCAACTACCCGAACCATCGTCCTATCAATGGCATCATCACCACAGGACGGAATTCCCCACACATTGGATACCTTCATACAAACATGCGTATGGCATGTAAATAATCCAGCATCATATAAGCACTTCCCTAGATCGGTAGTGTATCTGATCATGCTCTCACAACTCTCACTTACCGAGGCGTAGAGGCAATGGATCCATACATTACCGCTGAAGTGAATGGCACTCATACAATAGCATGCCGTATGAGCAACGAAATATAAATATGATGCAAAGACCCCCAAGTCAGTACTTAAATAAACCACCTAGAGTCCTTAACTAGGCATACAGGATATGACCACTGGCACACTATTAAGTTTTAAACACAATTTTGGTTTTAAATACTCATGGGAACAGTAACCTGCTAAACCTTGCTCTGATACTAGCTGTAACAGAACCAACCAATTATACGAGATTAAGTAAGGAAATCTTCTGCCGAAGTAGATAATTTAGTAAACTTAAGCCCGTATAACCCAATAGTCTATGAAACCACGAAGGATTTCAAACCAATCGACATACAAACCAAGATCATACAAGTTTAGCAATCACCGTCCCATGTTACATAAAGTTCGCAATGATAGTTGGATACATCAGAGTTTAGAACATAAAGTTATTACAACCCAAGTTCAAACTGAAGTAGCAGAAGCAAATAGTTTTAAAGCCACACACACTTTTGGTTCAGATATAGTGCCAATAGGTAGTCATCTCCAACAAAAGCATCAGATGAGAGATACGGAGTGACCATTGCCCTTGGTCCTAGTTGTCGCCCATTGCCAGGTACAGGTAGTTAATGCAATAACCGTAGTACATTTGACCATCTGCAACAACAATGGGAACAACGCCCTAAGTACAAGAAGGTACTCAACTAGACTTACCCGTCTTAAACCAAAATAAAGTGACACCAAGGATTATGCAAGGCTTTCTTTAGTGGGCTAGCTGACTCATTTGCAAAAAGCATAAGCTATCATGAAGAAACCATTTTAAGTACTTTGCATTATCTTTATTATGACCTATCCATCTAGGTAAGCACTTATACTATAGCAATCACTTGATTAACCAATAGCATCTAGTTACCAACTTAGATTTAGCATATCCCATACCATCCAGATAACCATCAGTGTTCCATCATAATTACTACGATGCTGTAGCTCGAGTCAAGTGCTCACTATCCAGGAGCGATGGCGATTCAAATCGATTCCTAACCAGCTGGTGATTTATTCCTCACACAAACCACACTCACTGATCAAGTGAGCTACAGATCACCAATGACACTTTCCAAGTAGCCACAGGATAACAGTCATGGACCGCACTACCCAGGGACCGCCTGATAGCCAGGACACACCTTGGGCTCACTCTTCTCATCCCGTCATACCCCCTTCAGCACTAGTCTACCAATCTGAGTTTATCTCGGCTCGAATAGTGTCACTAGCTTCGTGGTCAAAAGGTACTTTATTCGGCCAGCTAAATGTGAGGCATGCGTTCAACATGACAAGAGGGACGAGCAATGATCGGTCCTTAATCGACACAGATGGAAAACTAATAGCACCCCAGAACCCTGTCTGGTTGCCTCCAACTTTTTCGTCCGATCTCCAATTATCCATCTCACATGGTTAAGTCTAGGATATCATTCTTTCCATAGCTAAATTCTTCCAGTAACCACCTATAAATGTAGGTGACCGGAAATCACCGATCGCTACCGGTCTAAGCAAGGCTAAGCAGTTATTCGATCCCTACCTAACAGGGTAAAAGGGTAATAAGGTAGGCAAGGATAGTAATAAATGCATCAACGGTTTCAATCAACTCCTACAACTTAATGCAACAATATATAAACTCATATATAGGAAGAATTGCTTTTATAAAGTAGGAGACTTAGAATGCTCTGGGGCTTGCCTCGTTCGAACGAACTAGGTTGATGATCCACGCACTCGGGCAAGTCCTCTCCTTGCTCCTCTTCCTCTGGCACCTCCTGTGCCTAGATTTCTTGTGGATCTATCCCGGTCTGCTCTTCCTAAACTGCTACTAGCAACTCCTCCTACGATCCTGTATGATGAAGATGTATAAGTGCTCATGCATAGGTGCATCGGAGAGATGACAAGTAATGATCATGATGCATGGAATGTAGATGAACATGTTTAACTTTATTGGACATAGTAGAAGTAAAGCTCTTCTACATGGTAGCCAACATCATCCAAGAACATGTACTACTATACTACTACTACAACCACTGTACTAACATGCCAAGTCACCACAGCAAGCTAAGATGCTTCAAAGATACACCAAAGCAAACATTATTAACTAAACATGCATTAAAGAAGATTATTGTTAAAAGCAAAATTTGAGAAAACTTTGAATATACACCTTGCTCCAAATTGCATCCTAATTACTTCTAAGTGGTCTAAGTGATCAACCAAGGTACACACATGGCAGAACTAACATAGCATCCAATCTATTAAAACAAAACTATGCAACATACATGTTTCATTAGTATGTTTCAATTCTATATTTCATGTCATGCTTATGAATGCATAATAATGATTATGCTCATGATTTGCAAAATGTTAATGCATGCTTAACACCGAGGTGTTACACATTTCCATCATCAGAGTATGAAACAAAGTTATTACAAACCAAGTTTGATAGATAATAGTGAAAGCAAATTAAGTTTGAAAGTAGCATTTGCCAACATAGTTTAATACAGTGCCAACATATGATCACAGTCCACAAAAGCATGTAGAAGGATTAATAAAGAAGCCTGCCCAAGGCTTACTCCTCATCCACAGTGGTATAGAAGCAACTCTTGCAATAACCATGATACATAGTGCCATCTGCAACAATGGGAAATAAAACCCTAGGTACGAGAAGGTACTTAGCTAGACTTACCCATCGTAAACTAGAAATAAAATGACTCCAAGGATCATGCAAGGATGTATAAGTGGAGATAGCTTGACAATATTTTGCATAAAAAGCGATTAACTCAGTTATATAATTATAATTCTGTTATCAAGTTAATTATGACTATCCATCTCTAAATTAGCAACTATCTTGTGTCAAACACGTGGTATATCATTTTAAGAGCATACAATAGTAACCATAGCAGGTATTGTAATTATATGTTTATTCGAACCATCATATTCCATAATACAATTACTACAATGTTGGGACTAGCCAAGTTTCTCACTATCTAGGAGAGACGGTGATTTAAATCGATTTCAACCAGCTGGGAATTTATTCCTAACACAAACCCGGGTCTACCAGCCATAGTAGCCTTAGGTCAACTTTGGTACAACTCAAGTACATATTTCGCGGGTTCGCCCAGCGCCGCACAATTAGGGACACCAAATGCCAGGACGCTCAGGCCCAGCCTGCCCTTGGGCTCAGTCTAGCTCCCCACACATCCTTACTACCATCCAGAGTGCACACTCTTATAGAGCGGGGTCTGGCCTGAGTTGAGCTACTCGGCTTCGTGGTCGAAATGAGTTATCCGGCCAGCTAAGTAATAGGCATGCATTCAATCTTGTTAGAAGCGCCAACAATGGTACGGTCCTTAACCGGCACAGATGGAATCACATGAGTCAACCTACACATAGACTCCGTCCGGCCTTGATTTACTTTTACCCCATGGTTCTTTTCCATGATAGCAAATATAGCCAACCGTGCTTCGGTATCCACCTATATCTCGCAGGTGACTGGAAATCACCCGACTTCTACCGATCTAAGCATGGCTAAGCATAAATTCGATCTTGGACCTATACATGGTTAAAGGTATATTTCTGGACAAGGAAATCATATGCATCAAGTGGTTCCAATCAACTCTTATAACCTAATACATCAATCATAAGGACTTGAGTAATATTTTATAAAATACTAGGAGACTTAGAATGCTCCGGGGCTTGCCTTTCAGAAAGAAAGTGGGGCGGTGGTCAGAGCACTCTGGAAGCTCTTCTGGGGTTTGCTCCTTGTTTTCGGGAGCTGCAGCGTGAAGAATCTCCTACTGGTCCCCTTCCTCTCCTTCGTTGAACTCCAGCAACGTTATCTCATCTGTCGATCCTATATGCATGAATAAGGCATAAGATATTGTGAATGCATACATGTTGACAAGTATAGTATGATGATACATGATGAATGGATTCTTATAAGCATTCTTAACAGCATGGTGTTAAAGAAATAACAAGTGCATCGAGTTTTACTGAGTATGTGCATATCACTTCTTGATCACTTAATCAAACACTTCAACAATTCCTTTACTACACCACAAAACAGTAGCTACTTGTTTTACTCACAACTGAAGTTCTACTTATCCAAATGATGTGATCTTGGACTTTCTGGAAATCTTATAAAATTATCTACAACTTTATTTTAATTCTCTTACTGTGATTCAAGAGCTATATAGGGCAAACAAATCATTCAATCAAATCTGTCCAGAAAGTAAACCTTTCAGACAATAAACTTGTAACAGCTAGAACTCAAAAACCTTAAGTCCTATGACTGTGAAAATTTAACACAAGGTAGATTAGTAAGTTATCTACAACTTTGTTATTAACATGTTTTACAGTGGAGACCATTATCCATATGAAATCATCCACCCAATCAAAACTATACATGCAGTCTTGTATTTGAATGATAAAGCGATAATTAGTTATTTGTATACAATCAATGGCTTCTAAGCCTTACCATTGACATCAACAGTTACTATGCATCATAAGAACCATAGAAAACATCATGCTTAATCACAATCTAATTATTTAAATGCCTTTATTAATTTAATTAAATAATTAGGGTAAATAATAAACATATACTAAATGTACATCATAAATTCTCAGCAATTTCCAGTGGCTTACTAGTGCTACCAATATATTACTGTAAAAGTTTCATGCCATTTTACCAAGTAAAACATCCTATGCAAAAATGATAAGGCATAAAGGCTTAAAATTGCATAAATAGGAAACCCTAGTGAAAAGTGTTAAGCAACAGATTTTATATTTTTCTTAGCATCCATATGGTACTAGGACAACCTCCAATAAATTTCATGAATATTGGATTCATAAATAGTTTATAACAATTCACACAAGGATCACCTAATTATAAAAGGAAAATCTATAACTAAAAATCTATTCATGCACTAACCCTCAAATTTTTACCAAAGCTTATACTTATCAAGAAAAGCTCACCATATAAATTTCATAATTTTTGGAGCACAGGAACTCTAGATATAAATTAAACAAATTGCATACATTTAAAAATACATTTCAAGTTTCATTTAAATTCTTCTAGAAACTCTACTACAAAAGCTAATATTATATTTTTCATAAATACTACACTTCCTAAGGAACACTACAAAATTTGGTTCATAATATTTGGATCTATACAGCTCCACTTCTCATTTTCCAAAGTTGCACATAAAATAGGAAATAAATGTCCTAAAGCTCCACAGTCACTGTCAGCTGGGACCCACTGGTCAGTGACCCCATGCGTCAGTGAAACGAAACAGGGTAGCGGCGCTGCTCAACGCTGGCGTGGCCAGAGTTCGTCGATGGCGAGCTTCACCGGCGACGACAAGTCGACCTACGTGTTCTACAAAGCAATGCGCGTCGAATGACCTAGGTGGTGGCAGTGAAGGTGTGGTGGAGCATGCTTGTCGTCGGCCATGGCGGCATGGCGGCGCTGCTCAACGGTGTATCGGTCATCACCGGCCATGGTGAAGCTAGGCGAGGAGTGCTACAGCAACACAGTGACCAGGTGAATCTATTTAGGCGTCCTAGGCAGCTTGAGGTGCTCTGACGAAGCATGGCCATGGCGATGGCCAAGGCGGAGCTCCGATAGAGGCACACCCGCAGTGGCGTAAGGCGAAACACGGCTTACCAATGGTGCGGCTATGGATGCTGTAGTGCGGGAAAGGTAGAGCAGAGTGAGGCAGAGCTCTGAGGGCAACTGATTGGAGAATGGGGTGGCAGTGAGCACAGGTGGGCTCGGCAGAGCGTCTGCAATGGCGATGGTGAGCGCGGTGAGCAAAGGAGAGCAGGGAGGCATGTGAGGGTGAAGGACCTACTCGGTGGTGACTTAAGCGCATCGCTGGGGCATGCTGGCTGTCTATGCCTGATGAGCGGGCCCGGCGCTGGTGTACGGCCGCTAGATGGGGCGCGTGGCCATGGATGGCCACCACGCAGCTGTTCGATTCAGTCATCAACGCTACGACAGACCGATTGACGACGCGATTTCAAAGCAATCAAACTACAAATCCTTAGCTCCATAGTGCGAACAATCTAAATGAAACTTGTAGACCTATGTACTAGCTCCAATTACTCTTAAATAATCATGTGCTAACTCTCAACCGAACCGAGTAATATCATCACCAATGTGAGCTTGTCAGCCTTATTAGTTAACCTGACTTAGAAATTTTCTCTAAGTGTTGAAAACAATGAATTGTTGAATCTTGTGAGCCTAATTAAAGCATGTTAGGAGCTAAACTTGTCTATGACCCAAAACTAAAAGTTGTTCCCCGTATCATATATTACAACTTTGCTTTAGTGACCACCTCCTTATAAGGTCTCTATCATATGGTTCAAACTTGGTCAAACCCCTTACATTCAAAAGATGACTTATACATGAACTATGACTTAGTGACCAATTTAGCCCTAACCATGAATACCAAAGTTGTTCATAATGATATTCTAAACATGTTTAAGCTATTTGTAAGGTCACATAATCATTTCATGCATTGGTTACCCATAAAGCTTCCTAGGTCAACATGCATAGCATCACTTAAGTACTTGATCATACAAAATGATCTTCATAAACCATGTTCCCTTTGTCATGCTAAGTGTAGCTAATATGTTTTAGTGACTAACATCAACCATCTACATGTATTCACCCATGATCACATGCATATATACCAAGAAACATAAAATAACAAGCATGTTTCATATGTTTCAGTCACATGTTTCAAATGTAAGATCTCAAATATGAATGCTTGATGCTCATGCTCATGCAATGCAAGTCAATTTATGCAAGGCTAACACCTAGGGTGTTACAGCCCCTCCCCCTTATAAAAATCTCGTCCCAAGATTTGCAAGACCTACCATTCTTAGAAAAAGACGGGATAAACCTCTCGTAAATAATCCTCTCGTTCCCATGTAGCATCTTGTTCACTGTGATTGTTCCACACCACCTTATAGAACTTAATGATCTTACTCCATGTTACTCTTTCCATCTCTTCTAACACTCGGATTGGCTTTTCTTCATAGGTCAAATCCGATTGAAGTTTTATGTTGGTGGGTGCAATAGCTTCTTCATGTATACAAAGACATTTCTTCAACTAAGAAACATGGAAGACATCAAATATTGCACTCATCTCTGGTGGAAGTTGTAACTTATTATAAGCGACATTCCCTTTTCGTTCCATAATCTTGTATGGCCCTACATATCTAGGCGCAAGCTTCTTTTTCATTCCAAATCTCTTCACCCCTTTCATGGGTGATACTTTCAAGTATACATAGTCATCCACTTCAAAAGTCAGTGGTCTTCTTCTTCTATCAGCATAACTCTTTTGTCTTGATTGAGTTGCCTTCATGTGCTATTGGATAATATGCACTTGCTCTTCAGCTTCATTGACAAAGTCAATACCAAAGTATCTCCTTTCACCGGGCTCAATCCAATTCAACGGAGTTCTACATTTTCTGTCGTACAAGGCTTCAAATGGAGCCATCTTGATGCTTGCTTGATAACTGTTGTTGTAGGAGAACTCAGCTAAAGGTAACCATTTCTCCCATGAACCCTTAGAAGATATAACACAAGCTCTTAGCAAATCTTCTAAGATCTGGTTCACTCGCTTAGTCTGTCTTGAAGTTTGCAGATGGTATGTCGAACTTTTGATCAATTTAGTCCCCAAGGACTGGTGTAAGTGCTCCTAGAAATGAGCTATGAACTGTGATCCTCGGTCAGAGATTATGGTCCTAGGTACCCCATGTAGCCTCACAATCTAAGCAACATACAACTCAACATATTTCCCAACTTTATACCTTGTGTTCACGGGTATAAAATGTGCGGACTTGGTGAGACAATCTACAATGACCCATATTGAATCGTGACCTTGTTGTGTCATTGGAAGGCCTATGATAAAGTCCATACTGATTTCTTCCCATTTCCAACCTGGAATAGGCAATGGCTGAAGTAACCCGGTAGATTTCATATGAACAGCTTTTACTCTACTACAGTTATCGCACCTAGCGACATAGGCTGCAATCTTCTTCATTTTAGGCCACCAAAAACGAGTTTTCAAATCTTGATACATCTTACAACTACCTGGATGGATAGACAATTTGGACGAATGAGCTTCCTCTAGAATTTGGTTTCTAAGCTCACGGTCTTTCGATACCACAAGTCGGTCCTCAAACCATAGCACACCCCTTTCGTCCAATCTAAAATGCTTGGTTTCTTGCTCTTACATCTTTCTCTTGATGTGACCCATACCTATATCTGTCTGCTGTAGCTCTATGATTTTGCTCTCAAGTGAACAACTGATAGTGATATTGTGCAGTACAATAGGATGTAACAAATTGAACCCATCTTCTAATAATGCTTCCACAGTGTTGCAATGAGATTTCCGACTAAGTGCATTGGCTACAACATTGGCTTTTCCCGGATGGTAGTGCACTTCCAAATTATAGTCCTTAATCAGCTCTAGCCATCTTTGTTGTCTCATGTTCAGCTCTGGTTGGGTAAAGACATACTTGAGACTTTTGTGGTCAGTATATATATGACATATATTGCCCAACAAATAATGTCTCCATATCTTTAATGCATGAACAACTATTGCAAGTTCTAAATCATGCGTGGGGTAGTTGACTTCATGTTTTCTCAACTGTCAAGAAGCATATGCAATAACTCTTCCATCTTGCATGAGCACACACCCCAACCCTATACCTGATGCATCACAAAATACATCGAAAGGCTTCTCAATGTTGGGTTGTGCTAAGACAGGAGCTATAGTTAACAGAGTCCTAAGGGTGTGAAAAGATGCTTCACATTCTAGTGTCTAATTAAACTTTTCATCTTTTTGAAGTAGCCTAGTCATGGGCTTAGCTATCTTGGAGAAATCTGGGATGAAACGATGATAATATCCTGCTAACCCTAGAAAACTCTGAACTTCATGAACCGAAGTCGGGGCCTTCCAATCCATGACCTCTTATACTTTCGATGGGTCTATAGAGATTCCATCTCTTGATAAGATATGACCTAAGAAAGGTACTTTGCTCAACCAAAATTTACACTTGCTAAATTTTGCATATAGCTTATGCTCCCTTAATCTAGATAGGACAATCCTCAGATGCTCTTCATGATCTGCCTCATTTTCCAAATAAATCAATATATCATCAATAAACACAACCACAAACTTGTCAAGCTTGGGCATGAATACCGAATTCATCAGGTACTTGAAGTAGGTAGGAGCATTCGTTAGTCTAAAAGACATAACCAAATACTCATATAAGCCGTATCGAGTGGAGAAAGCAGTTTTAGGTATATCCTCTGGCCTAATCTTTATCTGATGATAGACTGATCTCAAGTCAATCTTGGAGAATACCTTTGCCTTTGCCAACTGATTGAACAAGATGTCGATGCAGGGCAATGAGTACTTGTTCTTGATGGTCACAGAATTGAGTGGTCTGTAATCCACACACATTCTCAAGGACTTGTCCTTCTTCTTTACAAACAATGATGGACATCCCCATGGAGATGAACTAGGTTGAATGAGACCCTTGTCCAATAGATCCTATAACTGAATCATAAGTTCTGCTAACTCATTCGGTGGCATCCTATAAGGTCTTCTTGAGATAGGTGCCATACCTGGCACTAACTCAATCTTAAATTCCATATCCCTATCAGGTGATAAACCTGGTAACTCCTCTAGAAATACATCTGGCAAACCACTAGGATATCACAAAGGGTAGTGGTTTGGATAGCACAAGCTAAGTGTTGGAGTTCAAAATTTTGGGAGAGTGGTACTAGAAAAGCATTTCCTCCCTTGGGTTCTCTCAACATAATAGTACGAGTGCTAATGTCAATGAGAACACCATGATCCTTCATCCAATTCATGCCTAAGATTACACTTATGGATAACCCGGACAATATTATGAAATCCATTGTATACTCCCTCTCTAATATAGAGATGAGCACGTTCCTAACTATCTTATTTGTAGAAATAGTAGCCCTAGCTGAACTTATATTATAACCACCCTTGCTTACTTCAATAATTTTCTGATCATGTCTAGATGCAAATGCTTGACTCATAAATGAATGAGAAGCTCCCAAATCAAATAAAACAATAGCGGGATGCTTGTTGACAAGAAACATACCAGCCATGACAACTTCTCCAGCAGGCACTTCCTCAATAGTGGTATAGTGCACGTATCCCGGACATGCTCTTGGGTTCACCTACCTCTGATTGTTCTGATTCTGATTGCCATTCTTTTTAGGGTGGGGGCATTCCTTGGCCCAATGACCCACTTGATTGTAGTTGTAGCAAGGTTGATTACTCCTAGGTCCTGTGGAGTTTCCTTGACCGCCATTTCCTTTAGGTAAGGCAATAGTGAATGCCTTACAGAACACTTTCTGAGGTCTGCCATTCTGAGCTTTTGGGGGTGGAGGCCTAAACTTAGGTGTAGGTGGGCGGAATGGTGGCCTAGCTGTGATAGGAGCTCTAGACTGTGAAGATTCGGAGGCACCTACCTCAAATGCCCTCTTGTGACCCTTAGCTATCGTATGCATGTTGTTATTGTTTTCCTAGGTCAGAGCATCACTAATAAACTCATTATAGGTGGTGCACTTGGAATTGGCCATGGTCTTCATCAGTTTGGTGCCAAGACCCCGCTTGAAGCTCTCTATCTTCTTCTCCTCGGTATCCACAAAACCTAGAGCATACCTAGACATGTTGTTGAACGCATGCATATATTCTATAAGGGTCTTTGTCCCTTGGGTGAGCCTCATAAATTCAGTCACCTTCATGCGCATTAGGCCTAGGGGAATGTGGTGCCCCTGAAAGGCCAACTTGAACTGCTCCCATGTTACTCGCGCATTAGTAGGTAGAGAGGACAAGAAATGTGTCCACCAGATCCCTGCTGGCCCTACAACTGATGGGACGCATACTCAGCCTTCAGGTGCTCGGTGACTCTTAGCAGACAGAACTTCTACTCAATGGTGTTGAGCCACTCGTCCGCCTATAGTGGTTCCTCTGCCACCTTGAAGATAGGGGGCTTTGTATCCAGAAATTCCTTAAAGGTACTGTGTTGATTAGGCTTGGGCCCTTGTTGTTGTGGGTGGGCACGAGCTATGTTCTACGCGATGAGGCATAGAGCTTCCTCCATTGTTCTCTGGCTTCCCAAGAATTGGGCAAAGAACTCCTGAGCAGATGGCGGTGGCGGTGGTGGTAAGTCACTGTTATTGCCATCATGGCTGCTACTAGCTCCTACACATGTGCGAGTCATCTATGAAGTTGCAACAATAAGCGATTATTGGTCGATGTCAAGAGATTACAGATGAATTTATAATCATGCCAAACTAAAATTACTAGAGACAATCTCAAATTCATACAATAAAAATAGAGTAATTCATGCTCGCAACATGACACCACCAATTTGATCACTTATCGGACTCATAGCACGTTAACATTCAAATCATGATCACTAATAAATTAACTAGAATTTGCATTAGCGCTTAACCAAACGTGCGATAGTCATGCAAATAACAATATTACATGATAGTCCAATCACCAACACCAAATTCAAACTATAGGTCCATTACATAACCAGCGATGATACATCAAGCATTTCTACTAAGTACTAGGTGAACTAATCCTCATCATGATCACTATCGAGGTCAGAGATAGGATCATCTCCTTCCTTAGGCTCCACTTCTTCCTCGTCCTCATCTTCATCTTCCTCCATATTAGGACCATCTTCTTCCCCATCAAGGATTGGGTTCAGCTGGTTGTTCAAATAATGCACCTCATGCTAAAGGTCCATCACTCAAAGCTGAGCTTGTGCAAGCTGCTGACGTAAGCCCCTTTCAGCATGGTCCTATGCGTTACTCATGTCATGGTGCCTATCTCGTTCTATCCTTGCTGCTACGGCAGGGTTGTTTGCTGCGTCTTGCTAGCGTATAGTTGTGGATGCCTCGGCATGGGTGGCCTCCAACTGCTCCTGTAGTCCTATAAGCAATGCTTGATCATCAGCTCTTGCTTCTTGGGCTGCTGCTCTCTATTGATCCACTTGCTCCATTTGGGTATGGAGATGGCCAAAGCTGCATAGGCTTGGTTAGATTCCCATTGGGCTTTACTTGCGGCTTTCTTTTGCTTGCCCACACACTTCTTGAGCTTATGCTGTGTGGCTTCAGCTCTCATGAGCTTGTCCATGCAAGTGGTGTATGATTCCTGCTAGAAATCCCTGGTGTCCTAGTGTGTACAAAACATCTTCATCACCACAAACATGGCACTCATAGCAGGACTAGAGCTATTTGCTTGCTCATCCTAATCTCGGATCAATGCATTTTGGTTGCATTGTTCCCATATTGCTGTGGATGGATCCACCCAAGGAAACATACCCACGGCACTGCCGGTAAGTGCATCCCCATGCTGCTGATAGATTTGACTTAAAACCTCAAAGGCCACTACATGGGCAGCCTCCCAAGGAGTTTTCCCTTCTGATTCTGCCTTTCACTCCTGCCAGAAGGGTGCCTGTGTGCGGGCTAGTATAGTTAGCCGCACCTCATACCATGGCTATCCCTCCAAGTACTCTTCATTCCAATGATAAAGGGGCGGTTCATGGTACCCCGCAAAGTGCAAAACTCTCCATAGTAGAGTAGGCGTTCCAAAAACCATCAGGAAATTCTCACATCCAACTAGTGCTGCCATTTGTACCGTCAACATGTACAACTTTTTGTGAGATAAGGCCATAATGGATAAGAGTTACATAACCGAGTAAGAAATTTATAAGGGGAGGAACAATGTACTTATTTGAATGATAATTATTATGATGCATGCTCATTCTGTACGTCCTCACAAACTTAGGAAAAATTATTTCTAACGACATATACAGTGGCATACATACGTTCTCTCATATATAGCGTAACTAGTCGAGCTACACATTTTGTTGTTAGTGTACCTGCATAAGAGTTTCATTTTAGCCCAAACCCATAATTAAATATGTAGAATGTAAATCTAAATACTTCCATATATATATACCCATGCATATACTTCCATATCAAAGCTACCCGATAACAGTTTATACCCACAATTAAATACGCACCACATACACATGCAAGCATGCATACATAGTCGTACCAAAGCTAACTCTCCCCGACCGCACGCTCACATCTTACGGTCATGCCACTCATCAACTTACCTTGGCGTAGAGGCATTTGATCCATACATTACCATTCAAATGAATGGCATCCATACAATAGCACTCCGTATGGACAACGAAAGTAAAAACCCCCATGTTAGTACTTAAATAGCCACCTAATAGTCCTTAATTTGGGCATAAGGAAAGTGATCACTGGCACACTTTAGATTTCAAATACCTATTTATATAGCTATCTGTTGCTAGAAAGGGTTTTGGAAAACAAAAACTTTTGTTTTAAATACACATGTGACAATTAACGTTGAATCTTGCTCTGATGCCAGCTATCGTAGAACCGACCAATTTATAAGAGTACAAGTACAATGGTAGCCCACAAGTGATCTCACTATCATACTTGAACCCATATAAACCTGGTAGTCCATCGAGTACTACGATGGGTCTCGATAAATGATTCACAACAACCAAGATCGTACATGATTCAACATACATGTCACATATTACATAAAGTTCACAGATACATTTCCATCATCACAGTATGAAACAAAGTTATTACAAATCAAGTTTGATAGATAATAGTGGAAGCAAATTAAGTTTGAAAGTAGCATTTGCCAACATAGTTTAATATAGTGCCAACATACGATGACAGTCCACAAAAGCATGTAGAAGGATTAATAAAGAAGCCTGCCCAAGGCTTACTCCTCATCCATAGCGAGATCAAAGCAACTCTTGCAATAACCATGATATACAGTGCCATTTGCAACAATTCAAGCATGTTGCAACAATTCAAGCAACTCTTGAAATTTTCTAAGTGTTGAAAAAAGCGAATTGTTGAATCTTGTGAGCCTAATTCAAGCATGTTAGGAGCTAAACTAGTCTATGACCCAAAAATAAAAGTTGTTCCCCTTATCATATACTACAACTTTGCTTTAGTGACCACCTCCATGCAAGGTCTCTATCATATGGATCAAACTTGGTCAAACCCCTTACATTCAAAAGATGACTTATACATGAACTATGACTTAGTGACCAATTTAGCCCTAACCATGAATACCAAAGTTGTTCATAATGATATTCTAAACATGTTTAAGCTATTTGTAAGGTCACACAATCATTTCATGCATTGGTTACACATAAAGCTTTCCAGGTCAACATGCATAGCATCACTTAAGTACTTGATCATACAAAATGATCTTCATGAACCATGTTCCCTTTGTCATGCTAAGTGTAGCTAATATGTTTTAGTGACTAACATCAACCATCTACATGTATTCACCCATGATCACATGCATATATACCAAGAAACATAAAATAACAAGCATGTTTCATATGTTTCAGTCACATGTTTCAAATGTAAGAGCTCAAATATGAATGCTTGATGCTCATGCTCATGCAATGCAAGTCAATTTATGCAAGGATAACACCTAGGGTGTTACACTTCCTATTCCATGTGGGGGAAGTGAGTCTATGAGGCCAGTAGAGGTGGGCCAAACCATCGGCCCGTCCTCGAGGCCGGTGGGAGCCGCTAGATCCGCCGCTACACCCAGGGTGTCGGCGGAGGATTGGTGGATGTGGGGAGGTGGATCTACCGTCGCCCCTGAGGTGCTGATGGAGGGGGCTAGCTCTACTACCATGCCCCATGAGCTGATGGGGGTCGGTGGATCCATCGCCATGCTCGAGGTATCAATAGAGAGGGATGGCTCCATCGCCGTGCCCTCGGTGATAAGGGAGATGAGCCCCCCAACACGGGAGCAGGGGGCAGGCTCAAAATGGTCCCGCCCAGACGAGTTGGAGCAGGGATCTTGGGGTTCATCCCCAAAACGTTCCCGCTGCCCAAAAGCGCCAGAGTAGGTCACCGATTTGCCTGTTTTTCCCCCTTCTTTTTTATTTTTCTATTTTGACCTTATGCCTTTTACCTCTTGCAGATTCTTGTGGCGGGGCCATTCTTTGGCGCTGGCGCCTAAGAAGAGCATTGCTCTTCAAGCGGGAGGGACACCATCGCCTGATGTCGCCCCTATTTCGATCAGGAGCGGAACCAATGTTGCAGCCTCGTTGGCCAGTTAGGTGCTGCCTATGGTGGCACCTGCGCCCTCGGTGGGTTAAGCAGGTGCCGGGGCTGAAGAAGCGCCCTCAGGGGTTGCTGAGCAGACGATGGTGGAGGTGACACCGCTGCCTACATTGGAGCAGACAGGGCTGCCACCCGCGCTTGTGGTGCCCTCTACTGTGGGTGCGGCGCCGCAAGCCGAGGCCCCAGCGTCGCAAGCGGAGGTGTCTACCACCACACTAAGTTAAGAGCAGTCAGACACAGCCATGGTGGTGTCCAAGGGGGCACCATAATCCGTGCCTTAGGTGGCCTAGGCGACGGAGCCTGAGGCCGGTCGGACAGAGGGGGACACGACCAGAGGGTCCTCGGGTGCCATGGCGGTGGTGGAGAGAACCAGAGGGGGTTGCCCTTGGCCCTAATGTCAGGGGGCAGCCACTCGCCCATGCGGGATGAGCCGCTTCTCCAGTGGATGGCTCCTCAAGACCCAACGATGACCCTCTTCTCGCTCGACGATGCTGCCGAGAGCATGGAGTGGGAGAATCTCGACATTGGGTTCTTGGCAATGATGGATGCCTTGAGCCAGGCCAGGGGCGTCCTGCATGATGTCATCATTCCTAATGGCTGGGTATCCACTTGATCTTCTCCCTCGCTTTCTTCTTTCTCCACGTATTTTTGTATTTTTGTATTTTTGATACTGGTCTTCTTTTTAGTCCCTCATTGCTCGTAGCCGTAATAAATCCTAGTTCCTCCATGAGCAAAAGGTGGAATGGGACTGCCTCATCGAGGAGGCCTGGCTATGAGGAGACGTGGGTGCATAGCTTGCTGCTGCCCAGCAGTGTGAAGCCGAGGCACGTCGGGACGTGGAGGAGATCCATGGGATGTTCGAGGACCTATCGGCGAGGGTGAAGCAGGACGAGGAGGCGGCCGCCAAGATCTAAAAGGAGCAGGACAAGCTCCTCTAGAAGGACACCGAGGCCAACTAGCAGACCATCGAGCTCCTAGCGAAGCTGGAGACAGAGCAGGATCTCAAGCTGAAAGCCGAGGACAGGTCCACAGCGCTGCACCAGAGGGTAGATTAGGATGC
This sequence comes from Miscanthus floridulus, assembly GCF_019320115.1. Classification (NCBI taxonomy): domain Eukaryota; kingdom Viridiplantae; phylum Streptophyta; class Magnoliopsida; order Poales; family Poaceae; genus Miscanthus; species Miscanthus floridulus. The sequence continues at coordinate 76,147,817 of NC_089584.1, read as the reverse complement.
CGAGGTAATGGCCCAGCTGTGTAGTAAGCGAGATGAGCTACTCTAGACTATAGAAAGGCTCTACTCGGAGCGTGGCATGGTCCGTGAGGAGCACGACCGGGCCATCTGAGAGCGCGACGAGGTGTATCAGGTGGTCAACTCCCTCCGGGTGAATCTTGGAGTTACGGTGACCCGAAGGTTGGAGGCCAAAAGCATCTCTGTCGGGCTAGGCAAGGAGCTCACCGAAGTGTGGGGGATTCTTTAGGCAGAGAGTGATGAGCATGATCTTCTGTGCACCGTCGTCAGGGTGGTCTTTGATGACCTAGGGGTGGCGTAGCCAGAGGAAACTAGCTCACTTGCGGCTCATGCCGTGGGTATCATGGCACGAGTGGGCATGCTTGAGAAGGACGCCTTTCATGCCGAGATCACTCCAGCCTTCACTATTGCCCGCTATCATTATGATCAGGGATCAACTTGGAGGTAATGAGCCTCGGCTTCACGCCTGGCTATGAAGACTCCGAGCTGGATGAGATTGAGAAGGCGGTGACTCCCATTACGCGAAACCTAGTGAACAGGCTAAAAGACATGGTTCTCCCTTCGAGGAAGTAGTTAGTTGAACAAGTTTGATAAACATTTATCTGTAATATGTTGACAAGTGTTGGTACTGTCGTGTCCAAAAACAGATTCATGATTTCATTTTGCAATTTTGTTTTGTTCGTTAGAGCTTACTTTTTCCCCTTTTGCATTTGAAAAAGGTTTATGCGATCTGATCTTTCCGTTCATTAAGACTGTAGGGCCCAAGGTGTTTTTAGGGGAAATTTTGATTGTGCTAGTAAGCAAAATTATCGTAGTTGTCTGGGCGTGGGCTTTTTGCAGTCTTACCCATCTGTTCCCTTGAACCTTACCGCCAGTCTTGACACGAGGAAAAGGTCTGATGTAATGATTGTTTCAAAAAAGAAAGAAGGTATTCATACCTTTATCAGCCCCCGAGTGAGATCCGACCCCTTGCGGTCGCTAGGGCCGGATGTTACTGGAGACCGGAGCGAGGGTAGCGAACTTACTCTTGCATTCGTATGCACCCCTTACTTAGGATTTTAGCGATCGCTGCGTGACCATGCGTTTGGTCTTATTGCTAGCCTAATCTTCCTCGAGCCCCCGCGTATGGCGGTGGTTTGGTCAAGGGTTAGCTTGTTGCGTGATTGTCGCCCTATCCATGGTTTCCATAACTGGAGGGGTTAAGGTGACATCACTTGCCTTGATGGCTTGAGTAACATGCTTTATGAGCTCATTAACGGGGACATTCAGCCAGAATCTAATCCTATTGCTTTGTGATAGGGTCAGCAAAGCCTCGGGTGGTGTCCCATTACTCCTTGACCTGCCTTCTAATAGATTCCCCCTCAATGGGCATTCTACGGGCTCGGCTAGAGGCTGGATTGAACTAGAAGGTTGAGATGACCCTATCCGCTTCAATGCGGGTTGGGCAAAGGCCGCTGAGGCTCATCTGTGTTTTCTCCCCTGGCTCTTATTTGATGCGAGGTGGCCCTAGACCCTTCTTGGGTCAGCCTTCGAACCTCAGTCTCTCGATCTTGGATCGAGCGGCTTGAGCCCCCAAGCCCCTTAGCATCTAATAGGGGTCGGTTGTGTTACGTGCATCACCCTATCCTCGGTTTTCATAGCCAGAGGGGCTGAGTTGACGACACTTGCCTCGATGGCTAGAGTGTCACGCTCAATGAGCTCACTAATGGGTATGTTCGTTTGAAATCCGGGTCCATCATTCACTAATGGGGTCGGTAGAGCCCTCATGTGGCATTTCACCACTTCTTAACCCACCTCCCGGTAGATGCCCAAGCCGTTCGATAGGCTCAAGTGGCTCATTGGCCTCTCCTCGATGGATATTATATGGGTTTGGCTCAGGGTTAGAATCGAACAAGAAAGGTCGAGATGTCCCTGTCCGCTTTTGAGCGGGGTTAGGCAAGGCCACTAGGGCTCATCATGGTTTTTCTCCCTTGGCTCTGTTTGATATGAGGTGGCCTCAAGCCCTTTGTGGGCCGGCCTTCAAACCTCAGTCAGTTGCCGCTCATATTGAATGAGGCGGGCGCCGCTTCATGGCATGACACAAAGTGTTGAGATGCGAAGATCGCATATGCAACATTTGGATGATGTGTTTAATGTGCGATTTAATGGAAATGAAAGCAGGGGTCGGTAATGTTACCTCAGTGGTATGAGTGGTGAAAAGCTCTTACCAGACATGTCCATGCGGGTTTTGAGTCCGGCGTTTGCGATGGGGCCGGCGTGACCTACATGACCATCATGATTTTTTGTCTCCATCTCTCAATGGCAATTCGAGCCGTTCGATTGACTTTAAGTGACCTAACAATTTCTCCTTGAAGGAGATTCTGTAGGAGGATGCCTCCGAACCCCTCTTGAGAAGGCAGATATAGAAGCTTAGGGTGGGGGAACTATGAATTCGACTATGCTGGTGAACGAAAACATCATAGCTGCTGGGGCATAGGGTCTAGCAGTTCATCCATGTAATGTCCTGCCTCTACAAGGCCAGGCCCGCTTACATCTAGCAGTTTTTCTAGGTCGGCTCTGATACCATTCTGTAACGTCCTGTCTCTACAAGGCTAGGCTCGCTTACATCTGGCAGTTTTTCTAGGACATAGACTGCCCTCACAAACCCACACAAGTCTTTTCTGCACACTTTGTCCTCACTCATGCACACCCAGGAAGGACTTCCCGGTTGGTCACCCATCCTAAAATTGCTCTAGACTAAGCACGCTTAACCTCAGAGTTCTTTAGAGATGGGCTTCTAGAAAAGAAGTTGCAACTTGTTGGTTTGAGTATCCTATTAATCCTGTTAAGCCCTGGGCCAGGATGTTACATTCTCACCCCCCTTAAGAGACCAATGTCCTCGTCGGTCAATCCCACACCAGGAACGTCCCCTCTTGGCCACGTCCGTGTGTCCAATGCCAGCGCATGTGCCATGCCATGTGACCACTCTAGGACTACTCTAGCCATGCACACCATGCCTGCGCAACTGCGACACACGCGCCCGTGAAACCGCGAGAGTCGGCTCTGATACCAGCTGTCATAGAACCAACCAATTTATAAGAGTACAGGTACAATGGTAGCCCGCAAGCGGTCGCACTATCATACTTGAACCCATATAAACCCGGTAGTCCATCGAGTACCACGACGGGTCTCGATAAATGATTTACAACAACCAAGATCATACAGGATTCAACATACATGCCACATATTGCATAAAGTTCACAGATACATTTCATCATCAGAGTATGAATAAAAGTTATTACAAACTGAGTTTGATAGAATAAAGCGGAAGCAATTAAGTTTGAAAATAAAGTTTCCAACATAGTTTGATACAGTGCCAAGTAGGATCACGGTCCACAAAAGCAAAGATAGGAATTAATAAAGAAGCCTGCCCAAGGCTTACTCCTCATCCACGGCGGGATAGAAGCAACTCTTGCAATAACCATGATACATAGTGCCATCTGCAACAATGAGAAATAAAACTCTGAGTACGAGAAGGTACTCAGCTAGACTTACCCGTCATGAACCAGAAATAAAATGACTCCAAGGATTATGCAAGGCTGTATAAGTGGACGGAACTTGACAACATTTTGCATAAAGGCAATTGACTCATTGTATAATTATGATTCCTTTATTAAGTTAATTATAACTATCCATTTCTAGATTAGCAACTATCATGTGCCAAACATGTGGTATATCAATTTAAAACTATACAATAGTAACCATAGCAGGTATTGTAATTCCATATTCATCCGAACCATCATGTTCCATGACACAGTTACTACGATATTGGGACTAGCCAAGTTTCTCACTATCCGGGAGAGACGGCAATTCGAATCGATTTCAACCAGCTGGGAATTTATTCCTAACACAAACCTAGGTCTACCAGCCACGGTAGCCTTAGGTCACCTTTGGTACAACTCAGGTACACATTTCATGAGTCCGTACTACGCCGCACAATCTGGAACACCAGATGCCAGGATGTTTAGGCCTAGCCTGCCCTTGGGCTCAATCTAATCGTTCCCTGGAAGGAGCGCACAACAGAACGGGTCCCGGCCTGAGTTGAATTACTCGGCTTCACGGTCGGAACGAGTTATCCGACCAGCTAAGTGAGAGGCATGCGTTCAATCTTGTCAGAAGCGCCAACAATGGTACGGTCCTTAATCAACATAGACGGGGATAGATCCACACCCAAGACCTCCATGTCTTGTTGCTTCTCTATCGACTTCCTGTCCGGTCTCGATTTTCTTTTACCCCATGGTTCTATTCCACGATAGCAAATATAGCCAACCGTGCTCCGGTATCCACCTATATCTCGTAGGTGACAGGACATCACCTGACTTCTACCGGTCTAAGCATGGCTAAGCATATATTCGATCCTGGACCTATACCGGTTAAAGGTGTAATATCTGGACAAGGAATTTATATGCATCAAGTGGTTCCATTCAACTCTTATAACCTAATGCATCAATCATAAGTACTTAAGTAAACATTTGTAAATTACTGGGAGACTTAGAATGCTCCGGGGCTTACCTCGCAGAAAGGAAGTAGGGCGGTGGTTAGGACACTCTGGAAGCTCTTCAAGATTCTGCTCCACGCCTTCGGGAGCTGCGGCCTGCGGATTCTCCTGCTGGTCCCCTTCCTCTGCTTCTTCGAATTCCAGCAACGTTATCTCTTCCTCTGATCCTAGATGCATGAATATGGCATAAGTATTACGAATGCATATATGTTAACAAGTGCATCATGTTTATTGAGTAGGTGCATATCTCTTCTCGATTATTTAATTATCTACTTCCACAATGCATCGATTATACCACAAAATAGCAGCTACTTGTTTCACTCATAACTGGAGTTCTACTAATCCAAATACAGTGATCCTAGACTTTCTGGAAAGCTTATCAAATTCTCTACAACTTTGTTATTAACTATTTTTATAGTACACATTATCCCTATCATGCAACTTATCCAACTACAGAATCTGTCCGGAAACTAATCTAATTCGCATTACAATGTAACAATACTTCTACTTCATGTAATCATTCAAAGTTTGACAACACTAAGTCTACCAACAGTTTAAGCATACCAAATAGATTTAAGATAACATAATGGTGAAGCCTAAACTATTTCTTTATATGACTTTATTATTTTATTTGGATACATAGGTTAAATAATAAATATATATCAAATGTGCATCAAAAATTCTTAAAAATTTATAGTGCCCTTCTAATGATATCAAAGGACTACTGTAAAAGTTTCATGCCATTTTGCCAAGTAGAACATCCTATACAAAAATGACAAGGCAGCAAGGCTTGAAATAACATAATTAGAAAACCCTATTGAAAAGTGTCAAGCAACAGATTTACTATTTTTCTTAGCATCCATATACTACTAGGATATCCTCCAACAAATTTCATGAGTATTGGATACCTAAATAATTTATAAAAATTGACACAAGGATCTCCTAATTATAAAAGAAAAATCTATAACTACAAATCTACACATGCACTCATCTTCAAATTTTTACCAGAGCTCATATATGCTAATACTAGTTTACCACACAAATTTCATAATTTTTGGAGCATAGAAACTCTAGATATAAAATAAACAAATTTGAATGCATTCAAAAGCACATTTCAAATCTCTATTTAAATCTCCAAAAATTTCTACTGTAAATGTCAAGAACATATTTTTCCTAAATACTACACTTCCTAAGGAGCACTACCAAATTTATTTCACAATTTTTGAAGCTACCAAACTATAGATCTAAAAATTACAAAAACAGCACCAGATCTAGATTTAAATGAACTAGCTTTTAAGTTGGAGTCGCTGACAAGCGGGACCCACTGGTTAGTTGACCCCACTGGTCAGCAAGACAAAACAGAGCACGACGGCGCTGCTCGATGCTGCATGGCCGGAGCTCATCGACGGCGAGTTCGCCGGCGATGAGGTCTTCACGACATGACCCCCACTATCTCTCGGACCTATTGACCTACTTGACCGAGCCTATCGTCGGAGCTAAGCACGGTGGTGGCATTCATGGTGGCACGACAGAGCCGGACAATGGCGCTACACCGACGGAGACCACGGCGAAGCACTAAAAGGCACGGACAAGCTTCCATGGGCTCAGGTGGACCTATCGCACAAGGTTGCACGGCCGATGGTGGAGGGGGGTGCCCCAGCCACGGTGACAGGCACGACGGGGATGCTCCAGCAAGGCGCTGCACGGCGCTGGCGCTTACCGAGCACGGTGAGTGAACACTGGTGGACGCGGTGGGTTGCTGGGGTGGCGATGGAGCTGTTGCGGTGGCGGAGGAGCAGCGAGGACGAGCTATCATCGGCAATGGCGCCAGCGGCTCTCAGTGCGGGGACGGCTGCAGCTACGGGCGAGGAAGAAGGCCGAGGCGAGGCGAATGGTGAGCTCGGCTAAGTGCGGGTGAGCACTGGGAAGGTTAAGGCGCGAGCTGGCCTGCCCTGGCCACACGTGGCAGGGCATCGATGACGCGCGGCCGGCCGCTGGCTCCACGCGGCGTGCACACCCTGATGGTGTCGGCCACTGAACGGCGTCGCTCGGTTCATTCAGAGCCACGAAACAAGCCTAACAGCGGTTTTCTCGTCCAATTAACTGCTAATCCGTGGCTCCAACGTGCGATCAACCTAAACAAAATTTGTAGACTCATGTACCAGCTACAACTCGGTTTTAGTGAACTTGTGCTAAATCGCAACCGAAACAAAGTAATATCATCACAAAGATCGACTTGTCAGGCTGTTCAGTTAACCAGGACTTAGAAAATTTGTTAAGTGTTGAAATGTTGATTTTGCTGATTCTTGTGATCCAAATTCAAGCATGTTAGGAGCTAAATCAGTCAATGACCCAAAAATAAAAGTTGTTCCTTATGTCAAACACTACAACTTTGCTTTAGTGATCTCCTCCATGCAAGGCCTCTAACACCTAGTTTAAACTAGGTCAAACAAGCTACATTCAAAAGATGGTACATACTTAAACTATGACATAATGACCTAATTAGCCCTAGCCATAAATACCAAAGTTGTTCATGATGATATTATAAACATGTTTAAGCTATTTGCAAGGTCACACAATCATCTACATGTTTACCCTCATGATCATATGCACATACACATGGGAACATGAAATAATAAGAATGTTGCATATGTTTCAATCAAATGTTTTAATGGTAAATGCTTGTTTATGAATGCTTGATGATCATGCTCATGTTATGCAAGTCAAGTTATGCAAGGCTAACACCTGAGGTGTTATAGCCCCTCCCCCTTATAAAAATCTCGTCCCAAGATTTGCAAGACCTACCATTCTTAGAAAAAGGCGGGATAAACTTCTCGTAAATAATCTTCTCTCTCCCACATAGCATTTTGTTCACTGTGATTGTTCCATACCACCTTATAGAACTTAATAATCTTACTCCATGTTACTCTCTCCATCTCCTCTAATACTCGAATTGGCTTTTCTTCATAAGTCAAATCCGATTGAAGCTACACGTTGGTGGGTGCAATAGCTTCTTCACGTACTCGAAGACATTTCTTTAACTGAGAAACATGGAACACATCAAATATTGCACTCATTTCTAGTGGAAGCTGTAACTTATACGCAACATTTTCTTTTCATTCCAAAATTTTGTATGGCCCTACATATCTTGGTGAAAGCTTCTTTTTCATCCCAAATCTCTTCACACCTTTCATGGGTGATACTCTCAAGTATACATAGTCACCCACTTTAAAAGTTAGTGGTCTTCTTCTTCTGTCAGCATAACTCTTTTGTCTTGATTGAGCTGCCTTCATATGTTGTTGGATGATACATACTTGCTCTTCGGCTTCATTGACAAAGTCAATACCAAAGTATCTCCTTTCACCGGGCTCAATCCAATTCAATGGAGTTCTACATTTTCTGCCATACAAGGCTTCAAATGGAGCCATTTTGATACTCGCTTGATAACTGTTGTTATAGGAGAACTCAGCTAAAGGTAACCATTTCTCCCATGAACCCTTTGAAGATATAACACAAGCTCTAAGTAAATCTTCTAGGATTTGGTTCACTCGCTCTGTCTGTCCTGAAGTTTGCAGATGGTATGCCAAATTTCTGATTAGCTTGGTTCCCAAAGCCTAGTGTAAGTGCTCCCAGAAATAAGCTATGAACTATGGTCCTCGATCTGAGATTATAGTCCTAGGTACTCCATGCAGTCTCACGATCTAGGAAACATATATCTCAGTGTATTTTCCAACTATATATACCGTGTGTTCATGGGTATAAAGTGTGCTGACTTGGTAAGACGATCAACAATAACCCATAGTAAATCGTGACCTTTGTGGCGTCATTGGAAGGCCTATGATAAAGTCCATGTTGATTTCCTCCCATTTCCATCCTGGAATAGACAATGGCTGAAGTAGTCCAGCAGATTTCATATGGATAACTTTTACTCTACTACAGTTATCACACCTAGCAATATAGGCTACGATCTCTTTCTTCATCTTAGTCCACCATAAATGGGTTTTCAAATCTTGATACATCTTACTACTACTCGGATGGATGGACAATTTGGACGAGTGAGCTTCATCTAAAATTTGATTCCTTAGCTCATGGTCTTTTGGTACCACAAGTCAGTCCTCAAACCATAATACACCTCTTTCGTCCAATTTAAAATGTTTGGTTTCTTGCTCTTGCATTTTTCTCTTGATGTGACTTATTCCTACATCAGTCTATTGTAGCTCTATGATTTTGCTCTCAAGTGTACAACTGATCGTGATATTGTGTAGTATGGCAGGATGTAACAAGTTGAACCCATCTTCCAATAATGCTTTCACAGTGTTGCAATGGGACTTTCGATTAAGTGCATCGGCTACTACATTTGCTTTACCCGGATGGTAATGCACTTCTAAATTGTAGTCCTTAATCAATTCCAACCATCTTTGTTGTCTCATGTTCAGTTCTGGCTAGGTAAAGATATACTTGAGACTTTTGTGGTCAGTATAGATATGACATACATTGCCCAACAAGTAATGTCTCCATATCTTTAATGCATGAACAACAGCTGCAAGTTCCAAATCATGTGTAGGGTAGTTGACTTCATGTTTTCTCAATTGCTGAGAAGCATACGCAATAACCCTTCCTTCTTGCATAAGCACACATCCCAAACCTATTCCCGATGCATCACAAAATACATCAAAAGGCTTTTCAATGTCTAGTTGTGCTAGCACAGGTGCTATAGTCAACAAAGTTCTGAGGGTGTGAAAAGCGGTTTCACATTCCGGTGTCCATTTGTACTTCTCATCTTTCTGAAGTAGTCTGGTCATAGGCTTACCTATCTTTGAGAAATCTAGAATGAAACGATGATAATATCCTGCTAACCCTAGAAAACTTCGAACTTCATGAACCGAAGTTGGGGCTTTCCAATCCATGACCTCTTGTACTTTTGATGGGTCTACAGAGATTCCATCTCTTGATAATATGTGACCTAAGAAAGGTACTTTGCTCAACCAAAATTCACATTTGCTAAACTTGGCATATAGCTTATGCTCCCTCAATCTAGATAGGACAATCCTCAGATGCTCTTCATGATCTGACTCATTTTCTGAATAAATCAATATATCATCGATAAACACGACCACAAACTTGTCGAGTTCAGGCATGAATACCAAGTTTATCAGGTACATGAAGTAGGCTGGAGCATTTGTTAGTCCAAAAGACATAACCAAATACTCATATAAGCCATACCTAGTAGAGAAAGCAGTTTTAGGTATATCCTCCGGTCTGATCTTTATCTGATGGTAGCCTGATCTCAAGTCAATTTTGGAGAATACCTTTGCCTTCGCTAGCTGATCGAACAAGATGTCGATGCGGGGCAATGGATATTTGTTCTTGATGGTCACAGCATTGAGTGGTCTGTAATCTACACACATTCTCAGTGACTTGTCCTTCTTTTTCACAAACAAGGCTAGACATCCCCATGGAGATGAGCTAGGTTGGATAAGACCCTTGTCCAATAGATCTTGCAATTGAACCTTAAGTTTTGCTAACTCATTGGGTGGCATTCTATAGGGCCTTCTTGATATGGGTGCCGTACCCGGCACTAACTCGATCTTAAATTCCACGTCCCTATCAGGTGGTAAGCCTGGTAATTCTTCTAGAAATACATCTGGAAACTCACAAACAACGGGGATATCACATATTGTGGTGGTTTGGATAGCACAAGCTAAATGTTGGGGTTCGAAATCATGGGAGAGTGGTACTAGAAAAGCATTTCCTCCTGTGGGTTCTCTCAACATAATAGTACGGGTGCTAGTGTCAATAAGAACACCATGATCCTTCATCCAATTCATGCCTAAGATTACACTTATCGATAACCCGAGCAATATTATCAAATCTGTTGTGTACTCCCTCCCTTGTATAGAGATGAGCATATTTTTGACTATCTTTTTGGTAGTAACAGTACCCCCTGCTGAACATATGTTATAACCCCCTTTGCTTACTTCAATTATTTCTTGATCATGTCTAGATGCAAATGCTTGACTCATAAATGAATGAGAAGCTCCCAAATCAAATAAAACAACAGCAGGATGCTTGTTGACAAGAAACATACTAGCCATGACAACTTCTCCAGTGGGCACTTCTTCTATAGCAGTATAATGCACGTGTCCCTGACGAGCCCTGGCATTCGCCTGCCTCTAATTGTTCTGATTTGGGTTGCCATTCTTCTTGGGGTGGGGGCATTCCTTGGACCAATGACCCAGTTGGTTGCAGTTGAAACATGGTTGATTACTTCTAAATCCGGTGGAGCTGTCCTGACTGCCATTTCCTTTTGATAAGGCAATAGTGAACGCCTTACAGAATGGTTTCTATGGCCTATTATTCTGAGCTTTAGGTGGTGGAGGCCTAAACTTGGGTGCAGGTGGACGGAATTGTGGCCTAGCTGTGATAGGTGCTTTTGACTGGAAGGATCCAGAGGCACCGGCCTCATATGCCCTCTTGCGACCCTTGGCAACTACATGCATGTTGTTGTGGTTTTCTTGGGTCAAGGCATCACTAATAAACTCATTGTACGTGGCACACCTAGAATTGGCCATGGTCTTCATCAGTTTGGTACCCAGACCTAGCTTGAAACTCTCTATCTTTTTCTCCTCAGTATCCACAAAACCTAGAGCATATCTGGACAAGTTGTTGAATGCGTGCATATATTCTGTGAGAGTCTTTGTCCCTTGAGTGAGCCTCATAAATTCAGCCGCTTTCATGCGCATCAGGCCCAAGGGAATATGATGTCCCCTAAAAGCCAGCTTGAACTGTTCCTAGGTCACTCGTGCATTAGCAGGCAAAGACGATAGGAAATGTGTCCACCAGATCCCTACTGGTCCTTGCAGCTAATGAGAAGCATACTCAGCTTTCAGATACTCGGTGACCCTTAGCAGATGAAATTTCTGCTCAATGGTATTTAGCCACTCGTCAGTCTGCAGTGGTTCCTCAGCCACCTTGAAGATTGGAGGCTTTGTATCCAGAAACTCCTTGAATGTACTATGCTGATTTGGCTCAGCCCCTGGTTGATGTGGGTGGCCACGAGCGGTGTTTTGCGCGATGAGGCGCAAAGCTTCCTCCATTATCCTCTAGCTCCCTAGGAACTGGGTAAAGAACTCCTGAGTGGACGGTGGCGGTGGGGGTCGCAAGTCATCATGGTTGCCATCCTGGCTGCCACCAGCTCCAGCAAGGGTGCACGTCATCTGTGAAGTTGCAACAATAAGCGATTATTGGTTGATGTCTAGAGATGCCAAACTGAAATTACTGGAAAAATTCTCAAAATCACAATAAAAACAGAGGCATAACAATTCATTCTCGCAACATGACATCCCCAATTTGACCACTTATCACGCTCATAACGCATGCAAATTTAAATCATGATTACCGACAAAGGACTAGAATTGCATTGATGTTCAACCAAACGTGCGATAGTCGTGCGATTAACAACATTACATGATAGTTGGAGTACTACTACCAAATTCGAGCTATAGGTCCATTACATGAATAAAGGTGATACATCGGTCCTTCCACTAAGTACTAAGCGATCTAATCCTCATCATGATCACTATCGAGGTCAGATGTAGGATCATCTCCTTCCTCAGGCCCCACTTCTTCTTTAGGCTCCAATTCTTGATCCATCTTTGCGGCTCCAGGCGGAACATAAGGGTGGAGCTAGTTATTCAGCAGATGAACCTCCTCATGTAGGTTATCGTTGTATTCTTTTGCATTGGCTAGTTGCTGCCCTAGCTCAAACTGTCGAGCTCTCAGAACATCTTCCCTAGACTAGGCTGCATTCCTCTGGTGAGTTAACTAAGCCATTTCTACATTGAGTCTCTCAATCTCGGTGTTGTGCTCCCTCTGAAACTGACATCGGTCCTCGCGGGCATGACCAAGAGCACCAGACACTCGTCTGAGGCTACCTTCTACTCCCTCTAACACTCTCATCACTGCGAACATGGCGCTCATGGTAGGGTTATCACTGTTCTGCCCTTTTGCTGCACCAATCTCCAAGGATCTTCCTCTTGCCTACTGCCATGAGTTAGTGGAGGGGTTGCCCCTCGAAAAGACTCCAACCAAAGCGGCTGCCAGCTCCTGAGGAAAATGATCCATGATATCCCTTAGGATCCCAAAGGCTGCCCTACCAGCTGCTTCTTCAGCAGTCCTGCCAGTTGACTCATAACACCAACCTATCCACTCAGAATTGTCACCTTGGGGATGAACAATGGCCTCCACAATAACCAAGAGACCTTCTCCCAACTACTCATTCACCCAGAAGTAGCGGGGTTCCATTCTGTCAGGATAGCCTACATAGCTGAGCACTCTCCACAAGAGTGTAGGCATCCCAAACTCTCCAAGAAATGTGTGACATTGATGGGTACGTGGAGCAAGCTGACGGCTGGGAGCTCTGCCTCCGGTGGACTTGCGGCGGTCTGCTTTGTGCGTGCCATCTGCACCATTAACATGTACCACTTGGTGAGACAATGCCATAATGGATAAGAGTTACTTAACCGAGTAAAATTTTTTATAAGGGGAGGAACAATGTTGTTATGTGAATGGTAATTATCATGATGCATGCTCATTCCGTACGTCCTCACAAACTTAGAAATTTTTTTTGTTTCTAACGGTAGACACGTTGGCATACATTCGTTCTCTCATAAATAGCATAACTAGTCGAGTTACACGTTTCGTTGTTAGTGTACCTGCATAAGAATTTCATTTCAGCCCTAAACCTAGAATGAAATATGCAGAATGTAATTGTAAATACTTCCATATATGTATACCCATACATATACTTCCATATCAATCTACCCAATAATAATTTAAACCCACAATTAAATACGTACCATATACACATGCAAGCACACATACATAGCCGTACCAAAGCTAACTCTTCCCTGACCGCACGCTCACCTCTTGCGGTCATACACTCATCATCTTACCTTGGCGTAGAGGCATTTGATCCATACATTACCACTCAAGTGAATGGCATCCATACAATAGCACACCATATGGACGACGAAGTAAAAACCCCCATGTTAGTACTTAAATAGCCACCTAATAGTCCTTAATTTGGGCATAAGGAAAATAATCATTGGCACACTTTAAATTTCAATACCTATTATATAACTATTAGTTGCTAGAGAAGGGTTTTTGGAAAACAAAAACTTTTGTTTTAAATACACTTGTGACAATTAACGTTGAATCTTGCTCTGATACCAGCTGTCGTAGAACCGACTAATTTATAAGAGTACAGGTACAATGGTAGCCCGCAAGCGGTCGCACTGTTATACTTGAACCCATATAAACCCGGTAGTCCGTCGAGTACCACGACGGGTCTCGATAAACGATTTACAACAAACAAGATCATACAGGATTCAATATACATGTCACATATTACATAAAGTTCATAGATACATTTCATCATCAGAGTACGAATAAAAGTTATTACAAACCGAGTTTGATAGAATAAAGCGGAAGCAATTAAGTTCAAAAATAAAGTTTCCAACATAGTTTGATACAGTGCCAAGTAGGATCACGGTCCACAAAAGCAAAGATAGGAATTAATAAAGAAGCCTGCCCAAGGCTTACTCCTCATCCACGGCGGGATAGAAGCAACTCTTGCAATAACCATGATACATAGTGCCATCTGCAACAATGGGAAATAAAACCCTGAGTACGAGAAGGTACTCAGCTAGACTTACTCGTCATGAACCAGAAATAAAATGACTCCAAGGATTATGCAAGGCTGTATAAGTGGACGTAACTTGACAACATTTTGCATAAAGGCAATTGACTCATTGTATAATTACGATTCCTTTATTAAGTTAATTATAACTATCCATTTCTAGATTAGCAACTATCCTATGCCAAACATGTGGTATATCAATTTAAAAGTATACAATAGTAACCATAGCAGGTATTGTAATTCCATATTCATCCGAACCATCATGTTCCATGACACAGTTACTACGATGTTGGGACTAGCCAAGTTTCTCACTATCCGAGAGAGACGGTGATTCAAATCGATTTCAACCAGCTAGGAATTTATTCCCAACACAAACCCAGGTCTACCTGCCACGGTAGCCTTAGGTCACCTTTGGTACGACTCAAGTACACATTTCATGAGTCCGTACCACGCCGCACAATCTGGAACACCAGATGCTAGGATGTTTAGGCCTAGCCTACCCTTGGGCTCAATCTGATCGTTCCCTGGAAGGAGCGCACAACAGAACGGGTCCCAGCCTGAGTTGAATTACTCGGCTTCGTGGTCAGAACGAGTTATCCAGCCAGCTAACTGAGAGGCATGCGTTCAATCTTGTTAGAAGCGCCAACAATGGTATGGTCCTTAATCGACACAGACGAGGATAGATCCACACCCAAGACCTCCATGTCTTGTTGCTTCTCTATCGACTTCTCATCCGGTCTCGATTTTCTTTTACCCCATGGTTCTGTTCCACGATAGCAAATATAGCCAACCGTGCTCCGGTATCCACCTATATCTCGCAGGTGATAGGACATCACCTAACTTCTACCGGTCTAAGCATGGCTAAGCATATATTCGATCCTGGACCTATACCGGTTAAAGGTGTAATATCTGGACAAGGAATTTATATGCATCAAGTGGTTTCATTCAACTCTTATAACCTAATGCATCAATCATAAGTACTTAAGTAAACATTTGTAAATTACTGGGAGACCTAGAATGCTCCAGGGCTTGCCTCGCAGAAAGGAAGTAGGGTGGTGGTCAGGACACTCTGGAAGCTCTTTAGGGTTCTGCTCCACGCCTTCGAGAGCTGTGGCCTGCGGATTCTCCTGCTGGTCCCCTTCCTCTGCTTCTTTGAATTCCAGCAACGTTATCTCTTCCTCTGATCCTAGATGCATAAATATGGCATAAGTATTACGAATGCATATATGTTAACAAGTGCATCATGTTTATTGAGTAGGTGCATATCTCTTCTCGATTATTTAATTATCTACTTCCACAATGCATCGATTATACCACAAAATAGCAGCTACTTGTTTCACTCATAACTGGAGTTCTACTAATCCAAATACAGTGATCCTAGACTTTCTGGAAAGCTTATCAAATTCTCTACAACTTTGTTATTAACCATTTTTACAGTACACATCATCCCTATCATGCAACTTATCCAACTATAGAATTTGTCCGGAAACTAATCTAATTCGCATTACAATGTAACAATACTTCTACTTCATGTAATCATTCAAAGTTTGACAACACTAAGTCTACCAACAGTTTAAGCATACCAAATACATTTACAATAATATAATGGTGAAGCCTAAACTATTTCTTTATATGACTTTATTATTTTATTTGGATACATAGGTTAAATAATAAATATATATCAAATGTGCATCAAAACTTCTTAAAAATTTATAGTGCCCTTCTAATGCTATCAAAGGACTACTGTAAAAGTTTCATGCCATTTTGCCAAGTAGAACATCCTATACAAAAATGACAAGGCAGCAAGGCTTGAAATAGCATAATTAGAAAACCCTATTGAAATGTGTCAAGCAATAGATTTCCTATTTTTCTTAGCATCCATATACTACTAGGATAACCTCCAACAAATTTCATGAGTATTGGATTCCTAAATAATTTATAAAAATTTACACAAGGATCTCCTAATTATAAAAGAAAAATCTATAACTACAAATCTACACATGCACTCATCTTCAAATTTTTACCAGAGCTCATATATGCTAAGACTAGTTTATCACCAAAATTTCATAATTTTTGGAGAACAGGAACTCTAGATATAAAATAAACAAATTTGAATGCATTCAAAAGCACATTTCAAATCTCTATTTAAATCTCCAAAAATTTCTACTGTAAATGTCTAGAACATATTTTTCCTAAATACTACACTTCCTAAGGAGCACTACCAAATTTATTTCACAATATTTGAAGCTACCAAACTAGAGATCTAAAAATTACAAAAACAGCACCAGATCTTGATTTAAATGAACTAGCTTTTAAGTTGGAGTCGCTGACAAGCGGGACCCACTGGTCAGTTGACCCCACCGGTCAGCGAGACAAAACAGAGCCCGACGGCGCTGCTCGACGTTGCGCGGCCGGAGCTCATCGACGGCGAGTTCATCAGCGGTGAGGTCTTCACGACATGACCCCCACTATCTCCCGGATCTATTGACCTACTTGACCGAGCCTATCATCGGAGCTAAGCATGGTGGCGGCATTCGTGGTGGCACGGCGGAGCTGGACAATGGCGCTACGCCGACAGAGACCACGGCGAAGCACTAAAAGGCGCGGACGAGCTTCCATGGGCTCAGGTAGACCTATCGCACAAGGTTGCACGGCCGATGGTGGAGGGGGTGCCCCAGCCATAGTGACGGGCATGGCGGGGATGCTCTGGCAAGGTGCTGCACGGCGCTGGCGCTTACCGAGCACGGTGAGTGAACACTAGCGGACGCGGTGGGTTGCTAGGGTGGCGGTGGAGCTATTGCGATGGCGGAGGAGCAGCGAGGACGAGCTGTCGTCGGCAATGGCGTCGGCGGCTCTCGGTGCGGGGACGGCTATAGCTACGGGCGAGGAAGAAGGCCAAGGCGAGGCGAATGGTGAGCTCGGCTGAGTGCAGGCAAGCACTGGGAAGGTTAAGGCGCGAGCTGGCCTGCCCTGGCCACACGTGGCAGGGCACCGGTGATGCGCGGCCGGCCACTGGCTCCACGCGGCGCGCACGCCCTGACGGTGTCGGCCACTGAACGGCGTCGCTCGGTTCATTTAGAGCCACGAAACAAGCCTGACAGCGGTTTTTCTCGTCCAATCAACTGCTAATCCGTGGCTCCAACGTGCGATCGGCCTAAACAAAATTTGTAGACTCATGTACCAGCTACAACTCACTTTCAGTGAACTTGTGCTAAATCGCAACCGAAACAAAGTAATATCATCACAAAGATCGACTTGTCAGGCTGTTCAGTTAACCAGGACTTAGAAAATTTGTTAAGTGTTGAAATGTTGATTTTGCTAATTCTTGTGATCTAAATTCAAGCATGTTAGGAGCTAAATCAGTCAATGACCCAAAAATAAAAGTTGTTCCTTATGTCAAACACTACAACTTTGCTTTAGTGATCTCCTCCATGCAAGGCCTCTAACACCTAGTTCAAACTTGGTCAAACAAGCTACATTCAAAAGATGGTACATACTTAAACTATGACATAATGACCTAATTAGCCCTAGCCATAAATACCAAAGTTGTTCATGATGATATTCTAAACATGTTTAAGCTATTCGCAAGGTCACACAATCATCTACATGTTTACCCTCATGATCATATGCACATACACATGGGAACATGAAATAATAAGAATGTTGCATATGTTTCAATCAAATGTTTCAATGGTAAATGCTTGTTTATGAATGCTTGATGATCATGCTCATATTATGCAAGTCAAGTTATGCAAGGCTAACACCCAAGGTGTTACAGCCCATGAGAATACTCACCACTATAAGGGGGAGGGGATGTAATATCCTGGCCCAGGGCTTAACAGGATTAATAGGATACTCATACCAATAAGTTGCAACTTCTTTTCTAGAAGCCCATCTCTAAAGAACTCTGAGGTTAAGCATGCTTAGTCTAGAGAAATTTTAGGATGGGTGACCAATCGGAAGTCCTTCCTAGGTGCGCATGAGTGAGGACAAAGTGCGCAGAAAAGACTTGTGTGGGTCTGTGAGGGCAGTCTATGTCCTAGAAAAACTGCCACATGTAAGCGAGCCCGGCCTTGTAGAGGTAGGATGTTACAGAATGGTATCAGAGCAAGATTCAACGTTAATTGTCACAAGTGTATTTAAAACAAAAGTTTTTGTTTTCCAAAAACCCTTCTCTAGCAACTAATAGTTATATAATAGGTATTGAAATTTAAAGTGTGCCAATGATCATTTTCCTTATGCCCAAATTAAGGACTATTAGGTAGCTATTTAAGTACTAACATGGGGGTTTTTACTTCGTCGTCCATATGGCGTACTATTGTATAGAT
Organism: Miscanthus floridulus; assembly: GCF_019320115.1. NCBI lineage: Eukaryota > Viridiplantae > Streptophyta > Magnoliopsida > Poales > Poaceae > Miscanthus > Miscanthus floridulus. The sequence continues at coordinate 76,129,237 of NC_089584.1, read as the reverse complement.
GCCATTCACTTGAGTGGTAATGCATGGATCAAATGCCTCTACGCCAAGGTAAGATAATGAGTGTATGACCGCAAGAGGTGAGCGTGCGGTCAGGGAAGAGTTAGCTTTGGTACGGCTATGTATGTGTGCTTGCATGTGTATATGGTACGTATTTAATTGTGGGTTTAAATTATTGTCAGGTAGATTGATATGGAAGTATATGTATGGGTATACATATATGGAAGTATTTACAATTACATTCTGCATATTTCATTCTGGGTTTAGGGCTGAAATGAAATTCTTATGCAGGTACACTAACAACGAAACGTGTAGCTCGACTAGTTACGCTATTTATGAGAGAACGAATGTATGCCACCATGTCTACCGTTAGAAACAAAAAATTTTCTAAGTTTGTGAGGACGTACGGAACGAGCATGCAACATGATAATTACCATTCACATAACTACATTATTCCTCCCCTTATAAAAATTCTTACTTGGTTAAGTAACTCTTATCCATTATGGCATTGTCTCACCAAGTGGTACATGTTAATGGTGCAGATGGCACGCACAAAGTAGACCACCCGCAAGTCCACCGGAGGCAGAGCTCCTAGCCGTTAGCTTGCTCCACGTACCCGTCAATGTCACATGTTTCTTGGAGAGTTTGGGATGCCTACACTCTTATGGAGAGTGCTCAGCTATGTAGGCTATCCTGATGGAATGGAACCCCGCTACTTCTAGGTGAATGAGCAGTTGGGAGAAGGTCTCTTGGTTACTATGGAGGTCATTGTTCGTCCCCGAGGTGACGATTCTAAGTGGACTGGTTGGTGTTATGAGTCAACTAGCAGGACTGCTAAAGAAGTAGCTGGCAGGGCAGCCTTTGGGATCCTGAGGGATATCATGGATCGTTTTCCTCAGGAGCTAGTAGCCGCTTTGGTTGGAGTCTTTCCGAGGGGCAACCCCTCCACTGACTCATGGCAGCAGGCAAGAGGAAGATCCTTGGAGATTGGTGTAGTAGAAGGGCAGAACAGTGATAACCCTGCCATGAGCGCCATGTTCGTAGTGATGAGAGTGTTAGAGGGAGTAGAAGGTAGCCTCAGACGAGTGTCTAGTGCTCTTGGTCATGCCCGCGAGGACCGACGTCAGCTTCAGAGGGAGCACGACACCAAGATTGAGAGACTCAATGTAGAAATGGCTCGGTTAACTCACTAGAGGAATGTAGCCTAGTCCAGGGAAGATGTTCTGAGAGCTCGACAGTTTGAGTTAGGGCAGCAACTGGCCAATGCGGAAGAATACAATGATAACCTACATGAGGAGGTTCATCTGCTAAATAACCAGCTCCACCCTTATGTTCTGCCTAGAGCCACAGAGATGGATCAAGAAGTGGAGCCTGAAGAAGAAGTGGAGCCTGAGGAAGGAGATGATCCTACGTCTGACCTCGATAGTGATCATGATGAGGATTAGATCGCTTAGTACTTAGTGGAAGGACCAATGTATCACCTTTATTCATGTAATGGACCTGTAGCTTGAATTTGGTAGTAGTACTCCGACTATCATGCAATGTTGTTAATCGCACGACAATCACATGTTTGGTTGAACATCAATGCAATTCCAGTCCTTTGTCGGTAATCACGATTTAAATTTGCATGCTTTATGAGCGTGATAAGTGGTCAAATTGGGGATGTCATGTTGCAAGAATGAATTGTTATGCCTCTGTTTTTATTATGATTTTGAGAATTTTCTCTAGTAATTTTAGTTTGGCATGAGTACATAATTCATCTACAATCTCTTGAAATCAACCAATAATCGCTTATTGTTGCAACTTCGTAGATGACGCGCACCTGAGCTGGAGCTGGTGGTAGCCAAGATGGCAACCATGATGACTTGCCACCCCCACCACCGCCGTCCGCTCAGGAGTTCTTTACCCAGTTCCTGGGGAGCCAGAGGACAATGGAGGAAGCTTTGCGCCTCATCATGCAAAACACCGCTTGTGGCCACCCACATCAACCAGGGGTCGAGCCAAATCAGCATAGTACATTTAAGGAGTTTCTGGATACAAAGCCTCCAATCTTCAAGGTGGCTGAGGAACCACTGCAGGCTAACGAGTGGCTAAATACCATTGAGCAGAAATTTCGTCTGCTAAGGGTCACCGAGCATCTAAAAGCTAAGTATGCTTCTCATCAGCTGCAAGGACCAGCAGGGATCTGGTGGACACATTTCCTATCGTCTTTGCCTACTAATGCGCGAGTGACCTGGGAACAGTTCAAGCTAGCTTTTAGGGGACATCATATTCCCCCAGGCCTGATGCACATGAAAGCGGCCGAATTTATCAGGCTCACTCAAGGGACAAAGACTCTCATAGAATATATGCACGCATTCAACAACTTGTCCAGATATGCTCTAGGTTTTGTGGATACTAAGGAGAAAAAGATAGAGAGTTTCAAGCGAGGTCTGGGTACCAAACTAATGAAGACCATGGCCAATTCTAGGTGTGCCACATACAATGAGTTTATTAGTGATGCCTTGACCCAAGAAAACCACAACAACATGCATGCAGTTGCCAAGGGTCACAAGAGGGCATATGAGGCCGGTGCCTTCGGATCCTTCTAGTCAAAAGCGCCTATCATAGCTAGGCCACAATTCTGTCCACCTGCACCCAAGTTTAGGCCTCCACCACCTAAAGCTCAGAATAATAGGCCACAGAAACCATTCCGTAAGGCATTCACTATTGCCTTACCAAAAGGAAATGGCAGTCAGGACAGCTCCACCGGATTCAGAAGTAATCAACCATGTTTCAACTACAACCAACTGAGTCATTGGTCCAAGGAATGCCCCCACCCCAAGAAGAATGGCAACCCAAATTAGAACAATCAGAGGCAGGCGAATACCAGGGCATGTCAGGGACACGTGCATTATACCGTTGTAGAAGAAGTGCCCGCTGGAGAAGTTGTCATGGCTGGTATGTTTCTTGTCAACAAGCATACCGCTGTTGTTTTATTTGATTCAGGAGCTTCTCATTCATTTATGAGTCAAGAATTTGCATCTAGACATGATCAAGAAATAATTGAAGTAAGCAAAGGGGGTTATAACATATGTTCAGCAGGGGGTACTGTTACTACCAAAAAGATAGTCAAAAATGTGCTCATCTCTATATAAGGGAGGGAGTACACAATAGATTTGATAATATTGCCCAGGTTATCAATAAGTGTAATCTTAGGCATGAATTGGATGAAGGATCATGGTGTTCTTATTGACACTAGCACCCATACTATTATGTTGAGAGAACCCACGGGAGGAAATGCTTTTCTAGTACCACTCTCCCGTGATTTTGAACCCCAACATTTAGCTTGTGCTATCCAAACCACCAGAATATGTGATATCCCCGTGGGTTGTGAGTTTCCAGATGTATTTCCAGAAGAATTACCAGGCTTACCACCTGATAGGGACGTGGAATTTAAGATCGAGTTAGTGCCAGGTACGCCACCCATATCAAGAAGGCCCTATAGAATGCCACCCAATGAGTTAGCGGAACTTAAGGTTCAATTGCAAGATCTATTGGACAAGGGTCTTATCCAACCTAGCTCATCTCCGTGGGGATGTCTAGCCTTGTTTATGAAAAAGAAGGACAAGTCACTGAGAATGTGTGTAGATTACAGACCACTCAATACTATGACCATCAAGAACAAATATCCGTTGCCCCGCATCGACATCTTGTTCGATCAGCTAGCGAAGGCAAAGGTATTCTCCAAAATTGACTTGAGATCAGGCTACCATCAGATAAAGATCAGACCGGAGGATATACCTAAAACTGCTTTCTCTGCTAGGTATGGCTTATATGAGTATTTGGTTATGTCTTTCAGACTAACAAATGCTCCAGCCTACTTCATGTACCTGATGAACTCGGTATTCATGCCCAAACTCGACAAGTTTGTGGTCGTGTTTATCGATGATATATTGATTTATTCAGAAAATGAGTCAGATCATGAAGAGCATCTGAGGATTATCCTATCCAGATTGAGGGAGCATAAGCTATATGCCAAGTTTAGCAAATTTGAATTTTGGTTGAGCAAAGTACCTTTCTTAGGTCACATTTTATCAAGAGATGGAATCTCTGTAGACCCATCAAAAGTACAAGAGCTCATGGATTGGAAAGCCCCAACTTCGGTTCATGAAGTTTGGAGTTTTCTAGGGTTAGCAGGATATTATCGTCATTTCATTCCAGATTTCTTAAAGATAGCTAAGCCTATGACTAGACTACTTCAGAAAGATGAGAAGTACAAATGGACACCAGAATGTGAAACTACTTTTCACACCCTCAGAACTTTGTTGACTACAGCACCTGTGCTAGCACAACCAGACATTGAAAAGCCTTTTGATGTATTTTGTGATGCATCGGGAATAGGTTTGGGATGTGTGCTTATGCAAGAAGGAAGGGTTATTGCGTATGCTTCTCAGCAATTGAGAAAACATGAAGTCAACTACCCTACACATGATTTGGAACTTGCAGCCATTGTTCATGCATTAAAGATATGGAGACATTACTTGTTGGGCAATGTATGTCATATCTATACTGACCACAAAAGTCTCAAGTATATCTTTACCCAGCTAGAACTGAACATGAGACAACGAAGATGGTTGGAATTGATTAAGGACTACAATTTAGAAGTGCATTACCATCCGGGTAAAGCAAATGTAGTAGCCGATGCACTTAGTCAAAAGTCCCATTGCAACACTGTGGAAGCATTGTTGGAAGATGGGTTCAACTTGTTACATCCTACCGTACTACACAATATCATGATCAGTTGTTCACTTGAGAGCAAAATCATAGAGCTACAGCAGACCGATGTAGGAATAAGTCACATCAAGAGAAAAATGCAAGAGCAAGAAACCAAACATTTTAGATTGGACGAACGAGGTGTATTATGGTTTGAGGACCAACTTGTGGTACCAAAAGACCGTGAGCTAAGGAATCAAATTTTAGATGAAGCTCACTCGTCCAAATTGTCCATCCATCCGGGTAGTAGTAAGATGTATCAAGATTTGAAAACCCATTTTTGGTGGACTAAGATGAAGAAAGAGATCGCAGCCTATGTTGCTAGGTGTGATAACTGTAGTAGAGTAAAAGCTGTCCATATGAAATCTGCCGGACTACTTCAGCCATTGCCTATTCCAGGATGGAAATGGGAGGAAATCAGCATGGACTTTATCATAGGCCTTCCAATGATGCCACAAGGTCATGATTCAATATGGGTTATTGTTGATCGTCTCACCAAGTCAGCACACTTTATACCCATGAACACATGGTATATAGTTGGAAAATACACTAAGATATATGTTTCCCAGATCGTGAGACTGCATGGAGTACCTAGGACTATAATCTTAGATCAAGGACCACAATTCAAAGCTCATTTCTAGGAGCACTTACACCAGGCTTTGGGAACCAAGCTAATCAGAAGTTCGGCATACCATCCGCAAACTTCAGGACAGACAGAGCGAGTGAACCAAATCCTAGAAGATTTACTTAGAGCTTGTGTTATATCTTCAAAGGGTTCATGGGAGAAATGGTTACCTTTAGCTGAGTTCTCCTATAACAACAGTTATCAAGCGAGTATCAAAATGGCTCCATTTGAAGCCTTGTATGGCAGAAAATATAGAACTCCTTTGAATTGGATTGAGCCCGGTGAAAGGAGATACTTTGGTATTGACTTTGTCAATGAAGCCGAAGAGCAAGTACGTATCATCCAACAACATATGAAGGCAGCTCAATCAAGACAAAAGAGTTATGCCGACAGAAGAAGACCACTGACTTTTGAAGTGGGTGACTATGTATACTTGAGAGTATCACCCATGAAAGGTGTGAAGAGATTTGGGATGAAAAAGAAGCTTTCACCAAGATATGTAGGGCCATACAAAATTTTGGAATGAAAAGGAAATGTTGCGTATAAGTTATAGCTTCCACCAGAAATGAGTGCAATATTTGATGTGTTCCATGTTTCTCAGTTAAAGAAATGTCTTCGAGTACCTGAAGAAGCTATTGCACCCACCAACGTGCAGCTTCAATCAGATTTGACTTATGAAGAAAAGCCAATTCGAGTATTAGAGGAGACGGAGAGAGTAACATGGAGTAAGATTATTAAGTTCTATAAGGTGGTGTGGAACAATCACGGTGAACACGATGCAACGTGGGAGAGAGAAGATTATTTACGAGAAGTTTATCCTGCCTTTTTCCAAGAATGGTAGGTCTTGCAAATCTCGGGACGAGATTTTTATAAGGGGGAGGGGCTGTAACACCTCGGGTGTTAGCCTTGCATAACTTGACTTGCATAACATGAGCATGATCATTAAGCATTCATAAACAAGCATTTACCATTGAAACATTTGATTGAAACATATGCAACATTCTTATTATTTCATGTTCCCATGTGTATGTGCATATGATCATGAGGGTAAACATGTAGATGATTGTGTGACCTTGCGAATAGCTTAAACATGTTTAGAATATCATCATGAACAACTTTGGTATTTATGGCTAGGGCTAATTAGGTCATTATGTCATAGTTTAAGTATGTACCATCTTTTGAATGTAGCTTATTTGACCAAGTTTGAACTAGGTGTTAGAGGCCTTGCATGGAGGAGATCACTAAAGCAAAGTTGTAGTGTTTGACATAAGGAACAACTTTTATTTTTGGGTCATTGACTGATTTAGCTCCTAACATGCTTGAATTTGGATCACAAGAATTAGCAAAATCAACATTTCAACACTTAACAAATTTTCTAAGTCCTGGTTAACTGAACAGCCTGACAAGTTGATCTTTGTGATGATATTACTTTGTTTCGGTTGCGATTTAGCACAAGTTCACTAAAAGTGAGTTGTAGCTGGTACATGAGTCTACAAATTTTGTTTAGGTCGATCGCACGTTGGAGCCATGGATTAGTAGTTAATTGGACGAGAAAAACCGCTATCGGGCTTGTTTCGTGGCTCTAAATGAAGCGAGCGACGCCGTTCAGTGGCCGACACCGTCAGGGCGTGTGCGCCGCGTGGAGCCAGCGGCCGGCCGCGCGTCACCGGCGCCCTGCCGCGTGTGGCTAGGGTAGGCCAGCTCATGCCTTAACCTTCCCAATGCTCACCCGCACTCAGCCGAGCTCACCATTCGCCTCGCCTCGGCCTTCTTCCTCGCCCGTAGCTGTAGCTGTCCCCGCACCGAGAGCCACCGGCGCCATTGCCGACGATAGCTCGTCCTCGCTGCTCCTCCGCCACCGCAACAGCTCCACCGCCACCCCAGCAACCCACTGCGTCCACCAGTGTTCACTCACCATGCTTGGTAAGTGCCAGCGCCGTGCAGCGCCTCGCTGGAGCATCCCTGCCATGCCCGTCACCGTGGCTGGGGCACCCCCTCCACCTTCGGCCGTGCAACCTTGTGCGATAGGTCCACCTGAGCCCATGGAAGCTCGTCCGCGCCTTTTAGTGCTTCACCGTGGTCTCCGTCGGCGTAGCGCCGTTGTCCGGCTCCACCGTGCTGCCATGAATGCCGCCACCGTGCTTAGCTCCGATGATAGGCTCGGTCAAGTAGGTCAATAGGTCCGGGAGATAGTGGGGTTCATGTCGTGAAGACCTCACCGCCGGTGAACTCGCCATCGACGAGCTCCGGCCGCGCAGCGTCGAGCAGTGCCGTCGTGCTCTGTTTTGTCTCGCTGACCGGTGGGGTCAACTGACCAGTGGGTCCCGCTTGTCAGCGACTCCAACTTAAAAGCTAGTTCATTTAAATCCAGATCTAGTGCTGTTTTTGTAATTTTTAGATCTCTAGTTTGGTATCTTCAAAAATTGTGAAATAAATTTGGTAGTACTCCTTAGGAAGTGTAGTATTTAGGAAAAATATGTTCTTGACATTTACAGTAGAAATTTTTGGAGATTTAAACAGAGATTTGAAATGTGCTTTTGAATGCATTCAAATTTGTTTATTTTATATCTAGAGTTCCTGCGCTCCAAAAATTATGAAATTTTTGTGGTAAACTAGTATTATCATATATGAGCTCTGGTAAAAATTTGAAGATGAGTGCATGTTTAGATTTGTAGTTATAGATTTTTCTTTTATAATTAGGAGATCCTTGTGTAAATTTTTATAAATTATTTAGGAATCCAATACTCATGAAATTTGTTGGAGGTTATCCTAGTAGTATATGGATGCTAAGAAAAATAGGAAATCTGTTGCTTGACACTTTTCAATAGGGTTTTCTAATTATGCTATTTCAAGCCTTGCTGCCTTGTCATTTTTGTATAGGATGTTCTACTTGGCAAAATGGCATGAAACTTTTACAGTAGTCCTTTGATAGCATTAAAAGGGCACTGTAAATTTTTAAGAATTTTTGATGCACATTTGATATATATTTATTATTTAACATATGTATCCAAATAAAATAATAAAGTCATATAAAGAAATAGTTTAGGCTTCACCATTATGTTATCTTAAATGTATTTGGTATGCTTAAACTGTTGGTAGACTTAGTGTTGTCAAACTTTGAATGATTACATGAAGTAGAAGTATTGTTACATTGTAATGCGAATTAGATTAGTTTCCGGACAGATTCTGTAGTTGGATAAGTTGCATGATAGGGATGATGTGTACTGTAAAAATGGTTAATAACAAAGTTGTAGAGAATTTGATAAGCTTTCTAGAAAGTCCAGGATCACTGTATTTTAATTAGTAGAACTCCAGTTATGAGTTAAACAAGTAGCTGCTGTTTTGTGGTATAATCGATGCATTGTGGAAGTAGATAATTAAATAATCGAGAAGAGATATGCACCTACTCAATAAACATGATGCACTTGTTAACATATATGCATTCGTAATACTTATGCCATATTCATGCATCTAGGATCAGAGGAAGAGATAACATTGCTGGAATTCAAAGAAGCAGAGGAAGGGGACCAGCAGGAGAATCCGCAGGCCGCAGCTCCCGAAGGCATGGAGCAGAACCCTGAAGAGCTTCCAGAGTGTCCTGACCACCGCCCTACTTCCTTTCTATGAGGCAAGCCCCAGAGCATTCTAAGTCTCCCAGTAATTTACAAATGTTTACTTAAGTACTTATGATTGATGCATTAGGTTATAAGAGTTGAATGGAACCACTTGATGCATATAAATTCCTTGTCCAGATATTACACCTTTAACCGGTATAGGTCCAGGATCGAATATATGCTTAGCCATGCTTAGACCGGTAGAAGTCGGGTGATGTCCTGTCACCTGCGAGATATAGGTGGATACCGGAGCATGGTTGGCTATATTTGCTATCGTGGAACAGAACCATGGGGTAAAAGAAAATCGAGACCGGACGAGAAGTCGATAGAGAAGCAACAAGACATGGAGGTCTTGGGTGTGGATCTATCCCCATCTATGTCAATTAAGGACCGTACCATTGTTGGTGCTTCTGATAAGATTGAACGCATGCCTCTCACTTAGCTGGCCGGATAACTCGTTCCGACCATGAAGCCGAGTAGTTCAACTCAGGCTGGGACCCATTTTGTTGTGCGCTCCTTCTGGGGAACGATCAGACTGAGCCCAAGGGTAGGCTAGGCTTGAACGTCCTGGCATCTGGTGTTCTAGATTGTGCGGCGCAGTATAGACCTATGAAATGTGTACCTGAGTTGTACCAAAGGTGACCTAAGGCTATCGTGGCTAGTAGACCTGGGTTTGTGTTAGGAATAAATTCCTAGCTGGTTGAAATCGATTCAAATCGCCGTCTCTCCCGGATAGTGAGAAACTTGGCTAGTCCCAACATCGTAGTAACTGTGTCATGGAACATGATGGTTCGGATGAATATGGAATTACAATACCTGCTATGGTTACTATTGTATACTTTTAAATTGATATACCACATGTTTGGCACATGATAGTTGCTAATCTAGAAATGGATAGTTATAATTAACTTAATAAAGGAATCGTAATTATACAATGAGTCAATTGCCTTTATGCAAAATGTTGTCAAGTTACGTCCACTTATACAGCCTTACATAATCCTTGGAGTCATTTTATTTCTGGTTCATGACGGGTAAGTCTAGCTGAGTACCTTCTTGTACTCAGGGTTTTATTTCCCATTGTTGCAGATGGCACTGTGTATCATGGTTATTGCAAGAGTTGCTTCTATCCCACCGTGGATGAGGAGTAAGCCTTGGGCAGGCTTCTTTATTAATTCCTATCTTTGCTTTTATGGACCGTGATCCTACTTGGCACTGTATCAAACTATGTTGGAAACTTTATTTTTGAACTTAATTGCTTCCACTTTATTCTATCAAACTCGGTTTGTAACAACTTTTATTCATACTCTGATGATGAAATGTATCTGTGAACTTTATGTAATATGTGGCATGTATGTTGAATCCTGTATGATCTTGGTTGTTGTAAATCATTTATCGAGACCCGTTGTGGTACTCGACGGACTACCAGGTTTATATGGGTTCAAGTATGACAGTGCGACCGCTTGCGGGCTGCCATTGTACCTATACTCTTATAAATTGGTCGGTTCTGCGACAGTCCAGTTCTACTCAAAGTTCAACACCCGCACCCCACGTCTCTGGTTTTTTTAATGTAAGGAGGGGTCAGGCGATGAGGATGTCTAAATGAGTAGACACCCTCGGCAGCCCCCCGAGCAATGTCCGCGCCACTGCCGTTGCCAGGGTTGGATGCTCGGTAATGAAATTAACACGCAAAGTAAGTGAACAGAGGTGCTTATCTTTCAGTGGGCATTCGTTCATCATTTTACCTAGGCCATCCGATCGACCCAGGAGGCCCGTTGGGCCCCTAGATGGGGGTTTCGTTGTTGGGTCATTCCATGGTCCTGCCTATGGAAGCGGAGAGTCGCTTGCATGTGGGTGCGCCCTGATTCTCATGCCTGGCATGTGGTAGTGGTGGGGCATGCCCAGGCAACATCTTGTTTGACTAGGCGACGTCTCGTCAACTAGAGCACGTCCCGTCGGTCCAGGCGCGTCCCCTTGGATTCCCGTCAGCATTGATTTCCCATTTGCATTAAATAGGGGAAGGAAGAGAGTTTTTCATCCCAACCTTTTGCCTTTCCTTAGCTGCTGCGCCTCTTCCTTAAATTGGGAGGGGGAGGGGAGTTCTCATCCCATTACTTCACCTGCTTATGAGCCGCTGCCTCTTCTTCTTCCTTTCCACCGAATGCGTTCATGCGTCGCGGTGGTTCCTAGGTGAGAGAGGGTAATGCTAGGGAGAGAAAAACTCATGGATCCACTCGTGAATCCAGAGCATGATGTTGAGCTAGAGGTTATCAAACATAGATGAGATGGCATCGGCCACCTTTGCCGAGAAGGGGCCGCCTCCACCAAAAGAGGAGGTGGACTGGAGGGTGCTGAGCATCGTTAGCTTTATCATCATTCATGGTGGCCGTTCTTCAGTGGGAAACACCCCCCGTGTAGATGCCATTGTTAGGGTTGCGGCTAATCACAATGGTGCAGTCCCTGGATGCTCCGGTGGAGGTGCCGTTGTCAGGGTTGCGGCTGATGACGATGGCGTAGTCCCTGGATGCCCTGGTGGAGGTGCCATTGTCAGGGTTGCGGCTAATGATGATGGCGTATTCCTTGGATGCCCTGGCGGAGGCACCACAGTCGCTGATGTGGTGCTCGACGTTGCAGATGATGGTGCCCTCGAGGATCCTATGGAGTGGTAGGACATTGCCGATGGAGAGCATGGCGTGGTGACTATAGTAGTACTTGTAGTACAGCTGGTCAGAAATTGTAATCGAATAAGTTTGTGGGGGAGCCCTCGAGTGAACAGCCTTTTGTATTAATGAATACATCAGTCCTTTTCGTGATGAAATTAGTTTGTAAGTATTGAATTTGTGCAAAAAATGAATAAGTTTTCAACTTTCACTATGGCAAACAGTGTTTTGGCCTTTCTCCCTCTTCTTATAAAAGATATTTTGGTGCCTTCTGACCCTTCTCATAGTTAAGGTCACAAAAAACTCAGTGTGCGGGAGCACCAACTCTGATCACGCTAGTGAGTAAGGAGGCCATAGCCATGGGGGCATTGGTTTCCCGCAGTCCTACTAGTTGTACTCAGATTTTGTTCCCAAAATTCTAGCCTTTAGGACTTACCATGAGAAAAAAGGGGGAAAACACACAAAATGTTTGCAAAGATAACACATAGAGTGCAAGATAAACGTACTTATATCAGCCCCCGAGTGAGGTCCGACCGCTCACTCTTTGTAGGGGTCAGAAGTCACTAAAGATTGGGGATTTTTGGAGACAAAACTGATAAGAAAGAGTATGCATTTATTTAAGGGTAAAAATGACATAGCTGCTCAATGTTCTAGGCATTGGTGAAGACCTCACCATTGATGGTTTTCAATTTGTAGGTGCCTAGCTAGAGTATTTCTATGATGATGTAGGGCCCCTCCCAAGGCAGGGAGAGCTTGTGACGGTCCTTGTTGCTCTATACGAGGTGGAGAACTAGGTCCCCAATGTTGAAGGCTCGGTCCCGCACCCGTCGACTATGGTACCGATGTAGCGCCTGCTGGTACTTGGCCAAACAGAGGAGGGCAATGTCACGGGCTTCGTCTAGCTAGTCCATGGCATCTTTGTGGGATGCCTCAGCTCCCTGTTTGTCGTATGCTCTGATTCTTGGTGCTCCGTAGTTGAGGTCCATCGGGAGGCTAGCCTCGGAACCGTAGACCATGAAGAAAGGTGTGTAGCCGGTAGCCTGGCTAGGAGTTGTCCTTAGGCTCTAGAGCATCGCAGGGAGCTCAGCGACCCAGCGTGTGCTGAACTTGTTCAACCGGTTGAAGATCCTAGGCTTGAGGCCTTATAGGAGAATGCCATTTGCGCGCTTGACCTACCCGTTCGTTCAAGGGTGTGCGACGGTAGCCTAATCGACTCAGATGTGTTGTTCATCATAGAATCGAATGAATTTCTTACCGATGAACTGCCTGCCATTGTTTGTGATGATGGAGTTCGATACTCCGAAGAGATGGATGATGTCGAGGAAGAACAACGTAGTCTGCTCAGATTTGATTGCAGAGATTGGTCGAGCTTCGATCCATTTTGTGAACTTGTCTATGGTGACAAGCAGGTGGGTGTAGCCCCTGGGCACCTTTTTGATAGGCATAACTAGATCGAGCCCCTAGACCATGAAGGGCCACATGATGGGGATCATCTGGAGTGCCTGGGCTAGGAGGTGAGTTTGCCAAGCATAGTACTGGCACCCTTCGTAGGTGCGTACAATTTGCTCAGTGTCGGCTACTACAGTGGGCTAGTAGAAGCCTTGTCAGAATGTGTTCCCAACCAAGGTTTTAGGCATGGCGTGGGGACCACAGACCCCACCATGGATGCTGCCCAGCAGAAGCTTCCCTTGTTCAGTGGGGATACAGAGCTGCAAGATCCCGGTGTGGCTTCGTTTGTAGAGTTCGCCTTCTATAAGAACAAAGGACTTGGCATGGCGTGTGAGCCATCGAGCTTCCGTCTTATCCATCAGTAGTGTGTTGTGGAGGAGGTAGTCGAGGTAGAGTGTCCTCCAGTCATCTAGAGGGTCAGGCTCTGTCGCTAGATCCTCTTCAAGCTCCATGACATCGGGGCCGGGTGAAGCTATCGGTTGGTTAGCCCCGGGGCTAGATCAGATGGGCCATTGTCAGTCCACTCTAACCCTTCGTAGCGCACTAAGGGTTTGTGTTGGTCACTGGCGAAGATGCCCGTTGGCACCGGTTCTCGACCGAATGCTGCTTTTGCAAGTGCGTCGACCGCCTCATTGAGGCGCCTTGGGATGTGATTGAGTTCGAGGCCATCAAATATGTCCTCTAGTCGTTGGACCTCTTGGTAGTATGTAGTCATCTTGGCGTCATGGTAGCTCGACTCCTTCATGACTTGGTTGATGATCAGCTAGGAGTCGCCCTGGATGTCGAGGCATTGGATGCCCAACTCGATGGTGATTCATAGGCCATTGATGAGCGCTTCATACTCAGCCACATTATTTGATGAGGGGAAATGGAGATGAACCATGTACCTCATGTGGACACCGAGGGGTGATACGAAGACTAGCCCTATGCTGGCACCCTTCTTCATTAGTGACCCTTCAAAGTATATCATCCAGTACTCTTGATCGACGATCGCTGGTGGTGTCTGGACCTCGGTCCATTCCGTGATGAAGTCGAGCAACACCTGGGACTTGATCGCCGTTTAGGAGGCATATGTGATGCCTTGATCCATCAACTCGAGTGCCCACTTTGTAGTTCTTCCCATGGTGTCCTGGCTATGGACGACCTCACCAAGGGGGAACAATGTCACGACCATCATGGGGTGTGACTCAAAGTAGTGACGTAGCTTCCTCTTGGTGATGAGGATGGTGTATAGGAGTTTCTAGATCTAGGAGTAGCAGGTCTTGGAGTCAAATAGTACCTTGCTAATGAAGTACACAGGGCGCTGCACCTTGAGCGTGTGCCCTTCTTCCTCGCACTCCACTACTAGGGTAGCGCTGACTACTTGCGTGGTGGCCGCTATGTATAGCAGGAGCGGATCTCCATTGCTTGGAGGAACTAGGATCAAAGGATTTGTTAGAAGCAGTTTGACCATGTCAAGTGCCTCCTAGGCCTCAAACGTCCACTCAAAGTGGTTGGCTTTCTTCAAGAGTCGATAAAGGGGGAGACCTCATTCGCCGAGGTGCGAGATCAATTGGCTGAGGGCAGTGAGGCACCCTGTGATTTGCTGAACCCCCTTTATGTTCTGAATTGGGCCCATCCTTGTGATGGCTAAAATCTTCTCTAGGTTGGCTTCGATGCCATGCTCGGAGATAATGAAGCCGAGTAGCATGCCCCTCGAGACCCCGAAAACATATTTTTTGAGGTTGAGCTTGATGTTATTTGCTCAGAGTTTTGCAAAGGTTTGCTCAAGATCAACGATGAGGTGATCAGCCTATTTGGACTTAACTACGATGTTGTCGACATAGGCCTCAACGGTCCACCCAATGCGGTCCCCGAAGCATCTAAGCATACAACACTGGTACGTAGCTCTAGCATTTTTTAGACCGAATGGCATTGAGACATAGCAGTATAATCTAAAGGGGGTGATGAAAGATGTCATGAGCTGGTCGGATTCTTTCATCGCGATTTGATGGTAGCTAGAGTATGCATCAAGGAAGTAGAGGGTTTCGCACCCCGAGGTAGAGTTGACTATTTGGTCTATGCATGGTAAAGGAAATGGATCCTTTGGGCATGCTTTGTTGAGACCCATATAGTCAACACACATCCTCCATTTCCTGCTCTTCTTTTATATAAGAACGGGATTAGCTAACCACTCTGGGTGGTGTACTTCCCTGATGAATCCAGCGGCCAACAGTTTTGCTATCTCTTCATCGATGGCCCTGTGCTTTTCCTCATCGAAGTGACGCAGGCGTTGCTTCACCAGCATGGAGCCTGGATGGATTTTCAAGGTATGCTCAGTGACCTCTTTTAGAATGCTTAGCATATCCGAGGGTTTCCATGCAAAGATGTCTTTGTTGTCGCGGAGGAAGTCGATGACTGCGCTTTCCTATTTGGAGGAGAGCGTGGTACCAATGCATACCGTTTTACCCTCGGAGCTGCTAGGATCTATGAGGACCCCCTTGGAGCCCTCTACTAATTCAAACAACTCGGTTGACTTCTTCATGTCGAGCGCTTCTTCGGTGACCTCCTCCTTGAGGGCGGCGAGTTCCCCAAAGGCGACGATTGCTGTGGCATGGCTATAGCACTCGACCTCACACTCGTAGGCCCACTAGAAGGAGGTGTCAAAGGTGATGACCCCATGGGGACCTGACATCTTTAGCTTGAGGTATGTGTAGTTGGGGATGGCCATGAACTTCACATAGCATGGTCGTCCTAGGATGGCATGGAAGGTTCCAGGGAACCCAACCACCTTGAAGGTGAGGGTCTTAGTCCTGTAATTGAACTAATCCTCAAAGGTTATGGGCAGATCGATCTATCCTAGTGGCATGGCCTATTTCCTTGGCACGATGCCATGAAAAGGTGCTCAGGTTGGGTGGAGGTTCGTCCGATCGACACCCATCTCATCGAGCATCTTGGCGTACATGATGTTGAGGCTGCTGCCTCCGTCCATCAATACCTTGGTGAGTCACTTTGGGCCAATGATTGGGTCGACGGCAAGCGGATATCTCCCTAGGTGCGGGATGGTATCTGGATGGTCGGTCCGGTCAAAGGTTATGGCAGACTCCGACCACCGGAGGAAGGGAGGTGTGGCCGGTTGGGCTATGTAGACCTCGCAGCGTGTGACCTTCTGATGGCATTTGGAGTCATAGGCCACTGATCCTCCGAAGATCATAAGGCAGCCGTCCGGTGTTGGAAATCCATCGTCCTTCTCTTCGGTGGCATCCGCAGTGGGGGCAGGTTCCTTCCCCTGCTCTCCTTTATTGGAGCTTCCAGACAAGAACTTCTGCATGAGGTCGCAGTCCTTGAGTAGATGCTTTATGGGAAAGGCGTGGTTCAGGCACGACCCCCTGAGTAATTTTTTGAAGTGGTTCAGAGTGCCCTATGTGGGCTTCCAACCACCCTTATGGTCAGCAATGTCCACGAGCGAGTCCTCGTGCCGTTGCTTCTTGTTCTTCCTTTTGGTGGAACGATTAGAGGTGCCTTTGCCGGCACCCTCATCCCACCTTGCCTTGCCCTCGAGGCGATAGAAGATTGCTCCGACCACCTCTTCTCTTGAGGCGTGGCTGGTGGTGATGTCCAGGAGCTCCTTGGTGGTTCACGGGCCCTTGCTTCCTAGCTTATGAACCAAGGACTCGCAGGTCATCCCGGATAGGAAGGCTCCTATCACATCGGCGTCGACGACGTTAGGGAGCTCATTGCACTGCTAGGAGAAGCGCTAGATGTACCCACAGAGGGTCTCACCAGCCTTCTAACAATAGTTCTTAAGGTCCCATGGGTTCCTAGGGCATTTGTACATGCCCTAGAAGTTTCCCACAAAGATCTCCTTTAGATCTGCCCAACTCTAGATTGTGTTGGACAGTAGGTGTTCCAACCACGCCTAGGCCGAATCGGCCAAGAATAGTGGAAGGTTGCGGATAATGAAGTCATCATTATCCGCACCACTAGCTTGATAGGCAAGCCGATAGTCTTCAAGCCAGAGGCCGGGGTTTGTCGTCCCAGAGTATTTAGGGATATTGGTAGGTGGTCAATACCTTGGTAGGAACGGAGCATTGAGGATGTGCCGGTTGAAGGCCTAGGGCCCTAGAGGCCAAGGCTCGGGCTCTGGTCCTCGCCACTGTCCTAGTGTCCACTATGTCGAGGATGATAGCTATGGTGGGATCCTTCCCTTGGATCGTTGTAGGTGCGCCTGCGGGCGTCGATGGTGCTGCGTGCGTCACGGTTGTGGCCAAGATGCTAATGTATCTAGGTTGCAATGCACTGCCTACCGCCTTGTGGTGCTTGGTGGACTGATACATCCTTGGTGAGACATACCAAGGGTGTACATTGGCTGGGGTCAAGCTCGTGTCACTAGGACAACGAGCTTTTTGCCTACTACGCCGCCGCATGCTCGAGCAGCGTGCGTATTTCACAGTGGGCCCGACGATCCTCGAGCGTTGTGGCCTCTGGGAGGCCATGAAGTAAGGCTATTGTAGCAATGATGTTTTGGCTTGCCCAAGCAAAGTGAGGAAGGGTTTCATCATCAGTGATGATCCTTCGGTCTACGTTACGGGCCACGGTGTGTGCGCGCCCACCGTTTCTGTGATGTTCGATCTCCTGATCAACCTCCATGTACTCTCGAACAAGCTATTGTCTAGCTTCATCTTTCTCCCACTTTTGGGCTCTTGGCTGCTCCACCCCTGCGTGAGGTGGGGCTGCTGTCCTTCCTTCGGTTCTGCCACTGGGGTTGCCTGCCGGAGTAGTCTCCTCCGCGGAGACGCTTTTGACACCTCCCTCAGGGGTTTCCTCTGTGAAACATTCCCAGGAGGGGTGATGGCTCCCCCTGCTAGAGTTAGAGCCAGAGTGTGATTGTGGCCCCTTAGCGAGGAGGCTGTGGAGGGATTCCATGATGCTTTCGATCATCCCCATGAACTTGTTGTTCGTGGGGGATGGGATCGTGCACTGTGCCACAAGGTGGCTAATGGTCGTTGTGGCATTGTGGAGACCGAACGGAAGCACCATTGGGGCGCTCCATGCAGAGTGTTCTGGAGAGAGGGTGAGGTAGCGTAGGTCCTCCCTGGAAGGCTAGGGTCCAAGGGAGTCACCGGGCTAGCACTCAAGCCTCCCATAGTTGAAGCTGATGGAGGGGAGAGACTAGATGGCGGTGTGGGCCAATGCCAACTCTTCTCCCACCGTGACAATGAAGTCTAGGTCACCAAAATGCATATGTGTGCCCAAGACCTAGATGATTGCATGGCTATCCATCCGAGGCTTGATTTGGAACGCGCAAAGGCCCCTACCTAGTGCGCCAACTGTCGGTGTTTTGAACAAACACCGGCTAGTAAATTTATAATTGTTGCACATTAGACCCAGATGGTGCACTAAAGGACACAAGGTTTATACTGGTTTGGGCTAAATGTCCCTACGTCTAGTCTACTACTGCTCGTGTTATTAGTACTAAAAAAGGTTCATAGTAGGGGGTACAAACGGTCGAGAGAGGGACAGGTCCCAAGTCTTTGATGGAATGGTCGAAAGGACGCCAAAAGCTCAGTTGTTGCTTGGCTGTGTGTTATGTTGGATTGATCCGTCTCTAGTCCCCCTCTTTAGTGGGGTGCCCTGCCCTTCCTATTATAGACCAAGGGGGAGCAGGGGTTATAGATGGGAGAAAGAGGAAAAAACCAAAGGTGGAGAAGGTCCTTTGAGGGAGCCTAGTCTTCCTTTTCCTATGTGGCTACCCTGCTAACATGGCAGACTATCCCAGGGATGGTATGTTTGCTGATCCTTATAGGGTCATGCCCTAGCTTCTGTCAGCAAGTGGGTGCATCCCATCCTGCACTGGCGGAGGGTGCAACGTGTCAGAGGGCCAAGCTATGACCCTTCGAGGAGTAGACGGGGAAGTGACACTACGTTTGTCACTGTAGGTGACATGAATTCTATCTTGGATCATAGTGGTTGTCATATGTTTGTGTTAGTATCCACGTCCGAGGGCTAATGGCGGCACCTACAACACTATGGGACAAAAGTCAGTGCCTACAACACTGTTCGAGCACTGTTAGGTCAGAAAGGGCTTAAAGTGCCTGTCCCATCATGTCCTAGATGTGCCTTCCTGTAGGCGTATAGGGCATAGCCCTCGATACTACGGTTGACTCAAATGTCCTATCGTACCCTATGCTTGTCTTTATGAAGGATCAGGGTGCAGTCGTCGAATGAGGTTGACAGAACCACCCAATTTATACAAGATCAAGTATGGCTGTCCCCGCTAACACGTTGACACACGCATACTTTCACTTATACAAACCTAGTAGTCCACCGAGTGTCCCGAAGGACCTCGGTAAATCAACATCACAACCAAGATCGTGTGATTAAGCAAATACACATCACATACGCAGAGTTGCAGCGGAAATAATATTACAAATGGTTTCACAAATAATAGTACAAGTTTGGGTTTCCAACCAATTAGTGAAAACAACATTGCTTTCAAAGGATTACATTAATATAAGTTCCAAATACATTGCTAGCATAAGTGACATCCTCAGATAAAAGCATATAGATAAGAAATAACTATAGATTCACCGAGCCCACCGGTGGTTAGCCACCAACTTCAGCAGGCCAAGAACTTCACCTACAACAGAATAGGATAAACCCTGAGTACTCGAATGTACTCAGCAAGACTTACACGTCATAAACCAAAAATAAATTGACTCCAAGGAGTATGCAAGGCTTTATAAGTGAAGGTAGCTTTATGACATTTTGCATAAAAAGCGATTAACTCAATTATACAATTATAATTCTTTCATCAAGTTAATTATAACTATCCTTGTCTAGATTAGCAACTATCCTGTGCCAAACATGTGGTATATCATTTTAGAGCATACAATAGTAACCATAGCCGATATAGTAATTCCATGTTTATTCGAACCATCATATTCCATAATTACCATTACTATGATGTTGGAGCTAGCCAAGTTTCTCACTATCCGGGAGAGACAGCGATTCAAATTGATTTCAACCAGCTAAGAATTTATTCCTAACACAAACCTAGGTAGACCAGATCAATGGTCACCTTAGGTCACCTTTGGTACAACTCAAGTACACATTTCGTGGGTTCGCCCAGCGTCGCACAATTAGGAACAACCAACTGCCAGGATGTTTAGGCTCTGCCTGCCCTGGGCTCACGTCTGGCTCCCCACACATCCATACTACCATCTAGAGTGCGCACTTTGATAGAGCGGGGCCTGGCTTGAGTTGAGCTACTCGGCTTCGCAATCAAAATGAGTTATCCAGCCAGCTAAGTGATAGGCATGCATTCAATCTTGTCAGAAGTGCCAACAATGGTATAGTCCTTAATCAGCATAGATGGAATCACATGAGTCAACCTACCATAGACTCCGCTCAGCCTCCATTTACTTTTACCCCATGGTTCTTTTCCATGATAGCAAATATAGCCAACCGTGCTTTGGTATCCACCTATATCTCGCAGGTGACAGGAAATCACTCGACTTCTACTGGTCTAAGCAGGGCTAAGCAAATATTCGATCATGGACCTACATAGGGTTAAAGGTGTATTTCTGGACAAGGTAGTTCCATGCATCAAGTGTTTCCAGACAACTCTTATAACCTAATGCATCAATCATAAAGGACTCAACTAATATTTTGCAAAACACTGGGAGACTTAGAATCCTCCGAGGCTTGCCTAGAATCCAACACTAGGCCAGTGTTTGTTAGATGACACTCGCGTGGCGAGCATCTCCTGTTCAGGCAGGTACTCTAGGGGTCCTTCCATCTTCAGGAAAAGTCCACCAACACCGTCTTCTGGTTTGATTCCACGATCACATCCTTTACATGGTGCATCTAGCGTACCTAGATAAGATGCAATATGCAAGTGCATGAATATGAAGAATGGTAACATGAGATGCATCACATAATAGCATTCAAGGCAAACATAAGATCATGCAAGACATAGACACCTAGAGTTATTTTAACTAAACATCACACAACCTATTATAGAGGGATAGCAAGCATATTAGGCATGGCACACAAGTGAACTTAAGTTCAGATATTGCACCCATGCATTGATCAAGAACTAACCCACATGTTTAGCCAAAACAAGAGCAAGCTAAAGCAATCACTTAGCATATGTATAGAAATCTGGATAGCAGCACAACACTCACTTGTTTTATTCATAACTGGAGATCCAGACATCCAAATAAGGTGATCCTAGACTTTATAGAAAGCTTATTAAATTATCTAAAACGTGTTTAATATCATCACAAGGTGATTCCTCAATTAACAAGGTCAATCAAGCACAATTGGGCACCTCTGTCTAGACTTGGACAGATTCTACCATGCAACTTCATAAGCTTATAACTGGAGATTTAAACCACCAAAAGGAGTGATATTTAACAATCTAGAAATCTCATGAAAAGTACTACACTTCTTCTATTATCTCCAAGACATGATTCAAAGCTTAGCTAAGTCAAACAACGCAATCATTCAGATCTGTATAGAGAGCATGCAAAATCTGACAATGAACTTACAAAATATATAGATCCTAAATTAACAGGCCTATGGTCATGAAATTTGAACACAAGCAATATTATGAAATTATCTACAACTTTGGTATTCACTACAACCACAGCAAACATCATTTCCACCATGAAAATAATTGCACAAGCAAAACTGCACATGCAGCCCAACAGCAGTGGTACAGAAAACTGATAGCAACTTCAGAGAAGCATAACTGGAGTTCTAGACAACCAACAAATATGAATCATAACTTTTTGAAAAGCTTATAAAGTTACCTACCACTTTCGTATTCTCCTATTAAGATGATTCTATAGCTAACAGGGTCAATTTATCCAATAAATGCATCTCTGTCCAAAACATGGACAGAAACTGACATGCCACTTTAAACATATATAACTGAAGTTCTACATGTCCAATAAATGTGGTTCAAGATTTTTATCGAAAGATTAACAAATTCTAAACAACTTTGTTATAAATACCTAAAGCTAATTATACTATTAAGAAGGCCCCATAGTGCCAACAAGGAAACCCTCTCTGGGTTTGGGCAGAAACAGCCACAGAGATTTAAGCAAGTATAACTCAAGATCTACTTAACCAAAAATCATGATATTCAGCTTTTTTAAAAGCTTAATAAAAATACTACAACTCATGTATTATCATAAAGTCACAATTCATAACTTAACTGAGCCAATTAATTCAATCATGCAGACCCATTCAGAATAGGGGCAAAGCAACAGAGGGCATTTGTTATTTTTATAACTCTTAAACTATCAAGCCTAAAATCCTTAAGTTTTTACCAGACATCAACCATCACCTTAGTAGCTCTACATAAAAATTTTAAATTTATTTGAGCAAAAAACTGTAGTTATGAATAAGACAAAATACAACTAGTATTAAAAACCTAACTGCATAAATCTATTTTTATCGCAAAATATTTAAACTAAAACATGCCATATTATAGATCTACAGCATAGATAAGTTCATAAGGATTCCAAAAAGTCCTCATTTACTATTTTACGATTTTTATACTAATTACTACGAATTTTCAAAGTTTATCATTCAAATCTGCAAAAATCAGAAAAAAGGAAATATAAATCTTGCATCGGGGTCCCTATAGAAAACACAAATTAAATAACAGCGAATAGATCCTTCTTATCACTATTCCTCTAAGTCAAGGATTTTGCAGATCGACCCTTCTCTTTTCTTGAATTCAAGCGTGAGGTCCTTCCTCTCGGTTCACAGCAGAGGAGATGGCCGGCTTGCGGCTCTGGTGGCCGTGGTCATCGACGGCGGCGGTGGAGTGGCGAGGAGGACCAAGGGGCCCGCATGCACACGCTAGGCTGCCCAGCTCGGATCGAGGCGGCCTGTGGCGGCGTGGCCATAGCAGCAAGTGGCAGTGATGGCAGTTGCTCTGACAGTGTGGAACGACAGCGGCGAACGACGCCGGTCAGGGAGGTCCAGATGTGCAGCGTGAGCTACGCAAGGATGTGCCACGGTCAGTGGGGAGCGGTAGAGCGCAGAGATGTGGGGGCATGGCGATGTCGTGAGCTCGGTGGCGATGCTCATGGTGGCCCCGTCTCGGAGCGTGCACACTGCACTAGAGAGTGAGGGAGGGAGAGTGGAGAGGCGAGTGGGGAATGGGGCAGCTCAGGCGCTCGGTTATGGAGGAGCCAGGCGCAAGGCAGCGCGTGGCACTGAGGTAGGACATGCGTCAGCCATGGTGGGGCATGCTCCGGTGCATGGCGGCCACGCAGGCAAACAGTCGAGCACGTGGTGAGCGCCGTAGTGGACATGGTGGGGAGCTGATTTGGGCCACTTTTGTGCGGAATCAGACAGTGGGCCAAAAATGAAGTTTGTTCACCTCGGCCTACTCTACATTTTCCATTAAGGCACTCAGGTCATTTGAGCAACATATCAGTGGTTAATTAATCTCCAAGATAACAGCGTCAACGCGTTGATAGCGATGAACAAAAGCCCAAATCGATGGTCAAAAAGAAGTCCAACGAGTGCCATCTTTATACATGTTCATTTCCATCATGGATACTCCAACTTTTATTTTGGGACCCAATCACATTGCTTAACAAAATTATGAGAACGCGAGATGCCAATGTCGACGACGAGTCGACGATGAATTCTAAACTTAGAAAAATTCCAAGTACCGAAAACAGCTGCCGATTCAAAGTTTGAGCCTCAATTTGACCTAGTTCTGAGTTGATCTAGCTCTTAGTCCAAAACAAAGTTTGTTCTACTCCACTCAAGCTTCAACTTTGATTTAAGGTGCAACTCCATGCATGCAATGTAAGTGATTTGTCAACATAGGTCAAACTAGCATCACGGTAAAGCTTAAATCAAAGTTTTAGACCGATTGAGGCATTTCTTGACCTTGCTCAACATGAACCCTTCATGACTTTTGTTGTAGATTTCAATTAGAGTCATTTGGGCAAGGTAGCAAGGTTCGGTTCATGATCTATAATTCCATTCACTTAATAAAGCAATCTAAGAAAGATTATAACTTATCATTTCATGTGACTTTTTTATTCCAAACTTCATGAAGCTTTTCCAATCATCCATGTGGGTGGAAAATTGATGTGAGGCACATGAAAGAAGCACCCTCAACATTACTTAGGTGTATATCTGAAAAGGGCCAATATGCAAGCAAAGGTGTGTTGCCCAAGTTTAAGTAGGAGCTCACTCTTGTAGATTTGATCTTGACACCTTCATCACCACTTAACATGTCATATTTGAGCTCAAACCATTTCTTAACAGGTGGCAAACACCTAGGGTGTTATAGCCCTCCCCCTTATAGGAATCTCGCCCCGAGATTTGATGCGAAAGACTTTGAAGGGAAGAGAAGCATGTCATCCATTTTTCAACATCAGTGATAGCGTTAGGCTACTTAATTTTGGAGTATGAGAGAGGCTAATTTGGTTATGACACTTTCTAATACTTGCTCTTCACAGTAAGTTTTGTCTGAAGAATTTCCTTCATTGGCTTCCATGAAGCATTGTTACTTTGGGAGGAATCCAAGATAGTACAATACTTCATTCTCGAGATATGGAGAGTACTATGAAGCATAAACTAATTACCCATAATCTCTATTTCCCTAGTGAATATAGCGTGAACCATGTGAACTTTGCACTAGACTACAAGCTTCAGAAAGCTACTCATTACAATGGTTCCATGTTCATTCACAAAGTTCAAAAAGTAGTTCTCTACCAAAGTAGCTTGAGTACAACCTTTCATAAGGAATGAGATTATAGACGGGGTAAGCATCCTCTGAGGTTGTGAGAAACTGAGTAACCAATAGGCAATATCTATGCTGGTCGTAACCGTTCAATCACTCAGATGTCAATCGATAAAAAACTACATAATGTTCCATGGGTGCAGTTCTCTTTCTCTAATGATAACACTGTATTATCTGAGTCCGTTGAGTGAGTGGTGAATATGATAGCTACCTCTATTGACTCAGCGTTTTCGATGATCATTATTTGGGGAAATCCTTGTATCCAAGCGGCAACAGTTATCTGGGTTGAATCTGAGGCAACCTCGTGGGTAAAAACACATGGAATGTACTAAGGACAAGTCCGCCTTAGAGATCCTTGCTGAAGAATGATGATAGCGAGGTCTGAAGGTCAACGAGAGTTGCAAGCATACACTGACTAAAAAACAGTACACTACTAAGCAGGTTGAGCATAATTTGCTTTCATGGTGCAGTGGCACAGTAAGTTGGGTTGACTTGCACTGTTGCAAAATTGACTTTGTTGAACTACCTTGGACATTGAAGCTTCCTTTCTACTGTCAATTAATAACTCATAAGCAAAATCTGAAATCTGTTGTTTGACACTTTTCAAATTGTTTTCGACTCGCAAAGGCACAAATTGACTTGTAGAACACCTTGACTGCTCCAGCATTGTTGATATGAGAGGGCAAACGTGAGGCAAAAAGGGGTGTCAAGAGTCTTCTCTAGGGCATCTAAAGTATTAACAGTCATCACATTGCCAATATGACCTAAACTACAACATAATCATCCAATACAAAGAATGATAGTAGTCAAACAAGAAAATTATAGATTCTATTCCCCTTGGTAATCAGTTCATATTCTGCAAGCTACTATTCCATTGTGCACAAATTTTGGTAGGCATGTTGATCCAAGAGTCCTTTAACTACTGACCAAAATTCAGCTCAAACGGACACCGTTTGACTATCCAAACAAATCATTTACAAAAATTGCTTTGTTCTGAAATTTTGTGACCGAACTGTCAAAACATCTCACAAATCTAATGCTTTACTCAACCAATCCGCAAACCAACTTAAGACATCAAGGTATCTTAAGCGAGGAATGAGCTTGGCAAGTGTTGTGGCAATCCAACCATGTTTGAGCCACTAATCACTGGCTTAAGATAACGAGTGGAGTGCCATACAACCTTGACAGATTTCCCACTCTTCTTTTTCTTTGCTTCATGCATTGTGGAGGGTGTTCTACACTCTCTAATTCTTTTTATGACAGCGGTAGCTTTCTCACTGAGGATGGAGGCTAGGGTTATCCTTACATGCTTCCTAGGGAACAACTTCAACTGTTGATGTAGGCACCAACTCAACGATGTGCAAGCATTGGACTGGTGGGCTTGCAGGGCACAATGCATACTCATGTGGAGGGGCAGTCCTACATGATAAGGAAACATCTCTGATTACCCTTCTGTGCTTCATCCCATAGAATCTAGAACAATCCTTTGATAGCACCATATACATAATGATGCAGACCGAGACTAGGGGCATGCTTTCTCTAGCTCTTTACTTAGCTGATACAACATCTTGCACTATCTGTGTGATTGTCCAAGATGGAATTGACTTGACAACACTGGGTCTAGAGAAGAAAGCAGTCCTGGCATCGCTGACCGACTTTACTATTTCTTTGCCTAGCATTGTTTCGTGAGACCTGGCCTTCATAGTTACCAAAGAGTCGTTACCTAGATGGAGATGAACTTTCCTCTCGGTAACTAAGTAGTTGTCTCGCAACACCAAAAAGGTTCCAATTCTCCACTCTTGACACTAAGAATGGTGGTCAAAGCATAAGCAGATGGTCGCCATTGAAGTCAGTAGAAAGGGATAACACCGAAGAAGGTCGGTTGATCATCTTGCACTTAAAGATCAAGGCTAAGATAGAAAGCTCATAGCACTAGGTGACCGATTATAGGACATAATATCTTGGTCCATTTATCATTCGACTGATAACTTGTCCAACTTTAAATATTGTGTAGCCTTTTGATCCAATGGGGATGACATAAGTTGCTCACTAGATGATTGACATCATTACAGGGACCATCAAGTAGAGTCACTTGTCTACCATCTCTTGCAGTCTATTTATGTTCCTGTTAGTGACCTATTCTTCAAAGGTTATCCTTTGGACGACTTCAGAAGGAAGTCCTATTGTATCTGGTTCGATGCACAGATCTTTAGACAAGATAAGGAGAGATAACCAAGGAATAGCTCATGTGAAAATAACACATCGGTGCAATTCTACAATGGATCATGACTAGAAAGCTCGATACCAGCGCGCACCCAACAGAACAACCATGTGCCAGCTAGCCACAAGGAGGCCTTAGGTTCTGTCATGGCACCATAGTTGCTACTCATAACACCATTTCTGAACACACAACCCACAAGAATTTTCATGTGGTACAAATTTGGTTGCATAGGAGCAAGCACCATGCTATGGAGGGATAGCAAACAAAGATAGTCACAAGGTTAGGAGTCAACAAGGGGTCGATCTGAAGATCAAAACACAGTGCAAGAGAACATAGCTTAATTGCCAAAGACAACTGAGCAAGGGACTCTTGCATAATTTCATATACGTCTTGTGTCCACCAAGGTGACTACCAGGTAGAGATGAACATGACATTTGGTCTTACCGAGTAGCAACATGAGATCAAGACTGATAACATCTAGAGACATGGAAGAGTTGGAGACAAAACAAACAAGATTCGAGGGACAGAGCCAAGGCACTGACTAAGGATTTAGTTGATAAAGCCATGACATGATCTACGAGGAAAAGGTTCCAAAGCAGGGTAGATAACGATTAGCATTGCACCAGATCATCCGTAGGAGAAGGAGCAATGAGATCCAACAAGGATTTTTGAGAAGGGTCCTCCCACACAAGAGCAGGACAACCACGACACATGCAAGCATTCAGGGGAACTAAGCTTGGACCTAAAGCATGGATATAGGTCATCATAGCACAACATTCAAGGACTAGCAACGACATATACAGGCTCAGGCTCCTAAGAGAGAACTTAATTAGAGACGACAACCATGAGATTATCAAAACTTGGATGTTGATCCAGGATAGCACCCTTCAACACTCATATGCTTACTGAGGACAAAAGGTGTGATAGCTATGGCACCGCCTATATAATGAGCATCCACACCTACATCATGGTCTTAAGCAAGCCTTTCAAAACACTCAATTCAATTAGCTTAAGTGACTATTACTAAGCATAAGGCTCGTACATAACAAGTAGTCACCTACAGCAACACCACTACACATATCATGCAAAACATGGTGATAAGGTACTATGATCCTTTATTTCCTTTTTACAGAGTAGGTGGATATCTCTACAAAATAAGTTTTACCTACATTTAGCAATTTAGTTTTCAAAGAGGTGAACTTTTTGCTAACTATTAACTTGTCATCGATTTGCAAAGCTAATCACACCCTATCTTCAAGCACAACTATTCAAGCGACATGGAACAAGGCATTTTGTCTAGCTTCACATAGGGAAGATAGTAACCTCACATGATCACAAGTTACATAGTATTAGAACAAGGTGAGGGAAGCATATTTATGCACAAGCACAATCATGATGCATGCTCATCCTATTCGTCCTCACAAAATTGCTAGCCTAATGCGGCAATCACGTTCTATGTCAGTGGCATATCACGTACTCTCTCAATATATAGCTAGTTGTCAGCTACATTCGATCTATGCATTCGTGGTTAGCATACCTGTAGGCAAATTCATTGCAGCCCATCCCCACAAGAGATAAATAAGCACACAATGATAGCAGTAAACTAAGATACTCTCCATATATACATCCCCAGATATATATACTTCGGTATCCATAGCTACCCAATAGATATACCCACAATTAAGTACCTTCATATATACATGTGTGTAACATGTAAATATTCTAGTAACCACAGCTAACTCTCTCCTAGACCAATAGTTGGATGGTCATGCTCTCACAACTCACACTTACCTAGGTGTAGAGGCACTTGATCCATACATTACCATTCAAGTGAATGGCATCCATACAATAGCACGTCGTATGGACAACAAAAGTAAAAATTGCAAGAAGTAAACCCTCATAGTTAGTGTTAGTTTACTTATTGCCACCTAGTAGTCCTTAATTGGGCATAAAGGAGGATGTCGCTAGCATAGTGTTGCAAATTAGTTTTGACAAATTTGCCTGTAGCTAAAGTTTTAGTCAAAATAGGCTTTTTAAAATAAAAACTTTGTTTTTAAAATGACGTTCATGATAGTATTATGCTTAATCTTGCTCTGATGCCAGCTGTGACAGAACCGCCCAATTTATACAAGATCAAGTATGACTGTCCCCGCTAACACGTTGACACATGCATACTTTCACTTATACAAACCCGGTAGTCCGCCGAGTGTCCCGAAGGACCTCGGTAAATCAACATCACAACCAAGATCATGTGATTAAGCAAATACACATCACATACGTAGAGTTGTAGCAGAAATAATATTACAAATGGTTTCACAAATAATAGTACAAGTTTGGGTTTCAAACCGATTAGTGAAAACAACATTGCTTTCAAAGGATTACATTAATATAAGTTCCAAATACATTGCTAGCATAAGTGACATCCTCAGATAAAAGCATATAGATGAGACATAACTATAGATTCACTGAGCCCACTGGCGGATAGCCACCAACTTTAGCAGGCTAAGAACTTCACCTACAACAGGGTAGGATAAACCCTGAGTATTCGAATATACTCAGCTAGACTTACCCATCATAAACCAAAAATAAATTGACTGCAAGGAGTATGCAAGGCTTTATAAGTGGAGGTAGCTTGATGACATTTTGCATAAAAAGTGATTAACTCAATTATACAATTATAATTCTTTCATCAAGTTAATTATAACTATCCATATATAGATTAGCAACTATCTTGTGCCAAACATGTGGTATATCATTTTAGAGCATACAATAGTAACCATAGCCAGTATAGTAATTCCATGTTTATTCAAACCATCATATTCCATAATTACCATTACTATGATGTTGGAGCTAGCCAAGTTTCTCACTATTCGAGAGAGAGGGTGATTCGAATCGATTTCAACCAGCTGGGAATTTATTCCTAACACAAACCCAAGCAGACCAGATCAATGGTCACCTTAGGTCACCTTTGGTACAACTCAAGTACACATTTTACGGGTTCGCCCAGCACCACACAATCAAGGACAACCAACTGCCAGGACGTTCAGGCTCTGCCTACCCTTAGGCTCATGTCTGGCTCCCCGCACATCCTTACTACCAACCAGAGTGCGCACTTTGATAGCGTGGGGCCTGGCTTGAGTTGAGCTACTTGGCTTCGCGGTTAGAATGAGTTATTTGGCCAGCTAAGTGATAGGCATGCGTTCAATCTTGTCAGAAGTGCCAACAATGGTATGGTCCTTAATCGGCACAGACGGAATCACATGAGTCAACCTACCAAAGACTCCGCCCGACCTCCATTTACTTTTACCCATGGTTCTTTTCCACGATAGCAAGTATAGCCAACCGTGCTTTGGTATCCACCTATATCTCACAGGTGACAGGAAATCACCCGACTTCTACCGGTCTAAGCAGGGCTAAGCATGTATTTGATCCTGGATCTACATAGGGTTAAAGGTGTATTTCTAGACAAGGTAGTTCCATGCATCAAGTGTTTCTAAACAACTCTTATAACCTAATGCATCAATTATAAAGGACTCGAGTAATATTTTGTAAAACACTAGGAGACTTAGAATGCTCTAGGGCTTTCCTAGAATCCAACACTAGGTTAGTGTTTGTTAGATGACACTCACATGGCGAGCATCTCCTGTTCAGGCAGGTACTCTAGGGGTCCTTCCATCTTCGGGAAAAGTCCACCAACACCGTCTTCTGGTTCGATTCCATGATCACATCCTTCACATGGTGCATCTAGCGTACCTAGATAAGATGCAATATGCAAGTGCATGAATATGAAGAATGGTAATATAAGATGCATCACATAATATCATTCAAGGCAAACATAAGATCATGCAAGACATAGACACCTAGAGTTATTTTAACTAAACATCACACAACCTATTATAGAGGGATAGCAAGCATATTAGGCATGGCACACAAGTGAACTTAAGTTCAGATATTGCACCTATGCATTGATCAAGAACTAACCCACATGTTTAGCCAAAACAAGAGCAAGCTAAAGCAATCACTTAGCACATGTATTGAAATTTGGATAGCGGCACAACAATCACTTGTTTTATTCATAACTAGAGATCCATACATCCAAATAAGGTGATCCTAGACTTTATAGAAAATTATCTAAAACATGTTTAATATCATCACAAGGTGATTCCTCAATTAACAAGGTCAATCAAGCACAATTGGGCACCTCTGTCCAGACTTGGACAGATTCTGTCATGCAACTTCACAAGCTTATAACTGGAGATTTAAACAACCAAAAGTAGTGATATTTAACAATCTACAAAGCTCATGAAAAGCACTACACTTATTATATTATCTCCAATACATGATTCAAAGCTTAGCTAAGTCAAACAACGCAATCATTCAGATCTGTATAGAGAGCTTGCAAAATCTGACAATGAACTTACAAAATATATAGCTCCTAAATTAACAGGCCTATGGTCATGAAATTTGAACACAAGCAATATTATGAAATTATCTACAACTTTGGTATTCACTACAACCACAGCAAACATCATTTCCACCATGAAAATAATTGCACAAGCAAAACTGCACATGCAGCCCAACAGCAGTGGTACAGAAAACTGATAGCAACTTTAGAGAAGTATAACTGGAGTTCTAGACAACCAACAAATATGAATCATAACTTTTTGAAAAGCTTATAAAGTTACCTACCACTTTCATATTCTCCTATTAAGATGATTCTATAGCTAACAGGGTCAATTTATCCAATAAATGCATCTCTGTCCAAAACATGGACAGAAACTGACATGCCACTTTAAACAGATATAACTGAAGTTCTACATATCCAATAAATGTGGCTCTAGATTTTTTTTCAAAAGATTAACAAATTCTAAACAACTTTGTTATAAATAACTAAAGCTAGTCCTACTATTAAGAAGGCCCCACAGTGCCAACAAGGAAACCCTCTCTGGGTTTGGGCAGAAACAGCCACAGAGATTTAAGCAAGTATAACTCAAGATCTACTTAACAAAAAATCATGATATTTAGATTTTTAAAAAATCTTAATAAAAATACTACAACTCATGTATTATCATAAAGTCGTGATTCATAACTTAACTGAGCCAATTAATTCAATCATGCAGACCTATTCAGAATAGGGGCAAAGCAATAGAGGGCATTTGTTATTTTTATAACTCTTAAACTATCAAGCCTAAAATCCTGATGTTTTTACCAGACATCAACCATCACCTTAGTATCTCTCCATAAAAATGTCACATTTATTTGAGCAAAAAACTATAGTTATGAACAAGACAAAATACAACAAGTATTAAAAACCTAAGTGCATAAATCTATTTTTATCGCAACATATTTAAACTAAAACATGCCATATTATACATCTACTGCATATATAAGTTCATAAGGATTCCAAAAAGTCCTCATTTACTATTTTATGATTTTTATACTAATTACTACGAATTTTCGAAGTTGATCATTCAAATCTACAAAAATCAGAGAAAAGGAAATGTAAATCTTGCATCGGGGTCCCTATAGAAAACACAAATTAAATAACAGCGAATAGATCCTTCTTATCACTATTCCTCTGAGTCAAGGATTTTGCAGATCGACCCTTCTCTTTTCTTGAATTCAAGCGTGAGGTCCTTCCTCTTGGTTCACAGCAAAGGAGATGGTCGGCTTGCGGCTCCGGTGGCCGTGGTCGTCGACGGCGGTGGTGGAGTGGCGAGGAGGACCAGGGGGGCCGCACGCACATGCTGGGCTGCCCAGTTCGGATCGAGGTGGCCTATGGCGACACAGCCACAACAGCAAGTGGTGGTGACGGCAGTTGCTTTGACGGCGTGGAGCGACAGCGGCCAACGGCGCCGGTCAGGGAGGTCTAGAGGTGCAGCGTGAGTTGCGCAAGGATGTGCCATGGTCAGCAGGGGAGGGGTAGAGCATAGAGGTGTGGGGCATGGTGATGCCACGAGCTTGGCGGCGATGCTCATGGCGGCCGTGTCCCAGAGCATGCACGCAACACCAGAGAGCGAGGGAGGGAGAGTGGAGAGGCGAGTGGGGAATGGGGCAGCTCAAGCGCTCGGTTATGGAGGAGCAGGGCACAAGACGGCGCATGGCACTAAGGTTGGACACACATCGGCCATGGTGGGGCGCGCTCCGGTGCATGGTAGCCACATAGGCAAACTATCGAGCACGTGGCGAGCGCCATAGTGGACATGGTGGGGAGCCGATTTGGGCCACTTCTGTGCCGAATCAGACAGTGGGCCAAAAATGAAGTTTGTTCACCTCGGCCTGCTCTACATTTTCCATTAAGGCACTTAGGTCATTTGAGCAACATATCAGTGGTTAATTAATCTCCAAGATAATGGCATCAGCGCGTTGACAACGATGAACAAAAGCCCAAATTGATGGTCAAAAAGAAGTCCAACGAGTGCCATCTTTATACATGTTCATCTCCATCATGTATACTCTAACTTTTATTTTGGGACCCGATCACATTGCTTGACAAAATTACGAGAACGCGAGATGCCAATGTCGATGACGAGTCGACGATGAATTCTAGACTTAGAAAAATTCTAAGTACCGAAAACAGCTGCCGATTCAAAGTTTGAGCCTCGATTTGACCTAGTTCCGAGTTGATCTGGCTCTTAGTACAAAAACAAAGTTTGTTCTACTCCACTCAAGATTCAACTTTGATTTAAGGTGCAACTCCATGCAAGCAATGTAAGGGATTGGTCAACATAGGTCAAACTAGCATCATGGTAAAGCTTACATCAAAGTTTTAGACCGATTGAGGCATTTTCTTGACCTTGCTCAACATGAACCCTTCATGACTTTTGTTGTATATTTCAATTAGAGTCATTTGGGCAAGGTAGCAAGGTTCGGTTGATGATCTATAAATCCATTCACTTAATAAAGCAATCTAAGAAAGATTATAACTTATCATTTCATGTGACTTTTTTTATTCCAAACTTCACGAAGCTTTTCCAATCATCCATGTGGGTGGAAAATTGATGTGAGGCACATGAAAGAAGCACCCTCAACATTACTTAGGTGTATATCTGAAAAGGGCCAATATGCAAGCAAAGGTGTGTTGCCCAAGTTTAATTTGAGCTCACTCTTGTAGATTTGATCTTGACACCTTCATCACCAATTAACATGTCATGTTTGAGTTCAAACCATTTCTTAATGGGTGACAAACACCTGGGGTGTTACAGTCGCTCAGGGGCTACATGAGGGTATAATACCAAATATTACCTCTCTTTTTTATTGTCATGTGGTAAACAACTTTGTCCCCAAATGGAAGCGCATTCCTCTTCCTTTGACTGTCCTATGTAAATTTGTTCTTACTCCTAACTGAACGCACCCCGCCACAACCTTCGATTACAAGCAGCTGAGCTCCACGGGCCATGCCTAGGTTCTTAAAAAAGTTGTAGCCTACGGAACTAATGGGTAGGATAAAAACAAGGAATGGATAGTGATTCTATCACAAAGAATATGGTTGATGTATTCATTGATACAAAAAAACTGTTCACACAGGGGCTCACCCATGAACTCAACTATTACATTTTTTGATAAACTACTTCCATTCCAAATACTACTATGGCCACTCGACGACATCGCGTGACGCTAAAGGAAAACGACACTCGCCGTCGAACATAACCACCGCCATAAGGGCCCCTACCTGTTTCCGCTCATGACTTCGGCGAGCACAACGGGTACCTCAAGGGACCCACATGGTTCTGTTCCCTCGACTTCGGCGAGCGCAATGGGTACCTCAAAGGCGCTGCACCCATAAATGCTCAGCAGAAGAGCATGGGGCTCTAGACCTTCTCATGCAGTCAAGGCAGCTCCTGGGTAGGGACGCCGCCACAAAAGTATGGCCACCATGGATGGAAGAGATCTTATCAAACTTTATGAACTGGCTAACCTGAGCAGCTATAGGCGTGGAACCCTCCACCAACATGATCCTAGGCAACTTCCCCTCCGCATACAGATCCATCCCAAAGAAGGCCTCATAGACGAATCTAGCATGCCACCCCCTTCGGTGGAAGCCACCCCTTCTCAGGCAAAGACAGCCAGCACCGCCCCAGGCAGCCTCTAGCTTGACATCGTGCTCTGGATTCATGAAAGGATCTATAAGTCCTCCCCCTCGCTTACCATCTCTCTCACTTAGGAACCGCTATGGCATACAGCCACTCTCGATGAGGAGGAAGAAGGAGGAGAGACAATAGGTGGAGAACAGGCAACTGACTACGACGAAGAGCCCTCTCCCTCCCCCTATTTAAGGAAGAAATGTGGTAGCCGATGAGGGGTAAAAGATTAGAGCAAAAAACTCTCTCCCTTCCCCCATTCAATGCGGGTGGGAAACAATGGGACACACCCTGACCGATGGGACGCATGCTGGCCGGTGGAACGACACCAGGTCAGACAAAACACCGCCTGGTGAGACGAAACATGGTCTGGGTATGGCCCACAACTATTGTATGACTAGGTGCAAAAATTGAAATGTCACCACATGTAGGCAGCTCTCTACACCCTAGGCAGAACTTGGAAAACCCCAAAGTGGGATCTCTGCTGGGAGAGACCATCGAGCTTCCTAAGTCAATCGAATGGCTCAGAAAAACACCCCGAGAGACAGGTAGGAAGCAAAGGGACACCCCATGTAGGCCATGCCGACTCCATCATGAACGACAGGCATGGGTCTTGGTCAGACATTTTTTAGTAAAGCTTTCCAAACCCCGTCACTTAAATCATCAAGGTAAACACTACCAACCCCCTCTATTTCTTTATAATCATTTCATACATCCATACACGCATTCATTCCATACACCCATGCCTCCTGGATGATTTGGGCCCTAAACCACCCAAGGGCTTGGGAACTAAGCATCGCACGTGTAGCGAAATGCATCACAACGCTCCATGTTGTGTCACGAAGCGGTGGTTGCTTCATTCGACATGAGCAACCAATAGAGCCAGGGGAGAAAAACATAGATGAGCCTTGTGCGGCCCTTGCCCAGTCTGGCAGACTAGGTCATCTCAACCTTCTCATTCGAACCTGAACCTCTCGCCAAGCCCATAGAATCTCCATTGAGGGGCGGCCATTAGGCCACCCCGGTCGGTCTCCGGAATGACCCAGGCATCTGCCGGGTTGCAGGTAAAGGAGTATTGGAATGTCATAAGAGGGCTATGCTGACCCCATCATGAACGATAGACCTAGATTCCACTCGATCATACCCATTAGCGAACTCACCGAGTGCGTCACTCGAGCCTGAGCGATCGGGATAAGCGACAAAACTCAGCCCCTCTAGTTGTGAGGGACCGAGGATGGGGTAACGCACACAACTCTCACTGACCCCTACTAAGGCCCAATGGGGCTTAGGGGATCAAGACACAAAAAGCCTAGGTCTG
Source organism: Miscanthus floridulus (assembly GCF_019320115.1). NCBI lineage: Eukaryota > Viridiplantae > Streptophyta > Magnoliopsida > Poales > Poaceae > Miscanthus > Miscanthus floridulus. Next base: position 76,092,753 of record NC_089584.1, on the reverse strand, counting down.
CGACCCCTAACTCGCCCCTTCTGACTATGCTCCAAACACCTAGGTTTGCAACCCTGATCTCGCCCCATCCGGCTATGCTCCAACTACGCTCCAAACACCTGGGTTTGAGACCTCGATCTTACCCCATCTGGCTATGCTTCGACTGCGCTCCAAACACCTAGGTTTGCGACCCCGATCTTGCCCCATCTGGCTACTCTCCAACTATTCTCCAAAACACCTAGGTCTACAACCCCAAACTCGCCCCATCAAGATCCACAAGCACCGCCTTGTCGCCTCACCAGATCCCTAAACTAACAAACTAACTACCTCGGCTACGTAGGCTACACCAAGGCTAGGATCTATGAGTGCCACCTTGTCGCCTTGCCTAATCCCCAAACTAATGAACTAACTGCCTCACCCGATCCTACGGCGCGCACCGACGCCAAGATCCGCGAGCTCCATCTCACCCAAATCTCTAAAAATGACTAAACACCATGGCTGCGCAATGATGCCCTGGTTGACAACTCCATCTCAACTAAAAACACGCACACATGCCCACTAACAAACACCCCCAGATGGTTTCGCCCGAACTGCCTAGGGCTCAGGGGCTACACCGGTGGGTGTGCTCACGCGCACCCGCTGACAAAGCAAAAAAAACCTCCCCCACTAGGCGACATAGAACCCCCCCCCAAATGGTTCTACCTGAACTACCTAGGGGCTGGAGGGCTACACCCACGGGTGCGCTCGCGCGCACCTGCTATCAAGGCAAAAATCCCCTAGATGATTTTGCCCGAATCGCCTAAGGGCTCGGGGGCTCCTATCGGGTTCATAGACCTAGGGTCCCTCAGGGACTGGCTTCCCAGACAAAGGCTTAGCCCAAACTGATAATGCAAAACTTATGGGCTAGCCCAAGTATCAGAGCAATAGGCCAAGGGAGTGATCCAATCTCCAATCGAAAGGTCAAGCTAAGGAGGAACAACGCCCGTTTTCTGACTTCGGCCCACCTCTTCGACCAAAGCACTCGCTTCGGTCACCAACCTACCTTCAGACGGCCTTTTTGACCAGAAGGCCTGGCCAAAAGCACCACTTCCAACAGCACTGCTTCCAACTCTGACCCCGCACTCTCTGACTAGGGATACGCCCAGCCCATGCTCACCGCTCTTCTCCGACTGGCATGATCAGAGCCGACTAGGATCAACCGACTAGGGATGCTCACTCGATAGGGACCAGGAGATGTGCGGAGAAAAGCAAGGCAAGGCTCACAAGTCAAAACCATGGTACTAGGGGCCATACCCTACATGGAACAGTACTCTATAACCGCCCTAACACAAACAGTATTGTAGACGCCGACATTTCCCTCTATAGTGTTGTGGGCACCATTGACTCCTATACGATAAGGCCCCCCACATGCCTCTAGGCATCGATGGTGTTGTGGGAGCCAGGATTTACCGTACCGAGTGCACATGGTGAAACTCCTCATATGCCTCTAGGCATCAACAGTATATGCAGATACCGACATCTGCCATACCCAAACAAGACGACGGACCTCCCATGTGCATCTGACATCCAATAGTATTATAGGCGCCTACCATCATCCTGTACCCATCGGCATGAGCAACAAGGCTTAGAAGCATTCATACTCTCTCTCTCTCACTTGTAAGGCCATCCTTTCATCTATAAAAGGGGATGCGCTCTCTCCCAAAAGGAGGGTCACTTTAGATTCATTAGATCGACCAAGTTCACTAGTCCACAACTGTAGAACTGCCAAGTTCAAACCTCAAGCGCATGATTGAACACATAGCCCATAGCGAAGCTCCTGTCGCTCTCAGCCCTTCCGACCAGAGCCAACCGGACCTCTTGTGCACCCCATGTTTCTCCTTCTTGTTTGTAACCCCACTGTAGACTTCGAGCACCTAGGCTCAGGAATAAAGTCACCGACAGACTCAAACTAGACATAGGGCACGTTGCCTGAACTAGTATAAACTCTATGTCATTGAGTGCTAGGCCACCTCCGATCACAACGTATGACAAAACTACAAATATTCACTAGTTGGTCACTTTCTGTATCGACACCAGGTTTCTCACTATCTGGGAGAGACGACGATTCGAATCAATTTCAACTAGCTGGGAATGCAATCCTAGAGATAAAATTTGAGATGCTCAAGCTCATGAATGCTTGGATGATGCTTGTGCTCATGAAATGCAAGTGCAAATTGCAATTCTTAGCACAGAGGTGTTACAGCCCCTCCCCCTTATAGAAATCTCATCCCAAGATTTGTAAACCTACCATTCTTCATAAAAAGAGGGATAAACTTCACATAAGTAATCCTCCCATTCCCACGTGGCACCTTGTTCACTATGGTTATTCCATGCCACCTTGTAGAACTTAATGACCTTGCTCCGTGTTACTCTTTCCATCTCTTCTAGCACTCGGATTGGTTTCTCTTCATAAGTCAAAACCGATTGGAGCTTAATGTTGGTGGGTGCAATGGCTTCCTCAGGTATGCGAAGACATCCTTTCAACTGAGAAACATGGAAGACGTCGAATATAGCACTCATCTCAGGAGGAAGTTGTAACTTGTAGGCAACATTTCCTTTCCATTCAATAATCTTGTATGGCCCTACATATCTAGGTGCAAGCTTTCTTTTTACTCCAAATCTCTGCACTCCTTTCATGGGTGACACTTTTAAGTATACATAGTATCCCACTTCAAAAGTTAGTGGTCTTCTTCTTTTATCAGCATAACTCTTTTGTCTTGATTGAGCTGCTTTCATATGTTGTTGGATAATACGTACCTATTCTTCAGCTTTGGTGACAAAGTCAATGCCAAAGTATCTTCTTTTGCTGGGCTCAATCCAATTCAAAGGAGTTCTACATTTCTGACCATACAAGGCTTCAAAAGGAGCCATCTTGATGCTCGCTTGATAACTGTTATTGTAGGAGAACTCGGCTAAAGGTAGCCATTTCTCCCATGAACCCTTGGAAGATATAACATAGGCTCTCAACATATCTTCTAGGATTTGATTCACTTGCTCAGTCTGTCCAGAAGTTTGTGGACGGTATGCTGAACTTCTGATTAGTTTAGTTCCTAAAGCTTCATGCAAGTGTTCCAAAAAATGAGCTATAAACTATGGTCCTCGATCTGAGATTATGGTCCTTGGTACCCCATGTAGTCTCATAATCTATGAAACCTATAGCTCAGCGTATTTCCCTATGCGATCCACTATGCTAACTGGTATAAAATGTGCTGACTTGGTGAGGTGATCTACAATGACCCATATCAAATCATGACCTTGCTGTGTCATCGGAAGGCCTGTAATAAAGTCCATACTTATTTCCTCCCATTTCCAGCCTAGAATAGGCAAAGGTTGAAGTACCAGCAGATTTGAAATGCACGACCTTTACTCTACTGCAATTATCACACCTAGTGACTTAGGCGGCGATTTCCTTCTTCATCTTGGTCCACCAAAAATGGATTTTCAAATCTTGATACATTTTGCTACTACCCAGATGGATAGACAACTTGGATGAATAAGCTTCATCTAAAATTTGATTTCTAAGGTCACGGTCGTTTAGTACCACAAGTCGGTCCTCAAACCATAGCACGCATCTTTCATCCAACCTAAAATGCTTGGTGTCTTGTTCTTTCATCCAACCTAAAATGCTTGGTGTCTTGTTCTTTCATCTTTCATTTGATGTGAAATACACCTACATCTGTCTTCTTCAATTCTATGATTTTGCTCTTAAGTGAGCAACTAACAGTGATGTTGTGCAGCACAACACAATGTAACAAATTAAATCCATCTTCCAACAAGGCTTCCAAAGTGTTGCAATGAGATTTCCAACTAAGTGCATCTGCTACAACATTAGCTTTCCTTGGATGGTAGTGCACTTCCAAATTGTAGTCCTTAATCAGCTCTAACCATCTTCGCTGTCTCATGTTCAGTTCAGATTGAGTGAAGATATATTTGAGACTTTTGTGGTCAGTATATATGTGACATATGTTTCCCAACAAATAATGTCTCCATATCTTCAATGCATGAACAACTGCTACAAACTATAAATTGTGTGTAGGATAATTAACTTCGTGCTTTCTCAACTATAGAGAAGCATAGGCAATAACTCAACCTTCTTACATGAGCACTATGATAGAACCGCCCAATTTATACAAGATCAAGTACGGCTGTCCCCATTTAGCATGTTGACATGCATATACTTTCACTTATATAAACCTGGTAGTCTGCTGAGTGTCATGAAGGACCTCGGTAAATCAACATCACAACCAAGATCGTATAATTAAGCAAATACACATCACATATGTAGAGTTGCAGCGGAAATAATATTATAAATGGGTTCACAAATAATAGTACAAGTTTGGGTTTCAAAAACTGATTATTGAAAACAACATAGCTTTCAAATGATTACATTAATATAAGTTCCAAATACATTGCTAGCATAAGTGACATCCTCAGACAAAAGCATATAGATAAGAAGTAAATATAGAATCACCGAGCCCACCGGCGGTTAGCCACCATCTTCAACAGGGCGAGAACTTCACATGCAACATGGTGGGATAAACCCTGAGTACTTGAATGTACTTAGCTAGACTTATCTGTCATAAACCAAAAATAAAGTGACACCAAGGATTATGCAAGGCTTTATCAGTGGATCTTGCTAGACAACCTCTTTGCATAAAAGCTTGAGTAATCATTAGCATTATTAACTTGTACTAGCAGTGACTTTTAACCATTTCCTACCATCTATATTAGCACCTGTTCTAATCAATCACTTGATTAAGTTGCAAACAATAATAACCATATCAGGTATTTCATGGCTCATCATCATTATCATCATTTAACCATATCTTTAAATTTAGTAAATCTACATTGCCGCTGCTCAGTCAAGTTCTCACTATTCGGGAGAGACAGTGATTTGAATCGATTCCAATCCAGCTGTAGGGGTATTCCTAACATAAACCTTGCTTCCCCCATCGGGGTTGCAATCAAGTCACCTTTGGTATAGCTTAGGAGTAAAAAAAGAAAAGTCACGGGTCCGGATAGCGCCACATTCTCAAGGGTGACACTCTACCAGGAAGTGCAGGACTTTTAAACACCTAACCCCTTGGACTCACGCCAATGTCCCCAAGCGCATCCTTACTGCCTCCAGAATGCGCATGACCCCCGGTTCCTAGCCTGAGTCGAACTACTAGGCTTTGCGGTCGGAATGACTTATCCGGCCAGCTAAGTGTTAGGCTACATTCAATATGACATGAGGATGTACAGTGAATCGGTCCTTAAACGACACAGACGGGGATAGATTCACACCCAAGACCTCCATGCCTTGTTGCTGCACTACCGTCATCCCGTCCGATCTCTTTTCATTATTATCACATGGTTCTTTTTCACGATAGCAAATATAGCCAACCATGACTAGATCTTGCATGTGATAGGAAATCACCCGACTTCTACCGGTCTAAGCATAGCTAAGCATCATTTGATCCTACACTTAATTAGGATTCATAGGATTTTATTTGGACAAGGTAAGGATATAATGCAACAATTGGTTCCAACCAATTCCTATAGTTAATGCATCATCAACAATAAAAGATACTCAAGATATTTGTAAAAACATGGGAGACTTATAAAGCTTCGGGGCTTTCCTGTGATCCAACACTAGGTTAGAGTTTGTTAGATGACACTTGCTTGGTGAGCATCTCCTGTTCAGGCATGTACTCCAGGGGTCCTTCCATCTTCGGGTTCGGCTCCAACATCTCGTCCTTCACGTGGTTCATCTAGCGTACCAAGATGAGATGCAAGATGCAAGTGCATGAATATGAAGAATGGTAATATGAGATGCATCACATAATAGCATTCAAGGCAAACATAAGATCATGCAAAGACATAGACAACTAGAGTTATTTAACTAAACATCACACAACCTATTATAAAGGGGTAGCAAGCATATTAGGTATGGCACACAAGTGAACTTAAATTCAGATATTGCACCCATGCATCGATTAAGAACTAACCAACATGTTAAGCCAAAATAAGAGCAAGCTAAAGCAATCACCTAGCACATGTATAGAAATCTAGGCAACAGCATAGCAGTCACTTATTTTATCCATAACTAGATATCCAAACATCCAAAGATGGTGATACTAGACTTTATGGAAAGCTAATGAAATTTTCTACAATATTGTTATTATCACCAAAAGCTTATTCCAAAGCTAACTAGTTCAAACATGCCAATTTTCAGATCTACACAGAACTAGGACAGAAAAGTAGTAGTAGTTTGAAAATGGCATAACTGGAGTTAACGACATCAAAGAAGCATTAACCTTAACTTTATAGAAATATTATTAAATTATCTAAAACATGTTTATTATCACCACAAGGTGATTCTACAATTAACAAGGTCAATCAAGCACAATTGAGCACCTCTATCCAGACTTGGACAGATTCTGCCATGCAACTTCGCAAGCTTATAACTGGAGCTCTACAACACCAAAAGGGATGATCTTTAACAATTTCGAAAGCTCATGAAAGGCAATACACTTGTTCTATTATCTCTAAGACATGATTCAAAGCGTAGATAAGTCAAACAAGACAATCATTCAGATCTCTACAGAGAGCATGCAAAATCTGACAATGAACTTACAAAATCTATAGCTCCTAAATTATCAGGCCTATGTCCATGAAATTTGAACACAAGCAAGATTATGAAATTATATACAACTTTGGTATTCACTACAACCTCAGAAAACATCATTTACACAACAAAAATGATTGCACAAGCAAAACTACAAATGCAGCCCAACAACAGTGGTACAGAAAACTGATAGGAACTTCAGAGAAGCATAACTGGAGTTGTAGACCTCCAACAATCATGAATCATAACTTTTTGATAATATTATGAAGTTACCTAAAACTTTCTTATTGTCATCATAAGATTATTCTATAGCTAACAAGGTCAATTAATCCAATGAATGCATCTCTGTCCAAAACATGGACAAAACCTGACATGTCATTTTAAATAGCTATAACTAGAGTTCTACATGTACAATAAATGTGGTTCTAGACTTTTTGGAAAGCTTAGCAAATTCTAAACAACTTTGTTATAAACACCTAAAGCTAACTCTACTACTAAAAAGTCTCCACAGTACCAACAAGGTAACCCTGTCTGAGTTTGGGAAGAAACAGCCACAGACATTTAAACAACTATAACTAAAAATCTACTTAACCAAAAATTATGCTATTTATCTTTTTGGAAAGCTTAAGAAAAGTAATAAAACTCATGTATTGTAATCAAGTCATGATTCATAACTTAACTGAGCCAATTAATTCAAACATGCAGGCCTATTTAGAATAGGAGCAAGGCAATACAGGGCAATTCTTATTTTTATAGATCTTAAACTATCAAGCCTAAAATCCTAAAATTTTTACCATACATCAACCATCACCTGGTTAGCACACCATAAAACTTTCATATTTATTTGAGCACAACAACTACAACTATGAAAAAGACAAGACACAACTAGTATTAAAAACCTAACTGCATAAATCTATTTTTACAGCAAAATATTTAAACTAAAACATGTCATATTATAGATCTAGTGCATAGAAAATTTCACAAGGATTCCAAAAAGTACTCATTTACTATTTTAGGATATCTCTACGAATTACTATGAATTTTCAAACTTGATCATCCAAATCTGCATAAATCAAAGAAAAGACATGTAAATCTTGCATCGGAGACCCTGAAGTTTCCACAAATTAAACTCCAGCGAAGAGGTCCTTATGAGCACTATTCACATGAGCCACTACTTCGCAGAAAGATCCTTCACTTTCTTGAATTGTTGCGCCACGTCCCTGTCACGAGTTGGGAGCAGGGATGACGGCGGGGAGGACCGACCGGCGGCCCGATGGCGACGAGGAGTGGAGGCGAAGCACACGTGGGCCCGTGCACACCAGTGCATGGCTCCAGCATGGCCCGCGGTGGCCTATAGTGGCATGGCCATGCACGCAAGCTACAGCCACGATGGCGGCGCCGGTGGCGGCGAGCTGCAGGGGCGAAGCCAGCGAAACAACTCGATGGGGAGGTGCGGCGCAAATGGAGGAAAGAGTAGGCGGGGTTGGTGGGGCCTAAGGAAAAGCTGGAGAAGAGAAACGGGGTGGCCATGGAGCTTCGGCGGTAGCGCCATGGTAGCAGCGCACCATTTTGCGCGCACGACGATGATGAGAGCGAGTAGCGGAGCGAGAGGTGGTGAGCGCGAGTGAGGAGCAGAGGGCACCGATTTCCTTTTCCTGAGCACGGCAAGGTGACGCGCTAGTGGCCATGCAAGCAGTGAGGGCGCCACGCGACCTGCATCGCCTGCGAGCACAGTCAGCCATGTCCTGTTCCAACTGAATGAACTGATCAAATACCACCTCAAAAATACAAGCTAAAACTCAATATTCGTCCCTTCTTAACTCCAAATACGTTTAGTTTTGACACAAATTGTAGTAACAAATGGTGTAGAGCTACGCGAAATCTACAACATTGCTTAAAGGTTCAAAGTCTAATTCGTCCTGGTTGGAGAGATACAAGGTTCCAAAGTGGGGTTCACAGAACTTGAAAACTGAATATTTTAGTTCCAACACTTAGCCGATTTTTGGAGCTTCAAAACAGCACTGAGTTGATTCTTGAAATCCCTAATCGAGACACTTAGAAGTCGAATCAAGCCTTGATCCAAAAATAAAGTTTGTTCTACATAACATGGACTACAACTTTTATTCAGGTTCCACTACCATGCAAAACCTCTAAGCCATAGTTCAAACCAAGTCAAAGTAGAATCACGATAAAGCTTAATTTAGAGTTTTAGGCTGATTGAGGCATTTTCTTGACTTCTGCTCAACATGAACCCTTCATGACTTTTGTTGTAGAGTTCAATTAGAGTCATTTGGGCAAGGTAGCAAGGTTTGGTTGATGACCCATAATTCCATTCACTTAATAGCGCAATTCAAGCAAGAATGTAACTCATCATTTCATGTGACTTTTTAATTCCAAACTTCATGAAATTTTTCCACTGGTCAAGATGGATGCATGTTGATATAATGTACATGTAATGAGCATGTTTAACATTACTCTTGCATAATCTTAACAAGGGTCCACATGTAAGCAAAGGTGCATTGTTCAAGTTTAAGTTGGAGCTCACTCTTGTAGATTTGATCTTTCACCACTTAACATGTCATGGTTGAGCTCAACTAGTAACAAACACCTAGGGTATTACAAGCACACACCCCAAACCTATACCCGATGCATTACAGGACACATCGAAAGGCTTTTTAATGTCAGGTTGTGCTAGAACAGGAGTTGTAGTTAACAAGGTCCTTAGGGTGTGAAAAGCTACTTCACACTCTACGGTCCAACTGAACTTTTCATCCTTCTAAAGTAATTCGGTCATGGGCTTAGCTATCTTGGAGAAATCAAGAATGAAATGATGATAGTAACCTACAAACCCTAAAAAACTCCAAATTTCATGAACCAAAGTCGGGGCCTTCTAATCCATGACCTCTTGTACTTTAGATGGGTCTACAGATATTCCATCTCTAGATAAGATGTGACCCAAGATAGGTACTTTGCTCAACCAGAATTCACACTTGCTGAATTTGGCATATAACTTATGTTCCCTTAATCTGGACAAAACAATTCTCAGATGCTCTGCATGGTCTGCTTCATTCTCTAAATAAATCAAGATATCATCGATAAACACCACCATGAACTTGTCAAGCTCGGGCATGAATACCGAATTCATCAAGTACATGAAGTAGGCAGGAGCATTTGTCAGTCCAAATGACATGACCAAATACTCATACAAATTATACCAAGTGAAGAAAGTTGTTTTAGGTATATCCTCTGGCCTAATCTTAATCTGATGATAGCTTGACCTTAAGTCAATCTTAGAGAATACCTTTTCTTTTGCCAGCTGATCGAACATGATATCGATACAGGGCAAAGGATATTTGTTCTTAATGGTCACAACATTAAGTGGCCTATAATCCACACACATTCTCAAGGACTTGTCCTTCTTCTTTACAAACAAAGCTGGATATCCCCATGGAGACAAACTAGGTTGAATGAGACCTTTGTCTAATAGTTCTATTAACTAAATTTTAAGTTTAGCTAACTCATTTGGTGACATCCTATAGGGTCTTCTTGAGAAAGATGTCATACTTGGCACTAACTCAATCTTAAATTCCACATCCCTATCAGGTGGTAAACCTAGCAACTCATCTAGAAATACATCAAGAAACTCACAAACCATTGGAATATCACAAAGGGTAGTGGCTTGGATAGCACAAGACAAGTTTTGGAGATCGAAACTTTGGGAAAGTGGTACTAGAAAAGCATTACCTCCCTTTGATTCTCTCAACATAATTGTTCGAGTGGATGTGTCAATGAGAACACCAAGGTCACTCATCCAACTCATGCCTAAGATCACATATATGGCTAATCCAGGCAATACTATTAGATCCATCGTGCACTCCCTCTCTTGTATAGAGATGAGCACATCTCTGACTATCTTATTTGTAGAGATAGTAGCCCTAGCCGAACTTATACGATAACCACCCTTATTTACCTCAATTACTTTCTGATCATACTTAGATGCAAATGCTTGGCTCATAAATGAATGAGAAGCTCTAGAATCAAATAAAACAATGGCAGAATGTTTGTTAACAAGAAACATACTAGCTGTGACAACCTCTCCTGCAGGAACTTCTTCAATAGCGGTGTAATGCACATATCCAGGATGTGCTTTAGGATTTGCCTACCTATGATTTCCTTATCTTTGATTGTTGTTCATCTTAGGATGGGGGCACTCTTTGGACCAATGGCCCAATTGATTATATTTGAAGCATGGTTGATTGCTCCTGGGTCCTGCTAAGCTTCCTTGCCCTTCGTTCCCCTTGGGTAGGGCAATGGTGAATGTCTTAAGAAACACCTTCTGAGGTTAGTTGGCCTGGGCTTTTGGTGGAGGAGGCCTGAACTTGGGCACTGGCGGTCGAAACTATGGCCTAGCCACCACTGGAGCTCTAGACTAGGAAGACCCTAAGGTGCCTGCCTCAACTGCTCTCTTGTAGTCTTTTGCTGCCGCATGCAGACTGTTCTGATTCTCTTGAGTCAAGGCATCACTGATGAACTCATTATATGTGGTGCACCTCAAGTTGGCCATGGTTTTCATCAGCTTAGTGCTAAGTCCTCTCTTGAAACTTTCAATCTTCTTTTCTTCTATATCAACAAACCCTGGGGCATAACGGGACAAGTTGTTGAATGCATGCATGTACTCCATAAGAGTCTTGGTCCCTTATGTGAGTCACATAAACTTGGCTGCTTTCATGTGCATTAACCCCAGGGGAATGTGATGTCCCCTAAAGGCTAACTTAAATTGCTCCCATGTGACCTATGAGTTGGTAGGTAGGGAGGACAGGAAATGGGTCCACCATATCTCGGCCGGTCCTTGCAGCTGATGGGATGCATATTCTGCCTTTTGATGTTCCATAACCCTCAATAGATGGAACTTTTGCTCAATTGTGTTAAGCCATTCATCCACCTAAAGTGGTTCTTCAGCCACCTTGAAGATAGGAGGCTTGGTATCTAGGAAATCCTTGAAAGAGCTATAATGATTTGGCTTAGGCCCCTATTGCTGCTGATGAGCGCGAGCAGTGTTCTGTGCGATGAGGCACAGTGTTTCCTCCATAGTTCTGTGATGGTGGTGGTAAGTCATCGTCGTTGCCCTCTTGGTTGTTGCCTAATCCAGCACAAGTGTGAGTCATCTACAAAGTTGCAACAATAAGTGATTATTAGATGATGTTAGGAGATTGTAGATGAATTGTATAATCATGCCAAACTAAAATTACTAGAGAGAATCTTAAATTCATACAATAAAACAGAGGCATAATAATTCATTCTCACAACATGACATGACCAATTTGATCATTTATCGGGCAGTGCGTTAACATGCACGTCATAATCACCAGTAAAACGAAACTAGAATTTCATTAAAGTTCAACCCATAGTGAAACAACATGCAAAGTGCCCATATTACATGAAAGTTAAATCACGAATACCAAACTTCAAGCTACAAGTCCATTACATAAATAACATGGATACATCTAGCGCTCTAACTAGTCACTAGGCGATGCTAATCCTCCATGTGCTCGCCGTCGAGGTCAGAGATAAGATCGTCCTCACCCTCTAGCTCTACTTCCTCTTCCTCCCAACTGTCATCCTCGATCAACATCTCTAGATCTTCTTCTTCCTCATTAAGGATCAGGTGCAGTTGGTTGTTCAAGAAATGCATCTCACGCTGAAGATCAACCACCATGTTCTAGGTCTATGCAAGCTACTGGTGCAAGTCCTTCTCGACATGGTCTTGTTGTATGCTCAAGGCTTGGGTCCTATCTCGTTCTGCTTCTACCATAGCTACGTGGTTGTTTGCTAGGATCTGTTGGTGCAGAGCTGTGAACGCCTTGGCATGGGCGGCCTCCAGGTGCTCCCGCTATCCTACTAACATGGCCTGATTATCCTCTCTTGCCTCTTAGGCAGCAGCTCTCTACTAATCAACTTGCTCCATTTGGGTATGGAGATTTCCTAGAGCTACATAAGCTTGATCAGTTTCCCATAGAGCTTCACTTGTTGCCTTTTTGTGCTTGCGCACACACTTCTTTAGCTTATGCTGTGCAGCTTCAACTCTCATGAGCTTATCCAAGTAAGTGGTATATGACTCCTGCCAGAAGTCTCTAGTGTCCTGACAAGTATAGAACATCTTCATTACTGCAAACATGGCAGCATGGCGCTCATAGTGGGATTAGAATTGTCTGCCTGCTCATCCTGATCTTGGATCAATGCATTGCTACTGCGTTGTGCCCATACTGTCATGGTTGGATCCACCCAAGGAAAAGTACCAACTGCACTACCGGCAAGCTCATCCCCGTGCTGCTGACAAATCTAACTCAACACCTCAAAAGCCACTACTTGGGTAGCTTCCCAAGGAATTCTTCCTTTGGATTCCACCTTCCATTCCTACCAGAAGGGTGCTTGGTTATGAGCTAGTATGGTCAGTTGTACTTCATACCATGGTTGTCCCTCTAGGTATACTTCATTCTAGTAATAGAGGGGTGGTTCGTAATACCCCGCATAATGCAAGACTCTCCAAAGTAGGGCATGAGTTCCAAACATCAACAGGAAATTTTCACTTTTGTTTACATAGAAATTTGGAAAGAAGGTCGCGGTGACTCAAAAGCTCCAAAGATCATGTCATCAAGGAATCAATTACGTGCAGATCAGAACTAGCCGATTCGAATGCAAGAATTATAATCGGCTTTCTTCAGATGGAGCTAGCAGATAAGGACAAAGGCTATGATCAGCGCCAGGATGAGACATGCTGGCCTCTACAAAAAGGGAAAGATTAGAGTCCAAGTTATCTTAAATTAGGAATGTTTTCATTATGCCAAAGATTGTATTGAGTCATACTCAAGCAAGGTTCATTTTTAGGCTCTGGGTATAAATACCAAACCCCGGCTATTGTAAAGGACATCAATCAATCAAATACAAAGTCAATTACTTTTTTCGGCTCCGACCACCCCTTAGGAGTAGGAGTAGAGTAGATCTCAGTGAGTTCTTTAGCGAGTATGGCTACATCGATTCGATCAACCTCCACTGCTTGTCTGTAAGTACCGTCATGGTTTATACCTCTATTCGTATGGCTGCATCGATCTGGTCGACCCCCACTGTGACTCTAGTATAGGCTAGTTATCGATTCTTGTCTAATTCAAGTATGGCCTATGTGATTCTGCCTCACACCCCACTGCTTGAATTAGATCAAGGTCAAGTTATCGGCTCTACCTTAGTATGGCAGTCTTTGGTAGATTCATTAAGTTATCGATATTGCTTATTGCTTTCATTGTTTATCTAATTACAGCAATATCACTCTGCCTGATTGAGATTGATCTGGATCGGCCTTATATCTTGTTTAACTCATCATTTGCTAATCTAAAACTAATCTAATCTACATCTTAAGTGATGTGTTATGTTTTTTATCAGCTATTTTGTGTCAATCTTAATCGTGCATAGCGTGCGGTTAAGGCATGTCCGATCTTGAGTAGATCTATTAGTTAATGAAAACCATTCCATGGCCCATCATCATGGCCTGTGGGATTCTACCTCTCACCCCACTATTGACACCGTGGAGTGGGGATCGTTAGTTAGTAGACCCATTCTTGAGAAGGAATGACCTTAATTGTGCGCTATGCCTGAATCGGCTATTTAGCTGATATCGAATGCTTTCACGAATAGTTCACGTTACGAGATCGTTGAAGTAGAGATAAGTTGAAAGATGTGTTCCCATGATCTTGTTAAGGTATTACGGCCTGCATGATTTTGCCTCATGCCCCACTGATATTAGTAATGAGTTAGGGTCATCGAGTCTATTGTTGTTTCTATAGCCTGCATGATTCTGCCTCATGCCCCACTGGTCATGGCGATAGATGAGATTTAACATGTTCATTAGATTGACCTTTATTAAATGGTTAAGAGGTGTTGAGTTGTTTCTTTAAATAAAGGGAGTTCGGTTACTTGTAATCATTGGCTCAGTATAAACCAATCGTCATTGATATCTTATTGCCATTGATTAATATTTGCTTAAATAACATTTATCCTGAATGATAACCGATCCTTCTTATACAACCCCATGAGCTTTAATCGATTCATTCTTGTGAACATGCTAGGATCGGCTATTTAGTCGATTTCCTCTCATATTGGCTCTTAGAGCCGCACATTCGGGATTATCTAGCAACACCGGCATGTTCCGCCCTTAATTACTTATGAGCTTTCTCTCCTTGTCAATTGCAAGGTCAAATTGACTGGCACATCTTGGGAGGATTGCGTAGGATTGACCACCCTTGTGCTTAAGCCAGGCGGATCTGCTCAATCGAGCAGACCCTTCTGGCTTGCACGGAGGCAAAAATTCTATGTCGACACATGTTTCTAGCACGCTTGGCGGGACACCATAATCGTCATGGCGGCTCACAATAATGACAACATCCTTATGGTACACTATGAAGACCTGCCTGATGAGGATAAGGATACCATTGGCAAGGCTACAGAAGAATTTCAGAAGAAGTGTTTGTTGTCCTACACCAAAATACGTGACAGCATAATTATTCATAAATTTTCACTACCAAGAGTTCTACTATATGGGTAGACAGATACAGTTGAAGCTAAAGATGGGCATTTCTTTACAAAAGCCATAGACAAATCTGTTCATGATGTCATATCAAGTCACAATGAAGCTTTTGTTGGTGCATTTCACAACGCCATGAAAGAGGCGATTCATGGGATTCCAGTTGGTCAGGTTGGATCGACTTGTTACAACATTCCAGATCCATCAACTCAAGGGAATAATCAAGTCGGTACTAGCCATCAAGAAGCAGTACCAGCTAGTAATGGTGATGTCTAGACACTTCAAGGTTCATCTGAACAAACTCTAGGCACTACTACAAATCAGGTACAGTACAATCCTGGACCGTCAATACAGCATGTACAATAGCCAATGGGGCAAAGTTAGAACCAGATGATCAATTTTGGCACATCAGGCCACATACCATCGTTGGCTCAAAAAATAGCACCATCAATTCAAAAGATTCATAGAGATATAGATCCTTATGTCTATAATCAGAGACTTCAAGCAGCAAGCCAGCAAAGGACCCAACAGATTGAGATTCCACAAGGCTATCACTATGGCATGGATTATAACACCCTCCACATGATGCCAAATCTAGGATATCAAGGCACGCGAGATTTCAATCCGTAGATAGGTCAGCAAGTACTGAGAAATCCAAATCCGCAAGCTGATGAGTTGCTGCTAAAGGTGACCGAGATGATGAAGAATCAGTTCGGTTTGAAGCTGAAGGGGCTGACCTTTTCATACAAACGTTCATATCCAGAATGGTATGATTTGGTTGCTCTTTCTACAAATTATAAGCTCCTAGAGTTCACCAAGTTCACTGGTCAAGACAGTACAAGCACAATAGAACATGTCAGTCAGTATCTTACACAATTAGGTGAAGCATCAGTTGAGGATGCCCATCGGGTTTGGTTTTTCTCCTTATCCCTATTAGGGGCAGCCTTCACTTGGTTCTCGTCACTACCAGTCAACTCCATTGCCAATTAGGCTGACCTAGAGAAGAAGTTTCATACATATTTTTACACTGGGACTAGAGAAAAGAAGATCACCGATCTGACGACCATGAGACAGAGGACTAATGAATTGGGCACTGAGTTTCTTCAGAGGTTCCGAGAGACTAGGAATTTGTGCTTCTCATTGAGTTTGGCCGATGATCAGCTAGCTGCTTTAGCTGTCCAAGGAATGCTGCCAATATGGAAGGAAAAGCTGCTAGGGCAAGAATTTGACAACTTGGGTCAATTGGCTCAACAAGTAGCAGCGCTCAACAGCCAATTCCAGAGTATGCGTAGAGACACTTGATTCTAGAAGAATACCACCGTAGCCAAAGCTTATGATCCATACTCAGCAGATGATGGCTATGAAGATGAAGAAGAGGAGGTTGCTGTAGCTAAATGGAATTGGAGCAAGAAGACAGTAATGGTGTCAAATCCTTGGGGAAGAGGAGTTGAAGAGAGCTATGACTTTGATGTCACGAAATCGGACAAGCTCTTTGACTTTTTACTTGAGAAGGGCCAGATCAACTTGCTGGACAATCATGTTATGTTGCCCCCTGAATAGTTAAAGAATAAAAAGTTCTGCAAGTTCTATAATGCTACTTCTCATTCCACTAATGAGTGCAGAATTTTCTGGCAGCATATACAAAGGGCTATTTAGCAAGGGAGGCTCAAGTTCGATACGCCTCGGAAGATGAAAGTTGATGATAATCCTTTCCCAGGAGATCAAAATATGGTTGATGTTGGGATATTCAAAGGAAAAACTAAGGTCCTAACATCGGCCAAATCAAGAAAAGATGGAACAGTCGATCCCAAGATGCATATATCGGCTGATGAATACAGAGAGGTTAAAAACGTCGTGATCAGCAAAAGAGCCGATACATTGTCAAAGGATGGAGCAATGAGACCGCAAGTCACATCTCGGATCCTATTGAATAAGTGACTACAATAGAAGGAAAAAGATCATCAGCAATGGTTAGAGGATCAAGAATACCAGCGTTAACTGGAAGAAGAAAGGTATGGAAGGAAGCAAGCTGAATCGCACTGGAATTGTCCTTTCTTCAGATACTACTGGAATGAAGGTTTGAAATTGCCTACCAGACATGACTGTCCGGAATGCAGTAATCAATATTGGGAGTTTAGGCAATCTCAAATCAACCGCCGGTCTATCCATGCCCAGAATGCATATCATCATAGTAACATGGATCGACGCTTAAAAAAATAAAAGTATTCATGATCGGTTGGGAAAGAGTGTTGTTGACCAAGACTGGGCTGATCATGAAGAAGAAAACAATTAGAGGGAACATGTTTGGCAGGAAGGCCAATGGTGCCCCAGAGGTTTAACAAGAAGCTAGAAGAGAAGAATGCAACGCCTAAGGAATAAGGAGTTGGAATAGACTCAGGCATCCAGTAAAACTCAAGTATGGCATGCCAAGCAAATAGCCAATAGAAAGCAACCATCGGCTAATATTCAAATGGTTTTTCTGTTGCCGTCACACTTCAGAGTCAATGGTGAAAGCCCACAGCCGATCCAAGCAGTCGGCTTTGAAAATTTGTTTTAATGAATAATCCAATAGATGGTACAGATGGTAAACTAGGACACGGCTTCACGTCAGCCAATGAATTGGAAGAAGTGGATATTGGCTCTAGAGACAGACCTAGGCCGACGTATGTAAGTGCTAAATTGGTTCCGAAGTATAAGCAAGAATTAATTTATTTATTGAAAGAGTTTAAAGAATGCTTTGCTTGGGAATACTACAAAATGTCTGGTTTAGACTGGTCAATTGTTGAGCATCGGTTGCCAATCAAACCTGGATATCGGCCATTCAAGCAAGCTCCAAGAAGATTCAATCCGAATGTGCTTAATGATATTAAAAAAGAGACTGAAAGGCTACTAGAGGCGAAGTTCATCTGACCATGCCGATATGCAGAATGGATATCAAATGTTGTCCCTGTATACAAGAAGAATGGAAAATTAAGAGTTTGCATTGATTTCAGGGATCTGAACAAAGCCACACCCATGGATGGTTATCCAATGCCGATAGCCGATATGTTAGTAGATGCAGCAGCCGGGCACAAGGTTATTAGCTTCATGGATGGCAATGCAGGGTACAACCAAATTTTCATGGCTGAAGAGGACATAGCAAAAACTGCTTTTAGGTGCCTCAGTGCAATCGGCTTGTTCGAATGGGTTGTGATGACTTTCGGTCTAAAGAATGCTGGTGCCACTTATCAAAGGGCAATGAATTATATTTTTCATAAGTCGATCGGTAGGATTGTTGAAATCTACATTGATGATGTGATGATAAAATCAAAAGGATACAAAGAGCATCTAGCTGATTTGTGAGAGACTCTGGAATGCACAAGAACACATGGTCTGAAGATGAATCCTAATAAGTGTGCCTTTGGGGTATTAGCTAGGCAATTCTTGGGTTTTATGGTCCATGAGAGAGGGATTGAGGTTGGTTAGAAGAGCATGAAAGCAATTGACGATGCGGTGCCCCCCACTACTAAGATAGAGTTGCAATCTTTGCTTGGCAAGATTAATTTCATCAGAAGATTTATTTCAAATTTTTTAAAAAGGGTTCTTCCATTTTCTCCCTTGTTAAAATTAAAGAACGATCAAGAATTCAGATGGGGTGACATACAACAGAAGGTGTTTGAAGAGATAAAAGAGTATATGAAGCAGCCACCCATGCTAGTTCCTCCGCAGCAGGGTAAGCCTTACAAGTTGTACATATCACCGATGACAATACAATTGGATCGGCCCTAATGCAAGAGTTTAAAGGAAAAGAGCGAGTGGTTTTCTATCTAAGCAGGAGACTTCTAGATCCAGAAACAAGATATTCTCCCACCGAAAAGTTATGCTTGTGCTTATATTTCTCTTGCACCAAGTTGAGGCATTATTTATTATCAGCCAAATGTATGGTTGTTTTCAAGGCTGACGTAATCAAGCACATGTTATCGATGCCAATACTAAATGGGAGAGTGGGAAAATGGATTCTCATGTTATCAGAGTTTGACTTGAGGTACGAATTGGCTAAAGCAGTCAAAGGGCAGGTAATAGCCGATTTTGTCACCCAGCATCGCAAACCAGGCATGAATTATATAGAACCGGTACCTTGGACGTTGTTCTTCAATGGATCATCTTGCAAGCAAGGTGGTGGCATTGGTATTGTTATTATTTCACCTCGGGGGGCAAATTTTGAGTTTGCCTTTCCAATTGAGTTAATGGTTACCAACAATCAAGTAGAATATGAGGCTATTTTGAGAGGGATTCAACTTCTTCATGAGGTAAAGACCAAAACAATTGAAATATTTGGAGACTCACTATTAATTATTAATCAGTTGATCAGCCTATATGAGTGCAAAGAAGACACTTTGAGGAGATATTATGACAAGTGTTAGAGGTTGCTCAAAGAGTTTTTGCATGTCTCATTTCAGCACATTCCGAGGGCACAAAATCAAGAAGCTAACTGTTTGGCTCAAAGTGCGTCAGGTTATCAAGTAATTCAAGAAATCTTGAGCAATGAAACCTTGGATAATGACTGGAGAGTTGAGATAGTCGACTACCTTAGAGATTCGTCATGAAAAGATACCAAAAAGCTAAGGTATAAATCGACTAAATATGTTTTGCTGAATGATCAGTTGTATTACAAAATGATTGATGGGGCCTTACTCAAATGCTTGAATCAAGAAGAGGCTAAGGTGTTGATGGGTGAAGTGCATGAAGGGATATGTGGAGCTCATCAATCGGCTTATAAGATAAAATGGATTATCCACAGAACTAGATATTTCTAGCCAACAATATTAGAAGATTGTTTTGAATATTACAAGGGATGCCAAGACTATCAATGTTTTAGTAATATCCAGAAGTCGCCTACATTGGCTATGAACCCAATAATCAAGCCATGGCCATTTCAGGGTTGGGGAATTGATTTAATTGGCCAGATCTTTCCACCCTCGAGCAAAGGACATAAGTTCATATTGGTAGCAACAGACTACTTCACCAAGTGGGTTGAAGCAGTCCCATTGAAAATGGTAACTTCAAAAAACATGGTTAATTTTGGCAAGGAGCATATTGTGTATCATTTTGGGATTCCTCAAACCATCACTACTGATCAAGGGACCATGTTCACATCAGAGGAATTTGGAGATTTCACTACCTGTATGGGGATCAAGCTACTAAATTTGTCTCCTTACTATGCTTAGGCTAATGGTCAGGCAGAGGCATCCAATCAGATTATGATTAAGCTAATCAAGAAGAAAATTAAGGAACAGCCCAGGAAGTGGCATTCGACGCTTAATGAGGCACTATGGGCGTACAGGATGGCCTATCATGGATCAATTAAAACATCACCTTATGAGCTTTTGTATGGCCATAATGCAGTCCTTCCTTGGGAAGTTCAGACTGGATTGAGGCATGTTATGTTATAAAATAATTTGACAGCTGAAGTCTACAAAAATCTTATGATGGATGACTTAGAAGACTTAAGTTGCCTTCGGCTGCGCGCTCTTGAAAATATTGAAGCCAATAAACTAAGGATCGCAAAATATTACAATAAAAGGGTCAAGAATAAACAATTTTTTTGAAGGAGATTTGGTGTGAAAAGTGAAATTGCCGATCAGGTCAAAGGACAATAAGTTCGGCAAATGGTCACCAAATTGGGAAGGGCCATATCGGATCAAACGGTGTGTGCCCGGTAATGCTTATATTTTGGAGACACTAGGAGGAGAAGAAGAGTTCAGCTAAGCAATCAATGGGAAATATCTAAAGAAATATTATCCCAGCATTTGGATTAACACTTAAGTAGCTGATTCATTCGGTCAACAACTCTAATAGCCGATATTAGAAAGGTATTGCCTCTAACATAAAAAATGAACCCAAAGGAAAAGAAGCTGGTACAATGCGTATCGCCTATAGGGGGAAAGCAAACATGGATGAAGTGATACGTATAACATGAAGTAAGAGATGAAGGAATTGTTTGCTAAAAATCACCTATTACAAGCTATGGGCTGGAAAACAATTTGCTCACTACATCATCGGCCAAAGTATTAAAAGCTACAGAGTTAGCGGCACTAAAGAATTCCTCAATCAAACGCTCATGATCCTTAGGAGGCACTGCATCTGGAAAACCATGAGGAAGAAGCCGAAGATTATGACCTGAGCGGACTTGTGCAGTAGCCAATGCTGTGGCAGCACCATGACGAATGCCATGGAGAGCAACCTCCCTAACGCAGTTTGGGATGTCATGCAAGCAAATTATCGGAATGGTGCCCCTAGCCTTGACAAATCCTACCGTGTGGTCTGTGGCTGATCGAAGGCTTTCCAACTAGGCAGTTAGATCTGGAAAAATTCAAAGGAAGGATTGATCAGAAGGTCTTGGGGGCCAAGTTAAGGAAAAATGAAAGAAATTGCGGTAGCCATCTTACCTATGATTTTGACTTTAGCCCTGGCCAACCATTCCCTTAGATTGGCCTTAGAGGACGATCAGATTTGAATCATAGCTAGAGCCGACTCCACGAGAGAAAGACAGTTGGTTAAACTTTGATCAGTCCGATCAATGGAAGTGATTATATCATCATTATCGATCTGCCTCCTTAGACAACTGGGAAGCTAGTGACGAGTCAGTGTTGAAGACAATATTGAAGGTTGAACCAAGTCAACCCTATGCTCCGGGGCGGTGGAGACATCCCGAGTAGCGCCTTCTCGGCGATGAAGACGTTGGCGTGATGATGTAGACCCATTAAGAACTTCCTCAGCAAGCCTCTTGCTATTCTCCATGATCTCAAACCTACAGAAAAGCAGGACTATGCTAAAGATGCGAGAGGTTTAAGACGAGATGGGTAGTTTTCTGAGCCCCAGCCATGGCCCGCATATATAGCCCGAGGAGGCGAGGAGGTAGATTTCGCCGAGAGTATGAAAACTGAAAATAGATACAAAAACGGATCGACACTCTAGAATTTCAGGGGAGAGATAACAGATTCAGACTTATTGCTTCCCTAGATTACAAAATGTCGTGGGATGGATGCGAAGAATTTACATTTAATCAAAAATCAACCCACCAAGACTTCTTTCGATTGAAGGGAGTCCGAGCCCCCACAAGGCCGAAGGTCATCATGAACCAGGTTACATCGGCTGGATAATGGAATTCTACCAGGAGAAGGGGAAAGGCCACCCGCTTGGTAGATCGAGAACTGCGAGAAAGAAGCATGTGGCTCTCCTAGCAGGTGTTTGATGAAGCAAACAAGGGGAAAGTGTCCACACATTTTAGCCCTTGCAAACACTAGAACAGCTTTGCGAGCATGGAGAGAAGACTCAGGTGGTATCACAAGACTTCTTCTCGCTGCAATAGCTGATCCTCTTGCTCGACAAGGCGCTAGAATGAGCGACACGATCGCCCTATGCACAAGAGTTCTTCTAGCCACTCAAAACCTTCATAGCAAAAGATGGACCATGGAGGGTCTGGCAAAGTCAGAGCTCAAGAAGGCAGGTAGAAGAGAAGCATAGCTAAATCATTAAGCTACTCTCACCGGGGGTAGATAGGCATTTTATAGCCGGCCTAGGAGGATGAATCCAATTGCCCATGAAGCAATGATGCACTCATAAAAGTTGTGAAGCATGGGCTCATGAGTTAACATAGGCAGCGACAAATAGTAGACCACAGATCAAGATTCTCTACCCGTGACTGTAGACCCATCGAAGATGAAGACGTGATAATTTTGGAATAAAATTACTTTTATTCCAAAATTGGGGGGCGTGTGTTTACATTGAAATTTGGAAAGAAGGTCGCGGTGACTTAAAAGCTCCCAAGATCATGTCATCAAGGAATCAATTACGTGTAGATCGAAACTAGCCGATTCGGATGCAAGAATTATAATCGGCTTTCTTCATATGGCGCCAGCAGATAAGGACAAAGGCTACGATCAGCGCCAGGATGAGACATGCTCGACTCTACAAAAAGGGAAAGATTGGAGTCCAAGTTATCTTAAATTAGGAATGTTTTTATTATGCCAAAGATTGTATTATGTCATACTCGAGCAAGGTTCATTTTTAGGCTCCGGGTATAAATACCAAACCCCGGCTATTGTAAAGAACATCAATCAATCAAATACAAAGTCAATTACTTTTTTGGCTTCGGCCACCCCTTAGGAGTAGGAGTAGAGTAGATCTCAGCGAGTTCTTCTGCGAGTATGGCTGCATTGATCTAGTCGACCTCCACTGCTTGTCTATAAGTACCGTCATGGTTTATACCTCTATTCGTATGGCTGCATCGATTCGGTCGACCCCCACTGCGACTCTGGTATAGGCTAGTTATTGATTCTTGTTTAATTCAAATATGGCATGTGTGATTCTACCTCACACCCCACTGCTTGAATTAGATCAAGGTCAAGTTATCGGCTCTACCTTAGTATGGTAGTCTTTGGTAGATTCATTAAGTTACCAATATTGCTTATTGCTTTCATTGTTTATCTAATTACAGCAATATCACTCTGCCCGATTGAGATTGATCTGGATTGGCCTTATATCTTGTTTAACTCATCATTTGCTAATCTAAAACTAATCTAATCTACATCTTAAGCGATGAGTTATATTTTTTATCGGCTGTTTTGCGTTAATCTTAATCGTGCATAGCGTGCGGTTGAGGCATGTCCGATCTTGAGTAGATCTATTAGTTAATGAAAACCGTTCCATGGCCCATCATCATGGCCTGTGGGATTCTGCCTCACCCCACTATTGACATCGTGGAGTGGGGATTGTTAGTTAGTAGACTCATTCCTGAGAAGGCATGACCTTAACTGTGCGCTATGCCTGAATCGGCTATTTAGCCGATATCAAATGCTTTCATGAACAATTCATATTATGAGATCATTGAAGTAGAGATAAGTTGAAAGATGTGTTAGCCCCATGATCTTGTTATGGTATTACGGCCTACATGATTTTGCCTCATGCCCCATTGATATTAGTAATGAGTTAGGGTCGTCGAGTCTATTGTTGTTTCTATGGCCTGCATGATTCTGCCTCATGCCCCACTGGTCATAGCGATAGATGAGATCTAACATATTCATTAGATTGACCTTTATTAAATGGTTAAGAGGTGTTGAGTTGTTTCTTTAAATAAAGGGAGTTCGGTTAGTTGTAATCATTGGCTCAGTATAAACCAATCATCATTGATATCTTATTACCATTGACTAATATTTGCTTAAATAACATTTATCCTAAATGATAACCGATCCTTCTTATACAACCCCATGAGCTTTAATCGATTCATTCTTGTGAACATGCTGGGATCGGCTATTTAGTCAATTTCCTCTCATATCGGCTCTTAGAACCGCACATTCGAGACTGTCTGGCAACACTGGCACGTTCCGCCCTTAATTACTGATAAGCTTTCTCTCCTTGTCAATTGTAGGGTCAAATTAACTGGCATGTCTTGGGAGGATTGCGTAGGATCGACCACCCTTGTGCTGAAGCCAGGCGGATCTGCTCAATCGAGCGGACCCTTCTGTCTTGCTGCGTGTGTCCTCGGCACAGAGGCAAAAATTCTATGTCGACAACTTCCAGCCGGCGCTGTCATCTGTACCAACAACATGTGCAACTCTCAGGAGACAAAGTCATAATGGATAAGAGTTACATAACCAAGTAAGAGATTTATAAGGGGAGGAACAATGCAAGTATGAAATAATGATTTATCATGATGCATGCACGTTCCGTACGTCCTTACAAACCTAGGAAAAATTATTTCTAACGACATACACGGTGGCATACATACGTTCTCTCATATATAATGTAACTAGTCGGGCTACACATTTTGCTGTTAGTGTACCTGCACAAGAATTTCATTTCAGCCAAACCCCATAATTATATATGCATAATGTAAATCTGGGCTCTAGGTTGCAAGCTAAATACTTCCATATATATATCCATATATATGCTTCCTTATCAAAGCTACCCGAAAGTAAATACATCCTATATATACATGTAAATATGCATACACAGTCGTATCAAGGCTAACCCACAATTAAATACCTTTGTATATATATGAGACATATATATACTTTAGTATCAAAGCTAGCTCTCCCCATAGATCGCATGCTCACATCTTGCGGTCATGACACTATGATGACGATTTGCATCTTACCTTGGGCATAGAGGCATTTGATCCATACATTACCACTCAAATGAATGGCATCCACACAATAGCATGTCATATGGACGACAAAAAGGAAAACCCCCAAGTTAGTACTTAATTAGCCACCTAAAGTCCTTAACTGGGCATAAAGGAAGTGATCACTAGCACACTTTAGTTTCAAACTCTAGGTTTTAAAACACATCTATATATAGCTATTAGTTGCTAGAAACTAGTTTTGGAAAACAAAACTTTTGTTTTAAATACACATGTGGCAATTAATGTTGAACCTTGCACTGATGCCAGCTGTAGCAGAACCAACCAATTTATAAGAGCACAACTACAATGGTAGCCTGCAAGCAGTCGCACTGTCATACTTGAGCCATATAAACCCGGTAGTATGTTGAGTACCACGACGGGTCTCGATTAACCATCAACATACAACTAAGATCAAACATGATTCAACATACATGTCACATGTTATATAAGGTTCACAAATACAGTTTATTCATCAGAGTACGAATTAAGGTTATTACAAACTAAGTTCAGTAAATAGTAGTAGAGGCAAATTAAAGTTTGAAACTAACATCTACCATCATAGTTCAAATACATAGTGCCAGTTCATGATCACACTCCCACAAAAGCATATAAGAAGGATTAATAATAGATGTCTGCCTAGGGCTCACTCCTCATCCACGGTGGGATAGAAGCAGTTCTTGTAATAGCCATGATAAATAGTACTATCTACAATAATGGGAATAAAACCCTAAGTATGAGAAGGTACTCAGCTAGACTTATCCATCATAAACCAAAAATAAATGACTCCAAGGATTATGCAAGGCTTTATAAGTGGAGCTAGCTTGATAACATTTTGCAAAAAAAAGCAACTAACTCAGTTGTACAATTATAATTCGATCATCAAGTTAATTATAGCTATTCATCTCTAGATTAGCAACTAACATGTGCCAAACATGTGGTATATCATTTACTAGCATACAATAGTAACCATAGCCGGTGTAGTAATTCCATGTTCATCATAACCATCATTTTCCATAACACAGTTACTACGACGTTGGTACTAGCCAAGTTTCTCACTGTCCAGGAGAGACAGCAATTCAAATCAATTTCAACCAACTAGGACTTCATTCCTAACATAAACCCTAGCAGACCAGATCAACGATCACCATAGGTCACCTTTGGTACAACTTAGGTACACATTTCTTGGTTCACCTAGCGCCGCACAATCAATGACAACCAGCTGCTACAACGATCAGGACTACCCTACCCTTGGGCTCATGTCTAGCTCCTCGCACAGCCTTACTACCATCTAGAGTGTGCACTCTAATAGAACAGGGCCCGACCTGAGTTGAGCTACTCGGCTTTGCGGTCAGAATGAGTTATCCGGCCAGCTAAGTGATAGGCATACGTTCAATCTTGTCAAAAGGGCCAACAATGGTATGGTCCTTAATCAGTATAGATGGAATCACATGAGTCAACTTACACATAGACTCTGCCTAGCCTCCATTTACATTACCCCATTGTTCTTTTTCATGATAGCAAAAATATAGTCAACCGTGCTTTGGTATCCACCTAAATCTCGTAGGTGATAGGGAATCACCCGACTTCTACCGGTCTAAGCATGGCTAAGCATATATTTGATCCTGAACCTACATAGGGTTAAGGATATATGTAACTAGACAAGGTAGCTCTATGCATCAAGTGTTTCCAATCAACTCTTATAACCTAATGCATCAAACATAAAGGACTCAAGTAATATTTTGTAAAACATGGGAGACTTAAAATGTTCTAGGGCTTGCCTTTCAGGAAAGAGGTTGGTCGGTGATCCAGGCACTCAGGGAGATCTTTGAGAGTTTGTTCCTCTTCTCCTAGAGCTACAGCCTAAGGCGTCTCCTGTTGATTCTTCTCTTCTTCTTCGTTGAACTCCAACAGAGTTATTTCTTCAAACGATCCTATATGCAAGAGCATGAAATAAGATATCACGAATGCATATATGATGACATGTATAATATGATATAATGTGATGAATGCATCCTCCCAAGTGTTTTCAATAGCTTTGCATTAGAGTAATAATAAGTTGCATCGTATTTTACTGAGTAGGTGCATATCTCTTTTCTAATAACTAACAAACACTTATGTAAATCATTTTCTAGACTACAAGACAGAAGCCACTTGTTTTGACCATAATTGTAGTTATACACCTCAAAATAATATGGTTGTGGATATTATGGAAATCTTATGAAATTTCCTACAACTTTGTTTTAATCATCTTAATGTGATTCAGCAGTTATTTAGGTGAAACAAATCAACCATTCAAATCTGTCTAGAGAGCAAGCATTTCTAATAGCAGACTTCTAATAGCCAAAATTCTTAAATAATAAGGCCTATGACTATGAAAATTTAACACAAGGTAGATCAGTAAGTTATCTACAACTTTGTTATTAACAAGTTTTATAGAAAAGACCATTATCATCATGAAATTATCAACTCAATCAAAACTATACATGCAACCATCTAGTTGAATTATAAAGCAATAATTAATTAGTTGCATACAACCACTTCCTTTTAATCCTAACTAATAACATAAACATATCATATACATCATAAGAACCATAGAAAACATCATGGTTAAACATAACTAAATTATTTATATCCATTTATTAATTTCCATAGATAATAGGGTGATTGAAGGGATAAATATTTCCAAAGATCAATAAATTCTAATAAAATTACAATAGCCTACAAATGCTCTCAATAGTCTACTATATAAATTTCATGCCATTTGAATAAGTACAACTACCTCTACAAAAATGACAAGTTACATAGGCTTATTTTAGCAAAAATAGTTTAGCTTAGTGGAAAGTATCAAACAATAGATTTAATATTTTTCTTACAGTCCTCCAATCATAATAATATAGTGTAAAAATGTGCATGATCATATGTTATGTATGTATACCCCAATTAATTTCACTAGAAACTAGCAATTAATTAGGATTAAATATGAAGACCATATTCAAAGTATGCTTACTGCAGGTTTAGTATTTTTCCAAGATATAGCATGTCAATACAAGACCAACAAAATTGGAATCACAATTTTATCACCTATCTAGCTCAAGTTATGCAATTTACAAGATAGAAACCATTTAAAAAGCATTTATCTAGCTACATTTGATTCTCCTAGAAAATTACTAGAAATTGTGCATATCATATTTTTATCAAATACTACACTTCAAGATGAAACTAACAAAATTTAGTTCACCAAAATTGGACACTCCTAGCTTGAGATAAAAATTTTTGAAACATGCATTCAAATCTGTGAAATAAATCTAGAAAATCAAATATTATACACACTGACAGTCGGGGTGGCCATGGTTGGCTTGGTAGGCTTGGTTGGTCCGGTGGCCATGGCGGACAACGGAGATTGGCGGCGGTATGCCGACCATTTCCAGCTCACACTCAGGTGAGGACGGCTACTCCATCCTGGTGACCTAGCGGATCTACATAGTGCAGGTGAGGGCTTGGGGTGGCGTCGGTGAGCTTGACCGTGTGCATGGCTGTGCGGTGGCGCACAGAGCATGGTGGTGCTCAGGCTGTTCTGGCTAAATGGCAGCAAAAGGTGGGTCTCCATCATGCCACAGCAAGGCCTATGATTACTCAACCTAAGGTGCATGATAAAGGAGGGAGGTGGTGAACCAACTCGATGGCGGCGAGCTCGAGTGCCACGGCGGCCATGGCGGGCGCATGGGGGCGGCAACTCATTCTAGCACCGCTAGGTGGTAGCATCATCCCTAACTCTAGCCTAAGCTACTAGACTCTAGCGTGGTGCTGGACCAAAGAAAATGAGGGCATGCGAGGCATTGGGATGGTGAGGCCACGGTGAGCCACGAGCACGGTGGTGCTCCTGTAATGATGATGGCTGTGGCGAGGCAAAATGTGCCCTTACCCTTGCTCGAATGGTGGTGCTGGTGGGTCGGCAAGGTAGAGGAGGTGGTGGCAGAGCTATGAGTGAGATGGATTGGATGGTGGTGCAGTGGTGGTCACATGTGAGCTCAGTGGAGGTGAGGCGGCAACGGTAGTGCTGTGGTTCCGCACGAGCGCGGCGAAGGCGAGGCACAGAAAGGGTGAGAGAGCGAGAGTGAGTGAGCGTGGTGGGTGCACGGCGCTTAAGGGCGCGCTCATTCTAGACTGGTCGGGTCAACGCCAACATATGGCCGCCATGCAGTGAGCCTAGCCTGCCCCCGGTTGGCCACTGATGGCACAGTGTCCATGGCCATCAGGTCCCGATGACCGACTAATATAGCGACTTTGTGATTCAATTACTCCTAATCCGTTGCAAATTAGCAAAAACTTCCTTAATGAAAGTTGTAGAGCTACATGAGATCTCCAACTTTGCTTTGAGAACCATCATCTAATTATCACTAGTTAACAAACTACATTGCTCCAAAGTGAGGTACATTGAAACTGTAGACAACACTTAGAAAACTTTTGCAAGTCCAAAATAGCATTTTGTTGATACTTGTGAGACATTTTTGAGAATGCTATGCACTGAATTAGGTCTTGACCCAAAAATAAAAGTTGTTACTCTAGTCAAATGCTACAACTTTGCTTAAGGGTGCACTACCATGCAATCACTCTATACTATAGTTCAACTTAGGTCAAACATACAACTTGAAAATGAAAGCCTACACTATAACCATGACTTAGAGGCCAAATGGGTCCAAGTCATGAATACCAAAGTTGTTCCATGTGATAATCTAAACATGTTTAAGGTACTCCTAAGGTCCCACAAACATTTTATACATTGGTCACATGTAAATCATAGCATATGTAAAGCATTTAGTAACAAACACATGTGATATAAGCAATCCTTGAGATAAAATTTGAGATGCTCATGCTCATGAATGCTTGGATGATGCTTGTGCTCATGAAATGCAAGTGCAAATTGCAATGCTTAACACAGAGGTGTTACATCAGCCATCACAAGGATGGGCCGATTTAGAACATGAAGGGGGTATAGTGAGTTACAGGTGCCTTGCTGCGCTCAGCCGCTTCATCTCGCACCTTGGCGAATGAGGTCTCCCCCTCTATCGGCTTCTGAAGAAGGCTAACCATTTTGAATGGATGACTAGGGCCTAGAAGGCACTTGACATGGTCAAACAGCTCCTGATGAAGGCCCGATCCTAGTTCCTCTAACCGACAGAGAACCACTTCTGCTCTACATTGCCACCACGCAAGTGGTCAGCGCCGCCTTAGTGGTGGAGCGAGAAGAAGAGGGACATACCCTCAAAGTACAATGGCCCATGTACTTCATTAGTGAGGTTTTGTCTGATTCTAGGACCCGCTATCCCCAAATCCAGAAGCTCCTATATGCCATCCTCATCTCCAAGAGGAAGCTGTGCCACTACTTTGAGTCACATCTGGTGACGATTGTGACATCCTTCCCCTCGGTGAGGTCATCCAAAACTAGGATGCCATAGGAAGAATCATGAAGTGGGCACTCAAGCTGATGGGACAAGGCATCTCGTATGCCTCCCGGACGGCCATCATGTCCCAAGTACTGGCTGATTTCATTGCAGAGTGGACCAAGGTCCAAATGCCACCAGCAGTCATTGACCAAGAGTACTAGATGATGTACTTCGATGGATCGCTGATGAAGAAAGGCACCGGTGCAGGGCTGGTCTTCGCTTCGCCCCTTGGGGTACGCATCAGGTACATGGTTCGCATCCATTTCCCCTCCTACAACAATGTGGCCGAATATGAGGCGCTTATCAACGGCATGCGCATCGCCATCGAGTTGGGTATCCGATGCCTCGATGTCCGAGGCGACTCCCAGCTAGTCATTGACCAAGTCATGAAGGAGTCAAGCTGCCATGATGCCAAGATGGATGCATACTATTGAGAAGTCTACTAGCTAGAGGACAAGTTTGATGGCCTCAAGCTCAATCACATCCCGAGGTGTCTCAATGAGGTGACCGACGTGCTGGCGAAGGCGATGTCCGGCCAAGAGCCGATGCTGATAGGCATCTTTGTTAGCAATTAGCACAAACCCTTGGTCCACTATGAGGAGCCAAAACAAGCCAGTGATGGGCCGTCTACCCTAGGCTCAGGGGCTAACAAGCCGTCATCTCCATCTGACCCCAAGGTCATGGAGCTTGACAAGGATCCAGTGATAGAGCCTGACCCTCTGGCCAACTAGAGAACGCCTTACCTTTTTTGCAAGGCACTATCGATGAACAAGACAAAGGCTCAGCGGCTCATGCATCACACCAAGTCTTTTGTCCTTGTTGAGGGCAAACTCTACAAGTGAAGCCACACTAGGATCCTACAATGCTGCATCCCCATTGAACAAGGGAGGTGGTTGCTAAGCGATATCCAAGGTGGGTCTACGATCACCATGCTGTGCCTAGAACCTTGGTCAGAAACGCATTCCATCAAGGCTTCTACTAGTCGATCGGAGTAGCCAACGTCGAACAGATTATGCGCACCTACGAAGGGTGTCAGTACTATGCTCGGTAGACCCACCTGCTAGCCCAAGCACTCCAGACAATCCCCATCACATGGTCGTTCATGGTCTAGGGGCTCGATCTGGTTAGACCTCTCAAAAGATCACCTGGGGCTATACCCACTTGCTTGTCACCATAGACAAGTTTACAAAGTGGATAGAGGCATGATCAATCTCTGTGATGAAGTCCAAGCAAGCCATGTTGTTCTTCCTTGATATCGTCCATCGCTTTGGAGTACTGAACTCCATTATCATGGACAATGCCATGCAGTTCACTAGGAAGAAGTCCCTCCAATTCTGTGATGAATATAACATCCGCATCAATTGGGCCATCATAGCGCACCATCGCACGAATGGGCAGGTCAAGCATGCAAACAGCATGGTCCTATAGGGCCTCAAGCCTAGGATCTTCAACCAGTTGAAGAAGTTTGGTGGACGATGGGTCGTAGAGCTTCCCGCGGTGCTCTAGAGCCTAAGGACGACCCCCAGCCGATCCACCGGCTACACACCATTTTTCATGGTCTACGGTTCCGATGCTATCCTCCTGACCGACCTCGACTATGGAGCACCAAGGGATAGGGCGTACGATGAACATTGAGCCAAGGCATCCCTCGAGGACTCCATGGACCAGCTGGATGAAGCACGTGACATTGCCCTCCTCCGCTCGGCCAAGTACTAGCATGTGTTGCACCGGTACCACAGCCATTGAGTGTGGGGTTAGGCTTTCAACATTGGAGACCTAGTCCTCCACCTCATATAGAGTAGCAAGGACTGCCACAAGCTTTCTCCACCATGGGAGGGACCATATGTCATCGCAGAGGTTCTCCAACCGAGTGCCTACAAGCTTAAGACCATCGATAGCGGAGTCTTCATCAATGCCTAGAATATCGAGCAGCTACGTCGCTTTTACCCTTAATAAATGCATACTTTCTCTTATCAGTTTTGCTATCAAACTCCCTGACCTTTAGTGACACCTGACCCCAGCAATGGTAGGGGGTTGGGCCTCACTCAGGGGCTAATAAGAGCATACCTATCCGGTAGACATTCTCTACGCCCGATGCTCTCTCACGTTAAGGCCCAAAAGCGAGGTTTGCCAAAACAAATGCTGAGTAAAACTAGTTGGACTATGAGAGACCTACGCCTCGATGGCTATGGCGCCTTTACTCACCAGCATGATCAGAGTTTCTTTCCACACCCCAGGCTTTTTTGGCCTTAGTCATGAAAAGTGTCGGTGCACGTCTAAGAGTTTATCCACCTGGCCAACTTTCTTTATGCCCGACCCCCTATCATGTTAAGACCTAGGAGCTAGGGTTGTGGGAACAAGCTCTGAGTATAACTGGTCGAACTTTGAGAAACTTATGCCCCAGCAGCTATGGCGCCTTTGCTCACCAGCGTCATCAGAATTTGCTCACCCGCACCCCGAGCTTTATGACCTTAACGATAGAAAGGGTCGAAATGCACTAACCTTTTAATACAAAAAGGGCAGAAGGGCTATGTCATTGCAGAAAGTGACCAACAAGTGAATATTTGTAGTTTTGTTGTATGTTGTGATCGGAGGTGGCCTAGCACTCAATGACAGGGTTTATACTAGTTCAGGCAACGTGCCCTACATCCAGTTTTAGTCGGTCGGTGACTTTATTCTTGAGCCTAGGTGCTCAAAGTTTGCAGTGGGGTTACAAATGAGAAGGAGAAACATGGTGTGTACAAGAGGTCTGATCGGACTCTAGTCAGAAGAGCCAAGAGCAACAAGAGCTCCAATATGAGCTAAGAGTTCAAGCATGTGCTTCAGGTCCGAACTTGGCGGTTCTATGGTTGTGAACTAGTGAACTTGATCGATCTAATGAATCTGGAATCACTTGAATCGACCTAGATCAATTGAGTCTCTTGGGAGAGAGCGCATCCCCTTTTATAGATGAAGGGGATGGCCTTACAAGTGAGAGGGAGAGAGTACGTATACTTCTAAGCCTTGTTGCCCACGCCGGCGAGTACAAGATGATGGTAGGCTCCCACAATACTATTGGATGTTGGATGCACATGGGAGGTTACGTTGTCTTGTTCGAGTATGGCAGATGTTGGTACCTGCTATACTGTTGATGCCGAGAGGCACGTGAGGGGTTTTGCCTTGTTCACTCAGTACGGTAAATGCCGGCGCCCACAACACTGTCGATGCCTAGAGGCATATGGGGGAGCCTTACCATATGGGAGTTAATAGCGCCCATAATACTACAGTGAAGAAGTCAGTGCCTACAACACTATATGTGTCTGGGTGGTTGTAGAGTACTGTTTTCTATAGGTGTACAGGGTATGGTCCCTGGTATTGAGGTTTGACTTGTGCGCCCTACCTTACTTTCTCCATCCATTTCCTGGTCCTCTCCAAGTGGGTGTCATCGATCGGTTGGTCCTAGCCAGCTCTGATTGCGCCAGTCGGAGAAGAGCAGTGAGCAAGGTATTCATGTTCCTCGGTCAGAGACATGGGGTCAGAGTCGGAAGTAGTATTTTGGCTAGGCCTTCTGGTCAGAGAGGCCATCCGGAGGCAGGCTGGAGACCGAAGCGAATGCTCCGGTCGGAGAGGTAGGCCGGAGTCGGAAGGCGAGTGCTGTTCCTCCTCGGCTAGACCTTTTGGTCGGTGATTGGATTGCCCTTGTAGCCTATCGTTCAGATACTTGGGCCGGCCCATAAGTTGTGCATTGTCTGCTTGGGCTGAGCCTTTGTTGGGAAGCTGGTCCATGAGGGACCCCAGGTTTATGAACCCGACAGGAGCCCCTGAGCCCCCGGGCGATTCGGGCAGAATCGTCTAGGGTTTTTTTGTCCTGGCAGCATGTGCGCGCGAGCGCACCCACGGGTGTAGCCCCCGAGCCCTTGGGTGATTTGGGTAGAATCGTTCGGGGGGTTTTCGTGTTTCCAGTGGGGGAGGTTTTTTGTTTTGTCAGCGGGTGTGCACAAGCGCACCTTCGGGTGTAGTCCCTGAGCCCTCGGACGAATCGGGCATAATCATCTGGGGTGTTTGTTAGCAGGCATGCGTGCATGTTTTTTTAGTCGAGACGGAATTGTCAACCAAGGCATCATTACGCAGCCGTGGCTTTAAGTTTTTAGGGATCGGGTGAGATGGAGCTCGCGAATCCTGGCGTCAATGCGCCGTGGGATCAAGCGAGGCAGTTAGTCAAGGGATCAGATGAGATAGAGCTCATGGGTCCTAGCGTTGGTGCACGCCATGGGATCGGGTGAGTCAGAGTCATGGATCCTGGTCTTGGTGTTGCCTGTGCAGCCGAGGCAGTTTAGTATAGGGATCGAACGTGACAGAGCTCGCTGATCCTGGAGTCGGTGCACACCGTGGGATCGGATGAGTCAGAGTCATGGATTTTGGCCTCGGTGTAGTCTGTGCAGTTGAGGTAGTTAGTTAGTTAGTTTAGGGATCGATTGAGACAGAGCTCGCTAATCCTGGCATCGGTGCATGCCATGGGATTGGGCGAGTCAGAGTTGTGGTTCCTGATGGGGCAAGTTTAGAGTTGTGGACCTAGGTTGTTTTGGAGTGCAGTTGAAGCATAGCTGGATGGGGTGAGTTCAGGGTCGTAGACCTAGGTAGTTTTGGAGTGCAGTCAAAGCGTAGCCGCATGGGGCGAGTTCGGGGTCGCAGACCCAGGTGTTTTGTGTCTTGAGCCCTTGAGCCTCGTTTGTCTTTAGTAGGGGTCGGTTTGAGTTGTGTGTGTTACCCCATCCTCGGTTCCTCACAACCGAAGGGGCTAAGTTTTGTCGCTTGTCCCGATCGCTTGGGCTCGAGTGACGTGCTCGGTGAGTTCGCTAACAGGTATGATCGAGGGGAATCTGGGTCCATCGTTCATGATGGGGTTGACATAGCCCTCTTGTGATATTCCACTGCACCTTTACCTGCAACCCGACAGATGCCTAGGCTGTTCTAGAAACCGACCTAGGTGGCCTAATGGCCTCCCCTCGATGGAGATTCTATGGGCTTGGCAGAGGCTTAGGATCGAACGAGAAGGTTGAGATGACCTTGTGTACCAGACTAGGTGAGGGCCACATGAGGCTCATCTATGTTTTTCACCCCTGGCTCTATTTGACATGGGGTGGCCTCGAGCCCTTTGCGGGCCAGCCTTCGAACCCTAGTCGGTCATTGCTCATTTCGAATGAGGCAACTACCGCTTTGTGATGCAACATGGAGAGTTGTGATGCATTTTGCTACATGTGCAATGCTTAGTTCTTGAGCCCCTAGGTAGTTCAGGGCCCAAATCATCTAGGGGGCTTGGGCGTATGGAATGAATGCATGTATGGATGTATGAAATGATTTATAAAGAAATAGAAGGGGACAGTAGTGTTACCTTGATGACTCGAGTAACGGGGTTTGGAGAGCTCTAGTCAAAAATGTCCGACTAGGACCCATGCTCGTTGTTCATGACAGAGTTGGTATGGCCTACATGGGGCGTCCCTTCGCTCCCTACCTATCTCTCGGTGTGTTTTTTTGAGCCATTCAATCGACATAGGAAGCCCGATGGTCTCTCCTAGTGGAGATCTCATTTTGGGTTTTTCCAAGTCCCGCCTAGGGAAGCAGAGGGCCACCTACATGTAGTGGAGCTTTGGTTCTTGTGCCCGTCATGCAGTAGTGGTGGGCCATACCCAAGCCATGTCCCGTCTGATTAGGAGTCATTCCGTCAAGCAGGGCGTGTCTCATCGGTCATGGTGCATCTCATCTACATTAAATGGGAAAGAGAGGGTTTTTCGCTCCGCCATTTCATCTTTCCCAATCGGCGCGCCCTCCCCTAACTGTTGTACCCTTTTCCTTAAGTAGGAGAAGGGAGAAGGTTTTCGCCCTGTTCTTTTGCCTATTCCTCATCTGCTACCTCCTTTCCTTTTCCTTCTTGCTAAGAGCATTCTTGAGAGCTATGGCGGTTTCTAGGAAAGAAAAGGGAGAGAGCGAGGGAGAAGAGAAAAAATCACAAATCCTTTTGCGATCCTAGAGCAAAATGTCGGACTAGAGGTCGTCCACTATGAGGGAGTTGATGTTGAAGGCCTTTGCCATGAAGGGGTTTCTACCGCCAAAGGAGGTGGCACACTAGAGGGCTCCTAGGAGAGAGGAGTTCCCGCAACCTCGGCCTGACGAGGTGGTTTACTTTCTCATCTTCCATGAGTGTGGGTTAGGATACCACATGCACTGGTTTCCGTGTGGGCTCCTCAATGAGTGGGGTCTAGAGCTGTAGCACCTTAATCCGATGGGGGTGCTACACATCACCAACTTTGTCACCGTCTATGAGGCTTTCCTCGGGATGGAGCCACACGCGGACTTCTTCCGGCGGCTATTTTCTAGGAGAGCTTTGATGGTGGGGAATCTGTCTGAGGTCGCATTGGTGGGGGGTTTTGCCCTATAGAGGAAACCGAGCATGGGAGGCTCATATCCCATGTACATCCCTTGCTACTCCAACTAGGGGTGGCATGGGGAGTGGTTTTATATTAGGAATCCAGCGGCGATGTCATTCCTGGTGTTCACCAGTGGGAGGCTAGAGAAGCAGGATAGTTGGTCATGGGGTTGTGCCCGTTGGGAGAAGAAGAAGGTGGAGATCATCGAGGAGCTATGGAAGCTCATGCAGCATGGTCTTGATGGGGTGCAGGTGTTCCACACCCTCTACCGCTGTCAGGTTGCACTGTTGGCAGAGAAGACATGGCTGATGTGGAAGTCCAACGGCCCAACAGACCCGAACCATGCGTCACCAGAGGAGCTACCGGATGATGAGGTCTAGAGTCTCCTTGGCCGGGTGCTGCAGCTAAAGCCCAAAGAGAGGGTCGATGGGAAGCCCACACCTTTCAACTCTGCGATCGTGTCTAGACTAGTATGCTCCCTTCTGTTTAGTCTGTGCTTCTTCCTCTGCTTTCCTATTTTTTTTATTTTGAGCCACCCGTTCCATAGGGGCTTGGAGTTTACAAGTCCCGGCCACACCTTCCCAAGGGACCGGAGGGCGTGGCCCGGTAGGCTACCCAAAAGGAGGCGGTGGATGCTAGGAAGAAGAAGAGGACCAAGGAGGTTCGGTGGAAGCAGGAAAAGGAGTAGGAGATCGCCCAGCGTGTGAAGGTCGAGGAATGTAGGAGTGACGTTGAGTCAGAGATCGAGTCAGAGGATCCCACAGATGTGGATGACATGGTCTTCTCCGAGGAGGAGGAAAGTTAGGAGGTCGTTGTGACCTCAGCGGAGCATCGTGACCCTACGGCGATGTCCGCTAGTGATGAGCAGGAGGCAGAGAGGCGCGCGGTGGTTCCCATGCTGAGGAAGCATGCGGTGAGCGTGGACGCCATCGGCGAACGGGAGGCAAAGCGGACGTAGTCACCGTGCCCCTCGGTGGCGTCGTCGGCCTTGTCCCCACCTGTCGAGGACACGGCCAAGCAAGCTGGGTGGTCTGATGGGTGGACTAGTGCCCGTGCATTGCTAGGACTGATGCCAGCACGTGACTC
The DNA here is from genome assembly GCF_019320115.1 of Miscanthus floridulus. NCBI lineage: Eukaryota > Viridiplantae > Streptophyta > Magnoliopsida > Poales > Poaceae > Miscanthus > Miscanthus floridulus. The sequence goes on along the minus strand of NC_089584.1, from coordinate 76,054,454 downwards.
ATAGCCTGAGGATGCCTCGCCTACTGCTCCAGTCAAGGAGCCCCGAGCCGAGGGTCACAGTGACCCACAAGCTGGGCAGGAGGCGGTTGGGATGACTCCACCCCTGGCTAGAGTGAGGAGCGTGGCTCACAGCCTAGGAGCGGTCCTTGCCCTGCAGGCCCATCGACGTCAGGTCTTGCCTTCAGGGTTGTGCCGCTTACCTCTCGGTATGTTTTTCTTTGTTTCTTTTAGATCTTTTGCTGTTGAGTCTTTTTGGAGTGTGACTTACCTACACTTTTTTGTCAGTGGCCGGGCGATGATGGGGTTGAGCATTGCCCCAACTCCCATGTAGGAGACTTGGAGGCCCACCCTGCAGCATGTCACGGTGAGCGACAGGAGGAATAAGGTGGTGGTGGTGAACCCTTCCCTTCTAGGGGTGGTGCCACCCGAGTTAGTTGCTGGTACGGTGGCAGCGGCGGCGGTGGCATTGGCGGTGATCTCGGTGCTAACGGCGGAGGTCATGTCAGAGGTAACTCTCATAGCCCCTCCTCCACCAGTTGTGGCAGAAGAGGAGAGGGAGACCGAGCTCCCTGCCTCGCTAGGTGGAGGGCTACATGGCTCACCCTCGAGGTCAGAGCTGAAGGCACCAGGGGGAGATGTGGCCGGGATGGAGTTAGAACGCCCGGTGGTGGCCCATGCAACCAAGGTGGTGGATATCCCATCCGACAACGAGGCTGATGACATGGTGGAGTTGCCAACGTCATCGTGGGAGCTGACGGTGGTTCAGTCAGAGGCTGGGCCCTCTGGTGGGTGGCCAGATGGTGACCTAGAGTGGCCCTACCCTAAGGACCCAGAAAAGGTGCGGTTCGTCCTTTGAGATTCCCAAGAGTGTCAGCTCTAGGACATCCTTGGGGAGAAAGGACTCACCATGATGTCCGAACTCACCAACCTATCCGCGAAGCTCAAGGACGCCTAGGAGCGAGTTAAGTCCACCCAGCAGTGAGTTGAGGTCGACCTACAGCTCACCGTGGAGATGAGTTTCCCTTATTTGTCCTTGACTTCTAAATTTCTTATTGGTTGCCTCAGCATGCTTGTTTTTCATAGGGTATGAAGGAGATGTTATCCCACAAGTCCTGCTTCCTCCGAATAGAGCATGCCTGAGTGGTTGAGCTTGAGCGTCAGCTAGAGTCTACCTACCATGAGTCCTAGGACCGGGCGACCGTAGCATGGGTGGTGGGGCAGTGTGCAGTAGAGCGGGCGACCGCCGCCGAGCAGGGGCTTGAGGTGGCTAAGGCCCGCTAGGCGGGGATCGAGGCAGGGTTGCGGACATCCCTGGTAGACACCAAGGCGGCACTCCAAAAATACCTAGAGACCCTTGAGTCAGAGCGGAGCACCTTGGTGTTGGAGTGGAACGCCCTAGAGTTGGCACAGAAGGCCCTGGAGTCGGAGCGGAAGGCCTAGCCAGAGGCAGACTGGGAAGTGCTCGTGCTTTGGGGCCGGGTGATGGGGACGAAGGAGATGAGAGCCCAGCTACGTGAGTAGGTGGCTTGACAAGCGGAGGAATTCTCCACCCTTGAGAACTTCTACCTCGGTATGTACCCTTTTGTTTTTCATCATGTTGGTTTCTTCCTTTAGCCTGTTTCTAAGCTTGTCACCCTTCTTTCAGAGCTAGGCCGAAAGGTGAAGTCGTTGGAGCAGGACCTAGAGATGGTCAAGGTGACTTTTGGCTGGAATGCAGAGGAGCTGGACAAGTCCCATGAAGAGTGACATGCTCTCGATGGGGAACTTAACTAGATCTGCAACATTGCCTAGCTTGTCACTTGGAGGTCTTCGGGTCAGCGCCAAGCACTAGCGTGCCCGCTGTCCAGCTGGCGGAGGTCCTAGATGTGGTTTGGGACCTTATCACAAGTGGGCTATTCTATGGAGCATCAGGGGTGTTGACTTCGGTGGCGATGTACCACCCAAACCTAGACTTCGCCACGATATACAGTGGGTATGCTGACAGCCTGAGCATGGAGGACATCCAAATGCTTGGGGGAGAGCTTGCTGCTGCACGCAAGGTTGGTGGTAGAGCAAGTCTCTATGCAGTGGGTGATGGACATCCGCATTGAAGACATGGCCAGAAGCGTGCGTTGGGAGGACATCGCCTAGCCTGTGGATGGCTTGGAGACTGGGCCGGAGGTGGACATCGCCCTAGCTTCAACCAAGCCTAATGTCATCCCATCGGTGAGTGAGCAGCATGTGCCTTCACCGGTCGCACCGACAGCAGATGCCGCCGAGCCGCCTCAATAGCTTGTAAAGTATAAGTAGTTTAGTAAGCATAAAAAGTTTAAGTTCATGGGGAAGTCCCCATGTAAATGCTCTTGTGTACTTAATGACTACAATCAGTTTTGTTTTTGTGATGGAGTCACTCCATTCGGGTAAGCTTATCCCTTTCGTTCCTTAGTTTTTCCTTAGCATAATTTTGTTTTTTATTCTTTCTTTCTTGTACTTGCCCGTTTGTCCCATAGGCTACAACCTTGGGAGCCCGGGGCGTGGCCCGCGAGGCTCAGCTGCTCATAACCATAGGTAAAGGTGGGGTGCGATTGGTCAGAATGTTTTGAAGCAAAGCTACGTAAGGCAAATTAAAGGAACGAACTACCCTTTTGTTCAGGTAGGAAGGAGTTTCACCATATGATAGTAAACAAAAAAGAGAGGTGGTAGTGCACCCTCATGGATCCCCCGAGCGGCCTAGGACAAAAAGTGTTCAGGTCAGGGTGCTCTTATAGGAGCAAACGCTAAGTAAATAATGGTAAGACTGAAATTTAGGGGAAGAAAAAATGACAAAGCTGTTCCAAGCGTTCGATGAGAATGTCGTTGTTGTCGTCCTTTAGTCGGTAGGTGTCCAATCGGATTATTTCAACCTTTAGTCGTCCGGATCCTTGCCCGCTATGCCCCCTTTCTCGGCCGCTGCTTCTTTGCCTTTTTCCACCTTCGGCCCACCGGCCTGTCTTAGAAGGCGCTTGAGGAGCTCGTAGTCCTTGTAGAGGTGTTTGATGGGGTAGTCGTGGTTGGTACATGGGCTCTCCATGAGCTCAAAGAAGTGGCCCGGAGGGTTCTGCTGGGGCTGCTTGCCAGTGTAATCAGCCATGGTGACCAACGTGGAGTTGGTCGGTCGGCGACGATCTTTTTTGTTCTTTTTCCCCTTCTATGTAGAGGGGCCCTTGTCTTGATCCTAGTGCTTGGCCTTGCCTTTGCCTTGGCCTCCATTGGAGCATGGCGGGAGCGGCGCTCGCTGGAGGTGTTGGACAAAGGTCCATGGTCCTAGGCCCTTAGGGCTGGGACTCCGGTCACTCCTACGTGCATCTCGGCTTGGCCCGAGTCGCACATATACAGGTAGTCGGTGTGGAGCGGTCGTCAAGTCAAGATGAGGTGCCAATGCGGCCTCTTGTGCTGCGCTTGGTGGTTGTAGTGGTGAGCGAGTGGAGCGACTCGTCTATCACATCCCCATTCCCCTAGTGAGGAGTAAGGGTGTGAGTCAATGTCATGATATGGAGCTCTCCGCTTGTTGAACAGTGGTGGTCTCCACTAGTGCCTAGAGGTTCCGGTGGATCACCTATTCTTGAGGGTCATTCAGCTCGGGCAGGCCATGCAGAAGCATTGCCAGAGCAGCGATGTTCTGATTGGCCTGAGCAAACTATGGGGGATCGTTCCCCCTGTCCATAGTGTTGCGCTGGACCCAATAGGCGTGACCCTAGGCGCCGCTAGCCGGTCTATGCGCATAGGGCACAGTGTGGTGCGCCGAGCGTGCTAGCGCAGTCGGTGGCTAGTGTAGCCACTGTTGTCGTGGTTTCTCGCTGTGCTCCTATGTTAGCTCGGGGGGTCTCCACATGATGGTCTGGAGGGGCATGAGTCTGCAAGGACTCCATTACCACTAGTGGCTATCTTGGAGCATCCGTCATAGCGCCCTCCCGGGATGGACGGTGGCTAGGCGCCACATCACCGATGTCAGAGCCGTCACTCTCAACATCATCATCCATGAGGTTGAGAAAACAAGTGGGAGAATAGCTCACCATCCCCATGAATTCGGACATGAGAGGGGGCGGCGCCGGCATCCTTTGGAGCCCCCGGGCATATGCATCCATGGGAGATGTGAGGCCATAGGGGAACCGGTCGTATGGCGGTCGCGATAGGGACAATGGGGTCCCTCTAGGTAATTAGCAGAAGATAGAAAATAGCAAGTAAATAATAGCTTGTACATTACTCATAGTGGGGTTTGAGCAGAGAGTTTGCTCGGAATGAAGCGCAGATGCCGCGTCGTTGAAGTTGTCGCGTGTCCCGGAGCCGATGGAGGATGCCCTGAAGGGTCGAGATGGCGACTAGAGGGGGGGTGAATAGTCTTTTCTAAAACTTAATCACGTCGGCTAACCGATACAAATGCAGAATTTAAACTAACGGTCTAGCCAAGACTATACCCCACTATATATGTTCACTAGCACCTTGCAAAGATAACAATTATGCAACAAAGGTGCCGGGCTAGTTAGAGCTCTCCTAAACAATTCTAGGAGCACGGTTACACAAACCTATGCCACTAGTACTTTAAGCAACAAGGGAGCTCCTACACATGCTAGTAAGCAAAAGCACAAAGCTAACTAAGCTCACTAGCAATGCTCAATAACAAGGCAACCAATGCCTAATTAGAGAGCGCAAATACTTAGTTACACAAACTAAGCAATGTGACTAACAAGGTTACTAAAACCAAATTAGCCACGCAAGAGAGCTACTTCTATGCTACACAAGCAAGAAGGTAATTAGCAAGCTACACAAGCTATCTAATTACAAGAGCAACTACACAAGCTTAATATGTATAAAAGTAATTGCAAGCCTGTGTAATGGGGATGCAAACCAACGGGAAGAACAAGGTTGACACGATGATTTTTCTCCTGAGGTTCACGTGTTTGCCAACATGCTAGTCCCCGTTGTGTCGACTGCTCACTTGGTGGTTCGGCGGCTAATTAGCATCACCCGCTAAGCCCGCACGTTGGGCGCTGCAAGAACCTACCCATTGAGTGAGGGTAGCTCAATGACATGCTTTACTAGAGTTGCTCTTCGCGGCTCCCGCGGGGCGAGCATAATGCCCCTCACAAGCACTTCTTCGGAGCGCCGCACAAGCTTCTTGCGCGCTTTGACGGAGACAACCACCAAGCCGTCTAGGAGGTGGCAACCTCCAAGAGTAACAAGCACCACCGGCTTGCAACTCGATCACCTAGTGCCACTCGATGCAACCTCACGATGCAATCGCACTAGAATCGCTCACTCACACAATCGAATGATCACTATCAAGTATGTGTGTGATGGAGGGCTCCCAAGCACTCTCAAGCATGGACACAAAGTCCCCCAAGGTGCTCAGCACCAGCCATGGCCGAAGGCCACTTCTATTTATAGCCCCAAGGGCTAAACTAGCCGTTACCCCTTCACTAGGCAACAGTCGGGCCGACCGGACGCTCCGGTCGTGTTGACCAGACGCTGGACCTCAGCGTCCGGTCGCCCGCAGACGGCCACGTGTCCTGATTCCAACGGTCACTGACTTGACCAGACGCAGCAGCTTCAACTGACCGGACGCTGGACCCTCAGCGTTCGGTCATTTCCAGTAAGCTCCTGAGCATGACCAGACGCGTCCGGTCGAACATGATCGGACGCAGCCAGCGTCCGGTCACACTCCAGCTACTACGTCACCGTACGTCAGCCTGACCAGACGCAGCCTGCCAGCATACGGTGCATGCAGATTCAGCGTCTGGTCAGTTGACCGACGCCAGCATCTTCATGACCAACTCGTTCTCACTTCTAGCTTCTTCACCCTTGCTCCAATGTGTTAACCACCAAGAATTTGCATCTGGCGCAATAGAAAATAGGCATTCCATTTTCCCGAAAGCGTCGAATCCCGCCGAGCTTGCGAGGCGGGAGGGAGAGAGGGACCCAAACCCATCTCATCCCTGCAAACACCACCTCCTTTGTAAATGTGCCAACACCACCAAGTGTACACCACCATGTGTATGTGTGTTAGTATTTTCACAATCATTTCCCAAAGGATGTTAGCCACTCAACTTGCCACGCCACTCGATCCTAGCGACAATGCAAAGTTAGATCACTCGAGTGGCACTAGATGACCGATATGCAAACAAGTTTGCCCCTCTTGATAGTACGGCCATCTATCCTAAACCCGGTCATAAACTTCTCTACACACCTATGACCGGTGAAATGAAATGCCCTAGGTTATACCTTTGCCTTGCGCATTCCATTCCATCTTCTCCAACGTCGATGCAACACATGCACAAACACGATCAACAATGATATGATCCACTTCATATCATCACGTGATCATATTGGTTCATTGATCTTGACTTCACTTGCTCTTCACCGTTGCCATCGTCCATCGGTGCCAAGTCTTGCTCAAGCTTCACCGCCACATGGTCCATCACTCCAAAGCCTTCGACTTGCCCTTCACGCTTGCAACCGGTCCATCAAGCCAAGTCTTGTCTTGATCTTCTCCACCTTGATCACATGACTCAATGTCATGTCTTATGTGCATTTAAGCTCCTTCATCATCACATGTGTGAGCTTTGCAACATCTCCAAGCCATTTTCACCTTCATGGCATATGTTGCTCACACACATGTACCTGTGGACTAATCACCTATGTATCTCACATAAACACAATTAGTCCACCAAAGTTGTCACTCAATTACCAAAACCAAACAAGGACCTTTCATGCCCCTCCAATGGGCGCCGGAACAAGAGTCTCCTCATAGAGGCATAGTATGTCGAGCCAGTGAAAGCTCTAGTTTGGTTTTGGTGAATTGATGAAACCCTAAGTGCTAACCTAGTTTATCAAGTGATCATGAGATATGTAGCACACTTCAAGTGAAGAAGCTAATGAAGATCATAACATGACAATGGTGATGGCATGGCAATGATCAAGGGCTTAAACTTGAAAAGAAGAAAGAGAAAAACAAAAAGCTCAAGGCAAAGGTATTATTTGTAGGAGCTATTTTGTTTTGGTGATCAAGACACTTAGAGAGTGTGATCACATTTAGGTTTGATAGTTGTACTATTAAGAGGGGTGAAACTCGTATCGGAATACGGTTATCAAAGTGCCACTAGATGCTCTAACTCATTGCATATGCATTTAGGATCTAGTGGAGTGCTAACATCCTTGAAGATGTTTGTGAAAATATGCTAACACATGTGCACAAGGTGATACACTTGGTGGTTAGCACACTTGACCAAGGGTGAAGAAGAATCGAGGAGATGCCAGCGTCGATCATGTGATTGACGCTGGATCCAAAAGCACCGGACGCTGACTACCTATGTCCAATCATGCTGACTAGTGGTACAGTGGCTAGGGTTTACCACCGGACGCTGGGCTATGTCCGGTCGAGGTGGACCAGATGCATCCGGTCGAGGAAAACTGGTTTTTGGCCCTTACTATACTCGACCGGACGCTGAGGCTCTAGCGTCCGGTCAGTTTTGCTGGAGCATCCGGTCAGCTTCATAGCCATTGAAATCAGACGAACAACGTTTGAAGCTGGTGACACATGGTGTCCATTAGTGGACCGGACGCTGAGGGCTGGCGTCTGGTCAAATGGACCAGAGCGTCCGGTCAGAGCGTAGTGTGCCCAGTGAAGGGGTACAATGGCTCTATTTCATGGGGGCTTCTATTTAAGCCCCATGGCCAGCTATGGCTCACATCTTTGGCCATTTTCATTGACATAGCAACCTTGTGAGCTAAGCCAAAGTCCTCCCACTCATCTCCATCATTGATTCATCATCATAGTGAGATTGGGAGTGAATCCAAGTGCATTGCTTGAGTGATTGCATCTAGAGGCACTTGGTGTTCGTGTTTTGCTGTGGATTTTGCTTGTTACTCTTGGTGGTTGCCGCCACCTAAACGGCTTGGAGCAGCAAGGATCATTGAGTGGAGGGTGGTGATTGTCTCTAGCTCCGATCGTGGTGATTGTGAGGGGTTCTTGACCTTTCCTCGGCGGAGCGCCAAAAGGTACCCTAGTGAATTGCTCATGGCTTGTGTGATCCTCATCTTATGTTGGTTGTGCGGCACCCTATTGAGGGTTTGGCTTGTGAAGCCAATTAGCGTGTGAACCTCCAAGTGAGTGAATCTCCACAATGAGGAGTAGCTTGCCGACATGCAAGTGAACCTCAGTAAAAATCATTGTGTTCATCCTTTGATTTCGAGGTGATTGGTCTTCATTGTTATTCATCCTTGTGATTGATTGGTTCACTCCTCTACACGGTGGTATAACTATCTTGATCGCTCTCTTTACATCATTGCAAACTAGTTGACAAGCTGTTTAGTGTAACTAGTTGTGAGAGCTTGCTTGGTTGGTTGGTGTGGCTCTTTAGTTAGCCTTTGAGAGCACACTAACATAGGGTAGTGTCATACCTCTTGTGTGAATCAATACTATCTATACTAGAATTGTGGTAGGTGGCTTGCATTTTGAGTAGGCTAGCACAACACTTGCTTTGCCTCATAATTGTCTAACCATTTTGTTAAGTGTTGTTGTAGAAATTTTTATTAGGCTATTCACCCCCCCTCTAGCCATTAGGACCTTTCAAGTGGTATCAGAGCCGAGGTCACCGTTATTTGAGGCTTAACAACCTTTGGTGTTAAAATGGCTCAAATCAACAACACTAAGAAGCCACCCCAATTTGATGGCACAAATTATCCTTATTGGAAGTCAAAGATGACCACATATATCAAGTCAATCAATAGAATGGTGTGGAAGGTGGTAGAAACCAAAATTGAGATTGGTGATCCAGAGAATCCCACCGCGTCCAAAGAAGTACTCCTCCAAAACAATGACATTGCTCTAAGTGCTATTCATGATGTAATTGATGAGAGAACATTTGAGCAAATCAAGAATATTGAGATGGCTTATGAGGCTTGGAAGAAGTTGGAAGAATCATTTGAGGGCACTCAAGCCGTGAAGGGAGCAAAGGCATACATCCTCAAAGAAAAGTTTACAAGCTTCAAGATGAAGGATGATGAGAGTGTGCTGGAGATGTTCCATAGGCTTCAAGTGCTTATCAATGATCTCAAAGCACTTGGAGAAGAGGTGAAGGACAAGGACTTCTCCCACAAGTTCTTGAGATGCTTGCCTTCAAGATTTGGTACATTGGTCACCATTCTAGTGAGAAGCAGTTTAGACACCATGACACCAAACCAAGTATTGGGAGATATAATAACCGATGATACCTATAGAGATGATGATGAGAAGGAAGAAAAGAAGGAGAAGAAAGATGAGAAGAAGGATGAGAAGAAGAAGAGCATGGCATTGAAAGCCACATCATCTAAGGGCAAAGCTAAGCAAGAAACATCAAGTGATGAAGATGAATCATGGGATGATGATGATGATGATGAGAAGATGGCTCTATTTGTCAAGAGATTTGGCAAGTTCATGGTGAAGAAAGGCTACCGTGCTAGAAGAAAGAAGTCTTCATCCAAGAACAAAGAAGAGTCAAGAAGGTGCTTTAAGTGTGGAAGCAAAGATCATCTTGTTGCTCAATGCCCATACAATAGTGACAATGATGATGACAACAAGAAGAACAAGAAGAAGGACAAGAAGGAAAAGAAAGAGAAGAAGGAAAAGATGGCCTTCAAGAAAAAGAAGGGTGGTTTTTATGTAGTCACTTGGGATAGTGATGCTTCCTCAAGTGATGATGATGATGATGATAGTGATGATCACAAGACCACCAAGAAGAAGGTTCTTGCAAGCATTGCCATCAATGAGAAGCCTTCTCTCTTTGAATCTTCATCATGCCTCATGGCTAAGGCCACTAAGGTACAATCTTGTGATGATGAAAGTGATGAAGAACATGTTGATGATGATGAACATGAAAACAAAAATGATAGTGATAGTGATGATGATGAACCTACTAAGGACGGATTATTTGACATGCTAGAAGATGCTAGAGAACACTTTGATATCAAGAGAAGGGAATGCAAAAGCTTGCGTAAGGAACTAAAAGCCCTTAAGCAAGCCTTTGATGAGCTCAATGCATCTCATGAGAGGCTAGAGGAAGCCAATGAGAAGCTTGGCAAAGCTCACAAAAAGCTTGAAAAGGCTCATTCCTCTTTACTTGATGAGCAAAATAAAAAGAGGCATGTTGAAACTTGCAATGTAGGTTTAACTTGTGATATAATTGATGAATCACTATCTATGCCTATCACTGTTGCTACTACTAATCCTTCTTGTAGCACTTCCACTTCTACCTCTTCTAGTAGTGATGATCTCACTTGTGATGCCTCACTAGTGGTTGAGAATGAGAACCTCAAGAAGGAGGTCACTAAGCTCACTCACACCTTGGCTAAGGCTTATGGTGGTGAGGACCGCTTGCTTATGGCCTTGGGTAGCCAAAGAGCTTCTCTCTACAAAGAAGGATTGGGCTATACCCCCAAGAAAGGCAAGGCAGCCTTTGCTCCTCACAAGACTAGTTTTGTGAAGAATAATGGTTGGTTTTGCACTAGTTGCAAGTAAGTTGGTCAAAAAGAGCAAGAATGCAAAAACAAGAGCAAAAATGCTAATGTGTCCTCCATTAAGCTTGATTCATGCTATATGCTTACTAAGGGTACAAATGGTGTAAAGGCTAAGTTCATTGGCAAACCATGGATGGGCTCAAAGAAGAAATCCATTTGGGTTCCAAAGAGCTTAGTAACTAACCTTCAAGGACCCAAGCAAGTTTGGGTACCTAAAAAGACTTGATCTTCTTTTGTAGATCAATTACAAAGCTGGAGGAAGGCATTGGGTTCTTGATAGTGGGTGCACTCAACACATGACTGGTGATGCAAGAATGTTCAACTCAATCAACACCAATGGCAATGATGTCTATGATAGTATCACATTTGGTGATAATGGCAAAGGCAAGGTCAAAGGGCTTGGTAAGATTGCAATATCCAATGACTTGAGCATATCCAATGTGTTGCTAGTAGAGAGCTTGGACTTCAATTTGCTATCCATGGCACAATTGTGCGATCTTGGATTCAAATGCATATTTGGGGTAGATGATGTAGAGATCATAAGTGTAGATGGCTCTAACTTGATCTTCAAAGGCTTTAGATATGAGAATCTATACTTGGTTGACTTCAATGCTAGTGAAGCTAGATTGTCCACATGCTTGTTCACTAAGTCTAGCATGGGTTGGTTATGGCATAGAAGGCTTGGTCATGTTGGAATGAAACAATTGAATAGATTGATTAAGCATGACTTAGTTAAAGGCTTGAAAGATGTTGTGTTTGAAAAGGATAAGTTTTGTAGCTCTTGTCAAGCCGGCAAACAAGTTGGAAACACCCATCCTAAGAAAAGCATGATGAGCACTAGTAAAGCATTTGAGTTATTGCACATGGATTTGTTTGGGCCAACACAATACACTAGTATTGGTGGTAACAAATATGGATTTGTCATAGTGGATGATTACACTAGATACACTTGGGTATTCTTTCTAGTGGACAAAAGTGATGTATTTGCAATAGTCAAAACATTTGTCAAAGGCATTCACAATGAGTTTGAAACAACCATCAAGAGAGTTAGAAGTGACAATGGTAGTGAGTTCAAGAACACTAGAATTGATGAGTTATGTGATGAATTTGGAATTAGACATCAATTCTTGGCCAAGTACACACCCCAATCAAATGGCCTTGTTGAGAGGAAAAATAGAACACTTATTGATATGGCAAGGTCTATGCTTAGTGAGTACAATGTGAGTCAATCCTTTTGGGCCAAAGCTATCAACATGGCTTGCTATTGTAGCAACCGCCTCTATTATCACCGATTGAAAGAAAAGACACCATATGAGCTCTTGAATGGTAGAAAGCCCAACATTGCATATTTTCGGGTCTTTGGTTGCAAATGCTATATCTTGAAGAAAGGCACAAGATTGGGCAAGTTTGACAAGAAATGTGATGAAGGATTCCTACTTGGTTATTCCACCACAAGCAAAGCATATAGAGTTTGGAATTTGGATAGTGGTACTCTTGAGGAAGTTCATGATGTTGAATTTGATGAAACCAAGGGTTCACAAGAAGAGAATGAGAACTTGGAAGATGTTAGAGGCATTCAACTTTCCAATGCCATGAAGAACATGGATATTGGTGAATTGAGGCCTAGGCAAGTGAATGATGATGAAGATGATCAAGTGCAAGTGCTCTCTAACTCAAATGTGCAAGATGATACAAATCAAGTTAGTACAAGTGACTCTCATGATATTGATCAAGATCAAGTGGCTAGTACATCATCTCAACCCAATGATCTAGCAAGTGCAAGCAATCAAGTTCCATTGCTCCAACCAACAAGTATTGCAAGAGATCATCCTTTGGATACAATCATTGGTGATATTTCAAGAGGTGTGCAAACAAGATCAAGATTGGCATCATTTTGTGAACACTTCTCATTTGTGTCATCCATCGAACCTAAGAAGATAGATAAAAGCTTTGAAGGATGTTGATTGGGTCAACGCTATGCATGAAGAGCTTAACAACTTCACAAGAAATCAAGTATGGGAGTTGGTAGAAAGACCAAAGGGACACAATGTGATTGGAACCAAGTGGGTCTTTAGAAACAAGCAAGATAAAGAAGGGATAGTAGTAAGGAACAAAGCAAGATTGGTAGCATAAGGATATACACAAGTTGAAGGTCTTGATTTTGGAGAAACATATGCCCCGGTTGCTAGATTGGAAGCAATTAGAATCTTGCTAGCCTATGCTTGTGCTCACAACATCAAGCTCTATCAAATGGATGTCAAGAGTGCATTTCTCAATGGTTATATCAATGAAGAAGTATATGTTGAGCAACCTCCCGGTTTTGAAGATGATAAGAAACCCAACCATGTATACAAGTTGAAGAAAGTATTGTATGGCTTGAAGCAAGCACCTAGAGCATGGTATGAGAGATTGAGGGACTTCCTCCTCTCTAAAGGGTTCACAATAGGCAAGGTTGACACCACTCTTTTCATCAAGAAGATTGGAAAAGATCTATTTGTATTGCAAATCTATGTAGATGACATCATATTTGGATCAACCAATCAAGATTTTTGTGATGAGTTTGGAAAGATGATGGCTAATGAGTTTGAGATGTCCATAATTGGAGAGTTGAGTTACTTCCTTGGTCTTCAAATCAAGCAATTAAAGAATGGTACATTTGTGAGTCAAGGCAAGTACATCAAGGACATGATCAAGAAGTTTGGAATGATTGATAGCAAAGTCATTAGCACACCAATGGGAACACATGGCAACTTGGATAGTGATGCAAGTGGAAACATGGAGGATCAAAAGTTGTATCGGTCTATGATTGGAAGCCTACTCTATGTGACCGCATCAAGGCCGAATGTCATATTTAGTGTATGCATGTGTGCAAGATTTCAAGCCTCACCAAGAGAAAGTCATTTGAAGGCTACAAAGAGAATATTGAGGTACTTGAAGCATACACCAAATGTTGGTTTGTGGTATCCCAAAGGAGCAAAGTTTGAGCTAGTTGGTTACTCTGACTCGGATTATGTAGGATGCAAGGTTGAAAGGAAGAGCACATCGGGCACATGTCAATTGTTGGGAATATCACTTGTTTCATGTCATCAAAGAAGCAAAATAGTGTTGCATTATCAACCGCCGAAGCCGAATACATATCCGCCGGTAGTTGTTGTGCACAAATACTTTGGATGAAGGCTACTTTGAGTGACTTTGGAATCAAGTTCAAGAAGGTATCATTGCTATGTGACAATGAGAGTGCAATCAAGCTAACCAACAATCCGGTTCAACATACAAGAACAAAGCACATTGATGTCCGCCACCATTTCATAAGAGATCACCAACAAAAAGGGGACATTTGCATTGAGAGTGTAGGCACCGAAGATCAACTTGCCGATATATTCACCAAGCCATTGGATGAGAAAAGGTTTTGCAAGCTAAGGAATGAGTTGAACATATTGGATTTCTCAAATATGTGTTGATGCACCCCCACTCATATGACATGTCTCTCCTTTGAGCAATCCAAGGTAAAAGTTGATTGGCATGACATACATCCTTGCTAAGGACATGTTTAGTGCATCTAGTCATATTTTCAATCTTATTAGAACCTTTCCAATGGTTCTATTTTGTTAGGCTCATTCATGAAAATCAAATGAATTTGATGTTTATATGGTATCACTATTGCTTCTATGATTGATTTGATCTAGTGATAGCATATGACATGTTTATGGGATTGTAAACCTAGTGTTTAATCTAGAAAATGAGCTCTAAGTGTTTAACTCAACATTGTACAAGATAACCCTTATTTGGAGGTGTGAAGAAGCTTGTCCATGGATCAAACCGAGTTAAATATCTTTGGCAAATGATCTAGATTAGACCAAATTTAGGAAAATGATTCTCACCCTATTGATTGACATTGATAATCTCAACCCTACAAGTAATACTATCTATATTTAGAACCTTTGTGGTCATTGATGACAAAGGGGGAGAGAAACAAAGATAGTAGTAAAGATAGTGAAAAAGGGGGAGAAATATCATAAAAGGAGAGAAACATAAAGATATCTTGATATATGACATAGGGGGAGAGATATGACAAAGGAAATGGATCAATTAAAATTTTGAGCACACAAGTAGGGAGAGCAAGTTCATGAACTTGTATGGTGAATTTGAATGTGCATTTCATATGTTTGCTTGCATGGCACAAGTATTAAATTTAAACATCCATGCTTGTGTGATGAATGTTAGTTATAAGATTGAATGATGAAATGAAATCACTAGATAACTTTCATTTCCAAGTAAGCTTTTACAAGTGGTTTCTTTCCAAAGTATGTTTCCAAGTGATATTGAGCTAATCATGGTGCTAAGGATGGTATATTGGTGCACTTCGATTGGTATCATGCTTCAAAGGTCCATCTCTTATACCTTAGCATCATTTGGTAGACATTGACTCCTATATTTCCTAACTAATCATATGTGCAAGCTTCAATCCAAACTCTTAGCACATATGTAGGGGGAGCAGTTGCTACCATTTGGGGTTCATGAAACTTGTCCATATCCTTTTACACATGGTAAAAATGCTTGGGCAAACAACATGGATTCAATTGAATTTCAATTCATATCTTTGTATAAGGGTTGTCATCAATTACCAAAAAGGGGGAGATTGAAAGCTCTAGTTTGGTTTTGGTGAATTGATAAAACCCTAAGTGCTAACCTAGTTTATCATGTGATCATGAGATAGGTAGCACACTTCAAGTGAAGAAGCTAATGAAGATCATAACATGACAATGGTAATGGCATGTCAATGATCAAGGGCTTAAACTTGAAAAGAAGAAAGAGAAAAACAAAAGCTCAAGGCAAAGGTATTATTTGTAGGAGCTATTTTGTTTTGGTGATCAAGACACTTAGAGAGTGTGATCACATTTAGGTTGATAGTTGTACTATTAAGAGGGGTGAAACTCGTATCGGAATACGGTTATCAAAGTGCCACTAGATGCTCTAACTCATTGCATATGCATTTAGGATCTAGTGGAGTGCTAACATCCTTGAAGATGTTTGTGAAAATATGCTAACACATGTGCACAAGGTGATACACTTGGTGGTTAGCACACTTGAGCAAGGGTGAAGAAGAATGGAGGAGATGCCAGTGTCAATCATGTGATCGACGCTGGATCCAAAAGCACCGGATGCTGACTGCCTGCGTCTAGTCATGCTGACTAGCGGTACAGTGGCTAGGGTTTACCACCAGACGCTGGGCTGTGTCCGGTTGAGGTGGACCAGACGCATCCGGTCGAGGAAAACCGGTTTTTGGCCCTTACTGTACTCGACCGGACGCTGAGGCTCCAGCGTCCGGTCAGTTTTGCTAGAGCGTCCGGTCAGCTTCATAGCCATTAAAATTAGACGAACAATGTTTGAAGCTAGTGACACATGGCGTCCATCAGTGAACCGGACGCTGAGGGCTGGCGTCTGGTCAAATGGACCAGAGCGTCCGGTCAGAACGTAGTGTGCCCAGTGAAGGGGTACAACGGCTCTATTTCATGGGGGCTTCTATTTAAGCCCCATGGCCAGCTATGGCTCACATCTTTGGCCATTTTCATTGACATAGCAACCTTGTGAGCTAAGCCAAAGTCCTCCCACTCATCTCCATCATTGATTCATCATCATAGTGAGATTGGGAGTGAATCCAAGTGCATTGCTTGAGTGATTGCATCTAGAGGCACTTGGTGTTCGTGTTTTGCTGCGGATTTCGCTTGTTACTCTTGGTGGTTGCCGCCACCTAGATGGCTTGGAGCAGCAAGGATCGTTGAGCGGAGGGTGGTGATTGTCTCTGGCTCCGATCGTGGTGATTGTGAGGGGTTCTTGACCTTTCCCCGGCGGAGCACCAAAAGGTACTCTAGTGAATTGCTCGTGGCTTGTGTGATCCTCATCTTGTGTTGGTTGTGCAGCACCCTATTGAGGGTTTGGCTTGTGAAGCCAATTAGCGCGTAAACCTCCAAGTGAGTGAATTGCCACAACGAGGAGTGGCTTACCGGCAAGCAAGTGAACCTCGGTAAAAATCATTGTGTTCATCCTTTGATTCTGAGGTGATTGGTCTTCATTGTTATTCATCCTTGTGATTGATTGGTTCACTCCTCTACACGGTGGTATAACTATCTTGATCGCTCTCTTTACATCATTGCAAACTAGTTGACAAGCTCTTTAGTGTAACTAGTTGTGAGAGCTTGCTTGCTTGGTTGGTGTGGCTCTTTAGTTAGCCTTTGAGAGCACACTAACATAGGGTAGTGTCATACCTCTTGTGTGAATCGATACTATCTATACTAGAATTGTGGTAGGTGGCTTGCATTTTGAGTAGGCTAGCGCAACACTTGCTTCGCCTCATAATTGTCTGACCATTTTGTTAAGTGTTGTTGTAGAAATTTTTATTAGGCTATTCACCCCCCCTCTAGCCATTAGGATCTTTTAGCCGGTCAGTGACAAAGTCTAGGCTTCTGAAGAGGAAGGCCTGGGATGGCTCGAAGACGGGTGGAACCCGCATCGTAACCGGTGGGAGTATGGGAAACTCCAGTGAGACGAAGTGAATCGTATCGCCTGAGTTTGCCATGGTGAAGGTGACAGAAAAGTGGGTCATCCAATGACCAAAAAGTGTTGAACGTACAACGTCTTCCCCATGAACGGCGCCAGCTATTGGTGCAGAAAGGGACCAATAAGTGAATATTTGTAGTTTTGTTGTACGTTGTGATCGGAGGTGGCCTAGCACTCAATGACATAGGGTTTATACTAGTTTAGACAATGTGCCCTACATGTAGTTTGAGTCGGTCAGTGACTTTATTCCTAAGCCTAGGTGCTCGAAGTTTGCAGTGGGGTTACAAACAAGAAGGAGAAAGATGGGGTGTACGAGAGGTCCGGTCGGACTTTGGTCGGAAGGGCCGAGAGCGACAGGAGCTCCGCTATGAGCTAAGTGTTCAAGCGTGTGCTTGAGGTCCGAACCTAGTGGTTCTATGGCTGTGAACTAGTGAACTTGATCAATCTAATGAATCTGGAATCACTTGAATTGACCTGGATCAACTGAGTCTCTTGGGAGAGAGCGTATCCCCTTTTATAGATGAAGGGGATGGCCTTACAAGTGAGACAGAGAGAGTATGTATGCTTCTAAGCCTTGTTGCCCACGCCGGTGGGTACAAGATGATGGTAGGCGCCCGCAATACTGTTGGTTGTCGGAAGCACATGGGAGGTTACGTCGTCTTGTTTGGGTATGGCAGATGTCGGTACCTGCTATATTATTGATGTCTAGAGGCATGTGAGGTGTTTTGCCATGTTCACTTGGTATGGTAAATGCCGATGCCCACAACACTATCGATGTCCAGAGGCATGTGGGGGAGCTTTACCATATGGGAGTTAATAGCGCCCACAATACTATAGGGAAGAAGTTGGCGCCTACAACACTATTTGTGTCAGGATGGTTGTAGAGTACTATTTCTACAGGTGTACAGGGTATGGTCCCTGGTATTGAGGTTTGACTTGTGCGCCCTACCTTACTTTCTCTGTCTATTTCCTGGTCCTCTCCTAGTGGGTGTCCCCGGTCGGTTGGTCCTAGCTGACTCTAATTGCGCCAGTCAGAGAAGTGCAGTGAGCAAGGTATTCGCATTCTCTGGTCAGAGACGTGGGGTTAGAGTCAAAAGTAGTGTTTTGGCTAGGCCTTCCGGTCAGAGAGGACGTCTAGAGGCGGGCTAGAGACCAAAGCGAACGCTCCGGTCAGAGAGGTGGGCCAGAGTCTGAAGGCGAATGTCGTACCTCCTCGGCCAGACCTTTTGGTCAATGATTGGATTGCCCTTCTGGCCTATCGTTCAGATACTTGGGCCAGCCCATAAGTTGCACATTGTTTGCTTGGGTCGAGCCTTTGTTGGGAAGCCGGTCCGTGAGGGACCCCAGGTTTATGAACCCAACAGGCTAAAAAGTTGTTTGGCTATAATGAAATTTAAGAGCTTGTCCATTTATTATAAGTTCGCCATCTGGCTTATCTACCTAACTAAATTCTTGCTTGGGATGTTCTCATCCTCTATCTCTACAGGTAAGTCCTATCCTAGCAGGGCAATATAAGTCGACCAGACAACTTAGCCACTGCCAAGGGATGGGTAGGGAGCAGCAGGATGCCCCACGCGGGTTATGCCGACCCTGTTATGAACGACAGGCCCAGATTTTGCTCGAACATATCTGGTAAGAGCTCCCTGAACCCGTCACTCGTGTCATCAAGGTAAGTCCTATGCCAGCGGGTCACCCAAGTTGATCGAACGATTCAGGTTGCTATTGAGAGATGGGTCACCCTTACTTTATGCGCATTAATTTTGCTATCAAGCCCCTGACCCCAGCAATGGCAAGGGGTCGGGTCTTGCTCGAGGGCTGGAAGGAGTGTCTATTCAGTAGACATTCTCTAAGCCTAGCCCCTTTCTCATGCTAAAGCCTAGAGGCAAGGTGTGTGGAAACAAACTCTGAGTAAAACTGGTCAGACCGCTAGAAACCTATGCCCCAGCGGCTACGGCATTTTTGCTCACCAGCATGATCAAAGTATTTGACCCCACACCCTAAGCTTTAGCCTTCGCCTTCCCTAGAAGGGTTTGGAGGGGCCCACCTATGGAATCTCCATCGAGGAGAGGCCAATAGGTCGCCCAAGTTGATCGAATGGCTTCGGCCGCTGCCGAGAGATGGGTAGGGAGCAGTAGGATGTCCCATGCAGGTCACACCAACCCTATCATGAACAACGGACTTGGACCCCACATGGACATATCTGGTAAGAGCTCCCCGAACCCATCACTCGAGCCATCGAGGTAACTTCACCAACCCCCACTTTTCTTTTTGAGTGCATGATCATTCATTCATCCATTCTCATGCATATATTCAAGCATTCACTCATACATTCATTCATTCATTCATACATTCATTCATGCATTCATCCATACATTCATCTCATACATCCAAGCATTGCATATGCAATTATTGCATCACAATGCTCTGCGTTGTGTCATGAAGCGGTAGTCATCTCACTCGACATGAGCGACAACCGACCGAGGTTCAAAGGCTGGCCTATAAAGGGCTCGAGGCCACCTTGCATCAACCAGAGCTAGGGGAGAAAAACATAAATGAGCCCTAGTGGACATGCATAACCCCGCTCAGAAGCGGATAGGGACATCTAGACCTTTCTCGTTCGATCCTAACCTTGAGCCAAACCCATAGAATCTCCATCGAGGAGAGGCCAGCGGGCCACCTAAGTCACTCTCTAGAGTGACACGGGCTTATATCGGGAGGCGGGTTAAGGAGCAGGGGAATGCCACATGAGGGCTATGCCGACCCCACCAGCGAATAATGGACCCGGATTCCACTCAGACATGCCTGTTAACAAGCTCACCGAGTGCGACATTCAAGCCATTGAGGCAAGTGTTGTGAGCTCAGCCCCTTCAGTTGCAAAAATCATGGATAGGGTGATGCATGAAACATGGCCGACCCCCATAGGGCTCGGGGGCTCGAGCCGCCCGACCTGAGCTCGAGAATCCACCTGACCAGGGTTCAAAGGCTAGCCCACGAAGGGCTCAAGGCTGCCTCATGTCAAATAGAGCCAGGGGAGAAAATGTAGATGAACCCCAATGACCTTTGCCCGACCCACTTAGAAGCAGATAGGGTCATCTCGACCTTCTCATTTGATCCTAACTTCGAGCCGAGCCCATAGAATCTCCATCGAGGAGAGGTCAGTGGGCCACCTAAGTCGCTCTCCAGAGCAACATGGGCATCTACCGAGAGGTGAGTTAAGGAGCAGTGGAATGCCATATGAGGGCTATACCAACCCCGTCATGAACGATGGACCTAGATTCCACTCGAACATGCCTGATAGCGAGCTCACCGAGCACGTCACTCGAGCCATCGAGGCAAGTGACATTAGCTCAACCCCTCCAATTGCGGAAACCACGGACGGGGTGATGATCATAAAGATGAGCTAACCCTTGACCAGACCTCTGCTTTGCATGGGGGCTCAAGGAAAGTTGGACTCATAAGGAGACCAAATGCTCGGTCGTAGAACGATGGCTCAGATCATAGGGAGGGGGTATGCATGAAAACAAGAGACGCTTTCTCCTACTAGTTTCACTATCCACTCCTCGATCTTTAATGACACCTGACCCTAGCAACAGCAAGGGGTCAGGTCTAACTCGAGGGCTGATAAGGGTATACACATACCCTTTCTGAAATAGTCACCATGCCCAACACCCTTCCTCACGTTAAAACCAAGTAGCAAGGTCTATGAAAATGAATGACTGAGCAAGGCTAGTCAGACTGTGAGAAACCTATGCCCCAGCGGCTACGGCAGTCTTGCTTACCAGTGTGATCAGAGTTTCCCTCTTACACCTCGAGCTCTATGATCTTAACAAATGGAAGGGTCAGAACACATGAACCCCTTTTCACACATAAAAAGGAAGGAAAACAAATCCGTTCGCACCAAAACAAAAGAACAGACTTGGTCAAATGAAACAAAATAACAAGTTTGTTTAAATGATACACAAGGGTCGGCACTTGTCCACTGATTACAAGAATGATTGACTGACCTATTGAACTAACTAACCCCTCCTGGGGAGAACTATGCCTTCGATCCTATCCGCCAGGTCCCGTGAAAGGGGAGCCACCACCGCTTCCATCTCCTCCAGATCATGGACATCATAGCCAAATGTGAAGCCATGGCTCATCGTGTCCACATTGATGTTGTCTCCATAGTGAGAACGAGCAATCATGAAGGATTGGTTGACCCCGGCATGAAGGGCATTCCTCATGAGCTGGCACACCCAAGTCATGATCTCAATGGCATAGGCCCTAAGTGAGCTAGTCCCCTCTGACTGCACCACCTCAAGGTCATCGCAGACCACTCTGAGGGCGCCGCTTAGGATACTGAGCTCGTCGCTCTCTTCCTAAAGATTCCTCCTTGCCTCGGCATGGTCCATGGCTAGCCTAGTAGAAACGCTCTTGGCCTCCAGCTTCTGGGTCATCATGTTTCCAAGCTCAGCGTGGAGGGAGCCAACCTTCTGTTGTGCGTCGTTGCGCTCTTGGTAGGCCTGGTCATGCTCTCAAAAGGCATGGTCACGCTCCTTGTGAGCCACACCACACTCCAAGTGGAGCCTCTCCATGGTTTAGAGCAGCTCATCCCACTCCTTGTGTAGCCTAGCGATCACCATAGCATCCAGGCTCGCCCTCTTCTCTAGGGCCACGAGCTTCTCCTCGGCCCCCAACTTTAGCTCTCTTTCCTTCTCAACCTTGGCCAAAAGGTCGAGGATCCGCTAGTGGGTCTCGGTGTCCTTCTAGAGTAGCTCATCCCGCTACTTCCTAACCTTGGTGCCTCCTCATTGTCTCTCCATGACCTCACCGATAGGGCCTCGAATGCGTTCTCGGCCTCGTTAGCATCCCGACGGGCCTCGGCCACCCATGACCAAAGACTATCCACCACCTCAGTGAGGGGAGTCATCTTGGCTACCTTTTGCTAAGCAGCAACAAGCTGAGCGGTCACCTCCCTGCATAGCTGCGCCTCCTCGATGAGGTGGTCCCAGGTTTCCTTCTATTCATGGAGGAATTGAGACTTCCCCCGGCTACGAGCGATGAGGGACTGAAGGGAGATGATGGTCAGGATACAAAAAATATATAGAGAAAAAAGGGCAAGAGGTAGGATCAAGCAAATACCCAGTCGGAGGGAATGACAACGTCGCGCAAGGCACCCCTAGCATGGTCTAGGGCTTCTAGCACGGATGTGATCCCCACATCGAGGCTCTCCCACTCCATGCTCTCAGCAGCATCATCGAGGGTGAAGAGCGTCGATGCCGGATCCTATAGATTTGTCCACCGGAGCAGGGGCTCGCCCCGCACGGGCAAGTCGCTGCCTACCGATGTTAGCGCCAGGGATGACTCCCCACTGGTCCCAAGCACTATCGACCTCTCTGCCACCGCCATGACTCTTAGGGACCCCTCGGTCGTGTCCCACTCCATCTGGCCCACGCCAGGCACCGTCGCTTGGGCTGCCGATGGCGTGGGTCACAACAGTGCCTCAAGCACCGCTATGGTTGAGCCCGGTCGTGACTCATCTATCACGATCGCCACCACCTCCACCTATGCTGGGGGGTCACGACCGGCTACATCGTGGCCACCATGGTTGGCACCATGAATGTGGTCGACAGCCCTGTCCGCCCCATCATTGGTAGTGGTATTGTGGCCATAGTCAGCTACTCCACAACCTCCGAAGGCACCCATTGAGCCCCCATGTCCGCCCATCCCACCGAGGGCACAGGCACCACCATGGGTAGCATTCGACCGGTCGATGACACGGTCACACTGGTGCCACTCGCCGCCCAAAACGGGCGTGACCTAGCTGATGATTGCCGCCTCAATTGGAGGACGACGCTATTCTCCAACACCAACGCTAAAGGATTGCGCTGCCTGTCGACGCTACAAGAGACGAAAAGCATAAGTCACGACAAAATCCAACTAAGACAGGAAAAAACAGAGGAACTGATAACTCAACTCAGTGCCATCGGGCGATAGGTATGTTTGGGGGGGCAAACCCCCCAACCTCTGCTTCGTCTCATCAGGGCGAGGATGTTTCAAGCCTGCCCCCTGCTCTTGGGCAGAGGGGCACACTCCCCTTGACTCTTGGGGCATGACGGTGGAGCCGGCCACCTCTGCCAACATCTTAGGCATGGTAGCAGAGCCACCCGCCCCCATTGACTCCTAGGGGAGGCCAACGGTACGTCCTGCCTTTGTTGGCTCCCCGGACGTACCCTCCTCTCTGTGGAACGGGAAGGGTCCCAACTCCTATAAGGACAAACCAATACTTGTCAACGCATCCTCATTCTCCAGGATGTCCCACTCAACATCGTCGGCTACCTCATCATCATCACCATCATCATCATCGTCGTCGCTGTTGATGTCCTCCCCCATTCCCACGCCTATAGCTTTCGCTGCTGCCTCTTCCTCTTCTTGTCCTCCTTCACCTTCCTCAGCCACACGCCCTTAGCGCGATTCGCCGCCCTCATGGATGAATCCCTCGGCAACTGTGCCAGGTGATCCATGAAGATGAGGTCCCTTGGCTAGTCCTGACCCTCTCAAAATTAGTATCAAGAGGTCAGAAAATCTATTGAAGAGAAGGCATGAGAAGGGTAAACTTACGAAGACGACATGACCTGGTTCTGACCACATCGGAGGATGTCCCAGCACTGGGTAGACAAAATCGAGGGGGGCACCCACGTTGTCCCACGAGAGCTCCATTGCCTCCTTGATGCGTTGTGCGATCTCAGAGTTGGGGAGCGCCCTCTTAGCGAGCATTGTTCCATCGAAAGATACCTCAGACACCATCGCATACAGCAAGAGAGAGCGCATCATTAACAGTGCCACCCTCCTTGCATGGTAGGCCCCGATGACTCCTGACCCCTTCAAGCCGTTCTCCTTGAGGATGTGGATGGCAGCAATGTGGTCCCATATCTTCTTGTCCTTCTCCAGGATGCCCCACTTCCTCCACGACTCTGGGGCCTCTTCGATCAGGCGCCCGGTGAACTCTAGCAGAGGGGCGGCGGTGACGTTCTTGAGGTAGAACCACTGCGAGTGCCACCCCTTGTTGGACGTTGATAGCCGCATCGATGGGTACTCACCGACCCAATTGTTCTGGAGCTGGATGCTGGTGCACCCCATCGGCATGTGTAGTTCCTGCCTGCCGCACTTCTCCCTATTCTTCTAGAGGGTGACAACAAATAAGTACCCACACAAATTGAAGTGGGGGCTAATCCCTAGGAACCCCTTGCACAGGGCGACGAACGCCACCATGTATTGGATCCCGTTGGGATTGAGATGCTGCACTTTGATCTTGTAGTAGTGTAGCAGCCCTCGAAGAAATCTAAGGGTGGGCTCGCAAACCCACACCCTTGGAAGTGGGCGAACGACACCACATAGCCATCGGGCGACGAAGGCAAGGATGCAAGGTATGGAATCCGGGGGGTGAACCCTTTGGTTTTATAGGGGCGACGAATGTGAGGAAACCAACTGTGCACCTAGATCTCCGCGCCTACCACGATCTACCGCAACATCCCACCATGGGACGTGCACACGCAACTCTGTCCGTTCCCTTGGAAAACTCACCGGATATTTTGCCTCTCCGGACGGGGCATGACTCATCACGAGTAAGAGGAATGCAGATCTAAAAGCACCTCTATGGCTCGACTGGGCCTAGGAGTTCACAGGTCGGCCCATCAATAGGTTTGACAACCGCTCCAGGCACCTTTAGGGTGAGAGGTGAAAAGGGATGGGCCTGCTAGCGTCCAGTACTCAGGCGCACGAGCACCGCGGGCATCCTGGCCCACGTTCGAGTCTCGGCCTGTTACGATCCATGTTTTTTCTTCAAAGAAAGGTACTTAGCCCTCGGGACCGGTCAAATGGATCCAAGAACTATATGGATTGACCACTGAGAATCTAGGGTCAGCCGCCAAGGTGACACAAGTCGAATCCCCGTGAATGGGATGCCAGGGGCCCCACTCGGATTGGCCCATTAACAGCTCATCAGGTGCCATGATTCGTCCTTAGAGGAAAATCATGGCACGGCTCGGCCCCTTTATTTTTATCGGAATAAACGCTTGAGGGAAGATAATCGCAAAGACAAATCGATCCTCACCTGGGCCCCTGCTACGGGAGGGGCTCGAGGAACAGGAATCACTACCCCTAGGTCATGCGGTGGGCAACAAAAGAAGGCCGAGACCTTCAGAGTCCTCCTATTCAGAAATGCCTCTAAAAAAGTATTCTACTCCTCCACAGGCTCGGGGGCTACTGTCGGGGACCAATACTAGGGTACCCGAAGAGGAGGAACTAATAACCATCAATATTGACTCATCCGAGCAGTCAAGAGCGCGACTACAGCTCCAACCGACCCCTAGGTGCGCAAGCTCCGCCTTGCTTGGCCTCTGGGGACGGGCTCCACCTCGCCCGACCTCTGAGGACTGGCTCTACTTCACCCGACCTCTGAGGACTGGCTCTGCCTCGCTCGACCTCTAAGGGTGGGCTCTGCCTTGCTCAACACCAAGGCCACGGGCTCTGCCTCGCCCGACCACTGAGGGCTGGCTCCGTCTCACCCGACCTCTGAGGGTAGGCTCCGCCTCGCCGACACCGAGGCCATGGGCTCCACCTGCCCCGACCTCTAAGGGCTAGCTCGGCCTCGCCTGGCCTCTGGGGGCGGGCTCTGCCTCGCTTGACCCTTGGGTTTGCGCTCTGCCTCGCCCGGCCTCTAGGGGGACTCCGCCTCGCCCGACCCTTAGGTTTGCGCTCCGCCTCGCCCGGCCTCTAGGGTCGACTCTGCCTCGCCCGACCCTTGGGTTTGCGCTCCGTCTCGCCCGATGGAGACCCATACCACTACCAACCACCTCAGGTCCAAGCGAATGGGCCTGGGTCAAAGCTCTGACACTAGGGTGGTGACCGGCATGCCTCGATATAACCCGTGACCGTGACGGGCCATACCTGGGGATTCACATCAGGAACAACGTCGGGCATACCGGTGCTGTTCTTCATAACCCTCGTATGAAGGACTGACAGGCGCGTTAGTTCACCACAATGTCCCCCAGGATGGAGTGGAGCGCCACGACCGGGAGACATCGCCTGCGCATGGCGCTAGTGACGGACAGGGCCACGACGTGGAGCTGTCCCTGTTGACATCTACAGGGTCGGCGGAACCCACGTGAAGGAAAAGAAGGACCCGGTGATCCTGGAGGACTTCTCTTTTTCCTCCATTGTAACACGTGCTTTCCCTTAGCCTATAAAAGAGAAAGCAGGGCGTCCCATAAGGGGCATTGCAACACATCGACTCGAACCCATCGAACCCCGAACCGATCAGAACACACAAGCACACAGCCGGGAAGCGACCAAGCTCTTGGCACCCGTTCGCTCCTCTCACCAGAGACTTGGGACATGTCCTTCTCTTGACCGTTTGTAACCCCTACTACGAACTTTCAGTTGTGGTTCTAATTCATCAATATGTTCTTAAGGTACTAAATAGCTTCGTGGCTGCTGTAACTTTGCTTCCCCGTAAGCAATGCAGTTATTTAGACCATCAATAATGCATTAGAATTATTAATCACTACTAAAGGGTATTTAAACCGTGCACTAATGATGTGTTTGTCCTAATACTATTTTTTTTATCTCCTATCATAAGCGGTGCTAGAGCTGAATATGCGTGATAGTATGGTGTTCCATGTAGGACAAGACGTCATGTTGGGCTGAAAATAAAAGTTTGAGAACCCAAAAGACACTTTGATAGTTCATAAATAAAAATTTAAATTGAGCCTAAACTGCAAAATTTAAGGATTGAAATGATCACTTTGATAGTCGTCAGATGAAATCGTGCTCAAAAGAAAACTTGAAGGACCGAAACGGCCATGTTATTGAAAATCTAGACGATAGTCGAGGGACTGAAACAACTGGATTTCAACTTTCATGGTTAGGCAACAGAAGCTTCCTTCCGCTCGAGCAATCCATTTTGACCACCGGGAATTCAGCGTTGCCCCGAAAGTGGAACGGGAAGAGTGGCTGGCTGCAAATCTCTTGGCGAGATGGCGTTAATGTCGTTAACTCGTCACTGTTTACGTGCGTGGGTCCTTCTGCGCGAGTACAATTGGTAAAACAAAATTAGAGTAACTTTTTTTTTTTCTGTCGACGCTTGTCATTCTTCTCGAAGATGTCCATGCTTGGCGCAGGCCAAGGTTGGTAGCTAGAGACGGAGATGAGATATATATAGAATTCAAAAGGAAGAAGTTTATGCGCCGGACTGCGTACGTTGAAATTAAACACGGACGAAGCTGGTATACACGAAGTAAAAGCACGCCTTTGATTTCCTGTCCTGAATGGACGCGTGTTCTAAGTTCTATCAACGTAGCAAGAGACTATACGTGGACTTTCGTCTGTAGCAGATAGAGGGATTAGAGGGAGGAAAATGCTTGGACTTCTAGAAACGACGGGGCAGGCGCGGCAGTCCGTTAATTGACGATTCCTCCTCCCCCCATTTCCACTCGGAAAACAGTCTAGAAGCAACAAGCGGCCCAGCCCGGTCCAGCAATGCAGCGCCAGGACCAGGGAGGCGAGGTGTCTTGGTAGCAACTGGCAACTCGAGGAAGCAAAAGCAGAGCGGCCTCCCCGGTCCCCGGGCCCCGGGCGGCGCGGCTCTGACCACGACCGGCAGGCGACTCTTAAGGTCTGTTTTTACCAGATGTCTATTTATAAAAATAAAAATCAAATTGTAAAAAATTTGGTCCCCTTCCCCTTCTCTGCTACGTTGGCGGCTTATAATACGAACGAACAGGCGTCCCGTCCCAACGCGTCTCCGCCTGAGCCCTGAGCGCTCTCTCATCGTTAAGCGGGGCAAGCGCACGCACGCACCCCCAAAACACCGGAATCTCATTGGTAACCCCCCCCCGGTGGCAGCTCGGCGTTGTGGTGCGGGGTGCGGATTGGTAGGGGGAGCAGGAGGCGGCGTCGGCAGTAGCGAGATGGACGCGGCGGGGGACATTCAGAAGGTGGCGAGTATGCGGCTAGGGGATAGCGGCTCCATGTGGCGGCGTGGTGACGACGTATTCTCACGCTCGTCCAGGGAGGAGGACGACGAGGAGGCGCTCCGCTGGGCCGCGCTGGAGAAGCTGCCCACCTACGACCGCGTCCGCCGCGCCATCGTCCCGCTCGACCTCGGGGCCGACGGCGCCGAGGCGGCCGGCGGGAAGGGGCTCGTGGACGTCGACGTGCTCAGCCTCGGCCCGCGCGAGAGGCGGGCGCTGCTGGAGCGCCTCGTCCGCGTCGCCGACGAGGACAACGAGCGATTCCTGCTCAAGCTCAAGGACCGCATCGACAGGTAACCCCTCGCCCGCTCCGCGACGAGCTGCGCGCGGTTGCACTCGAATTCCTATCGCTCGCCGGGTGTTTGACGATTTCCGCCCGCGCGCTGTTTGATTGCTGCAGGGTCGGGATCAACATGCCCACGATCGAGGTGCGGTTCCAGAACCTTGAGGCGGAGGCTGAGGTGCGCGTCGGCAGCAGCGGCCTCCCCACCGTCGTCAACTCCATCGTCAACACGGTCGAGGTACGCGCGCCATTCCACCCGTTAGTTCCGATAGCGAAAGACGATCGATTTTGAACTTTGGTCGGTGCGCCTCTTTGTTCGACGCAGGAAGCGGCGAACGCGCTGCACATACTGCCCAGTAGGAAGCGGATCATGCCCATTCTCCACGACGTCAGCGGAATCATCAAACCTCGCAGGTAGTTGAGTAAAACAATCGCTCTTTTATTATTGTTTTTTTTTTGTCCTCAAGAAAGTCAAACTACTCCGTATTTTCCATCTACAGAATCAATGAGCTGTTTTTTTGTTTTTTGTCAACTAGTGTAATTCTATATTCCTGTTTTTTTGTTTTTCTGCTTGTGTTGGTCTGGGAAAAGAAAAAAAGAGACAGTTTAGTAGTCTGGGACTACAAGTCTTCGATTCCTTCGCTTCTTCCACCAGTCAACCTCACGTTTTTTGCGTTTATGCAGGATGACACTTCTGTTAGGTCCGCCTGGATCAGGCAAGACCAGTTTGTTGCTCGCCTTGGCCGGAAGGCTTGACAAAGACCTCAAGGTAGTACAAAATGTATCCTTATACTTCTTTGCAATAATAATACGCCTCGCAAAAACCAAACAAAATGTATCCTTGTACTTCTGCACAAAACTGGGCATTCAAGAAACAGGGCATCTTTCATTGGCAACTGCTGTATGCTTTGTACTAACTACTCTAATGAAATGTACAGTGCCTAATGTTATAGTGAAACACCGTGCAGTTTTCAGGCAAAGTGACCTATAATGGTCACGAGATGACAGAGTTTGTTCCAGAGAGGACAGCCGCGTACATCAGCCAGCATGACCTCCACATAGGAGAGATGACTGTGAGGGAGACGCTTGCATTCTCTGCACGCTGCCAGGGTGTTGGCTCCTGTTTTGGTACAGTTCCGAGCAATGAGTCATGCGATACATGCATATGCTTTTGTTCTGCTTGCCTACCATGTATGATTTATACTATTCATTGATATGCTTACCGGGTCTTGCTTCTTTCCTTTATGTTAGACATGCTGACTGAGCTGTCGAGGCGAGAGAAGGCGGCCAATATCAAGCCTGATGCTGATATTGATGCATTCATGAAGGCATGCAATCCTGACTAAATCCAGTAGATTTTTTTATATCGTAGATTATGTTTCCATGAATAATTGGCCAATCATAATCAAAACTATGGTTTTCCTGCTTAATTTAATTAGGCGTATGCAATGGGTGGGCAAGATGCCAATGTGGTCACTGACTATATTCTGAAGGTATACATTGCACCTTTTAGCCTCAAATCAAGCAATTTTAGATTGACTTACTCAAATATGTCTTAACTATGTACACTCCACTTGCTGCAGATATTAGGACTAGAGATATGTGCAGACACAATGGTAGGGGATGAGATGCTCAGGGGCATATCTGGTGGACAACGGAAGCGTGTTACAACTGGTAAAACTGTCTTTCATAACCATATATTAGGTCAACAACATTGGTTTTGCTGAAGTTCTTTCTGAATTATATCATTTGGATGTTCCCTGCAGGTGAGATGCTGGTGGGGCCAGCCAGGGCGCTTTTCATGGATGAGATCTCAACTGGGCTTGATAGCTCCACTACATTCCAAATTGTGAATTCACTCAGGCAGTCCATTCACATCCTTGGTGGCACAGCTGTTATCTCCCTACTGCAGCCGGCACCAGAGACTTATAACTTGTTCGATGACATCATACTCCTCTCAGATGGTCAGGTTGTCTACCAGGGCCCCCGAGAAGAAGTGCTTGAGTTTTTCGAGTCAGTAGGTTTCAGATGCCCTGAGAGAAAGGGTGTCGCTGACTTCCTGCAAGAAGTATGTACTGTGCCACCATATTTCAGTATACATAAGTGCATAAAGTTCTTGTTATCTTATCTCTTTCGAAATGCTGGCAGGTGACTTCGAAAAAAGATCAGAAACAGTACTGGGTGCGACCTGATGAGCCCTACAGGTTTGTGCCCGTGAAGGAATTTGCGACTGCATTTAAGTCATTCCACACAGGGAGAGCTATAGCAAATGAGCTTGCTGTTCCGTTCGAGAAGAGCAAAAGCCACCCAGCCGCACTAACCACCACAAGGTATGGTGTGAGTGGCAAGGAGTTGCTCAAAGCAAACATAGACCGGGAGATCCTTCTCATGAAGAGGAACTCTTTTGTCTACATCTTCAGAACCTTCCAGGTAACACATAAGACCAAACAGTATGATTGATTGGCATGTAGAGAAAAAATAACTGAAACATGACCGACACTTTGGTGCTCTGGCATTACAGCTGATACTGATGTCGATCATTGCAATGACTCTCTTCTTCCGTACGAACATGAAGCATGACACAGTGAATGACGGGGTTCTCTACATGGGTGCAGTCTTCTTTGGTGTGCTTATGATCATGTTCAATGGCTTGTCTGAGCTGTCGCTAACTGTCTTCAAGCTGCCTATATTCTTCAAGCAGAGGGATCTCCTTTTCTTTCCGGCATGGTCCTACACTCTACCCTCGTGGATCGTCAAGGTACCCATCACATTTATCGAGGTTGGCGGTTATGTATTCTTGACATACTATGTCATTGGGTTCGACCCAAATGTCGGCAGGTGAGATTTTTCCAATTGTTTAAATGTTTATCCTTAGCCATTCTTAGTACTCTGGTAATGTGCTATGAATGTTTCCTTCAAAAAAAAAGTGCTATGAATGTTCTAACAGTAATGGTTGCCCCCAGGTTCTTCAAGCAGTATCTGCTTCTGTTAGCGGTCAATCAGATGGCAGCGGCACTCTTCCGGTTTGTTAGTGGGGTATCGAGGAACATGATTGTTGCTAATGTCTTCGCATCGTTCATGTTGCTGGTTGTCATGGTGTTGGGAGGATTTATTCTAATAAGAGGTTAGAAGTCATTTTTCTCTCTCTTTCTAATTCATTGCAACGTAGCTTCTTAAATTAATGCTTGTCTGTATTTCGTCATGCAGATAATATTAAGAAATGGTGGATATGGGGCTACTGGATCTCCCCAATGATGTATGCACAAAATGCCATTTCAGTGAATGAGATGTTGGGTCACAGGTGGGACAAAATATTGAATAGCACTGCCTCCAACGAGACCCTAGGTGTGCAAACCCTCAAGTCCCGTGCAGTATTCACAGAAGCAAAGTGGTACTGGATTGGCTTTGGTGCTTTGGTTGGGTTCACCATACTCTTCAACGCTCTCTTCACTCTTGCCCTTACATACCTTAAGCGTGAGTAACTCCCAAACTGATTTTCTCATTGTTCTCTGATTTCAATGTATTCGAACCTGTGAAGTGCGAATGATTCCATCTTGTTAATTTCCAGCATATGGCAACTCCCAGCCATCTGTATCCGAAGAGGAGCTGCAGGAGAAGCATGCCAACATCAAAGGGGAGGTTCTGGATGGCAATCACTTGGTATCAGCAAGCAGTCATCTATCAACAGGAGTCCACAGTGAAACTAATTCTGCAATCATGGAAGATGATTCTGCCTCGACTAAAAAGGGAATGATCCTCCCATTTGACCCGCTCTCGCTCACCTTTGACAACATCAAATACTCTGTTGACATGCCACAGGTGAAATATAGAAAGTTGATCTCTTACACAACAAATGCAATTTCATCACTATTTTGTAACCCTGGTCATGAAATTAAATTCAGGAAATGAAAGCACAAGGTGTACAAGAAGATCGTTTGGAGCTCCTCAAAGGTGTCAGTGGGTCTTTTAGGCCTGGTGTGCTGACCGCACTGATGGGCGTCAGCGGTGCAGGAAAAACTACTTTGATGGATGTGTTAGCTGGGAGAAAGACAGGTGGGTACATTGAAGGAGACATCCGCATTTCAGGATACCCAAAGAAACAAGAGACCTTTGCACGGGTATCAGGATACTGTGAACAAAATGATATCCACTCGCCGCAGGTGACAGTCTATGAGTCCCTGCTTTTCTCAGCATGGCTCCGGCTTCCCAAGGACATCGATTCGAACAAAAGAAAGGTTAGTTCCACAAAATAGTTGCAATTTCCACCCATAGAAGGATACAGTTGGTAGATAGTTGCTCACCATTATATGTGCAGATCTTCATTGAGGAGGTGATGGAGCTTGTGGAGCTCAAACCACTGAGAAATGCTTTGGTTGGACTTCCTGGAGTGAATGGTCTGTCAACTGAGCAGAGGAAAAGGCTTACCATTGCTGTGGAACTGGTTGCAAATCCATCAATCATCTTTATGGATGAGCCAACCTCTGGGCTTGATGCCCGAGCAGCTGCAATTGTGATGCGGACGGTGAGGAACACTGTTGATACTGGTAGAACTGTGGTCTGCACGATACATCAGCCTAGCATTGACATATTTGAAGCATTTGATGAGGTGAGTGAGATTTCACATAGGATTACTTCCAACTACCCTCTACTTTCTGGTCAGCATTTGTCATACTTGTTTTGCTGTGGCTAATTTTCCAAACCTTGAACTATGTTGCAACTTGCCGTGTCTAAAATGTTTGATTAATGCATGCAGCTTTTCCTTATGAAGCGTGGTGGAGAAGAGATCTATGCTGGTCCACTTGGACATCATTCTTCAGAGCTAATCAACTATTTCGAGGTAAATGATATTACAGGAATCTGAATATCCATCTATGAAATTCCTTAAAATTATTGAGAAGATCATGTGGTTTCATATTATTCAGGCGATTCAAGGGGTCAGCAAAATTAAAGATGGCTACAATCCAGCAACATGGATGCTGGAAGTGACCACAACTTCTCAGGAACAGATTCTAGGTCTTGATTTCAGTGATATGTACAAGAAATCTGAACTCTACCAGTAAGTAAATTCGAAACCCTACTAGTCACTTCATCTTTGAAAATAACCATAGGTGGTTATATTAACAACTAGGAAAAAAATCTAAACAATTAGAACTAATTACAGTATAATAAACTTACCCAGCAAAACGGAGTAATATCAGTTGGTATATACCAATGCACATTTCAGTATTAACCAACCTTCCTTCTCCAGGGAATTTCTGCAGTAGATGATGTGTTGCTTGTTACATTTTACAGGAGGAACAAGGCCTTGATAAAGGAATTGAGCCAACCAGCACCAGGTTCAAGTGACATGCATTTCTCTAGCAAGTACTCACAGTCTTCCATTACACAATGTGTGGCTTGCCTGTGGAAGCAGAACCTGTCATACTGGAGGAACCCTCCTTACAATACCGTTAGGTTCTTTTTCACTACCATCATTGCTCTCCTCCTTGGCACCATCTTTTGGGACCTAGGTGGCAAAATGTAAGTCATGCCCAATTGTACCATTGCTTATGGCAAACAAGTGGCTTGACCTTCAGTTTTTTATTTACGTTTTGCTTCTTATAATCCAGCTATACATCACAAGATTTGATGAATGCCATGGGATCAATGTACGCTGCGGTGCTGTTCATCGGGGTCATGAATTGTACCTCAGTTCAGCCAGTGGTGGCCGTGGAGCGGACAGTCTTTTACCGTGAAAGAGCTGCTGGCATGTACTCAGCTTTCCCATATGCGTTTGGCCAGGTGAATGTTCCTCCTGGAAATCAATTTTACACGCGGCTTTTTCTGCTGCTTGTTGCCTGTTGGCCATGTTCTAGAGAGCAGGGCACTGATCTGATCAATTTGTCTCCTCGCAGGTTGTCATTGAGCTCCCATACGCACTGGTTCAGGATATTCTATACAGTGTCATAGTGTACTCCATGATCGGGTTCGAGTGGACGGCTGCCAAGTTCTTCTGGTACCTCTTCTTTGGGTACTTCACACTGCTCTACTTCACATTCTACGGCATGATGGCCGTCGGGCTGACACCTAACTACAACATCGCCGCCATCGTCTCCGCGGCATTCTACGCCATCTGGAACCTCTTCTCCGGGTTCATCATCCCCCGACCGGTAAGACCTCCTCATGCCCCCTGCAACTTTTCTCTACGGTTTCCAAAAGCTCATTCCCGTTCTTGCCTCCTGCTACCTTCAGAAAACACCGATCTGGTGGAGGTGGTACTGCTGGTTATGCCCCGTGGCGTGGACGCTGTACGGGCTGGTGGTGTCACAGTTCGGTGACGTCATGACTCCGATGGACGACAAAAGGCCCGTGAAGGTGTTCGTCGAGGACTACTTCGACTTCAAGCACAGCTGGCTGGGTTGGGTGGCCGCCGTGGTCGTGGCATTCGCGGTGCTCTTTGCGACCCTGTTTGGCTTTGCCATCATGAAGCTTAACTTCCAGAAGAGATAATGACGATAGGAGCAGGGAAAATCACCTCCTGGACGAGGGATTTTGCATTCGTTGGGTCGTGCAAGTAGATTTGACTGTCATATTGGGAGTACGCCATATCTATGGATTCGTTGATAAGTTAAAGTTATAAGTTATTGTGCTGTTTTTTTTTTTTTTTGAGAGGATATTGTGCTCCTTTACTTTACTGGGAGGATGATGGCGTAGTATTTTGTAAATAATATTTCACACATCTAGTAAATTTTGTAAGCTTGTTGCCCCTAGCAAAGGATCAGTTGGAGAAGGCAAGGAAATACCTCGTCCGTTGCTGTTGACTTATAAGTATATACATACTATTTTGATACGTGTATATAAGTACTAGAAGACTGCAAGTACATGTGAAAGAATCATAAAAACCTGGTCTTCCTTTCATGTTTCTTTGGTTGATTGCGCCCACAAGACAATGAGGACAAGCAACGAAACATGCAAGACAAATCAGTCACACTCTGACCTTCTAGTAGCCCTCGGTGTCTCTGCGTTGACCTTGTAGCCGTGCTGTTTACACCAGGGGACGAAAACCATTCTCCTGCCGCACACATACTGACATAAAGAAGAGGATTTCTGTAGCCTAGGGACGCTGTGTAACCATGCAACCACGAATCAAACTTTTTAGTTTAAGGCATTACAGTTTTTTTTTTTTTTTTTTGCTAAAAGGAATAATTTATAACGTAAATAGCCGATTATCACAAAATTTTCAGCACAATTGCTGATTATCAAATAAAGGAAAAAACACAACTTAAGTTTATTAGATAGCACATCCAGCTTAGGAACTATGCATGTAAGTAGTGTGTTTAAACTTTAAAGTGCCTATGCTGCTGCTCAAATATGCATGTATACTTAAGTACCAAGCATATACTTTTAGCTTGTCAACTAAGCTGCTGCTCAGATCTTGCACTACGTGTCTACGCGATTAGGGGCTGGTTGCTTGTGCTTCACGACCTGGTCTAGGAGCGCCGCCTTGCAGCTCAGTCCTACTCTAGCGTCCAAAATCGAATGCTTGGGATCAGAACAAGCAAGATGCCCGGTTCACAAAGCAAACATACTCTTATTGTGTTTGAGGCAGCTCAGCTCCGTGCGTCTAAAATCAGACAGTTCGCTGGAGCAGGCACAAAGGCACAAAGTAAACAAGCCCTTAGCCTCTCATTGTGTTTGCGTGGGACATGGCTTGTGCCTAGCTGCTGGGCTACACGCCTACACGGGCATATGCCGGGGGACCAGCCGCCTGCAGCATGCCATGGCGCCTAGACGGATGACTCGTATGGGCATCAAAAAACCAAAAAAATAGATGAGCCATAAGGGTACCTAAAACCAAAATGAATCTTGGAAACAGAGTATATCTATATGCGAGACTCATTTTGAGCTACAGCAAAGGCACAACCTAAATCTGAGTATCCTCTCTTTTGAAGACTCATTTGCAGAAAGAGTTTTCTTTTGGATCCTATTGTTGGAAAAGACAAAAAATGGGTATTGAACTCATTACCTGCAGTGCTACCCAAACATAAAATATGTCTTATATTTTGGGTCATGTTGTTGAAGATAGCCTTAGGTAAGAGCTTCGTGTGTGTAGTGATGCATATTCGATCTATCCTAGATTTCTTAAAATACCAGTGTTGCTATATGTCAATCGGTGAGTTGGGCTCTTCTGTCAACCGAATTATGGACAGAAGGATCGAACTCGTGCACGTTGTGGTGTCCGATCCGGCTCGCCTTGGAGGAAGGCTCCCGCTCACCGGCATGGCACCGGCCGGACGCCGCGGCACCGGCCTCACTATGCAGCCACACCCTAAGGCCAGCTGTCCCCCGCCACCCCAGGTCGGTTGTATGTTGCGTCTCCTTGGCATCGGTCCCCCTCCCCCCCTGGCCGGCTGTCCGTCACACGCGCCCCGGCACCGGTGTCGTTGCTCCCTCCGCCGCCATCCCCTAGCGCAGCGCAACCCCCCCCCCCCCCCCATATTTTTTTAAATTTTAACACTTTTTGATAACTATTTTTAAATCTAACACTGTAAGTTTTTTTTAACTAACACTTTGGCCGCCCCTATTGCCCCGGCGCGGCCAAATGCCTGTGCCACGCCATGCATGGTGGTGCGGCAGAGGTCTAACGTGGCGACGACCGGTTTCGGTGGCCGTTGACGTGACAGCTCTTGTCGCGCCACCGACCTTGACGCGGCAGTGCCGCGCCCTGATCCGTGGCGCGGCAGAGCTGAATAAATACCGCGTGGCCGGCCGGCCGCCCGCACGCACCCTGCCCGCCCGCCTGCCGCCAGCGCCCGCACCGCCACTAGCCGCCGCGCAGCGCCCTACGCCAGCGCCCGCCTACGCCCGCCCGGCCTCGCCCGCCCGACCACGCCGCACCTGGCCACTCCCACCGCGCAGCGCCCGTGCCGGCCGCGCCACGAACGCCGGCGCGTCAAGGCCACCCGCTCCTAAGGTACCTCCTCTCGATTTCATTTTTTTTTTTTGCTTATTATTGATTTAGGATAATTAGTGATTTAGGATAGTTAGTAATTTAGGATAGTTAGGGTTGATTTCATATTTTTTATTATTATTATTGATTTAGGATAATTAGTGATTTAGGATAGTTAGTAATTTAGGATAGTTAGGGTTGATTTCATATTTTTTATTATTATTATTGATTTAGGATAATTAGTGATTTATGATAGTTAGGGTTTTATGATTGGTATTGATTTATGATAGTTAGTGATTTAGGATAGTTAGGTTAGTGAATTTGTTTATGATTTACGTAGGTTTGAGGTTGTGTGTTCTAGTATAGTTAGGATTTTGGGTTTAGGGATTGTTTATGTATTTATTATTTAGTTTATAGTTAGTTATTTAGTTAAGGATTTTGGGTATAGATATTAGTTTACTCTAAACCCAAAAGGGTTTAGGGATTGATTATGTATTTATTATCTAGTATAGTTAGAATTTTGGGTTTAGGGATTTAGGATAGTTAGGTTAGTGATTTGTTTGTGAACTTACTAATGTTAATTTAAATTTTATTAATTTGAATACTCTAACGCTTTGTTTATCAATTCGTAACAGGATGTCTCCTCCCACGTAGCACTCGTTGTACCTCATTCTTGAGGTGGAGTACGACGACCAACACCGAGCACACATCTTGAGCGACAATGATGCAGAGGTGTCGTTGCCTCCTTTGAGGCTCCGCACGCACACCAGGGCGCACCAGTGGGATGAGCGTTATGCGCCGTACATACGGCGTGCCGGCTTTCTCGAGCTTGTTCGTGTTGTCAACCACGGTCTTCCACCCCTTGACCCAGCACTACTTACTGCAGCTGTAGACAGGTGCGAGTGCATTTTTTGTACGTAAACTTTCTTCTAACAAATTTAAGGCAACTAATAGTCGTTCTATTCTTATAACAGGTGGAGGCCTAAGACCCACACGTTCCACCTACCTTGTGGCGAGATGACCTTGACGTTGCAGGACATGAAGGCTATTTTAGGCCTTCGGTTGGGGGGACTTCCAGTGACAGGAATAGTTGACAACGATCACTGGAGGGAGCTGGTGGCTCAGTTTACTGGCTTTCTTCTACCGGACGATGATGCTTCCAAAAAAAATAAGTGAGTAATTCAAGCCTATTTAATACTTGCATTGCTTTTCTGTAGCCATGGGGTCTCATTTTCTTTGGTCAATTTTAGGAAAAGTTCTAGGGTTTCGTCGTCCTAGATCACAGAGCGCTTTGATTAGTTGGACCCACAGGCTGAGGAGGCTCTGATCGACAGGTTCGCTCGTGTGTGGCTCTGGCACTTTCTTGGTGCTTTCCCCTTCCTAGACGCCTTGGGCAACACGATCAGCTGAATGTTCCTTAACATACTACGACAGCCGTGGGAGAACATAGCGGCGTACAGCTGGGGCAGTGCAGTCCTGGCATGGACGTATCGACAGCTATACGTTGCTTGCCGTCGCACCTCAGGATATGCGAACCTTGGGGGTTGCTCGTACCTACTCCTGGTGTGGTGTTGGAAACGATGGCCCATTGGAAGGCTCCTTAATAATGGTTTACTGGTAAGTACTTCGGTTCACTATATTCTTGGAGGCAGTTACATATGAATTCATTATTAATGGCTAATTCATTATCGTGTTCAATGCAACAATAGAACGGACAGGATACACTCCCTATAGCTCTGTATATCTAGACAGAAGCAGAGTTAGTTAGAGGAAATGCGAGGCGCAAGTACACGGAGTACACGGACAGTCTCGACGTCCTGACACAACATCAGGTTACGCTCTCTTTACTATCATACATGTGTCTTGTTCGATGTACACTATATCACAATATAACTCAATTACAAAATTCAGGTGCATTGGTGTCCTTGGGATGCTCCGAAGCTCTAGTGCTATCTCAGTCCTGTCACTAGGGACGAGTCAGACGAGTATCGCTGCGACGTCCCTCTTATTTTCTTCCATGTGGTCGAGATTTACTTGCCCATCCGGGTCTACAGACAGTTTGGGAGAATAACAGGCTGCCCACCACCGCTTTACTCCACCAACCAAGAATTGTACGGGTGCGTTATCGATTAATAACAATGCTACAATCCAGAGGTGTGTGGTACAACTAACATCGTTTTGTTGCAGGTATGACCGTAGGAAGAGGTACAAGACCAAGGATTGATGCGTGGCACACAGCTCGCGCATCCATTTGTGGCAGAACATGGTACGACATCCGGTCCATGCGGGTCCTCCACACGACCAGCACACCTTCGACGAGTACCTGCGGTGGCTTCACGGGTCTACGAGAACACATATCAAGCCCCCGTACACTGACGTGGCGATTGACGAGGACTCGGAGGAAGATGTCATCGAAGATGTGTACGACGTTACCATTAGGGAGGACACACAACTGGAGAGAGCCCCGCTTCAAAGATACGTGGTAATATACTTGAATGGTACAATTTGTTATCCTTTTGGTATTAAGTATGTGTACTAAAACTGTCCAACCGCATTTCTGTACCCAGGCGACACAATTGTCAAGGCTGTCCAACGAAGCAGTGTTCCGGCTTTACGAGTCTAGAGGTCAGGGGCCAGGCGTTCTTGCGGCTTTTGTGGAGGTAACATAAACTTGTCCGTTCCAGAAATGTTTCTTTACTGTATATGCGTTTGGATAATGCACTAACTTTAACGTCTATTTATGCAGAAGGTGAAGAAGAGCTGCAGAAAGTTAGCTCAGAAGCTGAGCTGCATAGACACTCCTTATGAGGAATCGCCACTCCCGGCACGGTCGGGTGCCACGCCTTCAGCCTCTTTGAGGACACCAGCCGACTCTTCTCAGCAGATAATAGGTGCCACTTCCGCGGTGCGTACACCAGCACATCATAGCGCTCGGAAGGACCCTGCAACCGAGGACGACGATGACGACGACCCCCAGGCTTCCGCAGACAGCACGACAGTGGAACGATTGGCCGCAGCACGAGATCGGCATACCTCAGCTAGGTGGTGCCCCGCTTGGTACCCAAGGAGCCTCACAGGTACTATCAAAGATAGTTTATTTAAATACGTAGGCTCCATGAACTAACGATCATAAAAAATTATAAGTAATCGTGCGTATCATATACTTGTAGGGTACGAGCCATACGCACCGTCGACATGACCATACCGACGTTGGCTACACTCCCAACGTGTTGCCAATAAATCCGAAGAGAGAGAGCGTCCGAGGGATCCTTACACTCCTGGGTCTTAGTTTGTTAGGTCAAACGAATATTGACGTCCGAAACTTACAGGGTTATTTGGTTATGTTATGTCAAACTTATGTCAAAACAATAAAAATGTTATGTGCCAGCTTGTCAACTTACGCACGGACATCATTTATCTGTTTCATATTCGTTTCTTTGCGTCGCGACAGCACTGCCGACGAGATTAAGTACCAACTAGTTCGGGAACCGACAGTCCCGGCGTATCTCGACGCCGGTGGCAATTTTTTATAATCGATTAGTTAAACTGGTGGTTAACCGTATTATGAAAGACAGAAAATAAGTCATTGGCTTATCAAATTCTCTATTCGGCCGTGAAAAAAATTCAATAAAAGACAGAAACAAATATACTATTGATTTTACG
Organism: Miscanthus floridulus; assembly: GCF_019320115.1. Classification (NCBI taxonomy): domain Eukaryota; kingdom Viridiplantae; phylum Streptophyta; class Magnoliopsida; order Poales; family Poaceae; genus Miscanthus; species Miscanthus floridulus. The sequence goes on along the minus strand of NC_089584.1, from coordinate 76,013,497 downwards.
TCAAGCAATACTTAGAATAACTCCCACTATCGGTGCGACGCGTTCGGATTAAACCGTTCAGGTACCGCCGGTCGGGCGACGGACGCGGCGGCCAGGCGGGCTTGCTGCTCGGGCAGGCGGGACTGGGCGCGATATTTATTCGGCTCTGCCGCGCCAAGGTCGGTGGCGCAGCAAGAGCTGCCACGTCAACGGTCACCGAAACCGGTTGCCGCCACGTCAGACCTCTGCCGCCCCACCATGCATGGCGCGGCACAGGCATTTGGCCGCGCCAGGACAATAGACGCAGCCAAAAGTGTTAGTTAAAAAAAACTTGCAATGTTAAATTTAAAATTAGTTATCAAAAAGTGTTAAAATTAAAAAAAAAATCCCCCCGCCCTCCATAGATGCGAATTTGTTTTTTTCCTAAAATTTGTGAATAATTATGAACAATTTGATGATATTTATAAACAATTTGACATATATTTCTCTGCTAGAATTCACATAAATAATGTGTAAAAATTTCTAAGAAATTTGGCATATATTTATATTATCCTTAAATTACACAATTGTGTACAATAAATTACATTAAAGAAGTCATTATAAATATAGTAATAAGTCATTGTAAATATAGCTAATAGACAGTGTAAATGCATAAAAAAAAAATTAATTGACAGAGGCCAAAACAAATATCACCTACCGTATTGGTGAAGATAGGGACGAGAGAGCTGACTTGAAGGTGGGCTTCGATGCTTGATCGAACGGTGGAAAAAATGGGTGATTTCAAAAACACTCGAATACATTCACTATTCCTTTATTTTTAAGGACACCAGGCACATAATCTGTCGGACAGCACAATAAATTTAGTCGGCACCAAATTGCACAAAACTGAAGCATTCCATGATGTTCACATGATTGATTTGGCAGGGCAAGTACAATTAGCAACGAAAATAACACGTCATTGCAAAAAGGCAATTGTCGCAAAAGTATTTATTCTTCAGCATTGACTATAAAATCAAGCCAGCTAAATAGCAAGTTCCAGAAACTTGCAACAACACTTCAAATCATCTGTAGCAAGGACTATGTCACCATGGCACCAGACCTTTATTCATCTTCTGAGCGGACAGCTGCAGAAAGAACCAAGTTAGCATTGAAGAAATATACAAAAGCTATACATGCAAACTGAACACAATTCAGGTTCATACTCTATGATAGGAAAAAATTATCCGTGCCAATGAAAACTCATCCAGTTCTACATAGTATTGAAACGAACAGAAAAAACAACCAAACAATTGAATACAAGCAACATATGAGGGCCTTACTTCGATAAAATAGATCATAGATGCAGACGCATTATATGCAACCCATTAACAGAGATACGACAACTGCCAATTGTTTACTTTGATATGCAAACGGTAATTGCTATGGATGATGCTTATATAAAACTGAGGTATCATGCGCTAAATAGTACTGCAATCTGTCAGCTTCTTTACTGAAGTGTTCACTATACAAATGTAAAAAGTTGTATGCATCCCTCTGCTACCATTGTTCAAGTTCTACATCACAAAGAAAAAAAAGAAAGAAAAAAAATCAAGGGATTTCACATAAGCATTAAGCACTGAAACAGTGAGCACAAGCATTCTCTAATCATTATGTAACTGGTTATCACTACTTGAAACATAAGAAGAAAAATTCATGGAATACCTTAAACGCAAATCATTGAATTTCATGGAACTACCTTAAACATAATGCATCAAATTTTATAGAATAATTGATTGTCTATTATACAAGGATGCATTTTTCCTCATTGTGCATGGTTTTCTTTTGCAAACATTTGTGTGTGTCGAGCACACATGCTTGTATGTATGAGCAATGACAGGTTTAACTGATTAAATGGTTGTTACTTGTTAGGTTGTTACGTTACAAAACACAAACAGAATAGCAACATGGTCAGGGAAGGAACATGATCACACGAATCAGGAAACACAATCAATCGCCATCCTTCAGCAGGATTTCTGGCACAATTAAACAATATACACATATTACATGTGCAATGATTTCCTCTAAGTTATCATCAGTAGAGTCTTACCGCCTGTGACCGGAAGGTCCCGGGTTCGAGTCGCGGTCTCCTCGCATTGCACAGGCGAGGGTAAGGCTTGCCACTAACACCCTTCCCCAGACCCCGCACAGAGCGGGAGCTCTCTGCACTGGGTACGCCCTTTTATCATCAGTAGGTTATTTGCTGTAGGAACACATTTTCTTCAAGGAAGTGCATCCCCATTCTAAACATAACAGTAATGCTACTGAAACATGTCATGGCGTAAGTTCTAACATCACACTTCATCCTTAATTCCTTATGACGACACACTCTGTGTTCCATCTTCAAATTCAGATTTCACAATTAAATGTGGGAAAGTCTCTTTATACTTCATATTCTCTAAAGTTGAGATCCAAAGATGCACATATATATGATTCATCATGGGATGCATTCAGGTTTGACAAATAAACCACATTTTGGTGCTACATTTTTAGGCCCTACCATCGTCAACTTACTATCCATTTGGGATTTCTAGGTGGTTGGGTTTTACAGAATGCTGACATTTGTTACAATGTTTTCACCTTGCATCATCCAATTCAAAGTTTCAAACAGAACAGAAATACAAACCACTTTACAACCAACTACAAGATTTGATAAACGATTTACCACTTCCACAAAACCTGAAAATGTGATTCTTGAGTACTGACCGTTGACTACGGTGGCATCTTATGCGCCAACTGATTATTTACCTTCTACCCATCACATTTTGGCCAACTCCATCAATTACCACACTGGATCAGATTTACACCATCAGCAACTACGATTCGCCGTGAAACGAAAACGCCACCAGCACGCGAACCAAAATGAGACAAATCACCGTCAGAAGTCAGGACCCCATCAGTGAACCACTAGATCAACCTAGACCTATATCCATGCTCAGCTTTATTAAGAACTAAATCGCAAACCCTAGGATCCTACCGTACCACATAACATCCAGGCAGATCGCGTTGAATCTAATCAAGGACGACGGACATGAACGCAACGGGTGAAGGAGGGCAGATCACTCACTGGGCTTCTCCTGCTTGCCGTCAGCCCACTTGGAGATGGAGAAATGGACCTTCTCGCGGGACGCGGCCTCGGACTTGAAGGGCTCCTTGAGGCAGTTCCGGACCAGCGCAGCGCAGATGTTGGAGTAGCCGATGTAGGTCATCCCCGCCGCCCGCCAGAAGGGCACCGCCGCCGTGGTCGCCGACATCGCGTTGCTTCCTCTTCGCTTCCCCTTGCGCCGCCGCCGGTGAGTGGATGGAGAATGGGAATGGAGAAGATGCGACCTAGTCACTCACAGCGTGGTTTTCTCACAGCGTGGTGTGGCCGAGCATTGGATTTGTAGGATCAAAGCCAACGGCCCAATAAGGATACCAGATACGGCCCATCAAGCTGTTTGATAGTAGGCTTACCATTTTCCTTTCGTTTCTTTCCATCTCTTCATTTTTTAATTTTAAATTGTGATAACTAATTCATTTTTTACTAGGTTTACCATTTTCTATGAAAAGATTAGAACTATTATATTAAAATCTATCTAAAAATAATTCAATGCATCAGCGAAGCACGCTTAACATTTTGTAAGTACTTTATTGAGACGTCTTTTTCATGTGCCCTCAACCTTTTTTAAAAACTTATTTCACCAATTTCAAATTTTATTTCAGTATTTAATGTTGAATTATTGGTAAAATCGTAGTCCAAAAATGTTTGTTTGTTAAGGATTCAGAAACAATTAAATAATCATTCAAATTAGAGAAGGAAAAGTGAGCAGGTGAGGGATGACTAGTGGCCTCTGTTATCTTATTATACTTCTTTTTAGTTAACGATGCTGCAGAAATCAGAATCCACTTTGTCATGTAAGATGCGTCGGAACAGTTTTGAGGGGAATATGTGTGGGCTTTGGTTCCATGTTTTATTATTGTAGGCTCTAGCGTGTGGTCGAATGATACCGTAATTCAGCGGTTTTCGCTAACCGGAAATCCCGAACCAGTGATCATTCAATTGAATGAAGGTTGACGGAAACGAATGCGGCCCACTGAACTGTGCCAACGGTAGCCAAAGCTCGCACAGCGACAGCACAGAAGCAGAGCTGCTTGCGGCGTGCCCGAAATCAACCAGGTGCACCCGGCCCACGGCTTGCGAACGTCGCGTCGCGTCCCCCTGGCAGTGGCAGCGCAACGAAGCGCGCCATGCCGCTGTCCTCCCTTCCCTTCCCGTTACCGCTGCCTACAAAAACCACCCCTTCCTCTACTCTCCCCAACTGCCTCGGCGTCGTCGCAGTCCCACTCCGCAGACACCACCTGGAAAACTTCGCGAAATCCAGGCCACACCAGCCACACGGGGGGTTTCGTCTCGGCTGCTCGGGCTGCGTCGCGGAGTTGGGGGGCGGGCGTGGGTAGCGCCGCGGCGGGTATGGACGCGGCGGCGGAGCTCCAGAAGGTGGCGAGCCGAGCATGCGCCGCGACAGCGGCGGCTCCAGGTCGGGCTCCTCCGCGTGGTGGCGCGCGCCCGACGCGTTCTCGCGCTCCTCCTCGCGGATGGAGGAGGCGCTGCGGTGGGCCGCGCTCGAGAGGCTGCCCACCTGCGACCGCGTCCGCCGTGCCATCCTCCCGCTGGGCGGCGGCGGAGACGGCGACCGCCACGGCGTCGGGGAGGCGGCCCTGCAGGTGGTGGACGTGCTCGGCCTCGGCCCGCGGGAGAGGCGCGCTCTCCTGGAGCGCCTCGTGCGCGTCGCCGACGAGGACAACGAGCGCTTCCTGCTCAAGCTCAAGGAACGCGTCGAACGGTGCGTGCTACTGGAGTGGAAGTGGACTGGACAGTGGACACACATATACAGCTCAGCTAGGATGTGCTTCACGATTTAATTTGCGCTCCTTGTGATGTGTGCGTGCAGGGTCGGGATCGACATGCCCACGATCGAGGTGCGGTTCAACTGTTCAAGCACCTAAGGGCGGAGGCGGACGTGCGCGTCGGCACCAGCGAACTCCCCACCGTCCTCAACTCCATCACCAACAAGCTCGAGGAGGTCTCCAACGCGCTGCACGTGCGCCGCAGCCGGAAGCAGGCCATGCCTATCCTGCACGACGTCAGCGGCACCGTCAAGCCCCGCAGGTAATCTCAACTTTTGGATCTCAAAAAAATTATCTTGGTTGCTGTTGGGTGTTATTCTCGGTGGCATGGCATCTTGCCTGACGCTCGTTGCATTTGCAGAATGACTCTGCTGTTAGGTCCGCCCAGGTCAGGGAAAACCACCATGCTGCTCGCCTTGGCCGGGAGGCTCGATAAAGACCTCAAGGTTTGTAAAAGTAAATTCACTCTAGGTTTAGTGTTTTACTCGGTATATATAATCAATCACGTTAAGTTTGCCATAATTAAAGGTTCCTGCAGACTTTTTCGTATTAATTAGAACACACACATCAACTTAGCACAAACAGCTTTTGGAGGAGCAACGTCTAGAATATTGCACCATCTTCATGCAGAAATAGAACGATTCACAGTGACCTTTGGTACATATGGCATAGTGTAATAATTGGGTCAAATGATGAGCAGGTTTCAGGCAAAGTGACCTACAATGGGCATGAAATGGATGAGTTTGTGCCGGAGAGGACAGCCGTGTATATCAGCCAGCATGACCTTCACATCGGAGAGATGACTGTCAGAGAGACGCTTGAATTCTCTGCACATTGTCAAGGTGTTGGCACTCGCTTCGGTATGACTCTGAACAATTACTCACAAGGGTTTGGGTTCATTTCTGCTGCTTGCAGATTCTGCAGGATTGGCCTGTTTAATTGATGTATTTATCAAGTTCTTGTTATGTTGGCAGATATGTTGACTGAGCTTTCAAGGCGGGAGAAGGTGGGAAATATCAAGCCTGATGCCGATATCGATGCATTCATGAAGGCATGGCTTTACAATCTTAGATAAATCAAGAATATCTGATGACTTTGGTTCTATTTTTAATGATAACTTACATAGTAGCTAAGGACATAGCTTACTTTTCTGCTGATCTTGTTCAGGCTTGTTCAATGCGAGGACAGGAAGCTAATATGATCTCTGACTATATATTGAAGGTATTTGACTTACAACTTTCACATTGAGCTACCAAAGTTTTCTTGTCCACTATTCAACATTTATACATCTGGTGTTGTAGATATTAGGATTAGAAATATGTGCTGACACGATGGTGGGAGATGAGATGTTGAGGGGCATCTCTGGTGGACAACGGAAGCGTGTCACAACAGGTAGAGATATACATAATTTTAGTATGGGTAACCTTCCTTTCTGTTTTTACCATGGTCACTTCTAGCTTGTGTGGCGTATCGGCTCTAAGTTTTCAATTTACTTGCTCATCTTCTACTGACCAACAGTCTGTGTTGAACTTTCTCTTACATATATACTTGGCTCTCCATCGAAATATATTAACTTCAATTCAAGAACAATAGCTGTCAGTGAAAAATGCTAGGTTCTTCAAGCAGTATCTCCTTTTGTTAGCATTCAACCAGATGGCAGCATCACTCTTCCGATTTGTTGGTGGGGCAGCAAGGAACATGATTGTTGCAAATGTCTTTGGATCATTCATGCTGCTAATATTTATGGTGTTGGGTGGATTTATCCTAGTAAGAGGTACAGCCTCACCATTTTTTTTTTAAAAAAGGAAGAGAATAATCTCACCGTTTTTTTCCATAGATAGTATTATTTATTGCTCCTCTTTTCAAAAGGCGGGTGCTTGGCAGATAAAGTGAAGAAATGGTGGATATGGGGCTACTGGATCTCCCCATTGATGTATGCCCAGAATGCCATCTCTGTAAATGAGATGCTAGGGCACAGCTGGGACAAAATTTTGAATAGCTCCGTGTCTAATGAGACCCTAGGTGTGCAATCCCTTAAGTCCCGCGGAGTCTTTCCAGAAGCAAAGTGGTATTGGATCGGCTTAGGCGCATTACTTGGATTTGTCATGCTCTTCAATTGTCTTTTTACGCTTGCCCTAGCGTACCTGAAGCGTGAGTTCCTCTAGGACTGGTTTGCTCTTGGTTCTTGCATTTGAAAATACCTTAAATTGGTTTATTTTGAGTTTACAGCATATGGCAAGTCCCATCCATCGATATCTGAAGAGGAACTGAAGGAGAAGTATGCAAACCTCAATGGTAATGCTGTGGCTGAAGATAACTTGCCACCAGGAAGTAGCTATCTAGCAACAGTCGGCATCACTAGATCCGGTTCAGCAACTGTTGAAAATCATTCTGGCACTAGGCAAAGGGGTATGGTTCTTCCATTTTCCCCGCTTTCACTGACTTTCTATAACATCAAGTACTTTGTTGACATGCCCCAGGTAAGTATTGAAATTATTTCTGTATATCATCAGTAGTGAGCAATTAACAATCAGACAAAGTAATCTTTTGATCAAACTCAAATTCAGGAGATGAAAACACATGATGTAGTCAGGGACCGGTTAGAGCTCCTCAAATGTGTTAGTGGATCTTTCAGACCAGGAGTGCTGACGGCACTGATGGGTGTTAGTGGTGCTGGCAAGACAACTCTAATGGATGTGTTGGCTGGGAGAAAGACCAGTGGTTACATTGAAGGAAACATTAGCATTTCAGGATACCCAAAGAAACAAGAGACCTTTGCACGTGTATCAGGATATTGTGAGCAAAATGATATCCACTCACCACAGGTGACAGTCTATGAGTCACTTGTTTTCTCAGCGTGGCTCCGCCTTCCTAGGGATGTAGATTCAAACACCAGAAAGGTCAGCCAAACAGAATAGATGATTCAACTTTCAACCTCTATCTATACTTGATATATTTGACAACATTGCTTACCTTTATGCACGCAGATGTTCATTGAGGAGGTCATGGAGCTTGTGGAGCTCAAGCCATTGAGAAATGCTTTGGTTGGCCTTCCTGGTGTGAATGGTCTGTCAACTGAGCAGAGGAAAAGACTGACCATTGCTGTGGATCTGGTTGCAAATCCCTCATTTTCATGGATGAGCCAACCTCTGGTCTTGATGCCCGAGCAGCTGCAATTGTTATGAGAACAGTGAGGAATACTGTTGATACAGGTAGAACTGTAGTCTGCACGATTCATTAGCCTAGCATTGACATATTTGAAGCATTCGATGAGGTGAGTTTGTGGTGGATCTTTGTACTTTCTAGTGATTTCTTCTTATCATTACTTTCCATCTGGGTAACTAGGCTGATTTTGAAATCTAATTGATCGTGGTTGGTCTTATAAATATGATATGAAACAATGTTGCAAAGCCTAAGGTGTTTGATGAATTGTTGCAGCTTTTTCTTATGAAGCGAGGAGGAGAGGAGATCTATGTTGGTCCACTAGGCCATCATTCTTCTGAGCTGATTAAGTATTTTGAGGTGTCATGATATTAGTATTGCAATAATTTTTTAAAAAAAATCGTTTGACTTTATTGCTTCAATTTGCTGATTACATTGTATTGCTCATATTGTATAGGGAATTCATGGAGTCAGGAAAATTAAAGATGGCTACAATCCAGCAACATGGATGTTAGAAGTAACAACAGTCTCGCAAGAACAGATGCTAGGTGTTGATTTTAGTGGCCTGTACAAGAAATCTGAATTTCGTTTTCAGGTGCGTGCTCGTAGGGATAAACAAGGGAAGATTGAAAGAACAAAGTGGTGGAAACTGAAAGGGGAGACGTCAGAAGTATTCAGGGAAAGGGTTATCAAAGAGGGCTCTTGGAAGGAAGAAGAGGACATACAGAACATGTGGGAGAAGATGGCAACCAACATTCGGAAGGTGGTCTCAAAGGTGTGTGGAGTAAACAAAGGAAGTGGAGGCGAGGCTAAAGATATTTGGTGGTGGAACGAGGAAGTCCAAAGGGCTATTAAGGAGAAGAAAGAATGCTATAGACGCTTGTACCATGACAGGAGTGTGGACAACATAGAGAAGTACAAGGTGGCAAAGAAGATTGCAAAGCGAGCTGTAAGTATGGCAAAGGGTAGAGCGTACGAGGATCTTTACCAACATTTGAGTACGAAGGAAGGAGAGAATGACATTTATAGGATAGTTAGGGTTCATGAGAGAAAGACAAGGGACATCAACCAAGTTAAGTGCATTAAGGATGAAATGGAGCATCTCTTGGTGAAGGGGGATGAGATCCAACATCGATGGCAAGAGTATTTTAACAAATTGTTCAATTGTGAGAATACGGACACAACCTTTCAGTTGGATGACTCTTGATGACACCAATAGACGCTTTGTGCGGAGAATCCAAGAATCTGAGGTCAGAGAGACGTTGAAAAGGATAAAAGGAGGTAAGGCGATGGGACCGGATGGTATCCCAATCGAGGTGTGGAGATGCCTCGGGGACATAGCTATAGTATGGCTCACCAAGCTGTTCAAACATATTTTCCGATCGAACAAGATGCATGACGAGTGGAGGAGAAGTATATTGGTACCGATCTACAAGAATAAAAGGGATATTCAAAGTTGTACTAATTACCGAGGAATTAAGTTGATGAGCCATACTATGAAGCTCTGGGAGAGAGTTATCGAGCATCGCTTGAGAGCAATAACACGGGTCTCTATGAATCAATTTGGTTTTATGCCCGGAAGGTCAACCATAGAAGCCATTTTCTTAATAAGATAAGTTATAGAGCGGTATAGGTAGAAGAAGAAGGACCTACACATAGTTTTTATTGACTTGGAGAAGGCTTATGATAAAATACCAAGGAATGTTATGTGGTGAGCTTTGGATAAACATAAAGTCCCAACAAAGTACGTCGGGCTCATTAAGGACATGTACAACAATGTTGTGACTAGTTTTCGAACAAGTGATGGAAACACGGATGACTTTCCAATTAGGATAGGACTACATCAAGGGTCAGCTTTGAGCCCTTATCTGTTTGACTTTGTGATGGATGAGATCACAAGGGACATACAAGGGGACATCTCTTGGTATATGCTTTTCGCGGACGATGTAGTGCTAGTTGATAAAAGCCGGACATGAGTGAATCAGAAACTGGAGTTATGGCGGGAGCCTTTGTAGTCCAAAGGTTTTAGACTCAGTAGAACTAAAATTGAGTATATGAGATGTGACTTCGGCACTACTACTCGGGAGAAGAAAGATATTAGTTTGGAAGGTCAAGTAGTGCCTACGAAGGATACCTTTCGATATTTAGGATCAATGCTGCAGAGAGACAGGGATATTGATGAAGATGTTAGCTATAGAATTAAAGCAGGGTGGATAAAATGGCACCAAGCATCTGGTGTCCTATGTGACAAAAGGGTACCACAGAAGTTAAAATGCAAGTTTTATAGGATGACGATTAGACCTGCTATGTTGTATGGTGCAGAATGTTGGCCTATGAAAAGACGACATGTTCAACAGATAAGTGTCGCGGAAATGCGTATGTTGTGTTGGATTTGCTGTCACACAAGAAGGGATCGAGTTCGGAACGATGATATACGTGATAGATTATGGGTAGCACCAATTGAAGAAAAACTTGTCCAACACCGGTTGAGATGGTTTGGACATGTCCAACGAAGACCTCCAGAGGCACCGATGCATAGTGGAATCCTAAGCCAGGATAGTAACGTGAAGAGAGGCAGAGGAAGACCGAAGTTGACTTGGTTAGAGGCAATAAAAGGAGATTTGATAGGATGGAATATACCCAAAGACTTAGCCTTAGATAGGAGTGTTTGAAAAACATCTATTCACGTGCCTGATCCTTGATTGCTTCTGTTGGGTTTCAACTCTAGTCTACCCAACTTGTTTGGGACTTAAAGGCTTTGTTGTTGTTGTTGTTGTACAAGAAATCTGAATTATACCGGTGAGTAACTTACAACCCTCCTATTCACTTCATCCCCAGAATTTCCTATTGCCCTATGTCGTCTTTGATTTAAACTACACCACTAGCAGCCTGCTGCCCTGATGAGCAAAATCTATGCCGGAAGTCTTTATTAACCCTTAAAATATGGGTCTAATCTACCCTGCAGTTGTGGTGCCATTTAAATACCCTCTGAACTTACAAATTCTTTGTAGTTAGTACTGAAACTTTAGCTTCTAGTTTGTTCCCTTGAAAAAAAAATGCAGCTTGTAACAAATATCTGTGCTATAACATGTGATCTAATACACTTGATGACAAAAGCATTTGAACCTGGATCAGTGACGGGGATTTCATGATTCTCGGACTTCACTGGTCTAACTAGTGTACTCAGGACTAGGGGGAGAGCATTTTAATCTAATTGGATTTTTGTAAAGTTTAAAATGTTAAAGGTTGGAGCTAGAAGTCAGACTTCTTATATTGCATTCTGAATTTAGTTTTGAATAAATTGAAAAAACATCAAAAGTTCAAACATACTTTCGTCATTTTGCTTTTGGTTTGAAATATAATTTCTTTATACATATATGCACATTCATTCCTATAAAAGCACATACACACACCCTACCACTCTTATTTGTTCAGTAGAGTCACCATTTTGATGACTACTCCCTCCGCCCCTTTTTAACTGTCGTTCTCACTTCCCAAGAAGTCAAACGTCATCAACTTTAACCAAATATATATAAGAAAATATTAATATTTATGGTACATAATTAGTATCATTAGATAGATCCTTGAATCTATTTTCATAATTTACTTATTTGAAGATACAAATGTTGCTAATATTTTCTACAAACCTAGTCAAATATAAGAAAGTTTGACTGACACGAATACCATAGCGACAGTTAAAAAGAGAGAGGGAGTAGGTCTGTATGTTTTGTATTTGTTTTGCACTTTTTTTATCGAGAAACTGTTTCACGTCTTATAAAAGTGTGAAATTGTTAGTGTTATTATTGGCGAGGAAAATATTTGACTCATTTTGCATCTTGGAGATTTCTTTTTAACTTTGCTATCACCATGAACACTTTTTTTAATAGAACTGGTATGTATGATAAGTTCATAACCAGTGTCTACTTTCCTGAAATTTTCTTCTTGCCACATCATTGCTACACCATGATAACCATGATTATAATATTGTATTCTTCAGAAGGAACAAGGCCTTGATACAAGAGTTAAGTGAACCACCAGCAGGCTCAACTGACCTTCATTTCCGTAACCAGTACTCTCAGTCTTTCTTCATGCAATGCCTTGCTTGCTTGTGGAAGCAGAACCTGTCATATTGGAGGAACCCTGCTTACAATGCCGTTAGGCTATTTTTCACAACTATCATAGCACTTATCTTCGGCACCATCTTCTGGGACCTTGGTGGTAAAATGTAAGTATCTGCCACATCGCACCTATCTAGTGTGTGAACATCTCAAAGAAAAAGAAAAGAATCTCAACCTTTGGATTCTTTACCTACCAGGGGTCAATCACAAGATTTGTTCAACGCCATGGGGTCCATGTATGCTGCAGTGATGTTCATCGGCGTCTTGAATGCTACATCTGTCCAGCCAGTAGTCTCTGTGGAGCGGACCGTGTTTTACCGTGAAAGAGCTGCCGACATGTACTCGGCTCTACCATATGCATTTGGACAGGTGAGTGGTTCTCATATAAACTCCTGATATAGTACCTTCTATCGATGAGAGACCACTAACGACATCGCTAAAACTTCTGTTGTATATATATATATATATATATATATATATATATATATATATATATATATATATATATATATATATATAGAACTACTGTCCTGTAGCCGGCTACAGAATAACTTATTCTGTAGCCACTTTGAGTTACGATAATTACTATGTTAATTTACGAGATTATAGTAACTCCTTACTAAGTGGTTTAATATAACGTTATGGTAAATATCCCCATGTGTTATAGTAACCCAACTATCGTAAATATGTATTGACATTATGGTAAATTAGTATATAAAATTATAGTAAATAGAGGTGGCTACAGAATAACTTATTTTGTAGCCGGCTACTGAATAGCCTCTCCCTATATATATATATATATATATATATATATATATATATATATATATATATATATATATATATATATATATATATATATATATATATATATATATATATATATAGGTTACCATTGAACTCCCATACACTCTGGCTCAGGCCACCATATACGGGATCATAGTGTACTCGATGATTGGGTTCGAATGGACAGTTGCCAAATTCTTGTGGTACCTCTTCTTCAAGTACTTCACCTTTCTCTATTTCACATTCTATGGCATGATGGCTGTGGGCTTGACTCCGAGCTACCATGTTGCGTCGATCGTCTCCTCGGCGTTCTATGGTATCTGGAACCTCTTCTCTGGATTCATCATCCCTCAGCCGGTAATAAGTCCCGTTATTGCTTCATCCCCATCAATTGCCCACGTCTACAAATTTAATTTTGTGGCTAGTTGTGGAACTCATTTCCCTTTTTGGCAGGGCTACATGCTCAGAAAGTCCCAATGTGGTGGAAGTGGTACTGTTGGGCGTGCCCTGTGGCGTGGACGCTGTACGTGCTGGTCGTGTCTCAGTTCGGGGACATCACGACGCCCATGGACAACGGCGTCCCCGTGAATGTGTTCGTGGAGAAATACTTCGGCTTCAAGCACAGCTGGTTGGGCGTGGTGGCCACGGTGGTCGTGGCGTTCGCCGTCTTCTTTGCATTCCTGTTCGGCTTCGCCATCATGAAGCTCAACTTCCAGAGGAGGTAGCGATGTGTAGCAACTACGCGAAATTAACATGACCCGTTGGTAGAAGTCCATCAATTCCTTTGTAAACAATACATGACTGTTTGTCTGTTTCTGTCGTATTCAGTGTAGCATACGAAATGTTTGACCTTGTTAGTGGCCCTGCAATGCAAAGCTAAAGCGTCGTGATTTCATTTGATTTTGATTTTATTTTATTATGTATATGTAAGGGTCGTGTAATAATTTTGTAATGGTTGTTGCATATATAATACGAATAGTCCAATCTCCTCCCAACGAATCTTGGGTTTAAGCAGTAGCGGACCCGGCGCTCAAATGGAGCTCGACAAAGATCAAGACGCTGTTTGAGATCACTTATTTTAACAGTGTGGCTTGCGCCTGGATATCCAAACGTAGTCTCCGTCCGGACGCCCATGCCCGCCCCGCCTGTTGTGCCCATCTTGCTTGCCACGCATGTTGCTAAGTTTGCTTCGACTTTTCAAAAAAAGCCTGCCCTGCATGCAAATGCTGTCCCACATGCAGTTGTGCGTCTCGTGCCTGCTGATGCACATACATGTGGGGATCGCTATGCCCGCGGGGACCGCATGCATGTGCCCGCTTCCTACACCTGCAAATGTTGCAACATGAAAGTACTTTTTCAACATACGTCTTAAACATGTAAAACATTTACAAACATACATCTATACACATAAGTGTATAGCAACTACAACATCCAGATAAACACATTTGCAACATACGTCTAAAACAGATGAAACATTTTGAATAGATGCTTGCAACATATGTCTGAAACATATGCAACATATAACATATGCAATATCCAGATGAAACACTTGCAACATAGGTCTGAAAACAGGTGAAATATTTGGAACATACACTTGCAACATACATATATATAGCCACGGTAACCTATGTAGTATCCAGATAAAACACTTACAACATACATTTGAAACAGTTGAAACATACACTTGCAACATATGTGTATAACCATTGCAACATATACAACACCAGATCTACGTTTGCAACATCCAGATAAAACATATACAACATACATATGAAACACATGAAATATACGGTTGCAACATGTGCTCATGTACTTGTTGCCGCTCAATGGAGGTTAGTTGACACGACGCGGGGGAGCGTAGCGCGAGGCGCGGGAAATGCGCGACGTGAGGCACGAGCGGGGGCATGAGGCGCGAGGCACGGGTGGGCTGCACGGCACGTGGCATGAGGTAAGGGGCGCACTCGGCGCGAGGCGGGTCGAGTGCGGCCGTGCGAGGTGCAAGGTGCAGGGGCGCATGACGCGAGGCGGGAAGCGTAGGGGCATGTGGCGCGAGGTGGGTCCGACATGGCCGTGGGAAGCGCGGGGTTATTTTTAGGAAAAGTGCGAGGCGCGAGGTGCAGGGGTGCACGATGCGATGGCGGAGGCATAGGGGCGCGTGGCGCGAGGTGGATCCGTCCCGTCCGGATGGACAGACGTCCTAATAGGAGCATTACCGTTATTTTAAACTTGCAATAGAGCATGATACGATGAATACCTTAAGTATGCACTAGCACCAGAGTCTGGTAGGCGTCCAGGGTTGTCAGGCCCTGGGTCTACCACTGGGTTTAGGGTTTGGGTTGTTAGGCTACGTCACTAGCGAAGCATGGCCGTTTGATCCTAAAATCAAAGTCGTCTGATTCGTTTAGCGCAGCAGCACCTCTAGGCTCTAGAGCCTTCACGAGCATACTTCATCACTAGCGACCCTTTCTTCCAAATATATCATAGTGTACAGGATCGGCCTGAGCATAAGCGTTGATCTACCATGTAGCCGGATCACCACAGCTGTTGCTCCAAATGATGAGCTTCACCACCATATGGCAAGGGAAACAAGTAGACAGTGAGGGTGGCAGCCCCCATGCACGCGGGTGTTTGTTGAGTAAGCTCAAGCCCTAGTCATCTTTGAAAGACCTAGTTTGGTTTAGGATAATTGATGAAACTTATTAGACTAACCCTATGCTCTAGATGTGTATTTGAGATAGGTTGGTCCAACTCCAAGTGGTGGAGCTAGATGCCATTCATGACGATGGAGGTGGCCAAAAGATGATGTTCAAGTGCTCCAACTTGGAAAAGAAGAAAGAGAAAAACAAAATCCTATGGGGATAAAGGCAAAAGTATTGATAGGGATTTTATTTTGCCAATCAAGATGCAATAAAGTGTGTGATTAGGTTTATAATAGATATATAGCCATACTATTAAGAGGTGTGATCTCATGGTGAATATGGTTATCTAGTGCTACTAGGTGAATTGACTCCATGCATTTGCATTAGGACCTAGTGAGTGCTAACAACCCTTAAAAATGTTTGTAAAAATTGCTGACTCACGTGCACAAGTTATGGAACTTGGTTGAGTTAACACGTTTGCACAAGGGTTGAAGTGTTGGACGAATTGGAGGTGTTCTGGCTACATCAGACTCTAAAACCGAGAGCATCAAACACTAAGTGTTAGCGTTCCGTGGCTAACCCTAGCTCAGCCTAGCACAACAGAGAACATCAGACGTTGAGAAGATAATCATCGGACACTGGGGTTTAGCGTCCGATGTGTTTTGGGCACTCTCTATTTGGGTTTGTCATGATGCTGGCATCGGACGCTGGCGGAAGGAGCATCGAACGCAATAGAGTTACTATTCACTAGTTGACCGCACTGACACAAGGACATCGGACACTGATGAGAGTCCGATGTAGGTCATCGGACGCATCCGATGTGGCCAGGATCTTTCTAGATGCTCTCTATGTTGGATCAGACACTAGGGAACAATATGGTCCAATGAGAATCGGATGCTGACATGTGCAAGTAACCGTTGGCGGCAATGGCTCCTTTCAAATGGCTAGTAACACGTGGCACACGACTATGGCATCGGACTTTGGTGGCTAGCATCTGATGCCCCTCGGTGAGTGTGAAAGCCCTAGTTTGGTTTTGGTTAATTGATGAAACCCTAAGTACTAACCTTTAGCTATAAGTGAATATGAGATAGGTTAGTACACACCAAGTTGTGAGCAAGATGAAGTCCATAGAGGTGAAGATGGACATGTGATGATGGTGATCAAGCTCCAACTTGGAAAAGAAGAAAGAGAAAAACAAAATGGGCTCAAGGCAATGGTATATTTGATAGAACCATTTTGTTTTGCCACATAAGACACCAAGTCGGTGTAAGCATAGTTATTTGAACCAGACCAGACCAGTAGTTCGACCGGTAAAAGACCAAACTAGAGCCCTAACCAGTCTGGTTCGCCTAAAAGATCAGTATGCAAGTGAACCGGTAATAAACCATTGAATCAGTGTTTTTTTTCTGAAGAACCAGTGAAAACTGCTAAGAAAACCAGCTATCAGGCCGCTGGAGCTGATCACATTGCGCACGCGTCTACCTAGTCATGTGGGGGAGGTGGAGAAAGGTGGAGAAAATAGGTAAAAAAGGGGGCTGTAGTGCTACGATGGGATTCGAACTCCCACCTCACCTTTTGAGAGCAACAACACGACCACTGGGATACATAGGTGTTTGTGTCTTTGGTACAAATTGCGCTCTATTTGAACCATATTGAACCGATGGTCTAAACGGTTGGACCAATCAAACCATGAACCAAGACATTCACCTGTTCGATCTCTAGTCCGGTCCTAATAACTATGGGTGTAAGTGGGTTTATGATAGGTAGCCGTAATATCAAGAGGGGATAATCACGGTTAAAGCGGTTGTCAAGTGCCACTAGGTGGATTCATACATGCATGTGCATTAGGACCTAGTGTGCTAACAACTAACCCTTGAAAAATGATCAGAAAATGCTTACACACGTGCACTTTTAGTGAGACACTTTGTGGTTAGCAGCTTGGAAGCAAGGGTGAAGTGGTTGAAGTGTTTGAAAAAGAAGAAGAGGAGAAGGTGGTGACCCGACCCTGGCTATCGAGGGTCTGGACCCCAGGCGGCGAGTTTGGTCTAGACTCCCACCTTAGGCTGAGAGTGAGGGTTTGGCTTCGGACCCTGAGTTTTAACGCGACCAGACTCTCTCTGTTGGGTCCGGTTGAGTGGCGTTGTGCGCGAGCAGGCATGGAGGTGACGGGGTGCAAGGAGAAGTTCTGGAACCGCACTATGCATGGTATGTATGCCTAAGTCGGACTAGGTTTGGAGCCATTTTGGCTCTCCGGGAGCTCTCTAGACTCCTCTGGACTCGACAGCGCGCAACAATCGGACCTAGACTCGCGAGTCCAGTCTAGAGGAGTTGAACGCACGCGCGCATGCTCGGATGTTGGTGCAGAGTGGTTCTAGAGCGGCGAAACTATGACCGGACGCGTCCAATGGCAGGTGACCGGACGCTGGCAGCGTCCGATCAGTTGATCGTGGCTCCAACAGTTGGGATGACCGGACGCGTCTGGTCAGGACATGATCAGCGTCTGGTCAGTAGCAGAAAAGTGGGATTTCATCTCCAACGGCTACTTTCTCAGTGGGGCTTATAAATACAATCCCCAACCAGCCAAATGAAAGTGTGGAGCTGAGGAAACATATCAAGGGTGTTGATACACCATTTTAGTGATCTCCACTTGCATAGTGCTTAGTGTTTCATTAGGTGATTAGCGTAGGTGCTTTGCGAAGTGCTTAGGTTGATTAGACCACCGCTTATGCACTTGCTCTAGGTTTAGGCCTAGTGTTTAGTGAGATTTGCATACCTCTTAGCACTCTGTGCTTGTGCACACCATTGTTGTACATCAGAGGGGCTTGTAGTCTTGCGAGATCACACCAACCGTGTTTGTGGTGTGGCCGCCACCGTGTACCAGAGGGAACAAGGCCCGTGGCGTTTTGGCCGGCAGCTTGATAGTGAAGACGGCGGGGAGCTCCGAGAGAGGCTTGCTAGAAGGCACGTTGGAGACTCACTTGCGCATGTGGATGGCCCGAGGCTATCCACAGAGTTACCCGACTAGGAGCTTGGCCCTTGCGAGGGGCTCCAACGAGGACTAGAGGGAAGCTTGCGCGCTTCTCGATACCTCGATAAAAATACCAAAGTCATCGACGGGAGTTTGCACATCTCTACCTTGCTCTTTAGCTTTTGCATTTACATTGATTATATTACTCCTTTTGCGGTAGAGATAGCAATTCACTAGCAAAACCGTAGTTGCACATTTAGATAGTTTATCTTTTGCATATGTTTTGCTAAGGGTAGACAAAGAGGCCATAGTTAAGAGTTAGAATTCTAAGTTGCCTAATTCACCCCCCCTCTTAGGCGTCATGGTCCCCCTCAAGTGGTATCAGAGCTGGTTGGCTCAATTTGGACCTTTGGCTTAACCACCATTGAGCCGACGCTATTTCGAGTGGTTGGGATGGATACCTCTAGGCCTCCGCACTTTGAAGGCACTAACTTTCCCTATTATAAAGCTAGAATGGCTTGTCACCTTGAGGCGGTTGATTTGGGTGTTTGGAGAGTCACTCGTGATGAGATGAAACCCATTAAGAATCCCAAGAAACCCACAAAGAGTGAAGAAAAGGAAATTCATTTCAATGCTTGAGCTAAAAATTACTTGTTTGAATCATTTAGTATGGATGTGTTTAACCATGTGGGGGTATGACCCTGGATACCCATGGTAGACCACATGGGCTGCGCCCTTAGGGGAAACCCAGCCCACAAGATGAAGCCTTGTGGGGCACGACTCTGCTTAGCGACTCCCGCAAGACACCGGGAAGATATCCTAAAGATACTACGAGATATGTTAGGATGTGTATGATCCCAAGTGATGAGGACATCACTTCTTCGTCACATACAAGCCAAGGAGAGGATAAGGTCCAGCATGGGCGTCCAATTCATCTTTCTCATGGTGGAGGCCCAATTCATCTTTCCCATGGTGGAGGCCTAGTCCAACTGAAGTTGGAGCCCATCTCGGGTTCCAGGACCAGTCTGCCTTAAACTGGTCACCCAGGACGCATCCGGACTCCGTTTTCGACAATCCACATATGGTTGGAAAGCTAATTTGATAAGGAAGCCAATTCAAGTGGTCTCACATCAAAAGCCCTTCAGAATCAACAGGAATCATCGAAACAAGTCAGCATCCAGAATCTACCAGGGTGCTGCGACACCGTCTTTTGGTCCGTTGGACCGTGTATCGTGTTTGAGCCCATTAGGGGGCATGTCCAGGGGGGGTGACGCCCAAGACTATAAATAGCAGCCATCGCTCTCCTTAGGGTTTGGGTTTTGTTTAGTTCTTGATTTCCTCGTAAAACAGACATCATTTTGCTGCAACTGTGCCGCCAAGGCTACTTGCTGTGAACCAGGGCCCCAGTTCTTGATCTTGTTCACCTGTGGCGATTAGTCCTTTCGAATAAATACTTGAACTCCTTCTCATTATCATAAGCCTAATATTTATTTGCAATTTCAGATTGCGTTTATCTCATTCTTGCTTGTGTTCTCGATTCGCTTGTAGGAAAGCCTTCTCGACGAGGTCAATCGCGTTCGCGTGGTTGATAACCAATAGAGCAGTGGTGTAATGGTTGCGGGGGTTCGAATTAGTCTTGGTTCAAAGCCTAGATCGTGAACGTCGAGTCTCCACCAATCGACGCTATCATACCTTTCAGAAGATCGGGCCTAGTCTGCATCAAGTGGTATGGACTATAAAGAATGGACTAGATTTTCCCAATTATATCATTATGCTCTTAAAGCTAAAAGGGAAGTATAGGGACGACAACCTAGGCGTTCCATGACTCTGTCCACTCCTTCACGTCCAACCGAGGTGGGTAAATTTTCTAATATGCAGACACCACCAACGCCTATAAAGAAGAGTTCTTCTATCACACCTTCTTCTAGTGGATCTGCTACACCTTCCTCTAGCAGCTCTTCTAAAGTTGTTTGCCACCGCTGCAAGGGCTTGGGACATATTGCTAAAGAATGCCCTAGCAAACGCGCATATATTGCTACTGATGATGGTGGGTTTGCTAGTGCTAGTGATGAAGAGAATGAATTTGCACTTGCAACTGATCTTTATGCAGATAAATTTGTGGATAGTGCTGAAGATCCTGATGAGGTAATTGATAGTGTGGCATGCACTGTAGACTACAAATCAATCCTTGTTTAGCGTGTTTTGAGTACACAAGTTGAGCCAGTAGACAAGCTACAATGCCATAATTTATTTCAAATGTTTCTCATTGTCAATAATTTCCATGTTCGTGCTATAATTGATGGAGGGAGCAGCAATAACTTGGTAAGTTCTGATCTTGTCAAGACCCTTGGTTTATCTACACATGCTCTTCCACATTCATACCATGTTCAGTGGTTCAACAATAGTGGTAAGGCAAAGGTAACACAATCTGCTCATGTGCATTTTTCTATCGGATCATACCATGATTATGCTGAATTTGATGTCATGCCTATGCAAGCTTGTTCACTTTTATTAGGCCACCCTTGGCAATATGATAATAATGTTGTACATCATGGTAGGCAAAATAGATATACTTTTATGTTTAAAGGAAAGACCATTGCTTTACTTCCTTTAACTCCTGCTAAAATTGTGCGATATGAAAAGGAACTTGCTAAAAAGAAAAAGAAAGGCCATGATAAAGACTCTAGCAAACCAGCAAATGAACCATCAAGTAACATGAAAGAAGTTTTATTTGCTCTTAAATCTATTCTTGCTGATTATGATGAACCATGTTATGCTTTAACTTGTACGTCACCTATATGTCCACTTGGTCCTGCTTCTAGTGCTATGCCTCTTGTTGGTACTAACCTTTTGTAGGAGAAGGAGGATGAATTCCTAGCAGGGAGGCCACCATGGCAGCTGCCTTTGTGAGGGATTGGGCGCCAAGATGAACATCTTCTTCTAGAGCCATCGTTGCTATCATCTAATAGAGGAGACGATCTACTTCAGTCGAGGACGACTTCAATTTAAGAAAGGGAGGATGATGAGGACATCACTTCTTCGCCACATACAAGCCAAGGAGAGGAGGAGGTCCAGCATTGGCATCCAATTCATCTTTCTCATGGTGGAGGCCCAATTCATCTTTCTCATAGTGGAGGCCCAGTCCAATTGAAGTTGGAGCCCATCTTGGGTTCTAGGACCAGTTTGCCTTAAACTGGTCATCCAGGACGCATCTAGACTCTGTTTTTGACAATCCACATATGGTTGGAAAGCTAATTTGATAAGGAAGCCAATGCAAGTGGTCTCATGTTAAAAATCCCTTTAGAATCAATGGGAATTGTCGAAACAAGTTAGCATCTAGAATCTGCTAGGGTGCTATGACACCGTCCTTTGGTCCATTGGACCATGTATCGTGTTTGGGCCCATTAGGGGGCGCGTCTAGGGGGTGACGCCCAAGACTCTATAAATAGTAGTTGTCTCTCTCCTTAGGGTTTGGGTTTTGTTTAGTTCTTGATTTCCTCGTAAAACAGACATCGTTTTGCTGCAACTATGCCGCCAAGGCCGCTTGCTGTGAACTAGAGTCCCAATTCTTGATCTTGTTTGCCTATGGCGATTAGTCCTTTCGAATAAAGACTTGAACTCCTTATCATTATCATAAGCCTCACTTTTATTTGCAATTTTAGATTGCATTTATCTCGTTCTTGCTTGTGTTCTCGACACGCTTGCAGGAAAGCCTTCTCGGTGAGGTCAATCGTGTTCGCGTGGTTGATAACCAACGGAGCAGTGGTGTAATGGTTGCTGGGGTCAAAATTAGTCTTGGTTCGAAGCCTAGATCGTGAACATCGAGTCTCCACCAATCGATGCTATCATACCTTTTAGAAGATCGGGCCTAGTCTGCATCACCAAGATTCTTGTAATCAGTTATTGCTTTTCGGTTATCTCTTAGATCTAACCGATTTGTAACCCTGCTCCCTGTACTATATATGGCGGGTAGGGACCCCCGTCCAAACTCATGCGATATCATACGAAAGCTAATATAAACCAACAGACCATAGGAGTAGGGTATTATGTCATACTGATGGCCTAAACCTGTCTAACTCATGTGTCTCTGTTGCCTTCTTGTTCTTGATGTCACGCTTCTCTGCCAATCAATCTACCTTCGTGGGATACCCCTCAGAGGACTGCCGATGATATTCTATCGACAGTTGGCACACCAGGTAGGGGCTTGTGTGTTGTTTCCTTATCGAACAAGATGGCTTTTCCGCAGGCTCTTCGTCCCTCCCACAGCTCGGGTAGATCTTCATGGTCGGATCGATCTCATGGATTATCAACGCTGATGGAGTCAAAGAGCTCCTCGAGCTAGTGCAGATCGATTCTGCACCGATCACCCCCACACCTATGACTGCAGATCTGATCTCGGAACCACCTTTGAGGTCGCCTTCATCAACAACTCACCGCCTGCTTCCTCGCTACCAGAGGAGGCAGATCAACAACGATGATCTGATCGCATCAATCGACTAGGTTGGTCAGAAGCTCACAGATTGCCTCTCCATCGCTGAATCGGCTCTAGACACTTTGGTCCAGCGCTAACCACCCACCGATCCAAATTCGCCGAAGGCTACTTGGAAGACTCTACGAGTTGCGGCTCTGCCCTTCGAGCTCACCAACGCCGCCGCCACATTCTAAGATGCCCTAAGGGGCAAATTCACCAACCAGGTGGGAGATGTCCATCCTCTCGCCAACCAGATTGTCAACCAGCCTCCACCGGCCGTCAACATGCTCCATGTCGGCCGATGCTCCGGAGCGTCCCTCTAGACCATCCCAGAGGAGAATCCGAGCTTTAAGTCCCAGGGCTCTACGGAGACCCTCGTTGAAACCTTCACCGAGCAACTTCCACTCCCTCTGTTCTATGGTGGCGCAATCTTCAATGTCAGCATCGATAGCCACCCTCAGAACGGTGAAACTGAGGAGGAACGCACTGCTCATGAGAACTAGAACGTCAACCGCGCACAATGCCGAGCAAACGAGATTACCCTTGCGATGGCCGAGCAGCAACTTGACTCGTAAGGAAGGCCGCTCCAGCGCAACCTCGATGATGAGTTTCTCTGCGTTGACGGCCATGACATCTACAATACTCCAAGCGCCAACCTAGCCATGGCTGCCAATGAGCTCACCCCGCTCTAGTAGACACCAAAGGTCACCAGGGTTGCCGCAATGCTCAAAGCGACACATTGTCCGGTCAATGAGATCCACCAGGATCAGAGACCTTCCTACTCCATAACCTCAATTTGCCGATCAATCACCACAAGATCTGATCGCCACCCAAGTCACTTCACCGACCAACGTCGCAACGACAGGCAACCCCTATAGGGCAGAGCTAGGGGCAACCGCATTGAACATCACCGCCAACCTGACTAGGAGGTCGACCAGGATGTCTGAGTGCACCTCAAAAATCTCTGGGATGCACGATGACGTATCGATGAACGCTGCTTTGGTCGCCATGAAGATGAAGTATGCTGCCACCAGGAGTACAAGCAAGAGTATGGTAACCCAGACTCAACTCTCGAGCCGCTCGCTGATGACAATGCTGTAGACGACGACGCCAACAACCCCGAGGCCCCCCTAGCATTCACAAGGGCGCTCCGAACACTTCAGTGTCCCTATGATTTCAAAATCACTAGAGTCGAGCCCTACGAAGGAAGGATGAACCCAACATAGTGGCTATAGGCTTATGCCACTGCTGTCCGCACTGCTGGAGGAAACACTAGTGTGCCGCTAGAGGAGACTATAGGCTTATGCCACTGGAGGAGACTATAAGCTAGAGGAGGCTACAGGCTTACGCCACTGCTCCGAACTATCTTCCCATCATGCTCATGCTAGCCGCCATGAGCTGGTTTACCAGCCTTGCCCCGGACTCCATCAGATCCTAGGAAGAGTTGAAAAAAGTCTTCACCAATAATTACATGGCTACGTGTACTCGGCCGGGCACCAAGCATGACCTGAACCACATCAACCAGAAGACGTCTGAGCTCCTCTGTAGCTACATCCAATGATTTTTCGAGATGAGTAACTCTATCCCCAACATCACGGAAGCTGAGGTCATCACCGCTTTCATCCAAGGACTCCACCACTGTGAGCTCCGCTCCAAGTTCAACCGCAAGCTGCCTACTCGGATTGGCGAGATGATCACAACCGCCAACCAGTATGCCGATGCCGAGGAAGCCGAGGTGCGCTTCAATGAGGATGCAGACACTCATCGCCCAACACGTCGCTTCAACGACTGCCCCGACGACCGATGCCACAACAACCGCCGCTTCGGTGACCACAGTTACCAAGTCTGGCCAAAATCATCGCTGCCATCAATGAACCTCGCGCCAAGCGCAACTACGACAAGCAGTACAAGAAGATCCTTGATAGCCCATGCCCTCTCCACAAGAATGCCAAGCACAAGATGAAGAATTGCCTCGGTTTGGCTAAGGAGTTCTAGGACACAAAGCTGGATGATGACACCAATGACGGAGCCAGAGGTCGTAGACCACCCAGGGGCAATGGCAATGCCTTCCAGGACCACAACAAGGTGGTCACCACCATCTTTGGGGGCCTCACCTCCACCGAGAGCAGAAGGGAACAGAAGCTCGTTGCACGGTGGGTGCTCATCGTCACTATGGAAGACACCGCCGCCAACCCTAGCTATCGCCCATGGTTCGAGGTCCCCATCACCTTCAGCAGGGCCGACCAGTGGGCAGACATTCCGTACATAGGGCATTTCCCCCTTGTCCTCGATGCCACCATCCAGAAGGTGTTGTTCAGGAAAGTGCTCATCGACGGTGGGAGCGCTCTGAATCTCCTCTTTGCCGAAGCCCTAAAGGAGCTAGGCCTCGGGTTAGCAGATCTCACACCTTCCAACTCCTCCTTTTAGGGTGTGGTACCTGGCAGAGCCTCCAAACCGCTTGGAGAGATCACCCTACCAGTACAGTTTGGCATGACAAGCAACTACTGTGTCGAGCATATCAACTTCTACATTGCCTATTTCAACACCGCCTGCCACGCCACACTTGGTCGGCTAGCTCTGGCCAAGTTCATGGCTATACCTCACTACACGTATCTGGTGCTGAAGATGCATTTGCCTACAGGAGTTCTGGCCTTGTAGGCAAACCTCTCCATTATCTATGCCTGCGAGACAGAGAGTCTCGCCCTCACCGAAGCCATCGACCTCTCCATCTAGATGGCTAGCCTGGTCACCGAAGCCAAGATGGTGTCTGCTGATGACATGGAGATCCTAGAGCTAGAGCCTCCTCGTGCCTCCACCAAGTCCAAGGAAATAAAGGAGGTTGGCCTCGGCCTCAACGACCCCTCGAAGACCATGAAGATTGGGGCTCACCATGACCCCAAATAGGAAAGCGCACTCGTCTCCTTCCTATGTGCCAACGTCGACGTGTTTGCTTGGAAACCTGTAGACATGCCGAGGGTACCACAGGAGAAGATCGAGCACTCCTTGAATGTCTCGCCGACCGCCAAACCGATCAAGCAGAAACTCTACCAATTCATGCCAGACAAGAAGGAGGCTATTAGGGTAGAAATAAAACGGCTCTTAGCTATCGAATTTATAAAAGAAGTGTATCATCCTAAGTGGTTAGCAAACCCTGTTCTCATTCAAAAAAAGAATAAAGAATGGAGAATGTGCGTTGATTACACTAATCTTAACAAACACTGCCCTAAAAACCCCTTTGGTTTGCCTCGAATAGACGAGGTTGTAGACTCCACTGCCAGCTACAAACTGCTCTCCTTCCTTGACTGTTACTCCGATTATCACCAGATCTCTCTCAAGGAAGAAGACCAGATCAAGACATCGTTCATCACACCCTTCGGTGTGTACTGCTACACCACCATGTCCTTTGGACTCAAGAACACCAGGGCGACTTATCAAAGGGCTATTCAGATGTGCCTATAGGGTTATGAGGATGCTATGCTAGCTAGAAAACAAAAATTCGACCTCATAAAACAGGATCTACTGCTAGTTATAGATCACGGGATTACCACTAGACGCGCAGGTGCAATGGAAGTGACTCAATGTAGTCGAACGCATCGTAGCAGTGCCGTGCAGTTGCGAGGTCATCTGTCCATCCATCCCCTTCATGCGGTTCGTCCTTGTGCTCTAGATGCAGCACCTCTGAGGTATCCACACATACAGGGAGGAAGCGTTGCGCCTTCGGACTGCTAGGTCCATGAGGAGCAGCAGGCACGGGCATAGGATGGGCGGCGGTAGCTGCCAAAAGGCATGGATTGCTTAGCCCTATTGCCCACCCCACATATTTATAGGTGTCCCTAATGAGCTCCCGAGTTGGAGGCCCATTAGTAACCCTAAGCCTTGTCTAATTTGGATCCAATCCGAATTAGGCTTCCAGCCCCTTAAGCGTGCGACCCTATGGGTTCACGCACACATAGACATGGCCTGAGTACTCCTACTCGGCCATTAGTTGATAGCGGCCTCTAGCAAGGCATGTCAACTCCTATGTGTATGCAAAGATCATATCAGATGAACCACCATAAAAACACATACTTGTTATTCCCTTGCCTCACGATATTTGGTCCAACTCATAGGTTAACACTTAACCCAAGCACGGCCATGCATTTCTTGATCTAATCATTAGAGTGATCGAGTGATATCTCTCTCATATATAGAGAGGGGCAAATTCCATCTTGATTGTCTATGTCTCATAGCATGTTTCCCGACAAACACGAAAATCACCTTTATAACTACCCTATTACGGAGTAGCATTTGATAGTCCCTGAGTAGGTCGTTTCACATCTTGAATACATACAACAATCTCAAGTCTAAGGACATAATGTACATGATGTGAATAGAGATAATAATGACATCTCACGTTGGGTCAGTCCTGCCCCATGTCATACATGTGCCCACATTATTAGTTTGACATCTCCATGTCTATGACTTGTGAAACATAGTCATCAACTAATAATGTGCTGATCCATTATTCATGTGTGTCCTCACACGAACTCTGACCAGGGACAACATTAGAATAACCATTCAAGTAAAAGAGTTTCACAAACAATTCACATAATTGCTAATCGATACAGGTTGTCTTTAATGGAAATTCAATGAACTCATAATATATCATGGATATAAGGCAATATAATCATCTCTATGATTATCTCTAGGGCATACTCCCAACAATATCCCACTTACACTAGAG
The DNA here is from genome assembly GCF_019320115.1 of Miscanthus floridulus. NCBI lineage: Eukaryota > Viridiplantae > Streptophyta > Magnoliopsida > Poales > Poaceae > Miscanthus > Miscanthus floridulus. The sequence goes on along the minus strand of NC_089584.1, from coordinate 75,985,725 downwards.
TTAATCTCGAAGATATCTAATACCCATAGCTCTTATGTGCGCCTCATGCTTAGGCTATGGAAGAGCCTTTGTCAAAGGATTTGCAACATTCAAATCTGTGTGTATCTTGCACATCTTGATCTCATCTCGTCTAACGAACTTTCGAATGAGGTGAAATTTCCGCAGTACATGTTTGCTCTTTTTGTGATTCCTTGGCTCCTTAGCCTGCGCAATTGCCCCATTGTTGTCACAATGTAGATTCAATGGGCAGGACGCATTCGGAAACACAGCAAGTTCAATGAGGAACCTCCTCATCCGAACACCTTCCTTCGCAGCTCCAGAAGCTGCAATGTACTTGGCCTCTGTTGTAGAATCGGTCACCGTCTCCTGCTTGGAACTTTTCCAACTTACAGCACCACCATTTATTGTGAACATAAAACCTGATTGAGATTGTGAATCATCCGTGTCAGTTTGGAAGCTAGCATTAGTGTAGCCATTTACAACGAGCTCCTCCTCACCTCCATAGATTAGGAACACATCTTTAGTCCTTCTCAAGTACTTAAGAATGTTTTTAACAAGTGTCCAGTGACTCGCTCCTGGATCAGCTTGGTACCTGCTCACAACACTTAGAGCATATGAGACATCTGGGCGAGTACATATCATGGCGTACATGATGGAACCAACTACCGAGGCATATGGAACCTTACTCATGCGCTTCTGCTCATCAGCTGTCGAAGGACACTGTTTATCGCTAAAGCGCATACCATGTGACATAGGCAAGAACCCTTTCTTGGACTGTTCCATGTTGAATCGTTTCAACACCTTGTTAATGTACGTATCTTGGCTTAATCCTATAAGCCTCTTTGATCTATCTCTATAGATCTTGATGCCCAAAATGTATGCTGCTTCTCCTAAATCCTTCATAGAAAAATTATTATTTAGTGAAGTCTTTATGGATTGCAACATAGGAATGTCATTCCCAATCAATAATATGTCATCCACATACAAGATTAGAAATACAACAGCGCTCCCACTTTCCTTCTTGTAAACACAAGGTTCTTCTTCATTCTAACGGAAGCCAAACCCTTTGACCACTTCATCAAAACGAATGTTCCAACTTCGAGATGCTTGCTTTAACCCATAAATGGATTTCTAAAGCTTGCAAATTTTTCCAGCATTGTTTGGATCAACAAAACCTTCGGGCTGTATCATATACATGTCCTCATCCAAATTCCCATTTAGAAAGGCTGTTTTAACATCCATCTGCCATATCTCATAATCGAAATAAGCAGCTATTGCTAGAATGATCCGGATAGATTTAAGCATCGCTACCGGTGAGAAAGTCTCATCGTAGTCAATTCCTTGAACTTGTCAAAAACCCTTTGTAACAAGTCGAGCTTTATAGATGTGAACATTTCCATCCATATCCTTTTTCTTTTTATAGATCCATTTGCACTCTATGGGTCTAACCCCATCAGGCGGGTCAACCAAGTTCCAAACTTGATTGTTTCCCATGGAATCTATCTCGGATCTCATGGCACTTTGCCATTTCTTGGAATCTGGGTCCATCATTGCTTCCGCATAAGTCACAGGTTCATCATCGTCTAACAATAACAAATCCCCATGCAACTCATGGATTCTTGCTGACCTTCGTGGTTGTGGCGGTGTTTCTATTGCCACGGGTATCTCAACTTGTTCTGCTACATTAGCATCACTCGTAGAATCCTTCCCAACTGGCTCATCTTGAACTTCTTCAAGATACACCTTCTGTCCACTTTTCTCTCTTTTGAGAAACTCTTTCTCTAAGAAAACACCGTTCCGAGCAACAAACACTTTGCCCTCTGATCAGTTGTAGAAGTAATACCCTAAAGTTTCCTTTGGATATCCCACGAAAAAGCATTTGTTTGATTTTGGTGTTAGTTTATCTGTCATAAGTCGTTTGACATAAACTTCACAACCCCAAATTTTTAGAAAAGACAAACTGGGACTCTTACCAGTCCACATCTCATGTGGTGTCTTAACTACTGACTTAGATGGTACCCTATTCAATGTGAAAGCGACTGTTTCTAGAGCGTATCCCCAAAATGATAACGATAGGTCTGACTAGCTCATCATAGACCGAACCATGTCCAACAAAGTCTGATTACGTCGCTCGGACATGTCATTTCTCTAAGGCGTTCCAGGTGGCATAAGCTGTGGAACAATTCCACAACTCTTTAGATGATTGCTAAACTCATGGCTCAAATATTTGCCTCCACGATCAGATCGCAAAGCCTTAATTTTCTTGCCACATTGATTCTCTACTTCACTCTAAAACTCCTTGAACTTTTCAAATGTCTCAGACTTACATTTCATTAAGTAGACATAGCCATATCTACTAAAGTCATCAGTGAAGGTTATGAAGTATTGGAATCCGCCTCTTGCTGTCATACTCATTGGTCCACACACATCAGTATGTATGAGTTCTAGCAAGTCTGCCGCCCTCTCAGGAAAACCTATGAAAGGTATCTTGGTCATCTTGCCCAGCAGGCAAGCCTCACATGTCTTGTATGATTCAAAATCAAACAAAGTTAAAAGCCCATCAGAATGGAGCCTCTTCATGCGATTCTCACTTATATGACCTAAACGACAATGCCACATATAGGTAGGACTTAACACATTAAGCCGAGGCCTTTTAGCACTTATATTATAGATAGGAGCATCTTCAAGATTTAAAATAAATAACCCATTCACAATGGATGTAGAAGCCACAAACATGTCATTTTTAGAGATCACACAACCATTGTCTTTACTCGCAAATGAATAACCATCCTTCATCAAACATGGAGGTGACACAATGTTTCGACTTAAACTAGGAACAAAATAACAATTATTCAACTCCATAATAAATCCTGACGGGAGGTGGAGTTGCATCGTCCTGATGTTCAACGCAGCAACTCTTGCATTATTGCCCACGTGAAAATCAACTTCTCCCTTTTCCACGCTTCTACTTCTTATCATTCCCTACATCATATTGTAAATATGAGCAACCGATCCGGTATCAAATACCCAAGAATTAATATAAGAATTAGCAAGGAAAATGTCCGTAACATAAACAACAAGTGTACAAGCTGCGGGAGTACCTTTACTGCCGCGATCCTTTATGGATTCTAGGTATAGCTTGCAGTTCCTCTTCCAGTGACCTTTTCCATGACAATGAAAGCACTCAGCATCAGCAGGTGGTCCAGCCTTGGGCACAGGTGGGTTTGGCTTAGAGATCTCATCTTTAGCCTTGCCCTTTTTCTTCTTCCAAGAATTGCCCTTCTTCTTAAACTTAGGCTTGTTTTGGACCGCCATCACATGGCTACTGCCAGCACCTTTCTTGATATCAGCCTCTGCTGTTTTAAGCATGCCACATAATTCATTCAAGCCCTTCTCCGCCCCATGCATATGGTAATTCATGATGAAATTTCCATAGCTGGGTGGAAGAGACACGAGAATAAAATCAGTAGCTAATTCAGGGCCAATTGGGAAGCCCAGCTTCTCCAACCTCTGAGTGTAACCAACCATTTTGATCACATGTGGCCCAACTGCTGCGCCGTCTGCTAGCTTGGTTTTAGCAAAAGCCTTTGAGACATTGAACCTTTCAGTCCTGGCTTGAGTCTGGAACATATCATTGAGCACCACGATCATATCATGCGCTGCATGGTTATTGTCAAACTGCAACTGTAGATCTGGTTCCATACAAGCAAGCATAAGGCAACTCACTTCAAGATCAGCATCACATGCTTTCTTGTAAGCATTTTTCTCTACAGCTGGTGCATTATCAGCAGGCTCATCTAGTAATGGGGTGTCTAGAATTTCTTCCTTTTTCTCAGCCCTGAGAACAATTCTCAGGTTGCGGATCCAATCCGCATAGTTTGTTCCATTCAACTTATCTTTCTCAAGAATTGAACGCAAAGTAAATGGTTGATTGCTAGGTGCCATTTATCTACAACAAAAGTAATGCAAAATACTAAGACAATGTATCCAAGATAGAGTAAACAATATTAAACCTTTAATAGAATCTACTCCCACTAAAATCAATATCCCTCTCTTGAAATTTAGTGATTCAAGACCCACAACTAACAAGTCTACTAGTGAGCTTTAGCATCACCGCTAGAAGACATGGTAGATTGGTAAGCAACACTTTGCTAATCATATCACATATGACTCTTGTTGTTGGGTAGCATCTCTATGCTTTGGTGCCCAACTACTCATGCTCCAAGGTCCCTAACCGTTATGATGACCTTGTCCAAGTAACCAACCCTACTGCTGTAAGTATCCGATACGAACCTGTCTAGTCAAGGAAAATCAGTGGCACCCTAATTTCATAGACCCACCACTGATTGTACAAGACACATGACAGTGCAAGGTTTGGGGAAGCATTTTAACTTAAACATTGCCGAGGGATCGTTCTACTTCACCATCGCATATAGACAAAAACATTATCGCACGTGAAAGTAGAACATAGTAAGAACGACATTAACACAGATATGACATGGTATAGCCCAGTGTTCCTTTGGGGATCTCCATCTCCATCGAACTGTTCCTCATGATCTCCATCTCCATGATCCATGTATGCCATCCTTCAGTGATGAGTCCACCAAGACTAGCTATCACTAACGCAAGGCAGTGAAGAAGATTACATAGTCACGGATAGGATCATCACAGTTTGGCACGTAGGCCATTACATCAAATTGACAATATCTTAATGGCTCCAGCCATATTGTCATACTCACGACATGCAAGCCATGAATTAATTACATACATGCATCACATACACATAAGGGCTATACCAGTCACAAATTCCTGCAAAATAGAGTTAACCGATTCTGACGTCTAATCTTAAAATGCCGAAAACACCATCTTCCCAGCTGTTTTTCGCAAATCTAATTTCAGCAAAACCACAAAAGGCAATGAGAATCGGATGTAAAAAAATTTTCTCTACAATTTTCATATAGAATTCGTCTCAATCTGAGGTCGTACGCAAAAGTTATGGCTGTTTTACCGAACATCACTTTTTCTTGCACCCCGGTGCCCGGCAGTAGATCCAATCTATCACCGTTGTGCATCACATGCGCTTGGCACTTGACCTAGGTTCAATTCGATCAATCCGATTGATCTCCATCTTGCCATGACTGGATTTACATGTATCACTTAACTCGGATGGCGGAATTCCGACCGGTACGAGTAGATCGTTACAAGACCAACACGGTAAAATCATGAACAATGATCAGAGACTCATCTACAACCACGCATATCTCCATACGCACTCATCCAAACCTATAACAACGCAGTAATGGCTCTGATACCACTATAGGATTATGAGGATGCTACGCTAGCTGGAAAACAAAAATTCAACCTCATAAAATAGGATCTACTGCTAGTTATAGATCATAGGATTACCACTAGACGCGCAGGTGCAACGGAAGCGACTCGATGTAGTTGAACGCGTCGTAGCAGTGCTGTGCAGTTGCGAGGTCGTCCGTCCGTCCATCCCCTTCGTGCGGTTCATCCTTGTGCTCCAGATGCAGCACCTCCAAGGTATCCACACGTACAGGGAGGAAGCGTTGCGCCTCCGGACTGCTAGGTCCACGAGGAGCAGCAGGTGTGGGCGTAGGATGGGCGGCACCGGCTGCCAAAAGGCGTGAATTGCTTAGCCCTATTGCCCACCCCACATATTTATAGGCATCCCTAATGAGCTCCCGAGTTGGAGGCCCATTAGTAACCCTAAGCCTTGTCTAATTTGGATCCAATCCAAATTAGGCTTCCAGCCCCTTAAGCGTGCGACCCTATGGGTTGATGCACACATAGACATGGCCTGAGTACTCCTACTCGGCCATTAGTTGATAGCGGCCTCTAGCATGGCATGTCAACTCCTATGTGTACGCAAAGGTCATATCAGACGAACCACCACAAAACCACATACTTGTTATTCCCTTGCCTCATGATATTTGGTCCAACTCATAGGTTAACACTTAACCCAAGCACGGCCATGCATTTCTTGATCTAATCATTAGAGTGATCCATTGATATCTCTCTCATATATAGAGAGGGGCAAATTCCATCTTGATTGTCTATGTCTCATAGCATGTTTCCCAACAAACCCAAAAACCACCTTCATAACTACCCTGTTACGGAGTAGCGTTTGATAGTCCCTGAGTAGGTCGTTTCACATCTTGAATACATACAACAATCTCAAGTCTAAGGACATAACGTACATGATGTGAATAGAGATAATAACGACATCTCATGTTGGGTCAGTCCAGCCCCATGTCATACATGTGCCCACATTATTAGTTTGACATCTCCATGTCTATGACTTGTGAAACATAGTCATCAACTAATAATGTGCTGATCCATTATTCATGTGTGTCCTCACACAAACTCTGACCAGGGACAACATTAGAATAACCATTCAAGTAAAAGAGTTTCACAAATAATTCACATAATTGCTAATCGATACAGGTTGTCTTTAATGGAAATTCAATGAACTCATAATATATCATGGATACAAGGCAATATAATCATCTCTATGATTATCTCTAGGGCATACTCCCAACAGTGCCTCGATCAATAGATCGGCCGCAATGTCGAAGCTTACATCAACGATGTGGTCATCAAGTCCAAGACCACCGATGATCTTATCACCGACCTCAAAGAAACGTTCGCCAACCTTAAAAGGTACTGATGGAAGCTGAACCCTTCAAAGTGCATCTTTGGAGTTTCATCCGGTATACTCCTAGGCTACATTGTCAGCGCATGAGGCATTGAGCCCAATCATGACAAGGTATCTGCCATCACCAACATGAAACGACCAACATGCATCAAGGATATACAAAAGCTTATAGGCTACATGGCTGCTTTAAGCCGCTTCATATCACGTCTCGGCGAAAAAGGGCTACCGTTCTTCAAACTCCTCAAGGCCTCTAAGCGCTTTTCCTGGTCAGAAGAGGCAGACATAGCCTTTGAGTAGCTTAAGTTGTTCCTAACAAAGCCTTCGATCATGACGGCGCCACGGCTAGACGAAACTCTCCTGATCTATATTGCGCTACTTCTCGCGTCGTTAGCACAACAATTATGGTCGAATGTGATGAGGCTGGGCACGCCTATAAGGTGCAACGTCTGGTATACTTCATTAGCAAGGTTCTTAATGAGCCCAAGACTCATTATCCTTAGGTCTAGAAGCTGCTATATGCCGTTCTGATTACGTCGCGCAAGCTCCACCACTACTTCGAGTATTACAAGATCGCCGTGGTCATCGAGTTCCCTCCAGGGGACATTCTCGGCAACAAAGAGGCCAACGGCCGTATCATCAAGTGGGATGTTAAGCTCGACACTTACTCCATTGAATTCAGAAGTAGGCCTACTATCAAGTCTCAGGTGCTTGTTGATTTCATCGCTAAGTGGACCAAGATCCAAGAGCCCATCGCCGCCACCTGCCCCGAGCACTGGGTGATGTACTTCGACGATGCCCTTAACATCAATGGTGCTGGTGTGGGTATTCTATTCATTACGCCGACCAAGGATAAGCTCCGATATATTCTCCGGATACACTTTCCGACCTCCAACAACGCCGCCGAATATGAAGCATGTCTCCACAGACTCCGTATAGCGGTTGAGCTCGGCATCAAATGCCTCATGGTATACGGGGACTCTACGCTGGTCATCAACTAGCTCAATAAAGACTGGTCTTGCTCTAGTGAGAAGATGGATGCATATTGTGTCGAAATCAGGAAGCTTGAAGGGAAATTCTACGGTATCGAGTACCACCACATGGTGCACGATCAAAATCAGCTCACTGACCACTTATCCAAGTTAGGCTCTTCTCGCACAGCGATTCCGCCAGGGGTCTTCATTCAAGATCTTCTGGTGCCATCCATTAAGGAAGATAAGGAAATTCAGGAAGTTCCCCCCACCGAGCAGCTGGTACTTACGGTACCTTCGCCGGTCGCCGATTGGAGGGAATAGTTCATCAAGTACCTCTCTAGCGCCGAAGTACCCGCCAATAAGACTAAAACCGAACGCCTAATTTGTCGAAGCAAGCATTACGTGCTGGTGGGCGGCAACTTGATGAGGAAAAGTGCCAAGGAAGGGATACTTCAAAAATGCATCACCTAAGAAGACGGAGTGAAGCTACTTCTCGAAATTCACTCTAGTTCTTGCGGCAACCATGCAGCCTCAAGAACACTGGTCGGCAAAGCTTTTCGAGCTGGTTTTTACTGGCCCACGGCCATCTCCGATGTAGAAGACCTCATCTGACGTTGTGAAGGATGATAATTTTTCACCAAGCAAATACATGTGTCGGCACAAGAGCTGTAGACCATCCTAGCTTCCTGGCCCTTCGTATGCTAGGGACTGGATATGATTGGGCCTTTCAAGCCAGCGCCAGGTGGTTTCCGGTATGTGTACATCACCATTGATAAGTTCTCCAAGTGGATCGAGTATAAACCGCTCGTCTCGGCTATTGCAAAGAAAGCAGTCGAGCTCTTTGAAGATATCATCCATAGATTCAGTCTCCTGAACGGCACCATCACCGACCTCGGAACTACATTTACTGGCCATCACATTTGGGACTTCTGCGAAGACCGGTGCATCTCCATCCTAGAGCCAACGGCCAGGTCGAATGGGCAAATAGCATGATCCTTGATGCCCTCAAAAAGAGGCTATATCAGAAAGAAGAAAAGCATCTGGGCAGATGGCTCAAGGAGCTACCAGTTGTGGTCTAGGGACTACACACTCAAGCTAGTCGCAGCATCGGTGTGTCTCCACATTTCTTGGTCTATGGATCAGAAGCCATACTACCAGCGGATATTGCCTTCCAAGTACCTTGGGTGGAAAATTATGATGAAGAGCAAGCGGTAGCTGTTCGGACAGAGGACATTGACAGGGCCAAGGAAGAACACCTAATCACTTGCGTCCGTATAGCCAAATATCTAGAAGGCTTGCAGAGGCACTACAACTGCAACATCAAAGGTCATTCATTCGCTATCGGTGACCTCGTTCTCCACAGAAAACAAAAAACCAAAGCGATGCATAAGCTCTCCTCCCCTTGGGAAGGCCCTTTTGTCATCAAAGAGGTTACCCGACCAAGGTCTTATCGCCTATGTGACTTAGACGGAATCAATGTCCCCAACTCATGGCACATCGAGCACCTCATACGTTTCTATCCTTGAAACACCCCATATATACTCTCCACTTTATGATGAATAAAGTTTTGGTCTCCATAACTTGTCTCCACTTTTTCTCCATTGTGGTTTAATCTCTGCTCATGGTCACCGAGCTCTACGATACTCCATGATGAACTCCAATATAAAATCACCATAATAGCGCCGACCATGTTTCTCCAAATCTCCAACGTTTTTGCCGAACAAGTTTCTCCAAATCGCCGAACACGGTTTCTCCAAATCACTGAACATGGTTTCTCCAAATCACTGAACACGTTTTCTCAAAATTGCCGAACATGTTTTCTCCAAATTGCCAATGTATTTCGCCAAACATGTTTCTATAAATCGCTGAACATTTTGCTCCAAATCTCCAAGATATTTCGCCAATCAGCGAGCAACATACGTTATGTTCTGTTCTCTTTGGAGAAGACCCAGTGTTCGATCTCCCCTTACACGTGCCACGGGGTTCATGCTCTGCGTTATGGGTGGTCGGCTGTGGTTCCTTGGTCACACCTATTGCTCCTACACGTCCACGGGCTCCGCGCTCGATGTTATGGAATATGGGCTAGCCAAGGCCGAGAGCTTAGTAAAGAACTAATTGCTCAGACGCCACTTATACTACGTTTATCTCCAAGTTATTTTGACAATCACCGAGCAGCACACATTCTACTCTGTTCTCTATGGAGAAGACCCAGTCTCTGATCTCTCCCTACACATGCCATGGGCTCTGCGCTCTGCGTTATGGGTGGTCGGTTGCGGTTCCTTGGTCACGCCTGTTCCTCCTACACATGCACGGGCTCTGCGCTCGACGTTATGGACTATGGGCTAGCCGAGGCCATGGGGGTTAGTAGCGAACCAACTGCTTAGACACTACTTATATTACGTATAATTGTGTTATGGTTAAAACTACGAAGATTTTTTCGCCAAAATACAAGCAAACTGCATACACATGCACCCTATAACATTTATCACATACGTAAGTGTTTTTTGCACTTTTGCGCGTTCTAACTACACTGTCCAGATATTATAGATGACAATCTCCGAGCAGATCACCAAGCTTCACCATCGCTGCTCATCTCACTAAATAGGTCAATGTCGCTGGCCAACTTTTTTGCCACATCCTCCACCTCATCCTCTAGCTGCTGGGTCTCTAGCTCGCTTAGTCCTTCGGTGAATCCAGCCCCTATCACCTAAAGGTCAATGGATTGATAGTGGGACCGAACCACCACAAGGGCATGAGTAATGCTGGTAACAACAGCTTCACAGTTGAAGCTCTCCCATGCCGTCTTGCACCTTTCGATGACGATGTCCGGGCACGGCGGCCTACCGTCAGGCTGAGGAGCCACCTCTAGGTCGACACAGTCGAGCACTGGTTTGACTCTGGCAACTATGGCATCAAACTTGTACCTCTAGGTTTAGGCGTCTTGCTCCAACACATTGAACTGCGCCTTGACCCTCTGATGGTAGTCTGCAAGCATTACAAAGTTCCATCAAGCAAGGAAACTACTTCAGCATTAACTCCGACCAGGGAGTACTCACTGTTCAACTCCTCAGCCAGTTTGTCTGCTCGCCCTGTCTCCTTTGCCTTCTCCTCTTGGAGTTTTTTGAGGGCCTAGCATAGTTGGCCGAGCTCTGTGTTTTGCTCTACAAGCACAATAGTCATCACCAAAAATATGGCTATTCAGCAATACAAAGAACATTCACCGATATACCGTACTTGCTTTCTGCTCGGATATACTTATGAGCTACTCTGATTTCTATTCTAGTTGCGTGGAGGCACTCGCCAACTCTTCGGACTTGCACCACAACTGTTCGGATGTAGCCGCCAGCTGTTCGGACAGGACCCCCTTCTGTTATTCCAGGTCTTGCTCATTGGACTCAGCAAGGTCTTGCTCACAGCGGGCCCTCTGGATGTTTTTCTCCATCAAGTTCATTGCCTCTCTGAGTTTTTTGTTCTCCTTGGTGAGGGGTTCCATCCTCTTTATCAGCTGGTGCTGCTGCTCGGCAGTCCGAGTTATCCCCTGCAAATGCACAATTATAATGATGAACTCCGATCTCCAACGTCAAAGATGAGCACTCCAAATGTAGTACTAACCTTGATTTGTTTCATCACTTTGGCAAGGGCGGTCTTCAATCTCCTCATCTCCCTGGTGGTGTGTTCCTCCTCAATAACCACCACCTCATCGTCGTGCTTGTGAATGATTCAGATAGATTAGGGTCGAGGGTCAGCACGCTCGATCTCTTCCACCTTGTCCTCTTCTGCCATAGCTCGAGGCACCACCGGGGGGCTCCATGGACAGACAGCGGGTCCGACCATGCCCTGTGATGCCTTAGGAAGCACCGTTTGCCCCTCGAGTGCCACCGGCTTCGCCGCCCCAGACTCTGGCGCATCACCGACAACTCTAGCCTCTGCTCCCAAAGACCCGACGGTTCCTACCATTGCCTCGGGCATTGCCACCGATCCATCCATTGTCAACACTGCCCGTTCATCATCGCCAAGTTCACCAGTGGTAGCGGTTGACTCCTCTTCCGGCTGTTGAGCTCTTGGGGACTCTGGGATGGGAGCCATCGGCGTTGCGTCCACCATGGGACCAACCCTTAGTGGTTTGATAGTCTAGACTGGCGGGGTCAGATCCTCAGCACACTTCGCACTACATCAGACCAGTTCGTCAAGCACCAAAAAGGCTAAGAAATGACAAAAAAGTAACTCCAAGGCAAGGATACTTATGGTTTGGTCTGCTGGTACAATTTCTTGAACCGGTGATGCCTACCTGAGCACCCAGGCATGGCCATGGGGTCGACTTCCATGCTCTAGGGTGGAGGTCCCGTCTCCTCCACCATTGGCCTTTGCTCTGCCTGCCGCTCTAGGACTCCCTCCACCTGATACTCGGGGACTCCCATTGCCTACTGCTCGGGGGCTTTCATTGCCTGCTACGCAGGGACTCCCCTAGCTCGCTTGTCGGGTACCATAAAATGGGGTACCCTGAGCGTATACTGAAAGAATCACTCAGACCCCATCAAAAACAAAGCCAAAAGGCAAACCATTGGTTAACCCCCGGCCTTGTCCGAGCCCACCGGCTTTCCGCCTCGCTCGAGGCCTCACACGGGAGGCCTCGACGGCTTGCCAAATCTCCGCCTCGCTTGAGGCCTCACACGGAAGGCCTCGGATGGGGAACCAATTCTCCATCTCACCCAAGGCCCTATGCATAAAGCCTCAGACGAGATGTTGATTCTCCATATCGCTTGAGGCCGGCTCGACAATAACCCGTCGCTTCCGCCTCGACTGGTTTCCCCGACAGAGCGTCATGTCCCATTAATGTGATAACCACTCCCTCAATATCAGCTGGACGACGGCTCGACACTGCAGAGCGGCCGATGAGACGGGAAGTTGCATCAACGCCATACCGTCTAGGACAGGATGGGGCAGGGGTTACCAGCCACTGTGCTCTGGTGCTGTGCCCACGACCAGTGCCCGCACTACACTATGCCACCTAATCCTTGCCCCAGGAACAACATGGCATGGGGAGTCAAGTCCGGGTCACCATAGCCTCAGAATCAGCGTACGAGACCAACTGCTCCATCTAAGCCTTGGCAATCTACTTCAGGGTCTCGACAACCTTGGGATTCACGCCCGCTGAGGCTCCCACGATGGCTCGGCCTCGGCACCAACTGAGCCTCGACTTCTCACGCAGTCAACACACAGTGACCGACACGTCGACCGCCACGCCCTGCTTCAAGCTATCACTGGAGCTCCCGCGTCGCACAGGATCGGATGTGACTAGTGTGTCACCCCAATGTGTCAAGGACAGGACCACTCCATCGACCATGCCGCCATAGTAACAGGCTACAGGGCTCAGACATGCCACCTCTGTTCGCATGATGCCGCATAGCTAACACATGTATCACCCTTGTCCCCCCTTCAACTATAAAAGGGAGGGACCAGGGCCGTTTCTAAGGGGGAGAATCGAACACTTACGATTAGGCCTATGCCCACATGATGAACTCACGCATAAATGCATGGACGAACACACAAGCTTCTTAGCTGCTTGAGATCAACATCTCAAGCAATCCACGCCACTCCACATAGAGACCTAGGACTAGCTCTCTCTCTCTCACCCTGCTTGTAACCCCCTACTACGAGCATTTCGGTGCAAGGAATACAAGATTGATCTCTCAGACTAGACATAGGGCACCTATTGCCTGAACCAGTATAAACCTTGTGTCTCTTTGCATCACCATCCAGGATTGGGAACACGCAGTACAAATTTACTAGTTGGTTGAGGGCTCGCCGGTCCGAAACACCGACAGTTGGTGCGCTAGGTAGGGGACACTGCGTGTCAGCTTCATCATCCCAACAAAGTTCTAGATGGCAGACCCTATTCAACCGCTGCGTCTCAGCCCGGTGATCTAGTTCGGGAGCCTAGAGTTTATGTCTCTAGGATCTGAGTACAACATGGTACTCCTCACACCCCGAGCCCCACCGACCGATGACGACATCACACACCAGCAGCCCCGGCGCAGGCGGTGCTAGGGCCGCCGCCCTCGTCACGCCCACCAAGCGTGACATAGGCGGAACCACCCTGACACTGCGCAAACCTAGGGCCACATGCCATGCTCCGCCGATGTCCCATGCCTAGCTGTTGGCACAAGGTCCCTGGTTGGGGACCTATCTAGCCTGAACCTGGACAAGGGAAGGATGCCGGTGGCATGCGGTGACACCCCATCATCAAGCTCTACCCCATGGCCTCCTGAGGAGCCAACTCTGGCGGAGCAGAACCCAGCGATGGCACCATCCCCGTACCCCTTTGGGTTGAGAAATGCCGCCACCCCCTATGCTTACGCCTACGCTTCCGCTCATGCAGATCCCTTAGGACGCCGCCAGCGCTTCGCCCTCGACTTTGACACCATGACTTTGACCCACACCCACGCTGACTCCTCGGAGGAGGACAAGGCGTGGGGCGGAGTGGATTTCTCTAGACTCCATGACCCTGAAGCCATGCACTGCTTCTTGGCCGCAAGCGACTACTGCTTCGGCTACTCTGACTCTGATGATGAAGGCACTTACGACCCCACTCGCGAGTGTTTCCACATCGGGCTTAGGATGCCGAGAGCGAGCGAGGACGAGGGGGCAGGCAACCATTCCCCACTTCACCAGGGAGCAAGCGCCGCCACACCTCCACATGTTGTCCCACCGATAGTGCAGAACAAGAACCTTGCCCCCGCACAACCTCAATGCCCAGACCTGGAACAGCTCCATGAGCTTTAGGCCAAGGTCGAACAAGACCGACTCCTCCTGCAGCAGCGAGGTCACGGCGATGGCAGAGGAGCCCGACGGAGGGCTCGTGATGTCCACCACCGCATTAACGATGATGAAGGGAGTGAGCAACCCACAATCTTCAATCGCGCTAGCCAGAACATCGCGGCTACAGCGATGCTAGTCCGCACGATGCCCGAGCCCTCTACCATGGAGGGGCGATGGGTCCACGGTGAGGTCTGGGATCTCCTCGAGACCGCCGCGGTATAGCAGGCCAAGAGTTCTACCTCCTGACAGTGCAGGGGCACCTCGGACCTTCCCACAGCACCGCCTCGGCAGGATAGGGAGGCCCTGGTTCATCCTGAGCCCGCTCAGGCACCGACAATCGACAGGGTCCCCTTACTGCACGACCGCCTCGGCAACCAACACGAGGCGCGGGATGACCACGAGGTGGTCAGTAGGCGATGATGCCATGACAATGAGGGGCCCACTCGTGGCTACCATCTGCATCGAGGTGGCCGCTACGACAGTGGGGAGGACCGTAGTCCTTCTCCTAAGCCACCTGGCCCCCGAGTCTTTAGTAGGGCCATCCGTGGCGCTCAGTTCCTAGCCCAATTTTGCCAACCAGCCAACCTCACGAAATACAGTGGTGAAACCAACCCCAAGCTTTGGTTGGCCGATTACTACCTAGCTTGTCAGCTAGGCGGCACGGACAATGACCTACTCATCATCCACAACCTCTCCTTGCTCTTATCAGACTCGGAGCAAGCCTGGCTCAAACACCTTCCTCCCTCACAGATCCATGACTGGCGTGACTTGGTTAGGGTCTTCGTCGGGAATTTCCAGGGCACATACGTGCACCCCAGAAACTCCTAGGACCTTAAAAGCTGTCGCCAGAAGCCCGACGAGTCTCTCCAAGACTTCATCCAACGCTTCTCCAAATAGTGCACCGAGTTGCCTAGCGTCGGTGACTCAAAAATCATCCAGGCTTTCCTCTCCGGCACCACCTGCCGAGACTTGGTCCGAGAGTTAGGCTGAAACATGCCGACCTCAGCTGCTGTGCTCCTCGACATCACCACCAACTTTGCCTCGGGCGAAGAGGCTATTGGGGCCATCTTCCCCGACAACAACGCCAAGGGGAAGCGAAGGGATGAGGCCACTGAGGCCCCAGCTCCCCACCTCCCCAAGAA